>NC_134533.1:99711561-100384061 GCF_050624435.1 Tenrec ecaudatus | reverse complement strand
TGTGAGAGTGGGACTGTGTGTGAGAGTGGGACTGTGTGAGAGTGGGACTGTGTGTGTGAGAGTGGGACTGTGTGAGAGTGGGACTGTGTGAGAGTGGGACTGTGTGTGTGTGAGTGGGACTGTGTGAGAGTGGTACTGTGTGTGAGAGTGGGACTGTGTGAGAGTGAGACTGTGTGTGTGAGAGTGGGACTGTGTGAGAGTGGGACTGTGTGTGTGAGAGTGGGACTGTGTGTGTGAGAGTGGGACTGTGTGTGTGAGAGTGGAACTGTGTGAGAGTGGGACTGTGTGAGAGTGGGACTGTGTGTGTGAGAGTGGGACTGTGTGAGAGTGAGACTGTGTGTGTGAGAGTGGGACTGTGTGTGTGAGAGTGGGACTGTATGAGAGTGGGACTGTGTGAGAGTGGGACTGTGTGTGAGCGTGGGACTGTGTGAGAGTGGAACTGTGTGAGAGTGGGACTGTGTGTGTGAGAGTGGGACTGTGTGTGTGAGAGTGGGACTGTGTGTGTGAGAGTGGAACTGTGTGAGAGTGGGACTGTGTGAGAGTGGGACTGTGTGTGTGAGAGTGGGACTGTGTGAGAGTGAGACTGTGTGTGTGAGAGTGGGACTGTGTGTGTGAGAGTGGGACTGTATGAGAGTGGGACTGTGTGAGAGTGGGACTGTGTGTGAGCGTGGGACTGTGTGAGAGTGGAACTGTGTGAGAGTGGGACTGTGTGTGTGAGAGTGGGACTGTGTGAGAGTGAGACTGTGTGTGTGAGAGTGGGACTGTGTGTGTGAGAGTGGGACTGTATGAGAGTGGGACTGTGTGAGAGTGGGACTGTGTGTGAGCGTGGGACTGTGTGAGAGTGGGACTGTGTGAGAGTGGGACTGTGTGTGTGAGAGTGGGACTGTGTGAGAGTGGGACTGTGTGAGAGTGGGACTGTGTGTGAGCGTGGGACTGTGTGAGAGTGGGACTGTGTGAGAGTGGGACTGTGTGTGTGAGAGTGGGACTGTGTGAGAGTGGGACTGTGTGTGTGTGAGTGGGACTGTGTGAGAGTGGGACTGTGTGAGAGTGGGACTATGTGTGTGAGTGGGACTGTGTGAGAGTGGGACTGTATGAGAGTGGGACTGTGTGAGAGTGGGACTGTGTGAGAGTGGGACTGTATGAGAGTGGGACTGTGTGAGAGTGGGACTGTGTGAGAGTGGGACTGTGTGAGAGTGGGACTGTGTGAGAGTGAGACTGTGTGAGCGTGGGACTGTGTGAGAGTGGGACTGTGTGAGAGTGGGACTGTGTGAGAGTGGGACTGTATGAGAGTGGGACTGTGTGAGCGTGGGACTGTGTGAGAGTGGGACTGTGTGAGAGTGGGACTGTGTGTGTGAGAGTGGGACTGTGTGAGAGTGGGACTGTGTGTGAGTGGGATTGTGTGAGAGTGGGACTGTGTGTCTGAGAGTGGGACTGTGTGAGAGTGGGACTGTGTGTCTGAGAGTGGGACTGTATGAGAGTGGGACTGTGTGAGAGTGGGACTGTGTGAGAGTGGGACTGTGTGTGTGAGAGTGAGACTGTGTGAGAGTGGGACTGTGTGAGAGTGGGACTGTGTGAGAGTGGGACTGTGTGTCTGAGAGTGGGACTGTGTGAGAGTGGGACTGTTTGAGAGTGGGATTGTGTGAGAGTGGGACTGTGTGTGTGAGAGTGGGACTGTGTGTGTGAGAGTGGGACTGTGTGAGAGTGGGACTGTGTGTGTGAGAGTGGGACTGTGTGTCTGAGAGTGGGACTGTGTGTGAGAGTGGGACTGTGTGAGAGTGGGACTGTGTGAGAGTGGGACTGTGTGAGAGTGGGACTGTGTGTGTGAGAGTGGGACTGTGTGAGAGTGGGACTGTGTGAGAGTGGGACTGTGTGAGAGTGGGACTGTGTGTGAGCGTGGGACTGTGTGAGAGTGGGACTGTGTGTCTGAGAGTGGGACTGTGTGAGAGTGGGACTGTTTGAGAGTGGGATTGTGTGAGAGTGGGACTGTGTGTGAGAGTGGGACTGTGGACTCCAGAGCATTTTCATGCTGCTCTTTTGAGAAAAACCACCAGGCCTTTCTATGGACATGGACTTCAACCTTCTGTTTTCACAACCCCGGAAAACCGGGATGATGTTTAAGAAAGTAGGAAACAATGTGAGGATGTACAACCTGTGTTGGTCTATCAGGTAACCTTACATTTTGAGGTAGATGATGCAGGCCTGAAAATTAGTATTAGAGATATGGAAGAGCAGCATCTGCCATAAGAAATCTTGATGGTGCAATGCTAAAACACCTGGATATTTGCCTAGCGTTTGGCAGTTCAAACACACCCAGACACCCAGTTGTCATAGAAAGACTGGGGAGCTGGTTAGTAAAGAATAGAGCAAAGAAAATCTAGTGCAGTAGCTCTACTCTGCACAGAGTCACTGTGAGTGGAAAACCCACACACAGCAACTAACAACAAACAACGGCATCTTCAGTGGTTACAATTTCACACAAGGCAAGCTTTATATTTAATCAGACCAGGAAAACACACACAAACACAGACATACACACTGGGTAAAATTTCACACAAGGCAGGCTTTATATTTAATCAGACCAGGAAAACACACACACACACACACACACACACACACACACACACACACACACATGGCAGGCTTTATATTTAACCAGACCAGGAAAACACACACACACACACACACACACACTATCAATTTACAATGCATCAAGCAAAGGGTAGATGGTGTTTGGTGGTGAAAGCTTGATAGATACCCTGCTGTAAGTGCCAGTTAGGAGTAGATTCAGTCCCTTCCTCTGCCACGTTGTTTGTAACAAACTGTATGACTCCCATCACCTTGGTGGCAGCATCACCAGTTCTGAGGGGACACGAGGCCATGACACTGGATGGCACAGAGTGGCCTGTCACCGCCCCCATCCGTCACACCGGCCCAGTTTCGGGGCTGCAGAAATCTGTCACCCACTCGTCTGCTCTGCGCGTCAAGGGGAGCCGAGCTGCCGTCCGACCAGAACCCTCCCTGGGAGGCTCGCTGCCGGCTCTGCCGCGTGCACCCACGCCAGCTTCCCCGAGACGGTGTGCTGTCAGCCAGCGGTCCCCCGTGTGCTGAATTCTCATTTCAGCTTTTGTATTTCACGGCAAGCTCGGCCTGCTCTCGCACGCTGGCGTTTCAAATGAACTTCAGATCGGATGTGATTTACAGTTTTACACAGGCGATATGATATTTTCTTTCCATCTCAGTAGGGAGCTCAGAAACGGAATGACGTGCAATGATTGTAACTTCTCCATCTCAGATTTGCATGAATGTATGCTCCCTAACAAGATTAAACCATCTCCCCTGCCGAGGACACAGCCACCTGGGGGTGACACAGCCACAGCCACGGAGCCCTTTTCATTTCGCTGGCCCGGCTTGGTTCGTGACTGTGTTTGAGGGCCGATTTGAACGCCCGGGCTGCGTAGGAACAAAGATCCAGCCCCCCAGCCTTCAAAACTCTCAGCAGTTAGATTGCAACAAGGGGTGATGTGCAGGCTCGCTCGGAAATGAAAGCCAGCATGCGTCTGTCTAATGGTTCAGCAACAAACATTGACCCCGTCAAATGCCCTGAAATTTAAAATGCTCTTTAGGAGCCAAATCCGATATTGCCTTCTGGCCGAGTAGGGCCACAGGCATCTGAGAGTGCAAGGCTCTAATGGTCCCCTACAAGCGCACTGCTATTTCCATATACAAAATGTGGGGGGGGGGGTGTGTGTGGATGGTGAGCATGGACTTTAAAGGGTTTGCCATGTAAGGTCCTTAAAGGTTTGACATCTTGCTAGTTTTACACATAACAAAACCAGCCAACCGACCAATGGCCACTGTCAGATTGTCCACTGAGCAAGGCAAGTGCAGGTCTCCTCCAGCTTACTAACCGATCTGGAGGGGACCATTTCACCTTTTCCCACCACAGCAAAGACTCTGCTTCCAGGTCTGGCTGACATTTGTCTGGCTGAAGCAAACAGCGCTTTCTGATAGATTCAAAGCCTCTTTTAAAATTTACCGTCCCTGACATGGAAAAGCACCTAGTTAGCAAGGTAAGCAAGGACTTCCTTGTGCTTACTTACCAGTGTGTCGTAAAATTTTCATATTTTTCCCCACGTATGTGATGAAACCCAAGTGGGATTGCTTGCTATAGATTAGTACAGAAACACGAGAAGGCTATGCCCGCCTTGCTTATTGGATAATCAGCCTCCACCCATTGTCATGCGTTGATTCCTACTCAAGGTGATGAGACTATGTGTCAGGGTAGAACTGCCCTTCTACCATGGGGTCTTCAATGTCTGTGACCTTTCAGAAATAGATCACTTTCTTCTGCTTGCCTCTGGGCATGCCCAAACTGCCAACCTTTTGATTAATAGCTGAGTGCTTAATCATTTGCACCACCTTAGAACATTAATCTCAATACCACTACGCAGAGCACAACATCTACATCTGGGTAGAACAGTTTCTGGAGGAAACTTCTAACAGAACACTGAAGTCTGAGACGTAAGAGCAAAATAAGTGTGTGGGTTTTGTTTTTCTAACTCTCTCTCTCAATACGTAAGTTGCGGTTGGGACTAAACAATTGGACTTTCCTGGTGATCCCTAAGGAGCCCAGGTAGTGCAGTGGTTGTGGGCTGGGCTGCAATCTACTTGGCCGGCAGTTCAAAACCACCAGAAGCTCTCTGGGAGAAAGACTGGACTTTCTACTCCCATAAACACAGTCTCAAAAATCCATAGGGAGTTGTTATGAGTCAGCATTGACCATCCGGCAGTGACTTGGCTTTGGATGGAAGTTTCTAAAAGCTTACTTCGAAAGTTCAATTTTGTATTTATTTATAATATTGGCTTGACCTCTTATATCAGCAGTTATGTAGGCCAGGACTTCATTGATATGTAACTATTATATATAATTTAATAGAAACCAACCAGGGTCTATTCAGGAACATAGAAAAGATAAATTATTTTATAAAAACGAGGAGCTGATACCAAGAGTCAGATGGTAAATAAATGTTCAGAAAATGATGGCAACATTTTCTGAGCCATAAACAGAGCAGAATAGACCAGGAGACACATGTGTACACATATGCTTGATACAATTGATGTTTGGAATGTTACAGAGCTGTAAAAATCCCTGATAAAATGATTTTTTAAAAACAATGAATTATGAGAGGAAATTGGTTAGGTTTCCAGTAGTCCATGCTTGCTAGCGCTGCCACCACAGGTGGGCGACTTTAAAGAACAGAAACCTCCTTTCTCACTGTTGATGAGACCGGAGTGTGAGGTCAGGGAGCAACAGTAAAGGGGGGAGACCCAGCCTTCTCAGTAGGCTCAGGAGGTCCTTGTTCTTTGCGGTTGGTTCCTTGATGTCTACTCCCCCATCCTCCACACCATGTGTGTCTTCTGGTCTATTCTTCTCTTTTTATGGCTCAAAAATGATTATATTTAGGGCCTACCCTACCCTGGTACTATATCATTGAGATGACAAAAGAAAACTCCTGTTTCCAAATAGGGTCATATTTATAAGTACAGGCGTTAGGGCTTCAACACATAACTGGGGCGGGGGGAGGAAGGGGCCACAATTCTATCCATAAAAGAAAGACTGAAGAACCAAAGCTGTAAAAGAAGAAGAAGACTGAGGTAGCATAGGACAGTTAATAAAAGCAACGCAGGCCCAGTTTATAAAGCCAAAGAACTGAAAGAACTACAAATTTAAGCTAGCACCGGCTTTGTGAGGTCCAGCCTCTACAGTCACACAACACCCTGCCCTTAGAATCTCCCCACATTTGATTCAATGCTCTGCTGTTGACATTCTAATGTTCTTCGTAATGTTTTATTAAAGAGGCCCCACATTTTCATTTTGCAGCGGGGTCTTCAATCATGATTATGCAGCCAGAGCTCCTTAGAACTACATGAAAGCATTCTCTTTGTAGATCAGAATGGTCAGTGTGCGTCCTAGCTGTTTCGCGTGGTTAACATAATAAACTTTGTGTTGGGGTCCCATGGAACTGAGACCCAAACATCTACGGGAAAAGGAGAACTCAGCTGGTGCTAGAATCTCTAAAGGGTGTGAGTAAAGTGAGGACCTGAGCCGACTACTCTTCGTTGGGTTCAGAGCATTGCTCGGGTGACAATGGAGGGAACAGGAAGCAAATAGGGAGAAGTGGGTGTGTTCCTTGTCATCACTTGGCTTTGGGCTGTTCTAGTGCAAACCTAAATGGGGAGATAGAAAAAGTCATTCACAGAGGCCCAGGCCCAACTTATGAAAGCAGAAAAGGCCTCGGCCCAGGCCCAACTTATGAAAGCAGAAAAGGGTGAGCGTGGAGCTGAAGGACCATCGCTGCACACAGAGCACAGTGGAAGGATGCTTAGGGAGCCACTAACCAAATAACCAGGTGTGTTAGTCTGGGTACTTTAGAGAAACAAATCCACAGAAACTCTGATGTGTAAGAGAGAGTTTTATATAAAGGTTAAGTGCACATCAAGAAAATATCCCAACCCAGTGTTGCCCAAGCCCACAAGTCCAACATTAGCCAACATGTCTGGCACCAATCCACAAAGTCCTCCTCCATCTCACAAAACACACACAATGCTGACTACAGGAGGAAAGCTGAATCAGTGAGTTTGTAAGAAGTGTAACTCTGGCAGGGGTCTCCACACGGCTGCTCCAGCACCCAGGGCTGCGTTGGGGTAGGTCCATATAGCTTCTCCTCAGGGATGTCTTGCAGGAAGAGAACCTTGCCAGCTGAAGCAGGGAACTGCCTAAGGCAGCTGCACCCTTGTCCTACCATCAGAAAGCAAGAGACCCGAGAACTAGAAAGGCGAGGCTCACGGATCCATTTATCTCTCCACTCTTCAATCAACCCCACATGAGTTCATCGGCCAGGTTGGCACAATAAACTTTAACTATCTCACCAGGATAGGCAGATTGGGAACAAGACGTTGGAATATCTGTTGAAAACGATGCAGACAGCTGTTTAACAGTGCAACTATACCAGGAAGTCCTTCAGATCCATATAAAAATATTAACCACATATGTAAAACACATTGTATATTTCTCCAACTCATTGTTATTGAATCGATTGAAATCCATTATAATCATATAAAACAAAGTAAAACTGCCCCTTCAGATTTCTGAAACCATTCCTGGAGCAGAACCGAAAACCCAAACAAACTCACAGCCATCAAGTCAATGCCAACTCATAGCAGCACTGTAGGACAGGGTAGAACTGCCCCTGCAGGTTTCCAAGACTGGAACTGTTCACAGGAGTATAAAGTTCTCTCTTTCTCCCAAGGCTCGGCTGGCACTTTCAAACTGCCAACCCCGAGGCCCGCAGCCCAAAGGGGAACCACTGCCCAGGGCTCCAGCCCTGGAACAGAAGGCCTCCTCTCTATCCCGCTGAGCAACTGGTGGACTCCATCGTTTGACCTTGTGGTTAACAAACCAACGCACCGTTCTCTGTGCCACCACGACTCAGCAAATACTAGACAGGGGGCATGTGCAAAGTAAAATTGCAAAGACTCAACCAGCCTATAAAAATGTGCTACATCTCAGAGTCTTTTAATGGGAATTAAAGCAGGAATTACTTCTTGTTATCAGCAAATTTGCAACAACTAACAAGATGGATAGATCCATTGCTGGTGAGGATATACATACATGAGCTGTCTCATTTATTATTTGTATTACAGTAAATTATTATTTTTTGATAAATTAATCTGGCAACATCTCTTAAAATTAAGTATGTAGACACCATTTGATTCAACACTTTTAGGGTCTAACTATCTAGCTTAGAAAAGTAAAAGTGTGTGCCTACAATAATATATATTGCAGCATGGTTATTATTAATAGCAAACAACAAACAAACAAAACTCTGGAAGTAACCAGAATACCATTAACATAGAATGATAAAATACATTACACTAGATGCAGATTATGATGTGTCATTTTGCAACTCTATCAAATGTATCCCATAGTTTTGTTTATAATGGTCTGAGAAATGTCCATGACACATTTAAAAGAGATTTATTGATATAGTCCCAAACCACAAAATGACCTAAAGTTCATCGTTCTGTGGCTTTAAGTATGTACACAGAGCTGTGCAACCATCCCACTACCTGATTCCAGAACATTCTCATCATTCAAATAATGAGGCCTGCATATTCAGAGTAGTGAAACGATACAGTATGACACTCTATACTGGTGAACATAGGATATTAGGCACTTGTCAAAACCCAGAGGACTGCATAGCCAAATAGGTGAACCTTGAATATAAACCATGAACTTATGGGTTTAACAATAATATCAATATCGATCCATTTACTGTAACAAATTAATCACAGAAACCCACAAGTTAATAGAAAAAAGAATGAGCAGGTGGGAAGGGTGTCGGGTGTCTCTACGTTTTCTGTGCAATTTTTCTCTAAACCAAAAACTGCTCTAAAAATAAACTCTAATAAAGTTTTAAAAGACAAGGCTTGTACCCATTACTTCCAGCTCCTCCTTCTCCCATCGCGCCACCACCACCGTCAAGCCCAGGCGGCCATTGATCTATTTTATGTCTTTGTGGGTTTGCCAAGGAGGCCTACTCACGCTGTGGTGAAGTGATCAGCTGTCAACCAAAAGGTCATCAGCTAGCTTGAACTGTCAAAGAAGAAAATTCCATACACTTGTGGAAGTGAAACAAAAGAAGTTTTATTGAAGAATATAATACAGCTGGCGCTAGGAAGCATTGAGAGAAAATATCAAGTACTCCATCATCCAAGCAGAGAGCAGTCCAAGTCACGGCCCCCCATCAAGTCAATTCAGACCCAATAGCAGAGACAAGGGCCTATGTACATAAAGAATAAAGCAACAATAGGCGGTCAATGATTGATTAAAAGTAAGAATTCCTCCTTATCTATAGCTTGAAGTCTTTTGAAGCATAAGAATTGGTCACCTGATTTGGAAGGGATGAGTTACCACCTACATAGATCAGCAGATTTAGTCAAACATAACTGCAGTCAGTTATAAGGACCTAAAAAGATTCATGGAAAAATGGAATTGAACGCTTACAGATTTTCCCCACAAACTTAAAAAATTATAGTCAGTTTATTAAATTGAATTATGAAAGTTATCAGAATAATATTCCCCTGAAAATGATTTTTTTCTTAAAACAAAGAAAGGAAAGTCAAAGCCCTGAACATTATTTCCAGTATCGTCCACAAACTGGATGTCAGACATGTTAAGATTATGATACGTTTCAAATGGTTGTTTCCCACTTACTTTTTCCGGCTTGCTCCTCCTCTTTCATTAGTTTCTTGGTCATTTCCAAGAGTTCTTCATCAAATTCAGCCTTACAACTCAATAACTTCTCGATTGTAACAGGAGCACCATGGAATAGTTGCTTTTCAACCTCTTCTGCTTCTTTGTTTCTTTTCTTCTCTTCTACTTTTTATTTGATTTACTATTTCATTTCATTTTTCTTTCACAGCAGGCACTCGAGTAAATATCGTTACCATACCACGGTTTGCTTTTGCCTGAAATGCTAATCATTTTAAACTGTCTGAAACATCATTATCGGCTCGATTTTCCTGGGAGAATATTTCATAAAAGGGAGCATCGTCTGGGTGTTTTTCACTGCACGTAAACCTGAGCGTAATCTGGACAGCGTCGGACGGTGAAACTGGGTGGAGTGTCTGATAATACACTAAGGAGACAGGGTAGACGGATTCTGGAGCCTCCAGCTTTATGTGCTGCTCCGCACCAAAATCCATCAGAATCCATCATTGTGACGCTCAGCATGCTGAGGGGCTGAGCCTGCAGAGCCCCACAAGCTTTTACAGTCCCCTCATCTATGTGGGGGTACTCCCAAAAATCTGAATTGCACTTGACAGAGTGGGGCTTTCATAGTGTGCATTTTTCTCACTAGGTGAACACAAGCAGCTCGCTCTGAGCTAGTGCACCCCATGGCATCACCTGGGAAGGTTCTCTCTGGTCACAGTAAATTTTTTTGGTAAAAGCAGTTTCGCTCAAATCTCGTTTTTTGTGATGGCCGATTTAAGAGAAGAGTGTGTGGCTGTGAAATTTTGTTTCCTGCTTGGGAAAAATGCCACAGAAACTGCTGTGACGTTGAACCTAACTTACAAAGTCAGTGCTATGGGAAAAACTCAAGTGTCCGAGTGGTTTTCTCATTTCAAAAAAGGTGAAATGTTGATTGATGACAAACCTCATTCTGGACGTCTGTCAACTTCCTGAGTGGATGAAATGTTGACTTGTGGTGCATTTGGTGTTCATTCCACCAGGTCAGACTGTTAATCAAACTTTCTATTTAGAGGTTCTGAAAAGATTGCCTAACAGCATGTGATTTTTTTTTAAAAAAGGCTGATTTGTGGCAGATGGGGGACTGGTTTTGCCATCATAACAATGTGCCTACTCACACAGCCATGTCAATATGCCAGATTTTGGCAAAACAAAAACCCCAGCATGCCTCTCTTGCCCCCCACACCTTACTCACTTTACCTCACTCTTACTCCATGTGACTTCTTTTTGTTTCCTCACATGAAGAGGGTCATAAAAAGACAGTGATTTGACAACTTAGAAGAGGTGAAGAAAAAAAAGAGGGAGGTGCTGTCAGCCTTCCAAACAAATGAGTTTGAAAAATGTTTCCAAGAACAGAATCATAAATTTGACAAATGTATTAAGTATAATGGAGAATACTTTGAAGGTGATAAGGTTGTTTTTAAAAAATTTTTTTAAATAAATAGCTTTAAAAACAAAATTCCATTGTGGGGGGAGGGGTACTGCCTCATGTGCCATCCCTTAAAACTGTTTCAGATCGATTGTTGTGATTCACCACGTTTTCACTTGCTGGATTTCAGAAGTAGATCATTAGCCCTTTCTATCAAGTGCATCCTAATCTGGAAGCTCCACTGAAACCTGTCCAGCATTGTGTTAGTCCACGTAGACTAGAGAAACAAATCCACAGACATGTGTGAATAAGAAAAAGCTTTATATACAAGAGCCATTGAATACTGAGAAAACATCCCAGCCAAGTCCAGATCAAGTCCATAAGTCCGATATTAGCCCATATGTCCAATACCAATTTATAAAGTCCTCTTCAGACTCACGAAACACATGCAATGATGGCAAATGTAGAAAGATCACAGGCTGGGGAGTAGAAAATCTTGTGGATCTAGTGGTGGTATGAGCCTCTCAGTGCTGGCAGAGGTCTCCATAGCTTCTCCAGCTCAGGACACTAGCATAGTTCAATGTGTCTTGTCAGTAGAGCATCTCCCAGGAAGTGGGAAGAGAGAGCGTCTTCCACCTCCAAGGAGGAATACAGGAGTTCCCAGAATCCTCAGGACAAGGCCATGCTCACACAAAGGCCTCATTGGCTATATTCTGATTGACAGGCTAAACTCCACCCCTACACTCTTCATCCTCAAATTGACACCAGATTATGTAACTGACACAAGTATCATAGTAACACATATGCCTCCACTAACCAGTAGGGGCCTTGCCTCACGTTTGTTGGTGAGGAATTGAACTCCTCCCTCGTGAAGAGTAAGAAGTCTGCTATTTAAACACCATCGTCCCTTGAAATCAGACGACTGCAGCGCACATTTCAAAGCAATTCTCCATACAACGGACCAGAGTGCCTGCTGGCACTTTGAAAATTAATGTGCTGGTAAGGATTCTCTTTCACTAGAGGCTGTAGTTAGATCCCAAGGAGCACAGTGGGGTAGCAGAGAGCAAGCCGTCCTCTAGTCATCCACCCACCAGCACAGCCACCCTAGTCTGCACAGCAAGAAACAATGACCCAACTTGGGGACCAAGGGTCACCAAAGAAAACTAGCAAATGTATAAAATAGGACAGAAAGGTGCTCCGATTCCTACAAGGACGTGGCGGTATAAAAGAAACAGACGACAGCAGAAATGAATCTGCAGTTCAACAAGCTTTATTCCATTGTGTTGGTTTTCCAAAGAAACAGAAGGATGAAACATCTAATCTAATGAAAACATCTATTCTTTTTTTTCCCCCAGGGAGAAAGGAGAAAGCAGAAAAGTTATGAAATAGGCACATCATGACAAATTCCACAAATAAACAATCACTGGGATCACAAGTAGAATTAATGTTTCAAAGGCTGACTAATGATGCAGAAAACAGACTCTGTAAACATGTACAGACTGTGAAAGAAAATAACAAAAATGGCAATTTAAGAAAGTATGACAAAATTATAGAAGACAGTACATGAAGAAGTAACCCAAGATTAATTGAATTTCCTAAAGGAGAATATCGAACAAATGGGTGAAATTTATCAAGAGTGTAAGTGAAGTAAACGTTCCCGAACTTAAAAAAAATATTGTCTCCAGGGGTCAAAAGAGAACAATAAGCACAGTCTAACAGCAGAACAAGGAGCCCCGGTGGTGTAGTAGATTAGGCAGTAGTCCAAGTACCAGGTGCACCATGGGACAAAGAGGAGGCTTTTGCAGTCTCATAAATATTTACAGTCTGAAAACGCACAGGAGCACGTCTGTCCTCTCCTATCTCTGAGTCAGAATCGACTCGATGGCAGTGAACTGGAGCTGCTTCATTTTTCAAATCAGAACACATGCTAGATACCTAATCTTCAACAAAAGTGTTTATACCTTTGAACTATGAAGAAGACAAGCGGCTTATTTTCTATGTAAAGCACTGTAATAGCCTGATTAATATGTGTTAGCTGCTGTCAAGTTGGCTCAGATTCACGATGACCTATGTATCAGAGAATGAAACACTTCCCAGGCTTGTGACCCTCGGATGTTCCAATCCATTGTTGAGAACACCGCCTATTTTCTGTGCAGGGAGCTCACATCCCAACACTGTATCAGACGATATTCTCTTGTAACTCAAAGGAGTTTAACTAAGCTTTGGAAGTAGACTAGCAGGCCTTTCTTTCTGGTATGTCTAAATATGGAAAGCCTGCTGAAACCTCCCCACAAGGGTTCACCTGGCTAATAGTTGAAAAACGAATAGCATTAGATACCAG
Source organism: Tenrec ecaudatus (assembly GCF_050624435.1). NCBI lineage: Eukaryota > Metazoa > Chordata > Mammalia > Afrosoricida > Tenrecidae > Tenrec > Tenrec ecaudatus. The sequence goes on along the minus strand of NC_134533.1, from coordinate 100,371,038 downwards.
CCTAATAGCAACATGCAAGCTAACACCTTACAAATAAATAAATTTTAAATTTTCTATCTTATGACTGTGGTCCATGGATTTGGGGACCAGGAGCTATGTTGTATGCATAGAACACTTGAGGAGCTTCTAGGCAACCCCAGAAAAGTGGAGTGTACCTCACACCAGAGGGTCCTGGTAGAAGCTAGATCTGGCTAGCAGATGCCAGCATTTAACCACGTGTGGAGAAAGAAGTCAGAGCCAATAAAACTTTTCCTCACTGACGGTATCAATATTGTTTCTTTTAAGTTAATTTTTTATTTCCAGTTGTTGAGAATAATCACAGGAAACCATATACTAATTCCATGACTTTCAGGGCGTCGTTCAATAACATTACTTACAGTCTTCGAAGCGTGTAACCCTTCTTTCTCACTCTCCAAACTGTACCTGTCCGCCACATAAGCTCACAGCCCTCACCGTCCTGGCTCATATTTTGAGTCGCTCTCACCACCTTGACGCCGAGTATCATCCTTGGACTCATTTGTCTTACTGTGGTCGCTTGTGTGCTGCTGTCATGCTGGAAGCTGGTCTTTCAAATACCAGCAGAGTCCACAAACCGAACAGGTTTCAGCAGGACTTGCGGAATAAACACAGACGACGAAGAAGGAACTGCCTGCTCAATTTGGGGAGAGCAGCTGCTGAAAATGCTGTCAGACACTGAAGGCCTGATGATTGGAAGCAGAACATTGGAGGAGAGCGCGCCAGAGCGCAGGTCCCTCAAGTCAGGAGGCGCTTGCCGTGTGACTGAGGAGGAGTTGCTTTCTTACAGTAGAGCCAACCATGGCGACCAGAATGGGGTCAAGCCCGTGGGACCAAAGCCTCCGAGACCTTCATTTGCTGGTGGAGCACAGCTCAAGGTGAGACCTTCGTTTGCTGGTGGAGCACAGCTCAAGGTGAAACCTTCATTTGCTGGTGGCGCACAGCTCGAGGCGAGACCTTTGTTTGCTGGTGGCGCACAGCTCGAGGAGAAAGGAAACAGCTGTAAACACCCACCAATGATTACAAAGTTGAACGCACAAATGGGAATCCAGCAACATTGGACGTCATCAAAAATGAAACGGAGCACATGAGGATCAATGGCTTAGTTGTCAGCGAACTGAATCACTCACTATGGGCCATTCCAGATCAGAAAATGCTGAGAAGATAGTCACCATCAAAAGACTGATGGTGACACAATCAATAGGATTGGGGTTGCATTCATCGTCAAAACAGACAATTCCAGAAAACCAAAAAAGAAAGAGCACGCTCTGCATAGCATAAACTGAGAGAATTGAAGAAAAACGTCAAGCCTCGAGTTGCCACACTGAAGTACAATGCTGTCTCTTTGAGGATTCTATCTACCCACCTTCAAGGAAATCCAATCAATACAACTGGTTTTCAAAGTTAGGCACCAACCACCAAAGCTAGTGATGAAGAATTGATGAAAACTATATTGACAATTGTTGGCAATTGGAATGCAAAAGTTGCAAATAAAAAGGCAGGAACAATCATTGGAAAACATAGTCTTTGTGATAGAAATGAAACTGGAGGCAGCATGACAGAATTTTTCAAGACCAACGACTTGTTGGTAGCAAATACCTTTTTTGCACAACACAAATGTCAAGTATACGGTGGACTTCCCCAGATGGAATACATAAAGGTCACCTTGGTGACATCTGGGGAAAGAGAAGATGGAGCAGCTCAGGCTCTGCAGCTAAAACTGCCGATGCCCGAGGCTGACTGTGGGACAGACCATCGTCCGTAAGTACAGGATAAAACTAAAGGAAATGAAAACAAGCCACAGAGCCAAAATATCACCCCGAGTCTCTCCCACCTGGAGTTCAAGAACATCTCAGGAACAGATTTGATGCATTAAACACTAACGACAGAAGACCCGATGAGCTGTGGGAGGACATCAAGACCATCATTCATGAAGGAAGCAAAAAGTCATTCAAAAGACAGAAAGAGTCAAAGGAGATGTCAGAAGAGACTCTGAAACTTGCTCTTAGCCGCAAATAGAAGAGCCGATGAAAACAAAGAGATGAACAGAAAATTTCAGAGGGCAGCTGGAGACAATAAAATATTAAAATAAAATATACACACCTCTTGAGATAGAAAACCAAAAAGGAAGAACACACTCTGCATATTGTAAACTGAAAGAATTGTAGAAAAGCTTCAAGCCTCAAGTTTCAATATTGAAAAATTGTAACAGATGAACCATTTTTATAACACTTTCTTTTCATTTGCAAATCTCTTTTAAGAACTTTGCTCAAACTTAAAAGACTCTTGTAACCTTTGTAACCTTTGGCCAATCAGAGCTAAGATCACAGCACGTGTGTCCATACCAGAGAGATTATGACGTGTGGGGAAACTTTCGGAACAGCACGAGCCCCAGTAAAGGGAGCATAAACAGCGCAGTGGGAACAAGCTGAAGTCACTGGGGAGCAGGATCTACAGAGACACTGTTGCGACAGGAGAAAAGGGGTCTACCCCAAAACAACACAAAAGAAAACAAAACACAAGAAGCTATCCATTCCAGTCAAGTCTCAGCACACAGGTGGGGAAACGTTGGCTCTTCTGGCTAAGGCTGAATCGTTAGAATTACCAGGGGAAGGGAGGGAATAAAAGTGAAAATATGCTCCATGACTTGCTGGCGGCCTCTTCAGAGTGCAGCTGTATCACAGTGATTTTGGAGGGCGACTTAACATCCATTCCTGTGGCCTGGAGGGTTTGATCTCCCATGTGGCCTGATGCTTAACCCACAGTGCCACCAGACCTCCTTGCCAAGATTTATTAGGCTTTCAAAAATTAATATTTAAATGATTAAAGTAAAAACTCTAGCTATTGCTAAGAAAGGAAGTGTGCAAATCATACTGTTCTATTTTTAAGTCCAGTCGATTTTAGCAATCATTTGTAAGAAGGCTTTAAAAAGATGTTTGGTCTATTACCAAGCCTAACAAAATAAACACCTTCAAATAGTTTGAGCATCATTTATATGTATATTTGGAACATTTTCAATTTTCTTTCTCATTTCCTTAAATATCTGAAATACCAGACAAAAATTTTCTGGATACAGAAATAACTCTCACATTAAAGTTATAAATATGCTGAGTGGAAGTTTTCCTAGTTGTTTCAAAATTGTTTATAAACTAAGTAAGATCTTACCTCAAAATAATAGGACTGAAACTTCAATTTTATATTTTAAATTGGAGCTTTACTCTCTGGGCTTAATTACTAGACTTAATTCTATTTAAAATGATAGATACATGGCATATCAATTATTCATATATTCTTATTATAATGTTATGCTTTTGATTTGTTTAAAATTTTCCAGACATGATCTCAAATCTTCTCTGAGGTAAATGTGTATATGCTGAGGAAAACAATCTCCACCTGGTTATCTGAAATTAGGCTCGGAGAGTAAGACTGGGTAGACAATTGATAGCCAAAGAAGCCGCCTTCTGGGGCCTCCCTGATGTAGTGAGGCCCATTTCTATTGTCACTGTAGCGTGAGTTTCCAAGCTTCAAACAGCCATGTCAATTGACTACAGCTCACTTTGACACACGTGACCACTGCCTGTGAACGTCAGCTGCAGATGCTACCTGTCTTCCTGTCTGGACTTCTACTCTCAGACTTTGGCTTGTTGGTTTATAGGAAAACTTCATCCCCTTTCAATGCCATGAGGAGGCCGGGGACGCAGTGGTGATGAGTGGGCTGCAATCCACAGGGCCAGCAGTTCAAAACCACCAGGCGCGATCTCGGGAGAAAGATGGGGCGTTCAAATTCCGTAAAGTGTCACAGTCTCAGAATCCCACAGGGACAGTTGACCCTGCCCTAGCGGGTGGCCAGGGGTCAGAACCAACTTGGTGGAAGTGAATTTGGTTTGGGTTTAATTCCATTTTCCCATGAACTTTTTGAAGCCCCTTCATGTTTTCTAAAAAATTCTTAAGATATTCTGAACTTGCTATCTTAAGACATGTACATTTTTATTTAATGTAACAACCAGTTACAAGTGAGGACCCCTAAAATAGGTGTGTGTGTTTTTTACCTGTAGCAACAAAGATGGCTGAATGGACAAATCCAGAGCCTAACAAAGAGAAAACAAAACTACAGAGATTGACTAAATCTGGAACATACATGAATTTTGAAAGACAGCTACCAGTCAGGAAATCAAGCAATCATGTCTTAGAAGAGTGATTAGAATTAGCAAACAGACTGTTGGCGAGTTTATAATTATGTGAAGTTTGTCACTCCACTGTATCTCCTAGACACAAGTCCTTCTTTTACATGAATTAAGCCTGAAGTCATTTGTAGATTTTAGTAATCTTTTGCCAAAGTTTAAAACCACAAATGGCTTTTTGCCAACAAGAGACGGCCTCAGCGTGCCAGCATAAAGCTCCCTCGCCTGGCAGTGGGCATTCTACTTAGAATGCACTCTGTTTCAGAGTTTTCATTTCCCCTTTAACAGGAATAAATGGACTCTGACATTCTTTCATGTGCTTGGGAACATAGAATGGTTATAGATATGGAAAACGGCATCCCACCAAATGTTCACTTCCCATGGGTCTTTATTTGACTTTAGGTCACTGCTTGTGAGATCACTCTACACGTAAAAGGCAAAGCTTATAGGTAAAAAAAAATCACATATCTTTATGACTATGCTGAACAAACACAAACCCCTAAGAGAAAGGCTAAAAAATTCTACTTCATTAGAGCTTTTTTTCCCCCACCCATAAAAATGTAGCCCAATTAAAAATTAATAAAAGAAAACATCAAATGCTGGAGATGGTATAGAGAAAGTGGACCACTCATACACTGATGGTGGACTTGTAAACATGCAACCATCGTGGAAAGTGATATGGCGCTACCTAAAACATTCAGGAATAGAAATGCTACTCGTGCTGCGTCTATACCCCAAGAAGTATGAGAGACAACACGGACAAACATGTGCTGTCCCATGTTCATGCAGCATCGTTCACCAGAGGAAGAACCTGGAAACAGCCCAAATGCCCATCAGAAGAAAGGATGAAGAAACACTTGTACATACACACAATGGAATCCTATACATCCCTAAAAACCAGTGATAAAACCACAAAACACTGCTGAACATGGATGACTTAAAAACCCGGATGCTGAGCAAAGTCAGTTAATCACAAAAGAACAGACATTGTATGAGACCACTACCATAAGGTCAACACCAAGCCAAAGCCTAACTGCTGATCCCTGGTCACGTGGTCGCTTCCAGTCTCCCAGGCAACCAGGTAGTTTATTTGCCTCAGGCTCAAGAGCCATCTGTCACCCTGAATATATTTAATTTTACATTTTAAATGGAAGCTTTACTTTCTAGGCTTAGTTACTAGGCTTCATTCAATTTAAAAGGATATATCAGTAACAACAATTATATATTCTTAATCTATTATTAGGACTTTTGTTTATTTAATATTTTCTAGATATAATCTCAAGTATTCTTAGGTAAAAATAAATATTTGCACATCTCAATAATCACTTTGACAGAGAAGGCCTCATCTCAGCTGGGGTCAGGTTCCACGTTACAGGGAGAGTAAGACAGCCAATCATTTCCTACCATAAACATTGCTCTACAGTCACCACAAATCAACAAACATTCCTGTAAGGGTGCTCTGTGAACCTTAATGGAAATTTAAGGGGAGGGGTGAGGCAATATGTCTTCGACAAGGAGATTTCATTTCTGTTGGTAGTAAACCAGGTGTTGGGAGAAGAAAAGAAAAGAAAAAACACTTAACACTACCTAGGTAGACTTCAAGGAAGAAAATATGCCCAGGATTCTGTTGTTAATTGGGCACAGTTGATCTAATTTCTACCCAGCCCTTGGTGACCAGATCATATGTCATAGACGACCATGACTCTAGACTCTTTCTTGTTGAGGTACCCAACATCCTTCCCAGGTCATTTCAGAGGGATCCAATTTGGAAAGTCCCCTAAATGAGCTGGACTTTACCATGGAGACACCATAGCAAATTTAAGGAACTGAGTCACTCTCTTGGACTGCAGGCGGAACTGCCACAGAGTGAGAAGAAACAAGTGGCTGCTAGCCCCAATTATGGATTCGGAAGGCACTGAATTCTGGTTCAAATCTCTTGCTTCGAGGGCGCCCAATATACGGAACCTCTCTGATTTTTAGACACGTCTTTGACCAGCAGACATAGTGCTGAATTTGTAAATGAATGATACTGAAAAATTTGCCCTATTCCCAACCCTCATAGTTTGCTTTAGTGTCTAGCCACTTCAGTTTTTAATCTGTACAAGTCAACAATCCATGTATCTTAAATGTGTATACTTTCCTTTTCTTAACAGTATTTTAAATTCGAAACCATTAGCTATATTAATGAAACTATCAATACAATTACCATATGCCCCATGGAGATGATGTATAATGTTCCCCAATAAAATGATAATTATACCTTTAGAGTGGAGCATAAACATATGTAAACCATACATATATAAATGGATTTTGAACTCAAACCTAATCATAGCTATAATATAGGAAAAATTAATTAGTTCTGATGGCGTGTTAGTCTGGGTACTTTAGAGAAACAAATCCACAGAAACTCATGTATAAGACAGAGTTTTATATAAAGGGTAAGTGCACATTAAGAAAACATCCCAACTCAGTGCTGCCCAAGCCCACAAGTCCAACATTAATCCATATGTCTGACACCAATTCACAAAGTCTTCCTCCATCTCACAAAACACATGCAATGATGCTGACTGCAGGAGTAAAGCCGAATCAGTGAACGTGTAGACTTCTCAACGCAGGTGTCTCTACATGGTTGCTCCAGCACCCAGGGTTGCATCGGGGTAGGCCCATGTGGCTTCTCCTCAGGGAAGTCTTTCAGGAAGTGAGCCTTGCCTGCTGAAGCAGGGACCTGGCTAAGGCAGCTGCACCCTGGTCTGACTATCAGAAAGCAAGGGACTCGAGAACTAGAAAGGCGAGGCTCACGGAGCCATTTATCTCTCCACCCTTCAATTAACCCCACATGTGTTTACCGGCCAGGTTGGCACAATAAACTAACTACCTCAGATGGTATGGCCCTACTCATTACTTACTCTCATAAAGAGTTCTCTGAAGATGTGGGTGCCATAGAAAAGTGTGAAGAAATCAGATGGTGTCTGGTTATCAGAAAGAATAGCGCCAAGAGTCTTAAAAGCTTAAGATAAGCAGCCATCTAAGTGAGGTGTCAGCTAAATCCACATGAAATTAGCACAATAGCTTATGTGATCCATGGATTGTAAGTAACAAAATCCAAGACTGGGAAGGGAAGGGTATCAGAGCTTAAATTCTGAGCACCGAGCTTGCAGAAGGCTACTGATGACAATAAAAGACCCAAAGCCATTTGCAGGATCCCCCACATGGGTTAAACCTCTCATGAATCCCAGTGATCAGGGATATGAACAGCCTTGTCATTAAACAGAAAGCCTTGGGAAATGGACTAACGCAGATGTAGTTAGGCTAATATATAACACCTTCTCATGTGTTCTCCCTGCTGATCCATTTTAAATCAGTTCTAGTTTTTAATGATTTTTGCTTTCTTTTTGATAGACATATTGTTGTTTATTTTATTATTGTTGTTATTTTTGTTTTGTCTGTTTATATTTATATGAAATTCAGGATGGAAAAATCTATGGAAACTGTATCATTGGGTTAGTGGTTCCGTAAGGGTGATGGGGAGCCAACAGTGATGAGGACAAGAAAGAAGAAAATGTTCTAAAATTGACGGTGGCGATGATTATACAACCCTTTTTAATATGCATGAGCTATGAAGTTATACTTAATAAATACTTAATAAGTTATGAATGCTTTGTAAATTAAACTTAAAAGTTTAAAACTTATTCATCAAAATACAACAAAGAATTTGAAAGGACAATCAAGAAATGCATACAATTAATGATGACTTAGGTCTTGGGCTGCTAACCAACAGTTCAGCTGTTCAAAACCAACAGTGACTCCACAAGAGAAGGAGACTTTCTACTCCTGAAAAGTTACAGCCTCAGAAACCCACCTGGGGCTGTTCTACTTTGTTCTATAAGATTGCTATGAGAGCAGTGAGTTTGAATATTCAGAAGAATATGGAGGAGTTTTAATTCTTACAAATAACAAATAAAACTCTATAGAAAACTTAAAAGATAAAAATGCATGCATTTCACAGAAAAGTCATACAAGGACCAAGAGAGCATAAGACAAATACTTAACTTTACTAGTGACTAGGCGCAAAATGTATGGAGGATACAGAATGGAAAGGACTCATCCACTGCTAGTAAATTGTCAGGCAGTAAATTGGATCAATCGTGTTAAAAACCGTGATTATAATAGTAAGCACTTGTGCTTACTGGGAATCAGCATTCTTTCCAGTGCTGCATATATGTTAACTCATTTAATTGCTTGAAAACTAATGTGGCATTATCTAATTAAGTTGACAACTTTCCTACTAAAGGTCAAGAAATTCCTTCATAGGTATATACCCGAGAGCAGTGGTTCTCAACATTCCTAATGCCACACTTTAATACAGTTCCTCTAGTTGTGGTGATCCCTAACCATAAAATTATTTTATTGCTACTTCATGACAGTAATCTTGCCACTGTTATGAATCGGTGATCCCTGTGAAAGGGTCATTCATCCCCCAAAGGGGTCATGACTCACAGGTTAAGAACCACTGCCCTAGAGTAGGATTTACATATATGTGCCAGGACACCTGTGTAAGAATGTTCATGGCAGCTCAGTGTGCTGAAACAGCCCGATGCCCGGTAGAGGAGAGTCGATGAACACAGTGCAGTCGGTCATATTACAGAACAATATACGGCAACAGAAATGCCCCGGGTACACGGAGACATCGCAATAAATACCAGTCTTTCAAAAACAATAAAAAGCATCAAACTCACTGTCATGGAGTTGATGTCAACAAATTCATATTAACTGGAGAAGAAAACGAGTCCAAAGTGATTTTTTTAATAGAAAGCTATCATGTACACAAAAATAAAAACGCTATAAAAACCAAGTGGCTATCCAAAGAACAGCAATCGGTCTCAGCCCACAAACAACAAAGGAAGGAGAATCAGGAACAGAAAGAAAAAATCAACTGGGTGGCTCATTTCCTCCATGACCAGCTGCCGCCTTTGCCACGACACCCGACGACGAGCCTGGCTGCGTGACCAAACTTTGATGAAAGGCGCAATAGATTTCTGATCCAAAGGGAGAATGCGCGGAACCCATTTCAAATGACCACGAATTTCCGCATTTCTGGAGCCATAGAGGTTAGATGAACCCCTGAAACTATCACCCTGAGATAGCTTTTAACCTTCAGACCCAATATGTCCCCTCAAATCTTCTTAGAAGCAAACAGTACCAGAAACACAAAGTCATTGCCATGAACTCAGTTCTGACGCTTGGCCCCGGTGGGTTCTGAGGCAACAGCTCTGAGGGGAGTTAAAAGTCTCATCTTTCTTTCTCAGAGTGGCTAGTGGTTTTGAAATGCTGACCTCCACGATGCCACCAGGACTTGTAAAACGAAAGAATAATTCAGATCACTAGTAAAGACTGCCTGGAACATTGCGCTATTTTCTCATCTTTTCAGATCTACCTATATGGGATCAATTTGACGAAGGCAACTCAAAAGAGGAGACCAAAGCTTATGGAGAGGGCGGGGATTGAGTTTTTATGAAGGGGAGATGGAAAACTCAGAGCAAGAGCAGAAGAATGTTGCACACGTCAAAGTAAGCATGCCATACGGTGTCATCGTGTTATATTTGATTTCATCTGCAAGTCACACCATCAGTTGCAATAAGTAAAGAAAACAATGCTGAGAGGGTCCAGGTATCTTGCCAAAATCGCGAGGCCAGTTTCATACCAGCAGCCTGGTGTTCTGACTCAGAGACGAGGGCTTCTGCCAACTTGTAAGGGCACGTATCCCTCCACAGTGACTCGTTACAGCGTTGATTGGCTCACCATTTACCTCCGCCTTATAGAGACAGACATCGAAATCAATGTGTTTCTGATTGCAGCTAGATTCCAATGTGAATTGATGAGTGTCCTGTTGTGAATATACTAATAAATAAAAGGTAAATAAATTGGTAGAGTTATGCAAAAATAATAGGCCAGTCTAAAAAAATTGGAAATATTTGTCAAATTATATAAAGAAGATATGGTTTAGAGATTTAAGATTAATCACATCATAAACAAAAACTGTGCAGAAACCCAAGGGAATTACAAACACCAAAGTCAGCGTAATGCTAGCCTCAGAGGAGACAGTGGGGCACGTGAAACTGAAACATACTGGGCAGCCGCAGTATTTTCTTTGTCTTGTGTGGTATGTTAAACACAGGCGTTCATGCTCTTGCTCTTTACACAATACACACATACGACTTATATCTCTTTCAAACTTCCCATAGCATTCTTTACAGGAAAAGGGACATAAAAAGAAGGCGGTCTTGAATTCAACATTCTCTTTGTATCGTGAAGAACAAGACAGACTGGCAGCCCCCCAGACCCTTCAGACAGCACCATGCATGCAGAAGGCCATCAGTGTTGGGGGTCAAGGAAGCTTGGGCCTTGGGTCGACAGATCTGAGGACGAAGTTCAAAAATCAAAGGATTTTCCTCTTCATATCCTCTTCCTAAATTCCACAAGGGGCGACTCTTCAATAAAAACATAGAATCCAACAAGTATTTTGATAGGCACTTTCAATTCATTTTATCTTCTTCCCAGAAATTCTACAGTACCAAAATATTTGGCAAGTCAAGCTGAAGACTTGATCAACAAACATATGGTACTGAAACAGCCCTGCTCCTTTTTTAGCATCCTCAGTTCCAAAATGATTCATTCTAGAAAATTCAGCTTTGCTGCCTTTGTTCTTTGCTGAGTTGAAGAGGGTCTGTAAAAAAATAATTTTCTTTCTCCTCACTTTATCCCTTTTATTAGCTGAACAAGTTACAACTTGTGTCTCAGATTTCTCTTTAGTAAAATGAAGAAATTTGCAAAATTAATGTTTATATTAAGGAAGACATATATTAATATGTTTACATTAAGGAAGACATTTGAAAAATTAATGTTTATATACCTATATAAACACACAACTATACACACCCACTCTACCTCCCTCCCTCCCTCCCTGTCGTTGATCTATCCGTCTACCTATCATGTCTCTTGGAGCAATATCTAGCATGTAGTAGCTGGCATATAAGAATGTTAGTCATAGCTATTACTATTATTATTATCAAGTACTCTCTTGGGTTTTAAACAAAAGAATACAAATGGCAATTATGTAATCAAGCTCTTCTTCATTTTTGTGAAAACAAAGCAGAGTTTTAGCAGAAACAAAACCAGAAACTAGATGCCTTAAAGATAAGAGCTCTGACACAGAGGATCCAGGACAGATACACCCTCAGGAACAGTAGTGGGAGGAAGGGCACCACGAGAATGGTACCACGTGAGAAGTTAGTAACTTCTCAGTTTAAATTTTTGTGTCCAAACAGTGAATTGAGATTTTATAGAGAACTGTGATTTGTCACTCTTTATATTAGCATTCGAATGATTTAAATTCATTCCCAATCCCAAGTAGATGCTCTAACAATAGCTTAGATTTACATCACACTAGTTTATAGTGTTATATGACATTTTTGATCTTCAAAACACACTTTGAATTGGGAATTATGATTTCTATGCTATAGATAAAGAAAACAATATTCCAAAGAGCAGATATCTTGCAAAAGTGCTGGGCCAGTCTACTACTAGCAACCAAGTTGCCTGACTCAAATGGTCAAGGAGTCAAGGTGGACCTGCCAGCAGGGGGCGTAGTGCTTTTATGCCCGCCCACTTTTGGCAGGTGGTTTGCTCCTGCCACCTTGCCTCTAAACTGACTTGTGAACGCTGTCTTGGCTCACCGCTTCAGTCTTCCAGAAAAATAAACATTGAAATGAAGAGTTCTGATTACAGCTATATGCCAAAGTAGAAATTCTATTTTTAAAATAAAAAGTAATCTGATCGAAAGTAATTTTATCAAAATATCACTTCTGTACAAGTCCTGAAAGGCCTTTTACTTGGGTTTACAAAACAGTGAGTATAAATTCTCCTCTGTAATAACTCACTGACCACTTGTGTTTCAGTCTGTACTATTGTGGTGGTTTGCATGCAATAACTCATATTAAAATGCAATATAAAGTTTGAAAATGGATCTGACCTTCCCCCCCACCCCATCTCACACACACACACACACACACACACACACACACACACACACACACACCACCACCACCACCCCCCAGGAAGAGCAGCAAGAGGAGCAAAGCAACGAAGTACCCGAGGAATCCTGAAAATAAACCTCGGAATCAGTGGTAGGACATGACATTTCACCAGATCTGATTGGAAAACATTCAGAAGGATCAGCAGACAGACCTGGAACTATTTATAGGCTTTCTCTCTCTCTCTCTCTCTCTCTCTCTTTCTTCTTCTTTTTCTCATATCTATCCATATAGGATAGGATGGATAACTAATCCCAAGGAGAAAACAATGGGGGGACTTGGGAGAGGAGGAGGTTGGAGAAAGGGAGGGGGGAGCCAACACACCCAGGGACAAGGAAACAATGAGCTCTCAAAGCAATGGCAAGGAGAGCGTAGAATTCCTGATGGGGTTTGCTCAAGAACAATGTAGCCGAGAGAAAGTACTGAGAGTCGAATGAAGGTGGAACATGACAGTGGGAAAGAAGGAAAGTAAAATTATTAGACGAAAGAGCTAGGAGGCAAAAGACATTTATAGAGGTATCAACATAAGCATGCACATATGCAGATTATTCATATATAACAATAGGGATATAGGTCTAGATACATATATTTATAGGTTAATATTAAGGTAGTAGATGGGCATTGGATCTCTACTCAAATACTCTCTCCATGCAAGAACATTTTGTTCTAATAACCTGGCATTTTGTGATGGTCATCTTCCCAATACAATCACTAAAGTCAAAATGGGTGCATAAGCAAATATGGTGAAGAAAGTTGATGGTGCTCAGCTATGAAAAGATATAGCATCTGGAGTCTTAAAGGCATGAACTTAAATAAACATCCATCTAGCAGAGAAGCAACAAGCGCACATGGAAGAAGCACACCAGCCTGTGTGATCAAGAGGTGTCAAGGGTATCAGGTATCAGGCATCAGAAGACCCCAAACAAAGTACAGATAAGAGATCTGACCCACAGAATCCAGGGCAGATAAACCCCTCAGGAACAGTAATGGAAGTAATATGAGGGGAGTGGGAAGGTGTGGGGGAGAAGGGGGAGAAATGGGGAACTGACTATAATGATTGACATATAACAACCCCCCCAAGGGGGATGAACAACAGAAATATGGGCAAAGGGAGACAGTGGATGGTGTTAGATATGAAAATAATAATAATACTTTATCAGGGGCTCACAAGGGTGGGAGGGGCAAAGGGGAAGGGAAAAAGAAGAACTGATACCAAGAACTCAAGAAGAAAGAAAAGTTTTGAAAATGATAATGGCAACATATGTACAAATGTGTTTGATACAATTGATGTATGGTTCGTTATAAGAGCTATAAAAGCCCCAAATAAAATGACATAAGAATTTGTTTTTAAGTTTGAAAATAGAAAACCCCTACAGGGAATTATTTGGTTGGTGGAGAGCTAACTTTTATGCACTTTTTGAGATCTCCATTTTAATCTGTCACATTCTCTCTTTTTTTTAATTTTCAGAGTGTGGGTGACTCAGTGTGTTAAGCTAACAGAAAGCTAACAGTTGACTGGTTCGAACCTACCAGTTGTTCTGCAGAAGCTGAGGCCCCTGCTGCTGCAGGTTTACAGTCTTGGAACTCTCACCAAGCAACTTTGTCCTATAAAGTCAACTGTGAGTCAGAATTGACTGGATGGCAGTAGATTTGTGTTCGCTTGTTTTTTTTTTAATTATGGAAGTAATATGTTCTCATTGCAGAACGTTTTGAAAATCGTACGCAAGTGTGTTAGTCTGGGTAGACTAGAGAAACAAATTCATTGACACTCATGAGGGAGTTATATATAAAGAGTAATTGTTCATTAAGAAAGCATCTCAACCCAGCCCATAAGTCCAATATTAGCCCATATGTCTGATACCAATCTATAAAGTCCTCTTCAGACTTATGGAAGACATGCAATGACACTGGATGCAAGAAGATCACAGGCCAGTGGATGCAAAGCCTTGTGGATGTAAGTATCTCAGTGCTGGCAGGGGTCTTCAGTGCCCAGGGCAAGGGGTCTATCAGCATAACACCATGTGTCTCTCAGGGAGGGAGCAGTGAGAGGGAGTGTTTCCCGCTTCCAAGGAGGAAATACAGGCCCAGAATCCTCAGGGGAAGGCCATGCCCACACAGAGGCCTCATTGGTTATACCATGATCAACAGGCTAGACTCCACTCTTTCCCTTGCAATCCTCTCAAATTGACAAATGATTATATAACTACCACACCAAGTTACCAAAAATCCCCATTACCTCACTACTTCTGTGTAATCATCATTTAATAATGCTTCATTTTTTATTTGGGCAACTATGTGGTATAATATGAATGCATCCGGTTCAAATGACAGTGGTACAAAATATTATCATCTTTTTACACTAACATCACATTCTGAGCTTTTCTTTTTACAGGAGCACTTCATGGCAAAGATGGAATGTATCTCAGAAATGCAAACGAATTTACCCCAGAGAGGCAAGGATAGCAGAACGATCCGTGGCAGTGAGGTGACACTGACCCGCAGGCCTTCCGGGCGGAGTCGCTGGCGCTGATGGCCTCAGTTGACATCCAGAGCACCCTCTGATGCCCATGCAGGTGAGATACTGTGACAGTGCTCAGGGTTTCCCAGAAATGCCAACGGAACCAGGGACAGCTTTAAACACCGAAATGCAGTTTTCTTTCATTTTCCTGAAGATCCCGGAACAGTGCCATTCACATTTTATCGCTCCTGTCCCTTACAGATAGAATTCTTAAATCCTAAGAAGTAATTCTCATAGTCAGTCTAAATTTCTGTGAATCCAAAAAGGAATTAGAATTTGGCTCTTAATTGAGTCTTAGAGAAACATGTGATTCTAGGGAGGGGTGGAGGTGGGGGGAATATCAGACACAAAATTGTATAATTGACAGGAATATAGAACAAAATTTTTAACCTGGGATTTAAAAGACAAATGCTTTAGTATCATATTTAGTACTAAAGTATATAACCTGTTTTTTCAACATTTAAAAAAAGAGATGTATACCCAGCCTAGTTCATGAGGCTTCGTGAGCATTTGAGCTATGTGGTGTAATATAACAATCCCATTTGTAGGTATTTTAAGGTGCACTGGGGGTGCAGTGATTAAAGCTTCGACCCCACCCACTGCTCCACAGTCTGTTTTCCTGAAAGATCCACAGCCTGGAGAACCGGGTAGGGAAAGCTACTGGCTGCAGGGTTGCAATGAGTTAAAGTGAGCGTCACAGTGTGGGTTTAGTGCTTTTTGTTTCCTGGCTGCTATTTGAAGCCGTTTGCTCACTGGGGCCCTTTGTCTACCACCCGTACTAACATTTTTCAAACCCAGGAAATGCGTTGCTCTTTCTGGGTAGTTGATTAGCTCACAAAGACTCCGCTTCTCTGGACCTGAGTACACCACTCACCAAACGCCCCCCTCATACTTTGAGGATAGGGTCCGTCTCTCTCTTATACTGCAGCTTTAGGGAGAGGGCAGGATTTCTGACCTTAAAGTGGCCAAAAGTAACTCCATGTTACCTGTTCTGTTGATTGCACTTATTTCTCCTTTCGTGGACTTGCACTGTCAGGACATATTTCATCTCACTGGGTTTTGCTTGGGGATATGTTTGTCTTGTAGGGCTGCCATAAAAAATTATCACAAACTGAATCGTTGAAAGCAAATGTATTCTTTTATAATTCTGGAGGCTGTGCGTCCCACATCAATGCTTCAATAAAGGTATGCTCCCTCTGTGGTTTGTTTGAGAGCTTAAATTCTGACAGCTGTTTACAGAAGACTGTGGGTAGCAAAAAACAAAACAAATTCATTTGCAGAGTCCCTGAATAGATTAAGCCTCCTTGAATTCTTTCTGATCATTAACACAGGATGTGTATAATCTTGGGAAGGGAATTACCCGACCCATCTTCAGCCAGTCTAGGGAAGGGTAGTCTCTCAAGGGCTTGCTTAGGTGTCTGATGGAGACCATGTACTGAGGACAATACAAAGGGGGTCACACGGTTGTGTCATTCCTTATCCGTCATAACCTGCCTGCCTTGATCTGAAGACCTTGGGCCAACCGTTCCTCCTTCTGTAATCCCCGTCACTGTGATGTACTGATCGGTTGTCCATCACAAACTCATGACACTTTGCTTTGTTACCTACCTTATGCACCTCCTTTCCGACTGTCAATTCCCAGGCGCCATTATGACCTTGTCACAATGCCGACCTCATCCAGATGATGTAGCTATGTCTCTGTGTTGTCTCTAATTCCTTTTATAACTTCACGTTCACTTTAAATTATATTTAATATGGAATCTTTTGTTTCCTAAAACTGGCTCTGTGGAAAAATCCTTCTTTGCTTCTCTTATCTTCTGGTGCTTGCTGGAAAATCTTGGCATCTTGTAAAACACACCACCCTACTTTCAGCCTCCAACATCATTGCCCCCCACACCCTGTTCAAATTTTCATCTTAACCTAAAGTCAGATTAGATCTAGGGCTCCCCCTAATTCTCATCTTAATTACAGAATGCTTTCAGATTGTAATTCTATTCAAAAGTGGATTCTAGGATTCTATTCTAGGTGGATAGTGGACTTTTGGGACAATAATCAGTCATGTATAGTTTGTCCTCTAGACCCACAAATTAATGTCCTTTCCATATGCAAAATACATCCAACCCATCCTGACATCCCCTAAGGTCTTAACACACTTCAGCAATAACCATAATTCCTAAGAAGCAACTAAAAAAAATCCAAGTCTGATCATCTAATTGGTCTACACCAGGTCTGAGTGAGACAGTGGATATAGTCCTCCTGAAGCAGATTATGCATCTGTGAACCTGTGGAATTCAGAAAACCATGATCTGCTTTCACGATGCAGTGAAGGCATGTTATAGGATAATCCACTGCCCTGGAGTCCATTTGGACTCAGTAATCCTGTGAAGGACAGTGAATTGCTCCTGAAGGTTTCTTAGACTTTAAATCTTTACAGCAGGGAGCAGCCAGCTTCATCCTTTTCCTATGGGGCAGCTGGTGCCATCTGAACTGCCAGCCTTATGGTCAGCAGACAAGGCTGGGTTCACTCACCCACTGTGCCTCCTTATGGTATTGGATAGCTAGTCTCATTTCCAAATGAAGACAAGGACTAAAATAAAAGGGGACTGGCAAGGGGTCCTGGTGGCATAGGTTAGACATTGGTTTACTAACTACAAGGTCAGAGGTTCAAGCTCACTAGCCACTCTGTGGGAGGAAAAGGAGGCAGTCCTGTAAGATTTGATTTCAGAAACCCTGTATAAGGCTGCTTTGAGTTGGGACTGATTCTGTGGCAACGGGTTTGATCTAAAAGTCTCTACCCAGCAACCTGAAATGACTACTGTTGGGGTTGAGTGACGTGCATAACTCAGGGTTTCCACTGGAGTTCCCACCTAAATTGCCCGCTCAAAGCCCACCCCCCTGGTTCTAGGTGCCGATCAGAGGATTGCTTTGTTGAGCAACTGCAGACCAGCTCTGGCTTGGACAAGCCAGTGTACATCTCTGCCACCTAGTGGACATTTGTAGCTTCTCCAGTGAAATCTGAATTAACCCAACATTGGAGGCCCCACCCCACCTCCCTAAGTTTGTTCTCCCTAGAGTACTCTTAATCATAAAAAGTCTCTATATTAAGCTTACCTGTATAAATCTGTGTTTTGTTTCCTAATTGAATACATAGGAATTTTATGGAAATCCCATAGAAAAGTAGTTATTTCTGAATCCAATTTAAATTGCTCAGAAACTTAAAAATATTAAATATATTTTAAGTTTCCAGCCAATGTACAATTTTACTGTTTCATAAAAACTGATGGTAAAAAGTCAAATACATAGGCTTTTGATTATCTCTTTTTAAAAATTCCTTATCTTGATTTATTCTCCATTTCTTTAGGGTTACTTTGAAATGTCATTCTAATTAGTTCATATTCTTTATATTTCTTTCTCTCATATTAGCCTTTATGCTTTTCCTCTAAGTGCTTAACTTCTTTGCTGGAATAAAACTCATTTGTTAAAACACCGAACAAAATGCCAACCTGAACTCTTACAATTTGTTTATTAAAAGGTGAAACTAGAAATTCTGAAAGATATCTTATAGTAGCTCCTATAAAGAATACAAATATGTGGCAAGCAATTGAATACAATATTCAGAATTCATGCTGCCATTTTAATCTGAACCATACCCATTTATTCACTCCTTCAAGATGCTTTTTATTATTTATTGTCTGCTCTATGTTGTTGTAAGCTAGAGTAACTACAGCAGGGGTCCTCAAACTTTTGAAACGGGGCCAGTTCACTTTCCCTCAGGCCGTTGGAGGGCTGGACTATAGTTTGTACACTGCACATCTTATTTTGAAGTGAAAAAACAAATGGGGCAAAAACACCCGGCGGGCCAGATACACGTCCTTGGCAGGTGGTGTGGCCTGCAGGCCGCAGTTTGAGGACGCCTAGACTGCAGTGTCCCGATGCTGTGACCTGCCCTGTCGGGTGGCTATGAGGAGGAACCAACTTGAAGGAGGTGGATTTTTTTTTCCAGGTACTGCCCCTAAGTCTTAAGTTCCATTGTAGGGGGAATGTTGCATATTACATGATAAACTTGGATACTACCTAATACACTCAAGACAACTAAATTTACATCGAATACACATTTCAATCTTTAAAAATGGAATGCATACATATTGACTTGAAATCATGGAACACAAAAATTTATTAACAATTTTTATTTCATTAAATAATGATGAGAAAATGAGGGCCCAAATACTCTATTCCTCAAATATAATGTTTTAAGTTGCTTACATGAAACAGGAACTTATTTCAAAAATGAACCAACTCACAGAAATAAAGTTATCAGAATATTCTATCTTACTAAGAACTCCATTGCTTCTCTGAAAGGGGCATTGTGCAGCCACCGCCGGTTCTAATGAAAGCCCATGAAGGACCCAACATGGAGGGACGCTGCACCAATATTTGGAATTCATATTGCAACTGCAGACTGAGTGTATTTAAAGCATATTTTATTTCAGGCTGAAGTAGTATTTTCTTTTCGATGGGGCAGGTTTTGCTGTCACTAGGTTCTATTGGCTTTTCAGAAACAGAGCCGCTCCACACTGAATCCACTGGTCTTGGTTGCCCCCACATGGAACATCAATGTTGGTGACCACACGATCCCGGTCGGCACTGGTGTAGATGGGCAGCGATATGCACTCCTCGGGGGAATAGGGACCGTACGCGCCCTGTTTAAAGAAAAAATAAATGTTTTAAAATGTACTAATTACTTTAGTAGATACCCCAAAATAACACAGTCTTTCTAAATAACCATGCTTAACATTTTCTTATGAAATGTTTTAAATACATGTGTACATATAACAAAGACCAGTGCAATAAACCTCCAATACGCAGCTGCAATAATTTCAATTCATGGTCAATTGTATTTTATCAATAACAATACACGAGCTCCCATTATATTATTTCAAAGCAAATCCTATACATTATAAAACGCTCATTCACAGATATTTAAATATTAATAATTCTTTATTTTCACACATAAATTTCTCTTTGTATTATCCATTCAAAATCTGTTTGTTGGAATTATAATCAAAATAAAGTGCACACTAAACCTGTATGATTTTCCTTCTGGCAATTTGTTGAAGAACTGATACCAAAGAATTTTCTACATTGTGAATTTTCTTGATTACATTTCCATTCTTCAGTAACCAGACCTTAGAAATATGTATTTTTAAAGAAAAAAATATGATGAATTCATAATTCCGAAAGAAATTTAGAACCATGTCTTTACTAAACATTGATGTTATTCAGCCAATGAATCACTAACTTTTCAGAGTTGAAATAAAACTTGAGATAAACTAGACGCACCCTAGAATTTTGTTAAGTGACTGAGCCATAGATTACAAGAATAACTGATGCCACATTTGAATGACAGAGAATCTGCCACGGACTACCAGAGGAGCGAACAGATGTGCCTTGGAAGAAGGACAGCTAGAGTGCTCCTCAGCAACTTGAATGTGGGACTTTGTCTCTTATATTTGGACATATTACCAGGAGGGATCAGTCCTTAGAGAAGGATACTATGCCTGGTAAGTAGGGAGTCACAGAAGAGGGTGGCCATCAATGAGATGGTTGAAGCAATGGCTTCAACAGTGGTTTCTAAAAGCTGTGAGACTGAAGGGGCCCTGCGGGGCAGATGTGCAACTGGGGAAGAAAAGAACAACAGACAGTGGGGTACAGAGCTCACCCTTCCCGATGTCAGGATCAGGAGAAACAGCGAATATATTTTCCAAGGGCTTATATAGTCTTGGGGTAAGCAAGTCCCGTCAATCACATCCATAGCAAGGTGGGCAGTATCTTAACCTTAGATCCCCTGAGCTCATTGGGGGAGTAACTCAAGACCAGGAGCAGAGGCAAGCAGAGGGGAGTCTACCGCCCTATGAGCTAGAATAGAACTCGTTTGTTTTTAGAGATAAGTAGCCTTCGGCTGCAGAGAGAACAGCCATGTGCTTGTAAGAGGCATCTTTAAAGTAGCGCTTTAAAAAAATAATAATAAAGTAGCACTATTATGGGGCAGGGGGATAGCGTGGGGATGATTTTTAGAGAATGTCTGGGAGTCATCTCTACCTCACAAACGTGAAGGCCTTCCTCCACCAGCGTCAGCCTTCCAGACCGCCATCATGAGTGTAGAGACGTGGCCGCATACATTCTCTTCCCGGTCCTCAGCGTCCCACCCGTAGCAATGATTGGGAAGACAGGACAGAACAAGCAATGTTCCGTTCTGTTATACACGACTCGCTTTGGAAACACACTGATGCATTTAAACCACCACTCCCTCCTCAGGAAGTAGCAGAGTTGTCAAGTTCTCACAGATGAAACGATTGCTAAATTTGGTTTCAGAGCAATTCAGGATTTGGAGTCAGGAGAACTTTCAACAATCATCAGTAACTTCCTAATCTATTTTCTCTTTCTAATTCTGCTTAAGTGGCAAACCCTTAAGGTTCAGAGATTTCTGTAATGGTCTAAACTGCTTACACACTTGTGAAGTTAGTAACTGAATGCAGGCTTTACTTGGGTGTTGTCCATGTCTCTTCGGCACAGAGCAAAGATTAAGTACTTATAGGCCTGCAGTGATCTGCATCCATGAAGCGTTTATTTCTCATTCCAGGGCAGGTCTTAACTTCTCTCTCTTTGTTTCACGATGTTTTCTTTGATTCTGGAAACTTTTTCACCCACTCTAGCCAGGACTTTCTAATATGATCTCTTTCGGAGAAATTGGTAGTGACAGCGGGGCACTATTCAGTTCCTCTGGTCTTGGCATCCTGGAGAGACGAATAGTTGTACCATAGATGACCACTATGAGTTAAGAACCCAGTTGCTACTGACCAAAGAAGAATGTAGAATAACGTCTTTGTGGATTAAGTTAAACCAATTGACCTTGGTGTGCCTTGACACCATGATCCAGAGGCCTAAGTCCATCAATGCATTTAGTTATGTCTATGAAGTTTTCATAACTTTCCCCTTTCTATGCCTCAGTCCATTCATGAATATATTCGCAGTAAAGGTATATGTCCATGCTGATGTTCCAATATCCTCTATCAAACCCATATATATATTCATAAGTGTACTACATTCGCTCTCGCCGTGTGTCTACTCATGGATGACGGCGATTGTTGGCTTGTGGCTATAACATCATTATCCCTGTTGCTCCTCAGTGCCTGCCCTGGCTCTTCCTCGATTTCTGACCACCTTCTCATGGGGTACCGCTCTCCCCTTCACCTAAGTTAACCCACGCGACCGTCTGGCCAGTGGTAAACTTCCCCCTTTGCCTTCCATCCCTGGTAACCACCACAGAATGTTATTTGCGTGTGAAAACTTTGCACCACAGTCGTCTCACGGTGTTTGTGCCTTTGCGATGGACTCGTCTCGCTCAGCATAGCATCCTCCAGGTCCGTCTATGCTATGGGCTGTCTGACAAGTCATCCTCAGGCGTCAGCATTAGCTGCCAGCTTCCTTATCCATTCTTCTACGGACGGCAATTTAGATGGGTTGCATCTTTGTGCAGTGGTGAACATAGGTGTACACGTATCTACTAGTGCTATAGTTCTTATGATGTCACGTAGAAGGCGTGCTGGTTAGTAAGCTACTGCGATTCCCAGCTTCTTGAGGAAGCGCCAAAATGTGTTCCCAGTGGTTGTACCGCTTTACAGTCCCATAAGCAGTAGATGTGGGTTCCGGTCTCTCCGCACTACTGCTAGCATTTGCTTTTTACTGTTTGTCTTTTTTTTTTGTTTGTTTGCTTTTTGCTTTGCTATGAATGTTGGAGTAAGATGATAAATCATTGCTGTTTCAATTTATCTCATTTAATTGGTAAGAAGCACAAACATTTTTTATGCCATGTTGTGAGGCCTCTAAGTTTATCCATATTTTAACATTGGTAACCTCTAAGGTTTAGGTTTTATATTTAGGTCTTGGATCCAACTTGAGTTCATTTTTGTTTATGGTGTGAGATATAGGTCCTATTGCATTCTTCTGAAAATGGATGCCCAATGTTGTCAGCATCAATTGTTAGAGAGACTATCTCTTTTCCATTTTATGAGTTTAGATAGGTGGATGCATTTATTTCTGGGGATCTCGATTCTAGCCCATTTCTCTAGGTGTCAGTTGTATCAGTACCAGGTTGTTGTGACTACTGTGGCTGGGTGGTTACATTTTGAGATTCGGGAGTAGCAACTTTCAACTCTCTACTTCGTTCTTTTCCTTAGTAGTGCTTTGCTTAGCCAGGGTGACTTTTCTTTCCATATAAAGCTGGGGATTCGATTCTTCAAAGCTTTAAAGAATGAAACTGGAATCCGGATTAAGGTTGCTTTGCGTCTGTGGACCCCTCTCAGTAGAATTCCAGTGTCTGAAATGCTAAGACAATGGCGAGTCTCCCTATCCACGAGAGCACAGTAGATCCCTCTATTTATGTAGCTCTCTTGGCTTCTTGCAGTGGTGCTTTGCAGTTTTCTTTGACTGTGTCTTTTGGTTCTTGTTAGAACCAAGTTTTCCAAAGCATTCCATCATTTGAGTGACTATTGTACAATGAGTAGGCATTGTTTTCTAATTTCTCTTTCAGAGTTCCCTCTGGTAATGCAAAGGAATGCGACTATGCTTTGTATGTTGATCTTGTACCCTGCGGCTTTACTGAATCTTTCGAGTAGTTCGAATTATCTTCTTGTTGAGTCTAAGGTAGTCACACTAACAGGAGATATTTACTTATTGCTGTTGATAGGGGTGCTTGGGTCCATTTCAACTCAGTGCGACCCTATTTACCACAACACAAAACACAGGCAATTGTGCACCATCCTCACAGTCCCTGCTATGTCTAAGACCAGTGTGTAACCTCACTGAGGGCTGTCCACGTCAGCACTGACCCTTTTCTTTCTCAAGCATCATGTCCTACGCCAAGGACTAGTTCCTCCTAATACATTCGCCAATGCTACGGAAATGAAATGTTCACTTCTAAGGAGTACGCCGGCTGTACTTTCCCCAAGACAGATCTGGCAGCCCATGTCCCACTCCATATTCTTCACCAACACCGCAATTCAAATGCCGACATTCTGCCTGTGCCGTTCTTATTCACCGTCTAGCAGCTGGCTCGGATCAGGGGCACCTTTGTCCTCAGAATGACACTGCTGCTTTAACACTTCAAACAGGTGTTCTGTAGCATATTCCCCAGCGCGATGCATCATTTGACTTCTTGGCAACTGCTCCCATGGCTATTGATTGTGGATCCAAATAAAAATAAACTCTCAATAACCGCAACTTTTTCCTGTTTATCATGCTGCTGCTTTTTTAGATCCAGTTATGAAGATGTTTGCTTTGCTGTGTTGAGGTCTAACCATACTCCAACACTTGTCTGTCATCCAGTGATGGCTTGTGTGTTGCTGGATGCTGGAAGCTCTGTAACTGAAATTTCAAATACCAGCAGGGTCCCCCAACGTGCACAGGGTTCAGAAGAGGTTTCAAACCAGGAAAAACTATGAAGAATAAATAGGCCGTCGTATCATTGAGAACAGCAGCGGAACACTGGCAGATCCTGGAAACCCTATGACTAACAACAGAGTGCTGTCAGAGACAGTGCCAGAGGACGAAGCCCCAGGTCTGAAGGCACTCAGAATGCGGATGATGTAAAGCCTTTGGAAGTAAAAACTCCAGGGCCTTCATTTCCTGAGGGGGGGCAGCTCAAAATGAGAAGAAACAGTTGCAAACTTCTATTAAAAATTGGCACTTGGAAAGTAAAAAGCATGAATCTAGGAAAATTGAAAGTCACCAAAAATGAAATGGAACACGTAAAGATTGATATTCTAGGCATCCATGAAATTGTCCATTTTGAATCAGAAAATCATATAGTTAACGAGGTTGGGTATGACAGATTCAAAAGGAATAGTGTCAAATTCATCATCAGAAGGACATGTCAAGATCTATCTTGAAGTACAGTGCTGTGATAGGATAACATCTATCCAAATACAAGGAAATCTAGTCAATTATAATATTGAAAGTTATGCACCAATCACTAAGGCTGACGATGAAGAAAGTGAAGATCTTACCAACATCTTCAGTCTCAAATTGATCAAATATGCAATCAAGATGCACTGACAATTACTGGAATGAATGCAGAGTTAGAAAGAAAGAAGGAAGAGTGGATGGAAAATATGGCCCTGGTGACAGAAATGAAGCTGGAAATCACGTGAGAACTTTGCAAGACCAATGACTTGTTCAGAGCTAATAACTTTTTCAACAACACAGATGACTACTATGTATGTGGCCTTCCCCAGATGGAATACATAGAAATCAAATTGACTACATCTGTGGGAGAGGTATGGAGAAGCTCAATATGAGTAGCTAAAACCAGGTCGACTGTGAAACAGACTGACCATCAATTGAAGCTGAAGAAAATTAAAACAAGTCTACAAAAGCAAAGACAGGACCTGAATGTATCCTACCTGAATTTTGAGACCATCTTAAGAACAGGTGTGATGCATGAATACTGATGACAGAGGACCTGAATGAGTGGGCTGACATTAAGAACATCACGTCAGTCTGAAGAAAGCAAAAGGGCATTAAGGAGACAGGAACAGGGTCTGAGGACCAGTCTGATGCTTGTGCTTCCCACCCAGGGTGGTCAGCCATTTTCGCCTGAGAGGCCTGGCTTTGTTCCCTCCCAGGGTGGGCTGTTGCTTCTGCTAACCCTGGCCTTGAGCCAGACATTTCCATTTCAAGAACATACTCACCTCTAATCTCGGGCCTTAGATATCTTGAGCAAATCTTCTAGGAACGAGAAGCAGCAGTAAACAATGAGGTCTCCCAAGAGTTAGGCTATGCATGGGTTCCAAAGGAATGTACTTGAAGTCTGCTCCCAGACCACGGTTCTTTTCTTTACTCCAAGAAACTTCCCCAAGCCAATTCTTGCCTACAGAAGCATCTTTACTGTTACTTGTCCACCATCAAAGAAAACGAGCAGGTATCAGCCTGGACTTGGGGCCCAACACTTACTACAACCCAGGACCAGAATTGGAATTGGCTCTTTCTCGGGCTCTGGATCAGGAGGCTCATGTTGGGGACCCTGCACTTCAACCTGCTGCCTGAGGCTAGGGGCTGGAATAACAGCTGCCAGGAAAATCTGGGTTTACTCTGGGAAATCCAGGTCAAAGCAGAAAGACCCAGTGAATCTCCAGCCATGAGAAACCTGAGCCTGACTGAGATGCCTCCCCTGGCTTTCCTCCTGGTGATAACCCGCATCATGGAATAGTGCTACTCTTCATCCCCAAAAGGTGCCATCCCTGTGCCTAAGGTGCCCTGCCTCAAGAACCTCTGCCCCCATCACCAGCTGTTCATCAACATCCGGATCTAGACTGACACAAATGGACCATTGTGCTCACAGGCCTCATCCCGAACCACTGCCACGGAGAATGAATGTCCTTTCTCCTGACTACCTCTTCTCAATGGCTCCACTGATGCTTTCACGCCAGCGCTGATAAGCGCAACTGATCCAGCGGTCCCCCAAACAGTCTGTATTCCCACCAAACTGCCTCCGTGTCTATGCTCCGTCACAACAACGATGACAACGTCATTTTACAACAGTATGAGGTAGGGGTTGAGTGCGGATGTGAGATAGTTGCCAAAAATAGGAACAGAATGAAGAGTTCTAGGACCCGTTTTCTAATAAAGCTACTTAGAAGAAGACAGGAAGAAACGATCAAGAAGGGATTCTGAACTGTGTGATTAATCACAGAGTGGCTGAGGCAAATGGAAGAACTGATGAAGTCAAGGAACTGCACAGAAAATGTGCAAGGGCAGTTGAGAACATGAAGTGTTATAATGAAATGTGAGGAGACCTAGAGTCAGAACCAAAAGGATGAGCCCACTCAGCCCATCTTAAAATGACAGAACTAAAGAAAAACTCAAGTTAGAGTTGCAATACTGGAAAAGAACTAGTTGACATTCAACCATTTCAAGAAGTAGCATATGATCAAGAACCAAGGTACTGAAGGAAGACGTTCAAACTGCACTAAAATCATTAGCCAAAATCAAGGCTCCTGGAATTAATGGAATGCCAGTGAAATGTTTCAACAAGCTGGTGAAGCAAGGAAAGCATTCAGTCACTTATGTCAGGGAGTTTGGAAGCTAGTCACTTGACCAACTGACAGAAAGAGATCCACATTTATGACCATTCCAAAGAAAGGTGACCCAAAAGAAGACAGAAATGCTATCATTAATCTTACTCACAAGTAAAATTTTGCTGAAGATTATCTAACAATGGTTGCAGCTGCACATTGACAGGGAGCTGCCAGTAAGTGCCTGAAGTTCCCTTTGCTTTCAGCAAAGAAGGCTGCGCCATCTACATTGAAGGTTATCAGTGAGCCCTCCTCTAATCCTGATGCACATTCTTCTCCATACAGCCAAGCCTACTTTTGCCATTTCACTGTTAACAAAATCCCTTGTGTATATAGATTTCCATGAATATTATTCAAATGGATTAAATTCTTATGTTGTAATTCTTTTGTAATAGAAAAAGGATAGGCCCTGCTTGAATAAAATAAAAATTTTATTAATAATTGCTAACAAATATACTGTTAAATTAATGTAAAAAAGGGAGCATATCAGGAAGATTTCAAAAAGTTCACATCACAATACATGTAGATAAATTAGGTTATATAATTAAAGTTTAATCATTGAAAATATTCATATTGGGATAAATCATCTTAAAGAATTAATGTTTTCACATGCCACACCTTTCAAAGGTATAGTTACAGTTTGAAATTTTATATTTGGTTAGAATCTGCATCATGAAGAAATGAATAATGTGAGTGTATGTTATATTATATTAGTGGAATAGTTAATGATTAACAGACACAGTTGAAAGACGCCTTCAACAGCATTATATTTAATCTTTAATTCTCATTGAGCATTACTAATTTCAACTTTGTTAACTGACAAAGTATAATGCCTTTAAAATAGAAGCAATGTTACAGCTTCCCTGCCCAAAAAAAGTCTTGAATGTTGTTGTTCATATCCTGTAATTAGCAAAATACAGTGCTGAGGCGTCACGGATGAGAACTGTTGCGTACCCCCAAGCACCTGGAACACTGTCACCTTCCCTAGTGAGTCCGAGGAAAAGTCTGGACATCTCTAAACAAAACACTTTCCCCTGCTTGTTCCAAGGGGAGGGACTTACAACTCTGCATCTTCTACAAATCGCACGTGACAGATTAACGTCAGAAAGACAGCAATACGTTTTACAAAGGCAAATAGTGATACTCCATTAGGCAACTGAATACCTTGTATATTTACATATTCTGCTCCTTCTACCCAGAATGTATTCTCCACCGCCTTAAAAAAAAATCCCTTTAACTGTTGTTATTTCATCATTCAAGAGAAGATGCCCCTCCAAGAGGTGATCTGATTTACCTTCACCTGCCTACACTTAAAAGCATTGAGTCCTCCCTCAGTGCCTTAAGCCCGCGATGGAGCCCTATATAACCACACTTCCAACTCTGAGCCGTGCTTGTTTCTTTACCTCTATCCCTCCACTAAAAAGCAGACTCTCTACCTCCAGCGATGAGCATATTTGGTCTTTGAACACAACCAGTGTGAAGTAGTAAACTACAAAGCACTAGATGACAAGAAATAGAAGAATTATTACCATTCCACGGTAAAAAAAATTAAAACATTGACAATAGGTTAAAATAGACCTTGAGATATTGCACAGGCACTTTACACAAAGGCATTTATTGTGAGACCATCCTCTCGGGATGGTCTTGTGGAAACACAATCTCCATTCGTAGAGTAAGACAGTGGTTCAGTGGAGGTAGGTAACTTGGCCCAAACTACCCAGCACATTATGTTTGGGAGCTAGGGTGGGGAATTGTCTTCTGGAGGACGCAAAAATTGTGTGTTCCACACCACTTAGCCAGATGCCCACATTCTTTCTTACTGAGGGAACAAGAGACACAATCTGAAGGCAATGTGATTCTAGGGAAAATAGGAGGCTCACTTCTAGAAGGAAGAGGGAGAGATGAAAGTGAGGGAGCAGATACTTCAGTTCCAAGTCTGGAAAAGTTTGCATGCATAAAGAGACATCTCATTTTTTAGCGAGCCATTTAGAAAGACTTAAAAATGTCATCAGTTACATAAAAATCCAATTATCATTAGTCATCTCATTTATAAGTTAAACATCCCAACTCATTTTATGTCTCTTTACATGAGCTATTTCTCAAATTAAATTGCTTTTAGTTTTCTATTGGATCCTAAGTTTTTAAGGCGCTGTGACTAAAACTGTACAGAAATGAGGCTAGTTAAAGCACAATGCTGCGAAGGAGCACCCCAGCCTTGGAAGGACACGTAGCTGTGCGCGCAGCCCCGTGTGACCGGCCTGCCCTGCTCTGTAACCGCACTGCATGTCTGACTTGCGTTCAGTAAGCCGCCAGTGGTCTGTGCACTGCTCCAGGTCATTTTCATTGGCATTAATGCCCACTCACCTATTCCTCATGCCCTATTTTTATTGCAAGGATTGGTCCTTAAGGAAACCAGCTTGCATTTGTCCCTCTACCTTCCCAGTACCGATTCATTTATGGCTTTTATATGAATTTTAATTCTGTTTGCCAGAGATAAACAATTTACATAATTTGGATTCGTTTGAATTCATCTCTTACATCATACAAGACTTTACATGTTATAGGTAACAAACTTTATATATTTCAACTTTGCTTTTACGTATAGCTTTTATTTGGTTCTTCCACTTAAAATGAGAATATGAGTAAGCCAAAATGTATTAACTTTTGGATAGAAATATCTTCTAGGAACTAATTGCCAGACTGAACTAAAGCAAGGCGTCTTTCAAACTCTTTCCCTCTCCTATCTGCTATGTCATTCTAACATGAAGGGAATATGCTGATCTGAAAAAAGAAAGAGTTCACAGAAATACATGCTCTTTAACATTCTGAGTAATGCCTGCTAATTATTGCTAGCTTCATTAGCTTGTTTGTTGCTGTTACTTTTTTTCAAATATTATGAAGTTTTGCTTTTATCATTTAAAGAGAGTAACCGTGCCAGGACACTTAGTACACTGATATCTCCCAATGCGCCAAGTCAGTTTTACTATAATTTGCAATAGGGTGGGTATTAGGTATATGCCCAAAATCTTAACATTGTTCAATACACTCATACTTGCATTTTCACACATCATTGCAAAGACAAATTGAGGTGTTCCAGCTACAACTATGTCGCGTTTGAAGGGAAGCTAGTCCCTGTGTCCATTGTTGAAAGCGCTTTAGATTACTGGAGGTTTTTAAAAGGGAGGAAAGTTAACTAAGTCTTTGTCAAGACGGTTTCCTTCACTTGTCTGCTTCTAGCAACACAGTGCACAGCCGGTGCAAAGGCAAGTGCAATTAACATCTTGATTCTGTCCCTCGTGCCTGCCTAGCTGTGGGAAGCCATCGGCTGGGTCCAGCCAGCGACATTCCTCATTTTCAGATAGGTGTGACTCCCTCCCTGGGGTCGCTCTAAGGAATAAATGAGGTCAAGTATATAAAACATTTAGCACACATTGCCGAAAATAATAAGAGCTCAATGCATGGCTGTTTCATTATTGTGAGGCAAAATGAAGTCTTACTTTTGCTATGTAGCCGATGAAGTCTCTAAAAAGAACATACTTGGTACTGTTTCAAAGCACACTGGTTTGCAATGGCCTCTGTATCTTGAAAACAGTAAAGGTAACATTCTCTGACTGTAAGTGTGACCTGTGTCCAAATGCACAGGAGGTTAGGAATAACAAACACAGCCACACAGGCCACAGAGATCCTATTTTAAAACAACAAGTTTAAACTGACGACCTTAAAATGTGTCCCTGCTAAAAATGCTACCTGTGGGATCCAGCCCATACAGCACGGGAGAACAGACGACACGCTAGGAGAGTCATGCTCATTTTCAGAAAGCCGGTTTCCATCAAAACTGCAGCCTTCCAGCAATAAGCCACTGATCTGCCATGGAAACATAAATCATTAAAATACACATGAAACTCTGAAATGCCGGGAGTTACTACATTATGTCTGACAGAGAGAATGCAGGGGACACTCTTCATTGAGGCTACGCGTTTCAAATAACATGAAAACAAAGACTTTGGTATTTTATCTGCAAATAAAAAGGTAAGACCTAGACCTTTGTCAGTATGAACTTCCTTCGGACAGAGTTCTCATGTTTAGAAAACGTTTAAGAAAGAAATATTTATAAATGTCATCAGTTACCTAACTGCAGGTGCCTTGGCATTAGATTAATAGAAATATAATGGCAAAGGCACACATGTTATTCTCTTTCTGCAGGAAGGGCAAAATAACGCATAATTAGAAAACACACATCTTTTCCCTATTGGAATTTGACATTATAAAAGAGAGAACAAAATTGAAAGGTTGACTGCAAAATTTCTTGACATATCATGTAGAAATAAAAAATCATAAAGGAGAAAGACAACCATCTTCTCTAAATTGATCTTAGTTTTAGACATTCTGAAAGTGAAAATAAATGTAGTCTTAGTAATATGAACGTATTGTTTCTTATTCAAAGGTGCTTTTGTTTTCCTTTATGTTTTGTAGTGCTACTGTACCCCGGCTTTATTTAAAGGCAACACGTGTAGAATCAGTGCTTAGTATTCAGAACTTTTTCAACAGTTTGACTTCTGAGCTACATTTATATTCTTTTAACTTGAACTTCTTATGAAAATGGAAACAATCTCAAACATTATGTAACACCTTCAAGGTTAAACAAACTAAATGAAATATGCATTTCAGAGCCAAGGGAACATTTTAAGTAGAAAGCGTTAATAAACTGGTTTCAGTTAGTTAGGGAATCGTTTAGGTACTAGGAGGTATGCCACAGCAGATTAGCTTTAATTAGCTACTGCACCACACTAATTTTACACTAAGATGAGTATTACTAGGAAAGTAAGTAGCTTGATAATGAAAGATGAGATGAAACAGGAAATTTCAGATTAAGCTATACCACAAGAGCAGTGGTTTGCAACACTGCTACTGCTGCGACCCTTTCATACAGTCCCTCATGTGGTGGGGACCCCCAAGCATAAAATTATTTTTGTTGCTCCTTCATCACTGTCATTTTGCTACTCTTATGAATCGGGCAACCCCTGTGAAAGGGTTGTTCAACCCCCCAAAGGGGTCGTGACCCACAGGTTGAGAAGCCGCTGCACTAGAGGAATCCTGTCATAGCAGTGGGTAAAGTGTTGGGCTGCAGACCATAAGGTTAGTGGTTCAAGTCTACCAGTTGTTCCGTAGGAGGAAGAGGAGGTTCTCTACCTCCATAGAGATTTAGAGTCTCAGAAACCTAAATAGCATGTCTACCCTATCCTATAGTCACTATGGTCGGAATCCACTTAATAGTATTGACTTCTATATAACAGTATTAGGAACGTCAAGAATGTCTGAACTAGTTAGATCTTAAAAAGAGAGTTCTTGCTAAATTGAATCCTAAAACCTCTACAGGAAAGCTAATTCTTCCCAGGCCACTTCTAGAGATTTCATTAAGTTCAGAGCTTCATTAGTCTTTATGGAAACTTGAAAAAGGACTGCAGCATCACTATGTCACACACACACACACACACACACACACACACACACACACACACACACACACACAAAGATTCATCCTCGTTCTCTCCTGGCACAGACAAACCACCGTTTGTCTGCAGTGTGTCTCACTGCTGTGCTGGAAGGTGTATCACTGACATTTCAAATACAGCAGGGTCACCTAAGGTGAAAACATTTCAGCAAAGCTTCCATGGTGGAAACGAACTACAAAGAAACAGACTGCAGTTCTGGGGACTTGGCCACTGAGAAGCCTTATGAAGAGCAGTGGGGCACTGGTGGGCTAGTCCACCATCAGGCGAGCTGCTCACGCTTGGAGGACGGGAGAGAGACCATAATGGCGCGGATCAACTCAAGCTTTGGCCCTTCCTTCCTTTGCTGATGGGTCATGACTCAAAAGGAGAAGAAACGGTTGTAAACATCTCTACATAATTGGAACTTGGAATGTAGGAAGTATGAATCTAGGAAAGTTGGAAGTTGTCAAAAATGAAATGGAACACATGATAATCAATAATCTAAGCATTAGTGAGCTGAAAGGACTGGGATTGGCTATTTTCAACCAGAAGGCAAATTCAAGACAAATGATGTCACATTCATCTTCAAAAAGGACATTTCAGATTTTAACTTGAAGGACAATGCTGTCTTTAACAGAAGAATACCAGTGGATGTACAAGGAAATCCAGTTAACAGGACTATCATTCAAATATATGCCCTAACCACTAAAGCTAGTGATAAAGAAATTGAAAACCTTTGGTTGGAGAAAGATGGTGACCAAGTAGCGCACATGGGAAGGACTACACAGAGACCAGAGTAGAGGGGCCACGGGAGACAGCCAGCCTACAACCGCAAACTGCAAGATCCTCAGCATAAAGATACGCAGACACAAAATTACTTAAAGAGCAGCGATGCCTGCTAACAGACTCCCCTTTGTCCTCGGCCCTCAGCACATGTCAGCGGCACAGCTTCCCAACTGTCCTGAGCAATTCTTTCCCGGTCCAGGAACTAGCCAGGATGTCGCTAGTGGGTGACCCAACAAAGACTCGGAGTTACCTAACAAGAGCATCAACCGAAGGGAAGTATGTTCCTTATTTTCCGACTCGCACTTGCTCAGACAAGCGGGGACACTCTTGGCTCCTCTACTTCCCTGTATGCTGTTAATTATCAGGTCCTACCGCTTCCAATAAATGTCTGAATGTGTTCTTTCTCCACACACCCTAAGCCATCACCCAGTCTGGACACTGTCAATCTGTCCCTAGTTAATAAATAGCTTCCTAAGTGATTTCCTTGGTTGCAGTCTTTACATCACAGCCATGTCGCTATGAAGACAAAAACCTGGCAATGTTATGTGGTTTAAAAGCCTTCAATAGCCGTCCGTCTTCCTTAGGACATTAGTCAATTGACAAGAGCAACATAAGATTACTTTGCAAGATGTGGAACTGCCTTGAAAGACGAGGAATGAACCCAGGAGACTCCATTTTGACACAGAAAGTAAAAGCCTCGCAGAGCCCAACAATAATGCTCAATCACCACAATGCAGGAAACAATAGACTAGAGGCCACCCCAGAAAGTCTGGGGAACCCCAAGACGACTTTGGCTGTGGTCAGCTGGCCAGCTGAACTGCCTATTAAACCCAGGTAGAGAGACTGGCAATGAGGGAGCTAGTTACCAAGGAGACATCAAGTCCTCTCCAGCTTTCTCCAGCGAGTACACCGACGAAGGCAATGCTTAACGGGACTAAGACGCTGAATTGAATGTGTGTTACCCCTATTGCTAATAACCTGAGTGAATTTTAGAGTCGTTAGATTGTTTTATATGTATTTGAAGTGAATAAACCAAGCACTCGAAAATGTCAAAGAGCACTACGTAATTATTGATCACGTCGCTCGTGACATCAACATAATTTAAAAGGTACACCCTAATCCTCAAAGTGATATCTTTAATAAGGTAATTTATTATTTAATCTTTATTATAAAATGAGAGTACAAGTTGACCATCTTTTCATAGCTTAACAATGTTTGTGATCTTTAATCTTCATTAGTAAAGTGCTTATAGTCGTTTTACTTGATCTAGCAAGATTGTATCATCTGTATGTCACAGATGGTCAATGAGTCTTGATACCACATTCTCCTTCTCCTAGTTTTCTATCTGTGT
This sequence comes from Tenrec ecaudatus, assembly GCF_050624435.1. NCBI lineage: Eukaryota > Metazoa > Chordata > Mammalia > Afrosoricida > Tenrecidae > Tenrec > Tenrec ecaudatus. The sequence goes on along the minus strand of NC_134533.1, from coordinate 100,336,474 downwards.
GCTGAGCGTCCAGACTGTGTAAGGATGGTTAAAGGATGCAACCGGATTCATATCTTTTATGATGTTTAATCATGCAACACCCCCAATGGCTAGTCTGAATTTTGATGTGTCCTAAATATAGAAAGGAACTCTAATGATACAGTGGTTAAGATCTTGGCTGCTTGCTGACGAAAAGGTAGGTGATTTTAACCTATCAGCTGCTCTGTAGGAAGAAAGATGTGGCAGCTTGCATCTGTAGAGACTACAGTCTGTTGTACACCTTATAAAACAGTTATTCTCTGTCTCAGAGGCTTGTTATGAGCTGAAATTGACAGAAATGGGTTTAGTTTTGCTTACAGAATATATGCTAGACTTTGTTTAAGAAAAATGTTTCATTAAACTATTGATTACATGTTAAAATGATATATTTTTATCATTTTATGCTAAAAATGTGGCATATATAATACGTAAAAGAATAAATGATAAAAACTAATTCCATTTGTTTTTTAACTCTACTTTCGAGGAAATATAAAATGATAGTTGTCCTCACACAGGCTGAGGAAAGGCGTGTTATGGAAAAGTTATATTGCACACTGAGATGTGAATAGGTTTCTACAAGCTTTTGAGAGTGAGCAGTGAAGGGAAGAGCTGAGGGAGGTGAGCAGAGCACTCCAGCAGCCTGCCTTTTCGATACAGGATCAGAAGAAGTAAAAAGTCTAACAGGTGAGAGACTTACAAAAAAGAAAACTGCGCCGGTCCTAAGCCTCTTGTTATAGTTGGGAGACATGAGAAGTTGAAATACACTGGTAAATATATTGAACTAAGAATGAAAAATATATTAAACTGTAGGAAAAATATATTAAACTGTAGGAAATAGGCTAAGACATTCAAACCTGTTATTATTATGAACAGATTTAAAACTGCAGTTAACTTAAATTCCCAAGGAAAATAATTTTAATTAAATTAGTTTCTATCATATTACTTCATATGTCAATGTTTTCTCTAATTATTTTTTGAAAAAAAATTGTGACTACGAATTTTTAGAACTACTTTGTTCTTAAAAAAATCAATATTTGATGATAATGGTTATAGTAGGATAGGTAATAAACTATTTCTACAAGGGGTCCAGTTCATGTCACAAGCTTTATTTCTCTGTGCTTCACAGATGGCTGAATATCTCTCTCTCTCTATCTCTCTCTCTCTCTCTCTCTCTCTCTCTCTCTCTCTCTCTCTCTCTCTCTCTCACACACACACACACACACACACACACACACACACACTGCTATCAAAACAGTGATTTCTGAGGAGAGCTGCCTGTCCAGTTAAATTCAGGGCAGAGGCCAGTATGAAATGAAGGTGACTGGGGGAATTCCAACAGGGTAATTTTGATAGATTTTTTTAAAAGGACACAGTACAATCAGAGGGGCTTATTAGAAGGTTTTAAGAACATGGGACACTGCACTGGGAAGGGAACGGGCAGAAAGATGAACTGAGAATTTCATTTCCACCATGACAGCACCCCTTCTCGTTCTTCAAGGGTAGCAAGAGCTATCCTATGAGAACTGCACGGGCAAACCTTACTCCATTGGTCCTCGAGCCGTGCTTGCTCCTTCACACTTCTTTTTGCTCTTCAAACTCACAGGATTCAAACTCACAGGATGTTTAAGACGAACACAATTTGGGTCTCGGAAGGATGCCTGAACTGCCTTTTGAAGACCACAGAATTCTTTGGGATGGGTTCAAAACAACAACATATCCAAATGCACCATCACTGAGGGCACATTCTGACTCACAGGACAACGCAGAGCAACCCAGTGGGCTGTGAGACTGTCACTCTTTACGGGAGTAGAAAGGCTCCTTTGTCTCCATCGGAGAAGCTGGTAGTTTCAAATGCATCCTCACCGTGAGCTGCCCAACACTCACCCCACCCTGAACAAGGGCTCCTCAGAGAACAAAACACTGCCTTCACCCACGGACAGACCTGCTGCCTTCATCCATGGACAGACCTACTACCTTCATCCATGGACAGACCTACTGCCTTCATCCATGGACAGACCTGCTGCCTTCATCCATGGACAGACCTACTGCCTTCACCCACAGACAGACCTACTGCCTTCATCCATGGACAAACCTCACTGCCTTCACCCATGGACAGACCTACTGCCTTCACCCACAGACAGACCTGCTGCCTTCACCCACGGACAGACCTACTGCCTTCACCCACGGACAGACCTGCTGCCTTCACCCACGGACAGACCTACTGCCTTCACCCACAGACAGACCTACTGCCTTCACCCACGGACAGACCTACTGCCATCATCCATGGACAGACCTGCTGCCTTCATCCACGGACAGACCTGCTGCCTTCATCCACGGACAGACCTGCTGCCTTCATCCACGGACAGACCTGCTGCCTTCACCCACGGACAGACCTGCTGCCTTCACCCATGGACAGACCTACTGCCTTCACCCACGGACAGACCTACTGCCTTCACCCATGGACAGACCTGCTGCCTTCATCCATGGACAGACCTGCTGCCTTCATCCATGGACAGACCTACTGCCTTCATCCATGGACCCACCTCACTGCCTCTATCCATGGACAGACCTCATTGCCTTCATCCATGGACAGACCTACTGCCTTCATCCATGGACAGACCTACTGCCTTTATCCATGGACAGACCTTCTGCCTTCATCCATGGACAGACCTCACTGCCTTCATCCATGGACAGACCTGCTGCCTTCACCCATGGACAGACCTGCTGCCTTCATCCATGGACAGACCTTCTGCCTTCATCCATGGACCCACCTCACTGCCTCTATCCATGGACAGACCTCATTGCCTTTCTCCATGGACAGACCTACTGCCTTCATCCATGGACAGACCTACTGCCTTCACCCATGGACAAACCTTACTGCCTTTATCCATGGACAGACCTACTGCCTTTATCCATGGACAGACCTGCTGCCTTCACCCACGAACAGACCTACTGCCTTCACCCACGGACAGACCTGCTGCCTTCACCCACGGACAGACCTACTGCCTTCACCCACAGACATACCTACTGCCTTCACCCATGGACAGACCTGTGCCTTCATCCATGGACAGACCTACTGCCTTCATCCATGGACAGACCTCACTGCCTTCATCCATGGACAGACCTTCTGCCTTCATCCATGGACAGACCTGCTGCCTTCATCCATGGACAGACCTGTGCCTTCATCCATGGACAGACCTGCTGCCTTCATCCATGGACAGACCTCATTGCCTTTCTCCATGGACAGACCTACTGCCTTCACCCACGGACAGACCTGCTGCCTTCACCCACGGACAGACCTACTGCCTTCACCCACGGACAGACCTGCTGCCTTCACCCACGGACAGACCTACTGCCTTCACCCACAGACATACCTACTGCCTTCACCCATGGACAGACCTACTGCCTTCATCCATGGACAGACCTGCTGCTTCATCCATGGACAGACCTGCTGCCTTCATCCACGGACAGACCTGCTGCCTTCATCCACGGACAGACCTGCTGCCTTCATCCACGGACAGACCTTCTGCCTTCATCCACGGACAGACCTGCTGCCTTCACCCACGGACAGACCTACTGCCTTCACCCATGGACAGACCTACTGCCTTCATCCATGGACAGACCTACTGCCTTCACCCATGGACAAACCTTACTGCCTTTATCCATGGACAGACCTACTGCCTTCATCCATGGACAGACCTTCTGCCTTCATCCATGGACAGACCTCACTGCCTTCATCCATGGACAGACCTTCTGCCTTCATCCATGGACAGACCTGCTGCCTTCATCCATGGACAGACCTGCTGCCTTCATCCATGGACAGACCTGCTGCCTTCATCCATGGACAGACCTCATTGCCTTTCTCCATGGACAGACCTACTGCTTTCATCCATGGACAGACCTCACTGCCTTTAGAAGTGGACAGACCTGGAAGGATATGTGGAGAAATATAACCTTCACAGTTTCATATTTCTGTTTAATAAAGGTGTTTTTGTTTTGATTTTGTAGTAATACTCTTTTTGACTCATCCTTTTTTAAGTACATTACTATTTAGTATTCCATTTTCTAAGTGAAAATGATCAAAACTATATGTCCTACTCTGAATCACTGAAGGGCTTGGGATTTCGCTTGGCATTTTTCAGGGGCAGGCAGATTTTCTGCCAAGGGCTGAAAGCGTCAACTGGTAGCCTTTACTTCTCAGGTGCAGATGTGCCCAGTGCTCATGACCCCCAGTTCTGATGGGCACGTCCGCCCCAGGTACCTCAAATATGAAACGTCTCATTGTTCACCATTTCAACTTTTCTCTACTTTTAAGTACATTCTAGGGTGATAAGAAAGCAAATATGAGTATTAATGAGCTTTCTTTCTGGTGAGACATACGTTACCTGGCAGGCATCTGCAGCTCTCTAAAACTTCCCTGAGTCCCTGAGACAGAGGCAGCTTAAAGACCCACTCATCAGTCTCTCTGTCCTACAGGCTCATTGTCATTTGGCATCAACTTTAAGAAAGTGTTAAATACCTTTCAATGCATTGACTAAGCTAGGTTTTCTCGGTTAGATTTTGATTGTTTTTTTGCCTTTTGTAAAGGGTGGGGTGTTGAGAGCTCCCCAGATCTGTGCTTTTACAGCCTTCTGAAAGATCTTACATGTAAACTGCAGAGGAATTTGATTTATGCATTTTTTCTAGTACATGAAGTTTCATAACTGATGTTTAACAAAATAATAAATCAATAATGGTAGTGAGGAAAATTTAAAGGGCCACGTTCAGGATCTAAAAATCAATAACATAGAGGTTCTTGTAAGCCTACAGGGTTTAAGATATTGACTTGTTTGGGGTAACTACAGTCCTGCCTGACCATTTTACTGGTTTAATTCAATCAAGGGTGGTAGAGATTGAAAAAATACTAAAGCTAATTAGATTCTAAAGTGACAGTAAATTTCATGTAAAATTTACATTCAAGGGCCTTCTATTGAAACAATCCCATTTGTTGAAAAATAATGTGATTGAAAGGAACCCAAAGAGATTAGATAACTTACTGATTTTGCCACATGTGAACATTACGAGACTTACAGTGGCTTTCTATCCAATCAATATATCTGGGTAAAGAGGTTAAAAACGAATTTTTATAGCTCACATGAATGAACCCAAAAAAAGAAAACATTGTTAAACTATCTCAACTAATATATGCAGGGATGGTTTTTAACTTAAAAAATTATATAAGGTAAACATTACTAATAAACTTGGCATAATTGGTTTCTGCCATTTTACCAAATTTAATGTTAATGATATCTCTTTATGACTCCAATTAAAAACAAAAACTTCTATTTTTCTAGATATAGGGAATATTACATTAAAATGCATTAATCAAATATATTTAAGAAATAATTATCACAGAAGTAAACATTACCTATATACAATTTAATCCAAATTGCGAGAAAAATTTTTAAAAACTCATATATATAGTTTTCTAGAGATCCTCATAATAAGTATGTCAAGGAACATATTACCACAATCCTTACATTAATGAGACATTTCTATATTAATTGCTAGATGACTTTTTTAACAAAAAAGATACTAAACAAACCATTTTATGGAGAACTAACATTAGACACTAATTTGACTGGTCTAATTTGACTGCCCCCAGCCATCAATAAGCAGAATACATTTATGTGGTTTTCTGGTTTTAATAATTTCATTCCCATATTGTAAGCACAGGGGAATATACAGACACCCGATGCAAAATAAAACCACTTCTCCTGTTTTTCAAATCCCTGTACCTGAATGCAGCCCAAAGCATAACCAAATACGCTGCCAGAGCTCCTGCTAGTCTTGTTAGGGAGGGTCCTTACAGAAAGAAAGGTCCAATCCAAAGGGATCAGCTGGACCAGTTATATTCAAGGAGGCGAGGTCAGGTAATTATTTTTTTTGGGGGGGAGGGTAGATTTCAATGGAACAGTCTTTTTTCCCCCTTACTTTTATTGGGGGCTCTTACATCTCATCATAATCATACATTCATCCAGTATGTCAAGCACACTTGAAAATATGCCGCCATCATCATTTGCAAAGAATTCTCTTCCCACTTGAGCCCCTGATATCAGCTTCCCATTTCTTCCCCCTCCCTCCCTCATGAATCCTTGATAAATTATAGATTACTATCTTCATATCTTACATTGTCTTTCATTGCCCCTCACCCACTTTTCTGTTATAAATCCCCCTGGGAGGGGGTTATAGATTGATCCCTGTGATCTATTCCCCCCTTTTTCCCCTCCCCTCCCCTAATCCTCCTGGTATCTCTGCTCTCACTGTTGGGCCTGAGGGGTTTATCTACCCTGGATTCCCAGTGTTGTGGGCTCTTATGTGTAGCAGTGTGCATGTTCTGGTTTAATCTGATTTGTAAAGTAGAACTGAGGTCATGCTAGTGGGGTGAAGGGAAGCACCAAAGAGCTAGAGGAAAGTTGTGTGTTTTATCAGTGCTATACTGCACCCTGACTCGCTTATCTCTTCCCTGTGACCGCTCTGTGAGGGGATGTCCAATTGTCTACAGATGGGCACTGGGTCTCTACTCCATGTCCACCCACCCCCGATTTGCATTAGATGCCTGATACCTGATACCATCGACACCTCATGTTCACACAGGTTGGTGTGCTTTTTCTATGTGGGCTTTGCTGCTTCTGAGCTAGATGACCATTTGTTTATCTTCAAGCCTTTAAGACCCCAGATGCTAATATCTTTTGATAGTTGGGCACCATCAACTTTCCTCACCACATTTGCTTATGCACCCTCTTTGTCTTCAGCTATCGTGTCAGGAAGGTGAGCATCACAGAATGTCAGACTGTTAGAACAGAGTGTTCTTGTGTTGAAGTATTTGAGTCGAGGCCCAATGTCCACCTGCAACCTTAATTCTTAACGTATAGATATTGAGTACATAGTTCTATTCCCCTCTTGTTACATATATACTTACATGAATACATGCCAGTATTTAGACCTCTCTAACTGTCTTTTGCCTTCTGGTTCTTTCCTCTATTTCCAAAGGAATAGTCTTGATAGATTTTATAGAAGGACATAAGACAATGATAGGGGCCTTTTTAGAAAGAAGTTAAAAATAAAAGGTCGTTAGAAAAATAATCTTGACAGAGTTTATAGGAGGACATAAGACAACGATAGGGACTTTTTAGAAAGAAGTTAAATAAAAGGAAAAGGCCGTTGGACAGAAACAGGGTTAGAAAGTTGTACCTTATAAGAATTTTTCAATCATAACAATACACTTCATTTTTCAAGGGCATAAGGGCTGTCCTATGAGAATTTCATTGGGAAATCTTACCGCATTAACTGTATTGCTCTCTTTTTGCCTTTCAGAATTTTTAATTTTATTTTAACTTTTCTTTATAAAGATAGTTTACTCTGAGACTGGAGTTTCCAGATCTATATAACACAGTTGGTGGTAATATATTTTTCAGACTCATATACACAAGTTAAGTTAGTCAATTACCTTAATTTGTAGCTTGGCTTCTTGTAGTCGACCTTTCCATGATGCTACAAACTTAAGACTGTCCACAGACTTGCCCATTGCCCTATAAAAATAAAGTGGTAAATGTCAGAAAGAAATAATCCTAAAAACTAAAATAGAAGTGTTCCTGAAGATAGTGATAACTTTATTCATATAAAATTTAAACACCGCATTTATAATAAACAAATAATCAGATCTATTAAACTTTGCTTAGTAAATTAGCCTTCACTTTACGACTTTAAAGTTAGCTGTATAGACAACTCTCTTCAAAGCTCTACGTTCCTTGAGCATAAGGCCTTTTATTTTTATTTGCACATCTCCCATTTAGAGCTCTGCCCTAAACTGCAAGTGCATGATAGCTAGAAACTGGTCATCACTGAGTTGACTCTGACTCACGGTAACCTCGAGGGTGTCAGGATAGCACTGCCCCCATAGAATTCTCAGTGGCTTGTTTTAAAAAAAGAGATCACCAGGACTTTCTTCCAAGATGTATCAGGGTGGACTCACGTGTCCAATCCTTTGGTTAGCCACGTACATTAGATATTGGCACGACCCAGGGGCTCCAGGGATGGGGTAACCCCTCTACACCAAACCCACTGCCATCAAGTCCACTCAATCTTCTAGTGCAGAAAATCTTTATGGAAGCAGACAGCCTCATCTTTCTGCCATGGAGCAGCAGGTGGGTTTGAACACTCAACCTTGTGATTAACAGTCTCATGCTCAACCCAAGTGGCACCCAATACCAAACCAATCCAAATAGCTCACTGTCATCGATTTAATTCTGCTTCATAGAGAACCTAAAGGACATACCATAGGACCCACCGCCCTTGTGGGTTCTGAGAGTAAATCTTTACAGGAGTAGGAAGCCTCATCTTTCTCCCGTGGAGCAGCTGGTGGTTTGAACTGCTGACCTTGGGATTAGCAACCACTAGGTATCCACAGTGGTACCACAGCTCTACAAATGCTTACTTGCAGAACTGACATATCAACTAATGTTTATATTGTGAAAGCCTCCCGAGTCACTTAAAAAAAATCTATTACTTCACTCAATAGATTTTATCAGTGTCTCTTTTATTACAATGTGATGTTTTTAAAAGTATGTTCCATAAAGGAGCCATGGTGGTGCTGTCAGGTAAATGTTGAACTGCTAACTGCAAGATTCAAAGTTCAAGCCCACCAGCCACTCCTTGCTAGAAAGAAGACGCTTTCTGTAAAGATTTAAAAGCCTCAGAAGCCAGGTACAGCATTGCCGTGACTTGGAATCAACCTGATAGTGGTGGGTTTTACATACAAAATGACAGTCTGGATGTGTTATTAAAGAGTCTGATCAAGTCCTCTTTCCCACCAAGAAGTCTAATCAGTGTCACCTAGCAGAACTTGTGTAACTATAAAACAGTGATCATGAAGTTCAAATGTTAGCTAATTGCTGCAAGTGGTCAACGAGCACCTATGTGGCTAGAGTAATAAATTAAATTTCAAATTTTAAACACTTATTTAATTTAAATAACTACACATGGTCAGTGGAAGCCTGGTGATCTAGTGATCACACGTTGGGCTGTGATCCAACAGGTCAACAGTTGGAAACCATCAGTCATTTCGAGGGAGAAGCTTTCTACTTCCGTAAACAGTCCTGGGGTCAGAAGCCCACAGGAAAACAAAGAAGAGAAAACTCCCCAGGAGCAGTTCTACCGCGCCCTCTCCCTGCACGGTTGGTGAGCTGGCATCGGCTTGACAGAAGTGAGCACTAGTAGTGTGTATGACCAGTCGTTACTCCATTGGACAGCACAGAACATCAATTATCCAAATTATGAATATTAATTTTTGTTGTTCAATTATAATAAACACATAGTTAAAAAACCTTTCAAATGAAGAAACTAAAAGTGGGAATAGGGAGAGAGGAAGAATGGGGACAAAAAATGGAGGGTTTAATGCAAAAAATAATTAAATTTTAAAAAACTGCTTTATAGAAAAGATCTAAATATTGATCTAAATGGCTGAAAAGGGAGGACAAGTAAAACTGAAGTGGAATTGGGGTCATTTAAAAAACCTCCCAAACCCTAAAAGTTAACTGTGTTACTAAAAGCTGAGGAAGTAACACCTCTGAGAAATCAGCCACTGAAAATCCCACAGCACGTTTTTTTTTTCCCACAGTGCACTCATTTCTTGGCAATGGAAGAATTGTTATAAGGAGCTACTGAAAGCAAACATAATTATGCTCAGGGACAAGTACCACATATACTCGTGTATAAACTGAATTTTTCAGTACAGCTTTTGTTTTAATCATTTTATTGGGGGCTTGTACAACTCTTATCACAATCCATACATGCATCCATTGTGTCACTCATACCTGTACATTTGTTGTCATCATTTTTCTCAAAACATTTTCTTTCTACTTGAGCCCTTGGTATCAGCTCCTATTTCCCCTCCCTCCCCGCTCCCCTCCCTCACAAACCCTTGATAATTTATAAATTATTATTATTTTGTCATGTCTTACACTGTCCGACGTCCCCTGAAGGGTTCATCTGTCCTGGATTCCCTGTTTCATATTCCTACCTGTACCAGCATACATCCTCTGGTCTAGCCGGATTTGTAAGGTAGAAATGGGATGATAGTGGAGGGGGAGTAGCATTCAAGAACTTGAGGAAAGGTGTATGTTCCATCATCGCTACATTGCACCCTGACTGGCTCATCTCCTCCCCACAACCCTTGTGTAAGGGGCTGTCCAGTTGCCTACAGATAGGTTTTGGGTCTCCACTCTGCACGCCCCCCCCCCTACCTGCAAATTCACAATGATATGATTTTTTGTTCTTTGATGCTTGATCCCATAAACACCTTGTGATCACACAGGCTGGTGTGCTTCTTCCATGTGGGCTTTGTTGCTTCTCAGCTAGATGGCCGTTTGTTTATCTTTAAGCCCTTAAGAGCTCACACACTATATCTTTTGATAGCCGGTCACCATTCAGCTTTCTTCACCACATTTGCTTAAGCACCCGCTTTGCCTTCAGCAGTTGTGTCGGGAAGGTGAGCATCATGGAATGCCACTTTAATAGAACAAAGTATTCTTGCATGGAGGGAGTACTTGAGTGGGGGCCCAATGTCTATCTGCTACTGTGGAAGATAAGAAGACTTCCCCCCAGCTTTGTCTCCTCCAAAGATATACCAAGCATTAGAGGCTGTTTGCCAGCACATGGTGGGAGGTCAGATGCTTAAGAGATATCCTCCTTGAAGCCACTCAGCCTTCAGACTACTGTCTGGTCTCACCACAAGTGGAGCTCATTCCCTGCTATTAGGGACAATGGATTGCTTCCCCTGAAAGCTTAGAGTCTCCAGCTCAAGGAAAATCAAGGTTAGACCACCATCATGAAACTAGGGTCCACCTATCTTGTCACACGTGTACCCCAATACCTCCCCTTCCTATTGCACATATACCCCTAGATCGTCCCCCTCCTTACTGTACTACCTATAGTATAATCCCCTTCTGTGATGAATGTCTTTACCTGTCATGAGGGGGATTGCATGTCCCCAAAAGATAGATAAGCCTTGGTTAGTAAGACATTGCTCTCCCCTCCTCTCTCCTGCCCTCTCTGCCCGCACTGCACACTCACCTGGCTGTTTAGATCATGGCTGTCCAGGAGGTGAGTATGCTACCATGAAATGTGTCTGCCTTCTTTATTTTACTCTCGCTCCAATTCCTCCTCTCACTATTATATATATATATATATATATATAAAACCATACAATTGAGTCTACCAACCCCCTGATTAATTGTTGGGGGGAGCTGGTTTCCCCCACACGCTACCTTAACACTAGATCTATTTCTCCATCATCATATATAAATATATTTACATATGTACATGCCTGTGCTTAGACCTCTATAAATGCCCTTTGCCTCCTAGTTCTTTCCTCTATTTCCTTTTACTTTCCTCTTGTCCCAGTATCATGCTCAGCCTTCATTTGGGTTTCAATAATTCCTCTCCATTACATTGCCCTTGATCAAGCCCTACCAGCCCTCCTATACTCTCCTTGCCATCGATTTTAGATCACTTGTTCCCCTGTCCCTGGGTGGATTAACACCCACTTCCTCCCTCTCCCCACCTTCCCCGCTCCTCCCCCCACCCGCTCCCATCTGCCCCTGGAACCAACAGTGCCCTTGTTTTCCCCTCCAGATTGTTCATCCCACCTATCTTATCTTGATAGACCTGCAGAGATAATCATGTGCACAAAAACAAGACAGAGCAAAACAAAGCAACTTTCAGCACATTTTAAAGGCAGTTTCATGGTAAAATTTGGTGCCTCGGCTCATAGTCGGGTCGGCTTATACTTGAGTATATACGTAAATAAAGTATTTCCTTTTCTTTACCTTGCGGTTTCCTGGCGAAGAGCATTGAGAAATGTGTCTGGGTGGAAGAGTTCTGAAAGATCAAGTGTATCCGAGAGCAGCGTTTCTTTTTCAGCCCTATCTACCCAGTTCTACAAGAGGGAAGGGGAGAAACATACATGAACAGTTTAAAATTTTGCAGCTTTTCAAAATACAGAAATTTAAGAATTATTCTACGTATGTTTTCTTTTTTTATTTATTAATCATTTCACTGAGGGCTCTTAGAGCTCTTATAAGAATCCATGCATCAATTGCATCAAGCACACTTGTACATATGTTGCCATCATTTTCAAAACATTTTCTTTCTATTTAATCCTTGGTTTTCAGCTTCTCTTTTTTCCTCTTCCTCCTCATCTCCCACCTCGAGAACCTTTGGTAAATTAGTATTCTCATATCTCATACTGTTTACTGTCTCCCTTCACCCGCGTCTGTTATTTGTCCCTCTAGGGAAGGGTTACACATGGATCATGGCAATAGTTCCCCTTCTCTAACTTCTCCCACCATATTCCCCCAACTCTCATGGTATCGCTACTCCCATTACTGTGTTGAGGGGTTCATCTGTCCTGGATCCCGTGTGTTGAGAGCTCTTCTCTATACCAGTGTACATGCTCTGGTCTAGCCGGGCTTGTAAGGTAGAACTGGGCTCATGCTAGTAGGGGTGTGGGGGTAGGAAGCATTAAATAACTAGAGGAATGTTGTGTGTTTTGTCAGCTACACTGCACCCTGGCTGGCTCCTCCCTTCCTTGTGCCCCTTCTGTGAGGGGATGTCCACTTGTCTACAGATGGGCTTTGGGTCTCTACTCCGACACCCCCCCACACCCCACCCCATACTCCAGTTCCCATCAAAATGATTGTTTTGGGTCTTTACATATGTTATTCTCAGTAAGAAAGCTATAGAGTTTCCAAACATTTTGAAATAGCATCTAGATATAAATATTTCCACTTGTATTATGAATTCTGTAAATTGCTTGGCATATCTAGCCATTCCAAAGAAACAAACTTCCTTGTACAATCTTCTGTCAATTAAAAGCCATTCAGACTCTAAAATGTGAAGAGTTAATCTAATGTATAACCTTGAAGCTGTGGGTTAGCACTTGTCCCACTGACGCTCCACCCTTTCAACCTCTGCAGGAAGACAGGAACGTGTGGACCTGCTGTGAGCATCCAAAGGGTCTCAAATTTTGGCACTGCAAACGGAACGACAATCCCTGATGCGGATTGGACTGAATTTGCTACCTCAGTGAATCAAATCTAATGCTGGCGGGGAATGTTCAAGGTGGGTAGGGAAGGATTCTTTGTTAAAAGACATTTCGAAATATATTCTACTTATCTGTCATTATGCAAATCAATCTAACATCCATTTGGAGAAATATACATCAACATAAAGTGTGCCTGGTTAACACAACAAAAAGTTGGCACGGGAACAAATAAAAACAACAAGGTCTGTGTGACACTTACTATGTGTCAGACACTGCTTTCCATGTGCTAATCGATGTTCTAATTATTAGAACCCTGAGAGTTAGTTATGAGTGTCCCTGTTGTACAGATGCGAACATGCAGGTACAGCAAGTTCAAGCGACTGGCCCAAGTGCTTACAGTTAGCAAGCCCCGGAGTTGGGAAACAAGTCGAGCAACCTCCAGTGATTTGTTTCTCTGTGATATTCCTGCACATGATAAGGAGCCTGAAGAGAGAGCTCACGGATGATTTCCAAATCAGTCTTGTGGTGTTAGCTGCTGCATAGAGATGGCACTGCAGTAATGTCAGCTATTAAAAACGTACAGAATTCTCATTTATCCACTAATCATTTTGTATAAATTATAAACAGTCTAGGGAAAGATGTGTTTATTTTATTACAGCGCAGAAAGGATGTGTTTCGCGGACTGTGACACTCTATTATCCACCCCCACCCAGGCATCTACATTGTCAGCTAGGTCTAGAATGTGAGAAATTAAAATCTCCAAAACTATTGTCTGTGAACTAATATCTTAATGTATTTCTCAAGATCTCATCCCCTACAATAAAAATGCTCCCATATATCTTCCCTACAAATGGATAATGTGCTGATTGCATAAAAAGAAAATGTCCTTCAAAGAACTCCTTAACAAAGTAAAATGATTTCTTCATGTATAAAAGGGGTATTCACAATGCTAATGGAAAATTCCATTATTTGTAATCTCCATTTTCTATGAACATTTGGAAACCCCCTTGCATTATTCTTTATGTTATTATACTTTATTATGTATTTATTACCAATTAAATAATGTGAGATATATCTTGTTTACTTATGATTTACTTTTTAAATCATATTACCTGCTTTCAATTTTCATTAGTTAAACATCATCAACAAATTGTGTTTCCAGGCCACTTTTTATTACATATTTTTATTCCTATATTTTACTACCACTACTGTCTAACTTGTCTGCACCACCTACACTCCTTTAAATGATTATTTAGCACATATTTAAATTATACAACTATTTTCACTGCTGCTTTAGAATAACTTCAAAATCAGGTAAGTACAAAAATGTTTTGATGTCCCTATATTCTAAAAGCTAGAGTGTCACTGATAGTCAGATTTTTCACATTATTAAGTTTGAATTAATATAATTAGCCATGGTAGGAAATCTCCTCTGGTAAGATTGTTCACAGGAAAAATATTATTATTTTATTATTTCTAACAACTACATCCATTTGTAAGTATGAACGTAAGACGTACATACCTAATCTTAAACTAATAGTTGTTCCTATGTGATTGGACATTCAACAAAGCTATAGAAATATCCGCTGGGAAATATTTCTCAGTAAATGTTTCTTCTTGACTCCCTCCTGGTCATTAACTAAGTCCCTTTTAAAAGTGACTTGAGATTTACATCAGATGTCTAGTTTCTCCCATGGTTCTGAGACACCGCAACCAACTGCTACCGAGTCAGTTTGACTCACTGCAACCACGCAAAACAGAGTAGAATTTCCCTATATGGTTTCCAAAGCTGTGCAGTTTATGGAAGTAGAATCTTCCTCTGAAGGAGCTGCTGAGCTAACCACAGGGCCACCATGACTCACTGACTATGACATGATGCCTAGAGTTTTCACTGACCTTCTCATAATAAATGTGATTATGGACAGAAGCACATAAATAGCTAATGGCATTGAATGAATTAAACAGCTAGTTAATTCTTGTTGAATAAAAACAAGTGCATCCAATGCACTATTGACAGATTCTGTATTTGCAAATTTATTATTTTGCTACGCTTACTGTAAACCCAGAACCAATACTCAAAAGGCTGCGGAGTCATTCTAAGCCCCGTGCCCAGTGGTGAAAATTCTGGTAGCGCTATGCACACATAACCAGGCCCAGGGGTCTGCTAGAACTTTTTTTCTTGGATCCTCTCTTATATGGCAAACAAATGTCCTTTTGAGGATCTCCCTAGTGCTATATTTTTCATGTGTTCATGCTCTTCACTGGTGAATTCGATGCTTAAAATGGCCCCAGATGCACTGCTGAAGCACTGTCTAAAGTTCCTCAGCACAAGGGACCAGTGATGGGCCTTATAGAGCGACTGTTTTTGTCAGGTAAACTGAAGCCGGATTTTATCAAGAGAGAACTGCCAGCTGTGATATCAGTGTTGATTAACTGACAAGACATATTAAATAAGGTGCCTTTAAGCAGAAACATGGATTATGCACTACTGATTTTTTTTTTAATGTTCTAGGCAGGAACCTAACTTCACATTTCACTTGTACTATAATTTAGTAGTCACAACAACCTTACTAAGAAAAAATAGAAAACCAGGTTCACTGCCATCGGGTGGATTTTGACTCACAGGGGCCCTGTGGGCCGAGTAAAGTGCCCCTGGGCTTTCTGAGACTGTGCATGTCCTTGGGAGAGAAGGCCTATCTTCCGCCCGTGGGACAGCACTGCTCATCCTGCAGTCTGCAGACCACTGAGTAACTGACTATGCCACCAAGGACCACGAGTGTTTGTAGAACATTCTTACCATGATAAATAATCAGAATAGTTGTATATATGTATACGTGTATATTCAGAATAATAAGTACACAGATGGGACAAGTACGACGGAAGGGTACAACCCCGACGCGCATCTTCCCTGCTCAGTGCAGTAGTCCTCCTCCTGTTCATGCAATCATGGCCTCTTGGCTTGGCCCATGAATATCATTCAGGATGGTCCCTCTTCATAAGTAAAGTGTATTCCCCCAAATGCTATGGAGCTATTTAAAATATTGGAATATTTTATTTAAAAAATACTGATCATGAAGTCGAATCAAGGGATTCAAATGACATTCACTCACTCAGAGACATTTAGGATTTCAAAGAGTTAGGGGAGCAGGGACAGGCATAAATAACTGTGATAAGAGGTAGTAATTAGAAAAGTACACCATAAACCCAGTGAAAGCCAAATCCTGTCCGAGAAGGAAAACATTAACATTGTTCACTAAAGGGATCATTTGAAAAGCGGTAACTGTACCCTGGGAAAGGTGGAAACTTGTGCGACAGGAAAACCTGGAAATTCCATTGAGTTCCAGTTCAGACAGCTGTCACTACATAAGGAACAAGTGGTTTCTCATGACAGGCCCGTCTGCCTGGCAATGAGGACAGAAACCTTCCTAGCAGAGTGGGGACGTGAATGGTGCTCACTGCCTGGAGGTTCGAGCTGGAGCTGGGCGCCCCTACTGACTACAGGAACTCCAAAAAAAAAAGCTGCGTGTTCCTCCTGGGCAATGCCCTGGGAAGTTGGTGCTTATTACAGCAGAAGCCACAGGCACCGCTTTGTATCCAGAAACCAAATCTATATTCGATGAATGACCAAAACTTCACGACAGTCTCCTCCGGGAAACTCCCCCTCTGTCACCATAGTGACCCTGTAGGACGGACAGACGACTGCTCCACAGAAGAGACCATTCAATACGCAGCACTGCTGACCAACCTCATGTGCACAACGTGCATAGAAGGTCAGGTAATTAATGTAAAACCCCGCTCCACTAGTCCCCCAAGTTCACTAGGACAAAAGATCTAAATGAGTAAAGCAAAAGACGGAGTAAAAATAATTTTACTTCAAGGTATAAGAACATTTCTTAAACATAAAATCAAATACATAAACCACTAACAAACATAATAGTGATTTTCTATAGAAACTAAAATTTTGAAAAAGTTAAAACTATTCACAGTTGAAAAAGACCAAATATGCCAGCCTCCAAGGATACAAACAGACATCTTTGAGGAAAGAAAAGTCTAAGGTGAAAGGATAATATAAAGAGCTCGGTAAAAAATTACCACAGTGAAAGCAAACTGAATTACAGAAGAAGAAATTCGATTTAAAATTCACATGGGAAATAAAGCAAGCATTGGCACTGTGGAAAGTCGAAGTGGTCATATAATGTTCAAACATAGTGGTTCTCCAAATGCAGAAGAAGCAAAAGAGCGGCAGAATTGGTTTGAATAAAGAGGATGATGGCAGAGATGGTAAATTACAAGTGCTCAAATAAAAATATAAGAACTAAAGACAAAGTTTTCCTGAACATGGGAAATGTAGAAGGGAAACAGCACAGCAGCCATAGATTCTTAATAGAGATCACCATCTTTTAGGTAAAATTAATAATATGCTCTCCTCAAACATATTTCAATACATTTTAAACCATATTGTCAAATTACAAATAAAAATGGGAAACATCTTAGCATTGCCAAAATAGCGAAATCAAGCTGTCTGTGAAAAACTGACTTCATACATCTCCTTTGTGAAAATAATGACAGTAAAAGATATGCACACTGGTACAGATAGGAATTGGAAACACAGGGAATCCAGGATGGATGATCCCTTTAGGACCAGTGGTGTGAGGGTCGATGCTGGGAGGGTGAAGCGAGAGTGGGGTGGAAAGGGGGAATGGATTATAAGGATCTACATGTGACCTCCTCCCTGGAGGACGGACAACAGAAAAGTGGGTGAAGGGAGATGTTGGACAGTGTAAGACATGAAAAAATAATAATTTATAAATTGTCAAGTGTTCATGAGGGAGGGGGGAGCGGGGAAGGAGGGGGAAAATAAGGAGCTGATGCCAGGGGCTTAGGTAGAGAGCAGATGTTTTGAGAAAGATGAGGGCAATGAATGTACAAATGTGCTTTACACAATTGATGTATGAGCCCCTAATAAAATGATTTTTAAAAGATATATTTTTAAGGATAAAAAGCTTTTCCATCAATAATTTTGTACCTAACAAAAGAACCGCATGGTCGTATCAATTAATGCAGAAAAAGCATTTGACAAAAATTCACACACTTTTCCTAATAAAAACTCTCAGCAAAGTAGGATAAAAGAGAAATTCCGCAACACTGACAGCACTACCAGCCACAGGGGAGAATGAAAGCGTCCCTTTGGCGATCAGGAGCAAGACAAAGATGCTCTTTAAAGATGCTTGCCATCCCTTTCATTCGATATTGTGCCGGAAGTCTGAGCTCCAGAAATAAGGTGAGAAATTGGTGAGGAAAAAGTAAAACTACCTATTTGCAAATGATCCGATCTGACATACCGAAGATCCGAGTCCCGGTAAGAGAGCCGCTGGAACTAACAGAGGAATTCTGCAAGCAGAGTGGCAGGAAACCAGATCAACGTACATCAGTCAGACCTTCCACACTAATAGAGAGAACTCTGAAAATGAAATTAAGAAAGCAATACCAGCCACTCCCAAAATAAAATCCTTAGAAACAGATCTAACCAGAGATGTAAAAATTGACACAGAAAAACTCCACATGAAGAAACCTTTAAAAGAGACCTTGCATGCATGGAAGGATATACCATGACTATGGAACAGAATCGTTAGCATTGTGAAATAGTATTTACCTAAAGCAATCTATAGATAAGAGTTATGCACTCCTGATTCACGTTCCATCAGCTTTTAAAAAATAAGATAGGTAAGCTAATCAACATTTTTCTATAGAAAAGAAAGAGACTTGAATGGGCAAAACCTACAAAAGAGCACTAAATCAGGAGGCCTCATACTTCCGTATCTTGGAACCACAACAACAGCCCACACTGTTCAACAGGCACACAGACCAAGGGAACAGAACTGAGAAGCCAGTCTTTGAAATGAAATCCACGAAGCGGAGAAGAGACAACCCACTCGACAACGGTGCTGGAAAAGCTGGATATGCTACTGCTGAAAATGAAAGAGGGTCTGTCCTCACTCCATCTACAAAAATGTTTATATGTTTATTGACATGTGAAAACTAAGATCGGTCAATTTAAAATCTGAAATATGCTTTTAGCCTATCACAATAGAAGAATTTGAAACAATGCTCAAATGATAAGGATTGTAATTAAATGAACAAAATTCTGGTGTGAGTCTAAATTGGCAGATTATTCCCATAAAGCAATTAAATAAAATATGCATGAGCTTTTGAAATATTCAAACACTCAGTAACTACTGAATAAAATAATCAGATTCTGATACAATATCATCATATATGGCTTGTTCGTTTAAAAATATGAATAATATCAAGAAATTATAATGAAATATATACTAGATATCAGTTAACTCAATTATAACATAACAATTAAATAAAAATGACATTTTAACAAAAAGGTATTTGAAGAATAGCTAGTGACTGGGAAATATTCATGGCCTAGTATTATTTATCCAAATGGAAATGTATACAAAATAGTCACTTAATTATGCAAAACATTATTTTAATATAGAGAAATATAGAATAGTCAAAGTAAATTATTTCAGTTTCTTCTGTATTTGCAATTTTGCAGCATGGAATTGAACACATTAACTAATGCCCTTTTACTTTACTTTAATGTACTGACTTCCTTAAACAAAAAGTGTTCTTGAAAACTACACACAAGTAACCTGGGCAATCAGTTCTCACAATGGGAGCATACCATTTCTTATATTCCAACACCCTTTCTTCTACATATTTAGTAAAAGTATAGTGGCTTAGGGATCTAAGGAAACATTTATCTACATTAACAGCACCTTGAGTTATTGTAAGTTATTGTCTTGAATGAAATAATAGTTATTTTATTAGCCAGTGTATAACAAGTTCATCAGCACACCGGATAGATGACATATAAACCGAAGCTCATCAGCAAAGCACATTAACTAGATTTATAATGGAATTACACTCTGAATTAATAATTATAACAGCAAAGCATTTCTTACTACAGTATCTTGCATGAACTTCAAGGAATAGTGTGTGTACTACTAGATATTTGCCATTTCTTTAGCCTAAATTCTTCCTAAACCCCAATCTGGGTGTACATCATTATTATTTAAATCTTGTGCATTAGGTTTTACTGGCTAGATTATTAATCATGAGGGTGATGGGGAACAAAATAAATGAACTCCTTGCTTCCAAGTTTAAGCAGTGACTTTTGAAATTGAGATACAAGATTCAGAATTCAAGACATTATGATTGAGTTCAACTAGCTTCCTGGAGCGCTAATCATTTTTTGATTATATGATCCTTAAAAAAATAATTTCCCGCTTCATGTACTCCATTAATAACATTACTATGCCTACCAACTTTAGAGAACTGTTTAAAAAATGTGTACTGAATACATTGCAATTTAGTTTTTATCCATTAATGTTAACTAATTACAATAACTTTAACTCGAGATTATAAGCCGAACTTTTATGTCTTCTGTTTTATTCCGTTAAATCACTTTCCAATTCCTTTTGATCATCTTCTATGTAGAAATATGTACTTAATTTCCAAATATTTTTGATATTACCATAAATTTTTCTATTATTGGTATCTAACAACCTTATGGTTGATTATTCTAACACAGGAATGAGCCCAGTTCCAGACGTGAAGGTAACCATGCTTGATAAAGACTGGTCCATTAAAAAGAGGAAGACCTTCTTGGAGAAGGATTGACACAGTGCCTGAAATAATGGACGCAGGGGTAACAATCTTGTTGGTGAGGAAGAACCGGGTAGTGTTTTGATCTGTTATACAGATGAACTATGAGTCAGAGCTGGTTCAATGGCACCCAATAAGCAGCAGCCAAACTAATAAGCAAATGTGTCTTGGAAGAAGAACAGGCAGAATGCTCCGTGGAAGCTGGTGCATGAGATGTTGCTCACCCAGTTAGGATATGTTATCTGAGGAGGGTCCAGTCACTGGGAAAGGGTCCTATGTTGGATGAAATAGAGGATCAGCTAAAAGAGGAAGACCTTCAATAACATGAACAGGCAACAATAGGCTCAACCAAACAATGCCCTAAGGACGGCACAGGGTTAGGCAATGTTTTGTTCTCTTGTACATTAGGTTGCTCTGAGTAGGAACGAAGTCAACAGCACCTAACAACATGGTATTTTTATAGCTAGCTTTTTAAAGAATTGGCATAGCACTTTCTGTAGTGGTTGAACATTTTAGTCTCATCGGCAGTATACGAGTTCTCATCTCCATACCCCTCCCCAGCATTGGCTGTTGCTTTTCTGATTTTTGATCAGTGCCATTATTGCTGCGGTGAGAGGAAATTTCATTGTAGTTTTGATCTGCATCTTTTTATAATGGCTGAATACTGGAGCTCTGGTGGTATAGTGGTTACACATTGGGCTGCTGAGCAGTTTGAAACCATTAGCTACTCCCCAGGAGAAAGATCAGGCTTTCTATTCCCATAGTTACAATCTCCGAAACTCACAAGGGCAGTTCTTCCGTGCCCACAGGGTCACAGGGAGTTGGAATTGACTTGATGGCAATGACAATGGCTGATTACCAGTATCTCTGAATGTTTGCCTGGTTGTTTTCCTCCCCCCACCCCTAACACCCACCCCACCCCACACGGGGGGGGGGGGGGGGGGGGGACGACACATTTTATTAGGAGCTAATACAGATATCCTATCAAGCAGTATTGTACAATTGTTATCACAATCAGATTCAAAACATCCTCTTTCTTCTTGAATTCCTCATTATCAGCTTTCTGGATAAGAAGCTGATAATGGGCTTTGCTCATTTAAATTGGATTGTCTGTCTTTTTGTTGCTGTGGTTTGACATTGTCTATCAAATGTACACATTAGGTCATTGTCAGATATATTGTTGCCTGTTTCTTACCTACTCTGCATGTGTTACTTTATTCTTTTAGTGAAGGCTTGCTATTTGTGCCTTTTTATTACATTTGATATTCTATTTATGCCATAATTTAAGGCCCCTGGCTTAGTCCCTACTTGAAGTCACATAAGCTTTATAGTTTTATTTTTAACAGTAGGTCTTGGATTGGTTTTGAGTAAGTTTTGGGGTATGGTGTTAGGTGTATATCCATTTTTCTGAAAGTTTTGTCATCACATTTAGAAGACTTCAACATAAGTTGAAGATCAACTGTGTACAGCTGACTGACCTTCTTTCTGGATTCTCAATTCTTTTCCATGGACCTCTGTGCCTGTCTAGCTGTTCGAATAACCATGCTGTAGAGTCGGCTCTCTAGTCAGAATGTATGAGGCCTCCCACATAGCTCTTCAATAATGCTTTACCTACCTAGGATCTACGTATTTTCCATGTCAACTTGGTGATTCATTTTTATATTTCATTAAGGACTGCTGTGATTTTATCAGGCTTGCTTTATTTCTATAAATCTCTTTGGATAGTACTGACATTTTCTTAACGCTAAGAATTCCTATCCGTGAGCACATTAAGTTCTTCCATTCACGTGGGTCCTTAGTTTCTTAAAGGAGCATTTGGATGACCTTTGCTTTGTTTTTCCCCATATTGCTTCATTGAAAATGTATTTATTATTATAAATTCTCCTCTGAGTATTGCATTTATTGTGTCCCAAAGCTTTAGATATGTTGTGCTTTCATTCTCAGTTCATTCTATAAATATTATAAATTTCATTTATAATCCAGTTGCTTTTAAGCAAGTTGTTACTCAGTTTTCATGTATTTCATTTTTTCCCTTAATTCTTCCTCTTATAGATTTCTAGTCTTGCTGCTCTGTGATCAAAGAATATATTTTTTATTATTTTCATGTTTTAAAAATTGTATTGAGGCTTGCTTTGTGGCCTACATTTTGGCCTAAACTGGGAAAATGAACCATTTATGATGTGGGAAATGTGCACTGTGTTATTTTAGGTAGAGTGTTCCATACATGTCTATGAAGTCATCTTGTTGATTATTCATAAATGGAATCCACTAAATAGCAGTGGGATTATTTTTGATGTCTTTGTTGAGTTTCTAATTTTCAGTCTTCCATTGGAAGCGGTGTGTTAAATTCCTACCATCATCGCAGAACTGTTACTTTACCCTTTCAATACTGCTAAGAGTCTGTCTTTACAGTTCGGAACTCTGTCATTGGGTGTGTAAACACTTATTATGGGTGTCTCCTTGGCGGTTTGAGCCTTTAATTATTATATAGCCTTCTTTGTCTCCTGATGAATTTTGACTTCATTCTATGTTATCTGAGGTTAATATTGCCGTTCCTATTTTTTTGGGGGGTTACTATTTGCTTTATATGCTTATTATATTTTCCATCCTTTGAGTTCTAAGCTGTCTTTGTGTCTAAGGTGTGTCTCTTGTAGGCAGCATACGAATGGCTCATGGGGCTCTGTTGTTGTCTTAGTTCATTTTGTTCCTTTTTGTCTCTTGATGGACATTCAAATCATTTATATTCGGTGTGGTTGTCAATAGATGAGAATTTACTCTTGTCATTGATTATGGTTTTTGGTGGCATTGATAGTTTCTTTATTCTGCTTAATATTTTAAACTTCCTTAAAAAAAGTTTTAACAGAAAAAGTGAATTTACTGAAGGGGGATACTCTGGAAAATAAGCCCAAAGGGCCTGACCTAGTCTAAAAGGCCCCCACTTCCTTTTAAAATATATTTTACTTTCATTTCCTTCACTACTGTAATTTTGATTTTGCGGAAACTTTATGAATGTATGCATTTATACATTTATTATTAATTTACTATTCCAAAATGTACCTTTATCTTCCCAAGTTTAAAGTAATCTATTATTTCTTTTTTCTTAGAAATTAAGATTTTATCTTAGAATCTATTATTTCTTGATATCACCTTGATGTTCTTTCTATATTAGAAGTTCTATAATTAGACCATTTACTCCTTTTTCATCTTGAAGTTGTAATCTTTGAAAATTGCTATTTTGGGTTCCTTAAGTGTTGTGCCTTAATTTTGCTTTTGAGATTTTCTTGTTTGGGTTGGTATCTGAGTGATGCTGTCATATATTTTAATTTCAAATTTCTGGTTGATGTTGGTACTTTGTCTGAAGAACTCCTTTAAATAATTTTTTTAAGATTTGTGTGGTTTTTACAAATTCCTTTGATTCTTGTTTATCAGGGGGATCTTCTAGTTTTGCCACTGTACTGAGAACCATATACATATATACCCAAATCTATTATTCTTATTGGTTGTTGAGATGTAGTAAATTAATGTGGCCCTTCTAGCCATAATCCCCTATATGATAAATTATCAATTCTCGGCTCTATGTATAGGGTGAACTCTCACGAGCTGGTAAGTTATGGACACTGTGCACGTGCTTTATTATTAGTTACCAGGTGACTCAGGAGAAGGTGTAGAGCTTCCCTCTCTTTATGGGGGTAGCAAGAGAACTGCACCACAAGTTGAATGTGACAGCAAAGGAGGAGGGGGACTTGTACCTCTGGTTGCTTAGTGGGTGGCATAGGAGCTTGCACCATCAATCGAGAGGGCAATGGAATGGAGGTGAACATTAGGTATGATGGGGGCATGCCTCCAGTCACTCTCTGGTACAGCAGTATACCACAGACTGCCTAGGAAGTAGGAGCATGCACACTGCCAACTGCCAGCCACTTGGCACGGTACTACACACCACTGGCTGTGAGGGTAGAGTGGTAGTGGTCGACCTGAGTCAATAATTACTGGAGTGGCAATAGTGCCAATCACTAAGGTTGTGGGTCTTCAACACACAATGTGTGCAAGTGCATGTCTCTGGTCACAAGGGGAGTAGGGCGGTGGTGTGAGCAAACACAGGCCACCCGTGTCAGGAGTGCAGGCACGCTGCACTGTCTGCTGAAGTGCTCATTTCTGGTCAAGCGGGGTACAGAATAGTAGAGGAGAACAGGGGGGCTGGCTGGAAGCTGGGAGCAAGGGTGCCGGGGGTAGTTTGACTGGCCATAGAGGGGTGGGTGAAGATGTACTGGAGACGTGCTCCTCCTGTCGGGAAGCCACTATTTCTGGCTTAGATTCTGCAAACTAAGGAGGCGATCTGGAACTTAAAATAGACTCAGACTAAAATAGTAATTAAGCTTGGAGAGTGGCTAAAGACATCATGGCCAAATACTGCAAAGAAGAAAGGCAATATTAATGACTTTAAGCATCAAGGTTATATTTCAAAGATGAAGGTCAGCAGCTGTTTTTAATTTCCATTAGTACTAGAACAAGGAAACTTGGCGTATATTTAAAGATGATGGAAAACTGGAAAGAATTACTGGCACTGGGGACCGGAACAAAACCCGACTGATGCCCTGAAGTGGCCTCTCGGGCTGGATGCCCTCAAATCTCTTCAAGGTTTTCATCCTACATGACTTGGGTATTTTTCAAAGCAAGCTTCTAAATATGCTGTTTTAAAATACGGCCCCTCTCTCCTCCATTATCTGTCAATGTACAACTATCAGTCTCCCCCTGCTTAGTCTTTATCAACCAATTCAAATGGCTTCCCTTACAAACTCTTCTTCTCACACACAGAGTAAGCACTTGCTCATACAAAATTCCAAAA
Source organism: Tenrec ecaudatus (assembly GCF_050624435.1). Taxonomy (NCBI): domain Eukaryota; kingdom Metazoa; phylum Chordata; class Mammalia; order Afrosoricida; family Tenrecidae; genus Tenrec; species Tenrec ecaudatus. The sequence goes on along the minus strand of NC_134533.1, from coordinate 100,310,846 downwards.
GCACTGTGAATCCCTGTGTCATGTATCACTGAACACGCACCTTTTTCTTAGGATCTCTTGGGTATCGATGGTCCTTACCTCTCCTCTGAGAGAACATGGACTGAGCCACCTCTCTGGGGTTGAGCACAAAAATTGCATGGCAAAGAGCCTAAAAAATTTAACGTTTCCCCCAAAGAATAAATAAATGTAAAACTGAAAGGATAGCTCTTCAAGGAGAGCTTGTTGACTTATAAGTTCATCTTGCCGTGTGCCTTAGTAACGCAGGCAGATGCTGGGACACAGCTGCTTCTGGAATGAATTTTTGAAGACCATGATAGATCCATGGAAGGTTTACTACTCACTCTTAAAAGCCAACTGCTCAAATATTTTAGATCTTAACCCCTCTTAATAATGCAGCCCATTGCTGTTGAATAGCAGCAGCCTCACAGCAGAGAGGGCAACAGTCTCATCGGTTTTCCACGGCTCTAATCCTTTTGGAGGCAGACCACCTGATCGCTCTCCCAGAGTGGCTGATGGGTCACAGCTGAGTGTTCACCAGTGTCCCACAAGGGCTCCTTTCACCTTGCAGAGCTGACGAGAAAAGCCTAGGGAACGCGTCACACCCTAGAGCTGTCTTGAGTGGATTGACTTTTGCTTGTTTGCTTAACTTGTTAACACATATGGCTAAAAACACAATATACCTACTTTCATCTTTTCAAGAGTTTCACCCATCCCCCACATTTTAAGAATTGACTTGATAGTAAACAATGTACTGCAAACATAACTTTCTTAGTCATCAGGTGTCATTTTTATTTAAATGAAGATTTTGCAACTTGCTACTGAAAGTGCTCAGTAATGAAGTGGTCACCACACAACCGGTTTGGGGTGTGTGTCAGGAGAAGGGCTACAGTTTAATTCTATTAAAACTAAAATTACTGCATAAAGTAGATGTTCCCAAGCTTTGAAAGCATTTTAAGCAACACTCTGAGTGGTGTGTGTGTGTGTGTGTGTGTATGTGTGTTATATTGAACAGAGACTTTTAAGGAACACAATTACCCACTCATCTGTATCTTCGAGCACATTTCAAGCACTTTTATAAGAAGAGCTTTGCAAATGTGGTGAAGAAAGCTGGTGGTGCCTGGTTATCAAAAGATAGAGCCTCTGGGGTCTTAAAGGCTTGAAGGTGAACAAGTGGCCATCTAGCTGAGAAGCAACAAAGCCCACATGGAAGAAGCACAGCAGCCTGTGTGATCATGAGGTGTTGATAGGAACAGGTATCAGGCATCAAAGACCCAGAACAAAAAATCCTATCATTATGAATGAGGGGGAGTGCACAGTGGAGACCCAAAGCCATCTGTAGGCAACTGGACATCCCCTTACAGAAGGGTTGCGGGGAGGAGACGAGCCAGTCAGGGTGCAGTGTAGCACCGATGAAACATACAACTACAGGAGATATAAGGCAATGTCACAGACAGTTTCGGTTGTCACATAGGATGGTGAGATGCTAAGGATAGCTAATGCAGAGAATACAGAGAGTGCTGACAAAGTAGCTCTCCGTAACCAATAATGCACATGATAGCTTTTCACAGCAAACAATTGTCTTATCTAAAATATCAGTGTCTCAGAACTTGAAATGTCCTGATCTAATAAAAATATTTGAGGAATAGAAATTACTACTACATTCTTCCCATTTAGAGAGAAACAATTTGAGGCATAGAAAAGTTAATAACCATTCACAGCCCAATCTGGGTAATTATCAAAAAGAGGATTCAGAATCAGAATCTCTGAGATAGCAGGGTCTAAATTCAACCACCACACTAAACTGTATTTACCATGACATATATTTTTTTTTTCCTGTAAAGAACCAGAAAACCTGCCAGACAAATTCTAAAAGAGCTGTAAGACTGAAATTCTTACTTTCATACCTTAAAAATCTAGAAGAACAAATTAAACTCAAATAAGTAAAGACCATAAAAAGAACAATAAGTGATAAATACAATTCATAAATATTGAAGCTGTTTTTTGAAAAGATTTATAAAATTAATAAATCTCTAATCATGAAAAATAAAGCAAAAATCCCACTTATAGAGGTTTCAATACAGGCATGTACATATGGAAATATATTTACATATAATGATAGGGAAATAGACCTATGTACATATGTTTATATGTTAAGTATTAAGGTAGCAGATGGGCACTGGGCCTCTACTCGAGTACTTCAATAAACATCTGAGAAAATGTTCCCGATCTTTAGCCATAGAGAAATGCAAATGAAAACAACTATGAGACACCACGTAACACCCTCAAAGAGAGCCCAATTCAAAACATCAGAAAGTACAAGTGCTCGAGGGGCTGTGGGGAGACAGGAACTCTCATCCACTGTGGGTGGACCTGTAGGTATAAACAGCCATTATGGACATCAATTTGGCGATATCTAAAATAGATGGAGATTGAGCTTATGATAATAAGAACCAGCAACCCCACTACTGGACATCTATCCAGAAGAGGCAAAGAAACAAACCACAACCAGACATCTGTGCTCCAATGTTCATCGTGGCACAGTTCACAATTGCAAGGAGTTGGAAACAACCCAGATTTCCATCAACCGACGACAGTGGTACATACATACAATGGCATACAACGCATCCCTGAAAAGCAGCCATGAACGCATGAAGCACCTTGCCGCAGGGGAAGAACTGGAGAAAATCATGCTAAGCGAAGTAAACCAAGAACAAAAGAACAAGTACAACAAGAGTCTACTGAGGTAAACTTAAAAAAAAAAAAGGAGGTATATAGGAAAAACTACTATATACATACATCCCTGGGGTGAAGTCCAGCAACTATGGCAGGGGCCAAACCCAATCCAGAGATACATATGGCAGCCAACTAAATAAGAGGGGGGAAGACAGAGAAAAAAGAAAAAAAGGACATGGGTGTGGGGGAAGTAGGGCACTAACCCACCCAATGGGAGGGTATTGTTTATAAACATCTCCACAGGAAAGGGTGAGAGAGACTAGGCTTCAACCCGATGCACCAAGATGTGAATACAACATACAGGATTGTACCAGGGAACCGATATAGAGAGGTGTGTGGGGCCGGCCCCAACCCCAACTATGTGGACACCCCTACTCAGAGGAATGCACTTCAGAGGACAGCACTGGGGCTACAGCTTGGGGAGAGGGGTGCATCGGATTAGAGCACACGGGAAAAAACGAAAAGGGATGGAGAGGGAGGAGAGGACATCCTGGCCCACCAAGCCCCAAGGACAATATTTCTGCTCAGTGCAGTGCAGACAATGCACGGGGAGGACCGTACGGCCGGCAGTGTCCCTCACTGAATCATGGCGCTGCAGGGGACAGCACTGGAGACAAAGTGCGGGAATAAGTCGGCCCGTAACACTGGGGCTAGGGGCTAGGCACTGAGGGCATACAGCAGAGCAACAGGGGGAACAGAGTGATGAAATCCACGAGGGATATCAAAATTAGACTTTGGAGACAGTGTGGCACCCCATCAGCCTCGACTGGAAAACACTTGTAAAGGCCAACAAACAGACCTTGAACTATTTATAGGCTTTTCCATTTTGGCCAGTGGCTTTTTTTGGGTTATTGTTATTTTGTTTTTATTATTGTTTTGTTGGTTTTTACTTCCTTTGTTGTTTTATTTGGTTTTGCCATTTGTTTGCACTTATTAATGTATCTGCATGTCTATCTAGATAAAATAGGCAGGATAAATAATTTTGAATGAAAAGAACGGAACCACTAGTTGCAGGGGTATACTGGAGAAGGGGAGGTGGGAGAAAGGAAGGGGTGGGGTTGGGGGAGAACCAACCCAGGGATAAGTCAAGTGAACTAAAATCAATGGAAGGAAGGTCATAAGATGCCTAATAGGGCTTAATCAAGGGCAATGTAGTGGCAAAGAATTACTAAACCCAAATGAAGGCTGAACATGATGGTGGGACAAGAAGAAAGTAAAAGGAAATAGAAAAAAGAACCAGGAGGCAAAAGACAGTTATAGAGGCCTAAATATAGGCATGCACATATGTAAATATACATAATGACAGGGGAAATAGAACTATGTACTCACATCTATATGTTAAGAATTAAAGTTGCAGATGGACATTGGGCCTTGACTCAAGTACTCCCTCAACACAAGGAAGTGCATAAGCAAATGTGGTGAAGAAAGCTGATGGTTCCCAGCTATCAAAAGACAGAACACCTAGTGTCTTAAAGGCTTGAAGATAAACAAGCATCCATATAGCTGAGAAGCAACAAAGTGCACATGGAGGAAGCACACCAGCCTGTGTGATCATGAGGTGTCGATAGGATCAGTATCACACATCTAAGACCCAGAACAAAATGTGAGTGGGGGTGTATGTGTGTGCATGGAGTGGAGACTCAATACCCATCTGCAGACAATTGGACATCCCCTCACAGAGGGATCACAGTGAAGAGATAGGCGAGTCAGAATGCAGTATAGCACCAATGAAACACACAACTTTCCTCTAGCTCTTTGGTGCTTTCCTTCCCCCCACTAGCATAACCTCAGTTCTGCCATACAAATCGGATTTGACCAGAGCAAGCACACTACTACAGATAAGAGGCCACAACACAGGGAATCCAGGATAGATAAACCTCTCAGGGCCAACAATGAGAGCAGAGATACCAGAGGATTTGGGGAGGGTGGGGGGAAAAGGGGAATGGATCACAGGGATCAATCTATAACCCCCTCCCAAGGGGACGAATAATGGAAAAGTGGGAAGGGGGAACAGAGGACCATGTAAGATATGGAAATAATAATCTATAACTTATCAAGGATTTGTAAGGGAGGGCGGGGGGGGGGAGGGAGGGCGAAGAAATGGGGAGCTGCTATCAGGGGCTCAAATGGGAAGATAATGCTTTGAAAATGATGATGGCAGCATATGGAAGAATGCATGGATTATGATAAGAGATGTAAGAGACTGCAATAAAAGTATTTTAAATAATAAATGAATAAGATTATCACACACATCTCAGTCTTTGAAAACATAAAGGAATATTGTAACAAAATGTAAGCAATATCTTCTGTAACCTAGATGACATACGTAATTCCTTAAAATACCTATCCATCTTTCTTCTCTACAGTTTACTCTTCATATACCAACAGAATCATATCTTAAGTACAAAAGATCTCTGCCCTGCTTTCAAACAGACACTGATTTCCTATCATGCAGTGACTACATCTGGGTCCTGAGGAAAGCCCACATGCACCCAATGTCCTGTCCCTGGTGACCACCTGACGGATGTTCTAGCACTGCTCCTCATGAACACGCACTGCCTCCCAGCTTCCTTTAAGTCCCTTGAATTAGTAAAGTACATTACTATCTCGGGGGAGGGGGGTTGAGCTTGCTGGTCCCTCTACCTGGGTTTATTTCCCTCACATATGGTCATGGTTGGTTCTCTTCATTCATGTCTCTGTATTAGCACCACTTCCCAAGACAGACCTTTCCTGTTCACTCATACTAAAGCTCACCCACCCCAACCATATCACCCTCCAGCCCTTATATCTTTTGAAAGCACACCTGGGCCCACCAAGCTCAGAGGACGATAGCCCAGCTCGAAGGGCCCAATATACAGAGAGGACCATAGCCGGCCCCACGGCGAGATGCGACATCCTGCACTGACCCATGGCCCTACACGGGGCAGAACCAGAGACACAGTGGGGGATGTGTGACTGAACTGACCCCACCACACTGAGGCAAACACTGGGGGCGTGCAATGGAGCAGCGGGGGAAGCAGAGCATGGAGATCCCAAGGGAATATAAAGGATGGACTTTGGGGCCAGGACGTGGCACCCCATCAGACTTGGCCAGAAAACACTCCTAAAGGTGAACAAACAGACCTTGAACTCTTAACTGACTGTTTTCCCCTGTTTTTGTTTTTTTTCTCTTCTTTTAAATTTTGTATGTCAGTGGCTTTTTTGTTGGTTAGCTTGTCGGTGTTGCTGCCGTCATTGCCATACTCTTATGTCACACTTCGGTGCTGTCAAAGCCATCCGCAATTTTATGCACATATTATTATCTCTGCAGGTCCACCTAGATAAGATAGGCTGGACAAACAATGTAAGAAGAAAATAACGGGACCAACGGTCCCAAAGGGACATGAGAGTGTGGGAGGCATGGGACGGGAGAAGGTGTTAGCCAACCCAGGGACAAGGGAACAACGAGTGGTTCAAAACCAGTGGAAGGAGGGGATGGGAGGACTGGTAGGGAGTGACCAAGGGCAAGGTAACTGAGAGGAATTACTGAAACCAGAATGAAGACTGAACATGGTAGTGGGACAGGAGGAAAGTGTAAGGAAATAGAGGAAAGGAGTGGGAGGCAAAGGGCATACATAGAGGCCTAAATACAGACATGTATCATATGTAAATATATTTATGATTATGGGGGAAATAGACCTTATGTGCATATATTTATAGGTTTAGTAGTAGGTGGACATTGGGCCTCCTTGCACACATTCTCTTAATACAAGAGCACCTTGCTCAGCTAAACGGTTATTCCATGATACCCACCTTCCTGACATGATTGCTGAAGACAAACGTGTGCATAAGCAAACATGGTAAAAAAAGCTGATGGTGCCCGGCTATCAAAAGATATAGCATCTGGGGTCTTAAAGGCTTGAAGGCAAACAAGTGGCCATCTAGCTCGGAAGCAACAAAGTCCACAGAGAAGAAGCACACAAGCCTGTGTGATCACAAGGTGCTGAAGGGATCAGGTAGCAGACAGACACCAAAGAACAAAAATCATCATTGTGTGATCACCTTCCCCACATAAATGCTGAAGACGAATGTGTGCATAAGTAAGTGTGGTGAAGAAGGCTGATGGTGCCCGAGTATCAAGAGATCTAGTGTCTAGGGTCTTAAAGGCTTGAAAGTAAACAAGCTGTCATCCAGCCCAGAAGCAACAAAGCCCACATGGAAGCAGCACACCAACATGTGTGATCATGAAGGGCTGAGGGAACCAGGTTTCAAGTACCAAAGGAGGGGGTGGGGGGGAAATAATATAATCGCGAATGAGGGGAGTGCATGATAGGGACCCAATGCCCATCTGTAGACAACTGGACATCCCATGCAGAGGTGTAGTGGGGAGGAGATGAGTCACTCAGGGTGCAGTGTAGCAACAATGAAACTCACAACCTTCCTCTAGTTCTTAAATGTTGCCGCCTCCCACCCCCACCCCCACTATCATGATACCAATTCTACCTTGCAAACCTGGTTAGACCAGAGTATAAACAGCGGTACAGTTGGGATCTGGAAACACAGGGAATCTAGGACAGATGAATCTCTCAGGACCAACGGTGAGAGTGGCGATACTGGGAGGGAAGCGGCGGGGTAGGCTAGAAAGGAGGAACTGATCACAAGGATCTACATATAACCTCCTCCCTGGGGGATGGACAACAGAAAAGTGAGTGAAGGGAGACGCCGGGCAGTGTAGGATAGAATAAAATAATAATTCAGAAATTATCAGGGATTCGTGGGGGGGGGGATGAAGGTGGAGGGGAAAAAGGAAAATGAGGAGCTAATCTCAGGAACCCAAGCAAAGAGCGAGTTTGGAAAGTGATGAGGGCAACGAATATATAGGTGTGCTTTGCACAATTGATGTATGTGTGGATTGTGATAAGAGTTGTATGAGCCCTAATAAAATGATTTAAAAAAAACAAAAATAAAAGTATTTTGGTAAAGAGCTACTAGAAATAAAGTTCAATTTGGTTTTAGTATTTGGTTAACATCTGTTATTTGCCTTCGTCGTCTGATGGGCTTAACAAACAGATGTCTACTTTAACACTGTTTTGACCTCCCAAAAGAAGTATTCTCAATATTTGTGCAAGTGCAGATGTTACTTCCCTATCAAATATGTGTGACAAATGTTAGTAATGCTATAAGGCATGCATCTAGATTTTTATTTTAAGCACTTGATTACTGTCACACACAGATAGACATTTTACATAACACTAGGAATGAAAATAACTCATACTTATGTCCTATACATATACACTTTCACTACTAAACAAAACGCATGCATTTCTTATTTTAAGAGTAAAATACAAATAATAATGATTATTTTGAAAACCATGAACTTTATGGGGGGGGGGGGAAACCAACAACTCTCTATAGTTCATCTAATCCCACCCACTTCCATAGACTCAGAGTGACCCAACAGAACAGAGTTCAACTGGGTGTTTGAGATTCTGGTTTGTAAACCTTTACAGAAGCAGTCTAATATTTTTCCTGTGAAGTGGCTGGTGAGTTTGAACTGCTGATCTTACGGTTAGCAGCCTGGCACATAACACACCACACTACCAAGGCTCCTTGGTTCAATAAATTAAAAAGCATAAATATATAATTGTTATAAATATTAAGAGAATGTAAGCAGATAAGTAGAAAATAATAATGTTGGAAGCATTGTGAGTCAAGAAATACTAATAATCAAAACAGACTAGACAAGGGATGGGTGCTAACTTTTGTGTAATGGATAATAATAACCCACAAGTAGGTTTGATTCAATCATTCCTGTGGTAGTTACATAATTTCATGTCAACTTGAAGATATATAAAAGTGTAGGGCTAGAGGTCTCAGCCTGAGCGTGACTCCCTGTGGGTGTGGCCTTCTCATAAGAAGGGTCCTGGGAACCTCCCCTTCTCTCTCTGCCATTACCTTCATGCCGGCAAGCCGCTCTGAAACCTGCCAGAATCCTGGAGTTGCGTCTACTACCAGTAGATCCACGAGACGTTGCACCCACCAGCCGGTGATATTCCTGTATTCATCAACATTGCTGACTCCATGAGAGTCAAGGAGGACTTATTGACTAGTATGGAACCTATAGACTTGAGTTGGACTCGGCTGAGATGTTTTTGTAATATATAATTACCTCTTTCTTATGCATATACATAAGTATATGCCATATTAGATGGAGATATATGGCATGGAGAAAAAGCAGAGAAAAACAACAAAAGGTGCAGGGTTGCAGCTTGAAGTAGGATGATCGGGTAATGCCTCCTTCCAGAGGCAGCCTTGCAGATTTCTGGGTACAGCATCCCACACAAAGGAAACAGTGATGGTAAAAACCTGAGAGGGATTTTGTCAGGGTTGGTTCCTTGAATAATGAGGAGGCCAGTAGGGCTTAAAACAACATAAATGAAGGGAGCAGGCAGAAGAAATTGACAAGGTAATAGATATTTGATCTTAAAGGAATTTGTAGGCTGTGGTAAAGACTTTTTGATACTCTGGGTGAGATGAAACATCATTGGTCTATTTCCTATAAGTCATAGGAATATTTCCAAAGGAGGAGTACTATGCTCTAACCAGAACATATGAGACTTCTGGACACAGATCAATAAGAATGGACACAAAGGTGAAAAGCAAGAGTACTGAGTTAGTTAGTTTATTGTGCCAACCTGGCCAATAAGCACGTGTGGGGTTACTTGAAGGACAGAGGGATAAATGGCTCCGTGAGCCTCACCTTTTGAGTTCTTGAGTCTCTTGCTTTGTGATGGTCAGACCAGGGTGCAGTTGCCTTAGCCAGTTCCCTGCTTCAGCTTGCAAGGCTCACTTCCTGTAAGACATCCCTAAGGAGAAGCTGCATGGACCTACCCCGATGCAGCCCTGGGTGCTGGAGCAGCCGTGTGGAGACCCTGCCAGCGCTGAGATGCTTATACACTCACTGATTCCGCTTTCCTCCTGTAGTCGGCATCATAGCATGTGTTTTGTGAGATGGAGGAGGACTATGTGGATTGGTGTCGGACATATGGGCTAATGAGTTAATGTTGGACTTGTGGTCTTGAGCAGCACTGGGTTGGGATGTTTTCTTGATGTGCACTTAACCTTTATATAAAACTTTCTCTTACACATGAGTTTCTGTGGATTTGTTTCTCTGAAGTACCCAGACTAACACAAGTACTAAGAGCGGCAACTGTATTAACAATGACTTCATTTAAGATATAATTTAGTAGTGAAAGTGTTGAGAAGCATGCCTGTTTATATTTGGACTGTTTAGACACATGATGATTTTCTCTCAGACTGGATGCAGTGTGAAAGGAGGAGTCAAGAGTGACTGCAAGTATATTGGCCAAAGACACATAAAGAATACACTATAATTTACTTTTATAGGAAAAATTGTGGGTAGAACATGGTGTGTGTGTGTGGGGGGTGTGTGTATGTGTAAGTAAGGAGTTCAGTTGTGCATGTCACATTTGAGATTTTTATTTTAAATACCCAAGGGGAAACCCTGAGCATGCACTTGGAAATACACACCAGGGTTAGGAAAAGGAGCTAGAGATGTAAATTTGAGTGTAGTCAAAGTTTAGATGAGACTAAAAGTCATCTAAACTTGACGTGATAACGAAATGCGTTTGTACAGATAGAAAACAGGGGAAGAGAACTGTGATCTAAAACATACAACAGTAAAAGAAAAGTAGGTGGAAAAGAAGAACTAGAAAATGTAGGTGACCTGAAGGGTTACACAGCACATTGAATAATACATTTTTTTTCAAAACCTGACAAGTTATGAAATGATCAAAGATATGCCATGTTACTGTAAAAAGATCACGTCAGTTTATATTCTTTCATTTACTATATAGCTTTCATGAAACTATTTAACTATCCTTCAGCTATTTGTTTTATTTATCCCATATTTAAAATTGAAATTATAATATTCATTTGTTATTGTTGGATGCCTCGAGTGGGCCCAAACCCATAGCAACTCAATGTGCAGTAGAACAGAACATAGCAACTCAATGTACAGTAGAACAGAAAGCTGTCTAGTGTTGCTGCCGCTGTGTCATTTCACCCTGGAGTGTTCTTCCTTTTTCTAAGACACTTTTCCTTAACAAGGAGCCCTGGTGGTGCAGTGGTGATACACTGGGCTGCAATCTGCATGTTGGCAGTTCTAAGCCATCAGCAGCTCTGTGAGAAAGACTAGGCTTTCTACTCGCCTACATAGTTACAGTCTCAGAAACCCACAGCAGGTCACTGAGTCAGCTTTGAATCCATGGTTTTGTTTTTTCTTTATCAAGCATGATGCCCTTCTCTTGGGATTGGTTTCTCTTGAAAGCATGTCCAAAGTATTTGAGATAAAGTCTTGTTATTTTCATTTCTAATGTGTTCTTGCTGCACTTTTTCTAAGATAGATGTATTCATTCTTCTGGCAATTCATCTTTGAAGCACTTGCTGAAGAAGATCAAAGACTACAGCCTTCACTATTTTGTGAATCTGGGCAGACTAGAGAAACAAATCCATGGAAACACATATGTGTATAACAAAGAGATTTATATACAAGAGCAATTGAACATTGAGAAAACATCCCAGGCCAGTCCAGATCAAGTCCATAAGTCTGATATTAGCCCATATGTCCAATACCAATCTATAAAGTCCTCATCAGACTCACGAAACACATGCAATGATGCCAAATGTAGAAGACCACAGGCCAGTGGGTAGAAAGTCTTTGGATCCAGTGTCAGTGGAAACATCTCAGCACTGGCAAGGGTCTTTGCATGAGGGTGGGTCCATGTGTCTTGTCAACTGCTGTGTCTCCCAGGATGTGAGCAGAGAGTCTCCCACCTCCAAGGAGGAAATACCAGATTTGCCAGAATTCTCAGAAGGCCACGCCCTCATAGAATCCTGATTGACAGACTAGACTCCACCCCTTCACTAATAATCCTCTCAAATTGACAATTATATAACTACCTCAACTATGGATCACAACTCAATGTAAAGGAGACCCAAATCTTCACAACTGGACTAATAGGTAACAACATGGTAAACAAACTGAAGTTGTCAAGGATTTTCTCTTGCCTGGATCCAACATCAATGCTCACAGAAGCAACAGTTGGGAGATCAAACAATGAATTTCCCTTGGCACATATACTGCACAAGACTTCTTTAAAGAGTTGAAAAGCAAGGAGGTTACTTTGAGGACTAGGACCTGACCCAAGCCATGGTATTTTCAATGGCCTCGTGTTCCTGTGTAAGTTGGACATTAAGTAAGACCTACAAAGACATGGGTTTGAATTGTGGTGCCAGGAAGAATGTTGAAAGTAGCACCGACTGTCAAAAGGGCAAACAAGTCTGTCTTGGAAGAACTGGGCCCAGAGTGCTCCTTAGAGGCAAGGATGGTGAGACTTAGTCTCACGTTGTCAGGAGAGACCAGTCCCCAGAGAAGGACAGACGTCATGCTTGATAAAGCAGAGGGAACAAAAGAGAGGCAGGCCCTCCATGAGACGGGACGACACAGTGGCTGCAACACTGGGCCACGCAGAGGAACTGTGAGTGAGGATGGCGCAGGACCAGGCAGGGTTTCTTCTGTGGTGCACAGGGTTGGAACTAACTGGATGGCACCTAACAAGAATCTGGCAATCCATGGTACATTTAATAGTCTACAGCAACACTATAATTAAAATGAGTTCATTCTTTTTTGGTTTTCTTAACTCATTTTCCAGAAAATGCTCTAGGTTGGATCCAACCAACTCAAGCCCCCTGCCCTGGAGTCTGTCTCATTGTGACACTATATACCAAACCAAACTCAATGTCAGTGAGTTGAAGCCGACTCATAGCAACCCTATAGGGCAGTGTAGCATTACCCCTGTGATTCCCCAAATTGTAGTCCTTTATGGGAGTATAAGACCCTTTCTTTATCCCGAGGAGTCACTAGCTGCTGACCTTGCAGTTAACAGCTCCACCAATAACCACTAGGCCACCCGGGCTCCTATGACCCTATATAGGATCTCTGAACTATATATCTTTATGGGCCCAGGCAGCCTTACTGTGTCCTGAGGAGTGGCTGGTAAACTTGAACCCCCCCCATAGTAGCCCAATGCCTAACCTACAGCACCCTCAGGATCCCTAATGGCTTTGGTCAGACACAACTTATTACTCAATGTGAAATCTTCTCTCACTCCACTTTAAGGAGCAGTTTGCAGCAGATTTGTCTGTTACTTGATTTCTTGACTACTGCTTCTGGGGATAAGTGTGGATTAAAAGGAAACGAGATTCTTGACAACGTCAATATTTTCTCCAGCTATAGGATGTAAACATTATTATATCATATGTAAATCACATGCCTAGCATTTAAAATATGCACTCAAATGCAAACACACACACACACACACACACACACACACACACACACACACACACACACGGTGCAATTGAGTTAATCCTGACAAATAGTGACCCCATTTAGGGGTTCTAAGACTGAATCTTTACTGGATCAGATTATCTCATCTTTCTTCCTCAGAGAAACTGGTGGTTTTCAAATGCAGATCTTGTGAATAGCAACCCAATGTTTGTGCCTCATTAAGACCTAATTGATGACAAAGCTGAAGGACCAATTGGGGATTATGGGTAGGAGTAGCATTAAGAAATTTGGTACTATTTGTTCCCATAGCCAGCTATTTCCTTAATTGCTCTGACCTTGGTTGCTTATTTAGGTCTCTATCTTTACTGATAAACTCTCAAGATAGTTTATATTTGATGAGTAATGGCAATTTGTTAATAACAACAACTACTTCTATTTATTGCTTACACTTTCCAGACTTTAAGTCTCCTAACAGCTGACATAAACAAGATTTTGCACAAAGCGAGGATAGTAGGATTTGGAAGTAAGTCAGTGTACCAGACATTTGTTTGAGTCAGATAAAACCATAAGGTTGCACACAGGAAGGCATTGCACCAAAGACAGGGAACCTAAGCAGAAGATCACTCCTAAAGCAGATCATTAAGCCTGCCCTACTCTCATGGTGCTCCAGCCTTCCTTAGCAGCTTCAGGAGTCCACTGTGCATGTCTCAAACACTGGGTATGTTTAGCATACCTGAGGCTAATTGGATAGGGGTGGTCTGTCCAGATCTTTCCTGGCTTTGGTTGTGCTTGGATTTAAGCAAAACTTATAAGTGTTCGGAGCCAAGAAAGTCAGCTTTGAGGTGTTGGAAATACTTGGAATCAAGACAAATGTTGATACGAGATTATAAACTGTCTACACAGAATGTTCTGAGCCTGGAGAATAATAAAAAAAGATGAGTCCATATAGTGAGGAAGCAGGGATTCTGTTGTGAATGAAAGGCAAAACAGTGTGACAATCAGAAACCAAAGAGACTATTGAAAAGCAGAAAACTCAAAGATAAGAAAATAACTTCAAAGTCCCCCAAAGATAAGCTATCTAGTCCATTATATTTTTATGGGCTTGTTCATTCAGCTAATCAGCAAACGGTAAGCTAAGTGTAGAAAACAACCCTTTTTTTAAAAAGGGAGCTGCTCTAAAGGTTCTTACAGAGCACAAGGCAGGGAGTGAGTGTCAGGCTGTCTGTAAGAGTTCCTAGAGTATGGGGGGTTGGTTCTCTGGCTCCCCTGAAATCACCAGCATTCTGAAGGAGTCTTTAATTACACCCCTCACAATGAATTGAAAGTCTCTCCACACTGCAGACCAAATGATCCCTTCAACACACAATCTGACCACATCATTTCACACTTTAAAATCTTTCACAAGCTCTTTTTTTTCCTTTAGGGTCAAATCAATTCCTTAATATAATATCACAATTTACACCTTTCCTGTCTCATCAACCTTACCTCTGAACATTATCTTCTTGCACTCTGTGCTCCGCTTTCAGTTACTTCAAGACACAAGACTCCCTCTTGAATCTGACCTTCTCTCTGTGTGACATAGCCTTCCTTTCCCTCCTCAACTAGTTTATGCCTATTTAGCGCAAGTGTCCCCTCCCTGTGCCCTCTAAGTTAGAACTCTTGGTAGTTGATCCCATCTTACTGTACTTGCGGTACCACCCTTGCTGCTGCTGCCGGCTGAGTTGCGCGCCTTTTTCTGGTGACCTCTAAGGATAGTTCCCTGGGGCTTCAGTGATGACTTGTTTGGGCCCTTCCACATTGAGCAGCGTTAGCACGGGGCTTGGCACCAGGAGAGTATTCATCACGTCACACTCATGGAATTTTAAACTGCTAAGTCAATGAATCCAAGTAAAAGAAAAGTCAACTCCAGAAAATATATGGCCCGTCATAATTTCTTTTCTATAAAATCCAAGTTAATAGGTTCTGGGCTAGTGCTTTAGACTCTTATAGAGTGTATCCCCCCAAACAGGAGGCTTTTCCTCATTATTTTCTTCTTTTATATTTGATCTTTAGGAGAGTTCTTTTTGTACTCCTGTAATTTTGATGACTATGGATCTGTCAGTGGTCCCTAAGGATTATAATGATTATAATGATCCAATCAGTACTGAGCAGGATACTTCTCAAGGAGAGAAAAGAGAAAAATTTTTCAGTGTGGAAAAAACTTTTCATGATCAGTATTCAATATACTAAAACAAACAAACGAAAGCCACTGCTGGTAAGTATTCTCACTCACAAGGTTATAAATCTTTATGGTAGTAGGCTACTATGTCTTTCTCCTATGGAATGGCTTGTTCAAACTGCACAACTTTTGGTTAACAGACAAGAGCTTTAAACACTGCATACCCAGAGCTCCACTCAATATAGTGGGGTTGAATAGTCATGCCAGAAATAAAAATATCATTCTCGTACAACTGCTTTAAAGGATATTCATTTCTATTATCAGTATATTTTCATTAAACACAGCAGAGGCTACCATTTACAGGATAAAACAAAAGCAATTTTTTCTCTTTACAAAAGTAATCTAATATACTCAAAAATATATGAAGTGATAAATTTTCAGAGACATATAATTATAACATGCTGAATGAGCTTTAGAGGTATTCAGAAATACCTATAATTTCTACAATCACCAGTAGACTATCTCCTCCCACGGTCTCCCTTCCAGCTTGCCTCCTGCATGTCTGCCTGCCTTCCTTCCTTCCACTCCCCCTCTTTCCTTCCCTCCTTCTCATCTGTCTTTCTTCAGTTCTCCTTTTATCACAATACCTTCCCTTCTTCCGTTTCTTCATTCAGCATTTGATAAATTATATGCCAGCCATAAACACAATAGATAGAAAGTGAGTTAATCAGACTCTGCTTAATTTTTCTCTATCTGCTATTTTAACCCCATTTCAGATCCAGGGATGTTTTCTCTTACGATCTTACAACCCATAGAAATTCGGATGAGCCTCATCTCTTTCAAAGGAGTCCCATTTGTGAACTGTCAGCCTAGCGCAAGAAAGGAAGAAGAGATAAAGATACAGAAACCTAAAAGATGAAATCCTTATGAACCAATCTAACAAGAAAAACACAAGAACTGTACAAAGGAAGCGACAAAACACTATCACAAGAAACCATCTGAGAACTACATAAAAGGAATTATATTTCGGGCTTATGAAAAGGAAGACTTAACTTATAAAAATGTCACTATTACAAAAAGCGATCTGCAGATATAAGGCAATCGCAACGCAGACTTCATTGTCCCTTTTACAGAAATAGGAACACTCACTGCCAGCGGTATCTGGAAAGGAAAGGGCCATGAATAAGAAAAGGGCCATCAAAGAAGAAGAAACAAAGTTGGCAGCCAGACATTCCACATCTGAAAACCTTCTACGCAACCATGACAGTCCAAACAGCATGGTATTCATGGCATTGGTACGATGACAGAAACAGACACCAATACAATTGATTTGAAAACCCAGGAGTCAATCCATGTGTTTACTGATAGTTGACCTTTGACAAAGGGCTAAACCAGTGCAATAAGGAAGAGACCATCTCTAATAACAGTAATGACAAAACTAGGTATCGATTTGCAGAAAAGTGAAGCAGGTTCCATATCTCTCACTACACGAAAAAATGAACACAAATTGATCAGAGATCTACATAAAACTTCTATATCTCTAGCTTTCATCAAAGAAAAAATAGGAGAAAGCTTAGGGGTCCTGATACAAGGTTTAAATACACTAGCCAACACAATGGACAGGGGGATAGCTCAGAGGCAGAGCATTTGTCTGCAATCACAATCTACAAATAGCAGAAGCCAAACTAGATGATTAGGAATACTCCAAAATTAGACACTTATATGACCAAAAGATTGCATTAAAAGTGTAAAAGGAGAACCTGCAGGTTCGGAAATATTTTTTTTTTTTTGGCAAAGACATGTTGGACAAAGGTCTGTCCTACAAAGTCACTATGAAAACAAACAAACAAATAAACCCACTTAGGGTCTGAACCCTCCACAGCGGGGCGAACCAAGGCGGGAACATACCAGACCAGCCATGAAAGCCAGCAAACAGATCTGGGATTTTGGTATATTTCTTCTCTCTCCCTTTTCTTTTCCTTCTTGTTTCTTCTCCTTTTCTCTTTTCAATCTTTTTTTTAAAAATCAGTTTGGGCTATGTCATGGTCGGTGTGACTACTTATATAACAAGATAGGCCTGGGAAGCATGCCTGAAGAGAAAGCAGCTGGACCAACAGTCCTGGGGAGACCTGGGGGGGGGGGGGTGAGGGCTGTGGGGGAAGGGAGCGGTGAGCAGGCAGCGCCATGGACAGGGGAACAAATACGGTGTTAGAGTCAGTAACAAGGAGGAGGTAGGAATTGGGGTGGGGGTGTCGGAGCAACATCAAACTAGCTAAGGGCAGGTACCAAGAGGTGGAAATAAGGGGAAAGTGACAGTGGGGCAGGAAGAAGGTAGAAGGAAACAGAGGAAGGAACTAGGAAGCAAATCAATGGATAGAGGTATAAACACAGCAGTGTACATATGTAAATACATTAATACACAAAAAATAGAGATATTGAGCTATGTACATATATTTATATGGCAATACACTGAGGTAGGGGACAAACTTGAGGTCTCTGCTTATACCCTCCCTCAATGTAAGAACACTTTGTTTTAACAAATCGGCAGTCTGAGATGTTCACCCTCCTGACAATCACTGAAGACAAAACGGGTGCATAAGCAAATGTGGTGAAGAAGGCAGATGGTGCCCGGCTATTAAAAGATATAGCATCTGTGGTTTCAAAGGCTTGAAGTTACACAAGCTGCCATTCAGCAGAGAAGCAACAATCAACAAGGAATATGCACATCACCAATGTGATCATGAGGAGTCATAGGGACTGGGTAACAGACATCAGCAGCCACATAACACACAAAAACATATTGTTGAGAATGAGGGGGGCTGGAGCAGAGATACAAAGCCCATCTGTAGATAATGGAACAATCTCCCACAGAGGGGGCTACAGGGAAGGGATGAGTCAACCAGAGTGCAGTGAAGCATCGATGAAACACATTATATTCCTCTAGTTCCTTCAGGCTTCCTCACCCCCCACTACCATGACTCCAGTGCTGCTTCTCAATTCAGACTAGACCAGAACATGTACACAGACAGGTATAGATACAGGAGCTCATGACACACAAAATCCAGGAACAGGAGTGAACCTGGTGATACTAGAAGGGTAGGGGAAAGTGGGGGAGAAGAAGGGAGAAAGGGGGAACTGACTGCAATGCCTGACACAAGCCATACACCCCTCAACAGGGGAAGAACAACAGAAACCATGGGGAAGGGAGGCAGCCGTCCATGTGAGAGATGAAAATAATAACAACGTACAGTCTATCGGGGGCTATGGATGGATAGAAGAGAAGCTGATACCGTGGGCTCAATAGAAAGAAATCTCCAGAGAAGAATGATGGCAGCCTATATACAAATTCACCTGGTGCAAGTGATGTATGGATTGTGACAAGAGTTGTAAGAGTCCCCAATAAAATAATCTTTTAATTAAAAATTTTTTTAAAAACCCTCACTGCCAAAGATTCAAAGCTGACTCATATCAAACCCTGTGGGTTTCTGAGACTGTAACTGTTTACAGCAGACTGTCAGCAGAGGAGCTATTGGTCTCGAACTCCTGAACATGTGGCTTATAGTCCAATTCATAACCATTACAGCACTAGGTCTCCTCAAGGTCACTCTGAGTCAGTAGCAATTCAATGGTAGTGAATTTTAGTTTTCGGTTTAGTGAGTTGGAATCTACTCAAAGGGAGTGAGTTGGGTGAGAGTTCAAAACCTCAACACTAAAAAGACAAGTAATTCAATTAAAAAATCGACAGAAGATAGGAACAGATACTTCAAAGAAGATAGTCAAGTGACCAACAAACACGTGAAGAAAAGTGCTCAATAATCAGCTATTAGAGAGGCAAATTAAAACAATAAAATAGTATCTCATCCCAGAATGAATAGCAAATGTTAAATACACAGGAAATAACAGGTGGTGGAGAGACGGGAACTCTCTGACACTGCTGATGCGATTGTAAAATGGTGTAACCGCTGTGGAAATGGCATGGTGCTTCTTTAAAAAGCAGGAAATAACATATAATCTAGCATTTCCATTAATCGGTTATACATCACAGAGAAATAAGAGCCATAATGCAAATAGGCAAAGGCACACCTTTGCTAATACCATTATTGTTTACAATAACAAAAAAGATAAAAGCCTAAGAGCCTATCAATCGATAATTTGATACACAAAGTGTGATAATTAGATAAAGTATGGTACGTACACACACAATGGAATCCCAGGATCACAGTCTCAGGGGACACTAAGGTCAACAGTCCACAAAGACAATATTCCAGATCCTGCTTTGGTGAAGAGCAACGGGGTCATAAAAGCTCCTGACCAGTCACCTACAGTCTAACTATTGGTGTCTCCCCATCATGACAAAAGATAGTGCAGGGATTGAAGATATATGGAAATAACCAGTACAACAGAATAATACCTAAGCCTCTGTGTCCCAGACACCAATAGAACAAGGTGGCGGCCAGCTACTACTGCCAAATGCTCTGAAGAGGAGTACATTTTTGAAGATCTTGGAAAGAATGGGAGAAAAATGTGAAGTAAAATTCAAATTCCTAAAAGAAACCAGGTTTACTGGTTAGATCGAGACTAGTGGAAGCCCAGAGGCTGTGGCCTTTGTCACACTGCAGGCCTGGAACTGAACTCACCCCTGGGACTCAATTTTCAGTCTACAAGGTGAATACTACTAGGGAGATATCCACTCCTCACAATAATCAACGAGGTGAGATCAAAAGGGCAACAAGTGTTCAAAGATTTCAACATGGGTAGGAAAGAAAAGCCAAACATCAAGCCTACTGCCAATTATCACTAGCATGCACTATTTGCTATTGCAAAATAATAATAATAATAATAAATGCATTCTGTCATTCTACCTCTGTACTATTTTACTCCATTCAATTTTCCTACAGTAACCTGACTGTGCTACTTTGAAAATCTTTATCTATCTGAAGGGGGAAAGAAGAAGGAAAGCAGCTCCCCAGGGGGAATATGCGCTAAAACAAACTCCGCAGCTGTACATATAAGCTGTAGATACCATCTGTATGAGCCCTAGCTACCGAAATCATAGATTTTTCTCTAAAATTCTTAAAAGAGACAAAAAGTTACAATAAGCAGAAGTACTTTTTTCCTAACAATATCAAATATGTCAGAGTAAGAAATATTTTATGTACAAAATTTTAATATTCTCACTAGAAAAAAGTTATGGTTAAGGAGCCATCATAACAATTATTTTTAACATAAACATTCAATATCCAAAAAAACTCTTCTCTCACTGCCATCTAGTCAATTCTGACTCACAGCAACCAAACAGGACAGGGGAGAACTGGCCCTGTGGGCTTCAGAGACTTAACTCTTTACGGGAGTAGAAAGTCTCATCTCTCTCCAGAGGAGCAGCGGTGGTTTCTGATGTGGGGGTTGAAGCAGCCCAACACGTAACCACTATGCCACCAGGGCTCTATCCAATACAATGACATTGCTTAGTCTTACCTGTATTGCAAGGGCACGAGCTACCAGACCTCTGAGGTATTGTAAGGGATCTTCTGGGCCCTCCCACTTGCTCTGCCATGTGAGGGGACACTGAAAGATAAAAAATGATCAGAATTATTTTTTACACATACAGAACCATACAGAGCATTAGGGTGATGGCAAAACCCTTGGCATGGTCCTCATTACGCATCATGAATTGATTTCACTGAAATTATGTCTGTGTTCCGTGAGGCACTTGATGACATGAGTCGATCTGGAAACGATTAGGCTGAGTGAGGTTAGTCAATAACAAAAGGACAAATATTGTATGAATCCACTATCATAAGGATAAACAGCAAGACAAGGGCAGGTTTCTGCTGCCAGGTCATGCGATCGTCTAATCTGGTCCCCTGAAAAAGGAGACAATGTGCCTGCTACATCGTGAAAACCTGCTACATCGTGAAAACCACTCTGACAGGGAGGTCCTATCTCAGGTGGGGCCAATTTCTCATGATGTGGGCAGAGCGAGGAGACCAACTAGTTCTTGGCATCTACCACTGTCCTACAGTCACCACAAATCAACAGATACGCCTACAAGAGTGATTACTGAGTCGTGCTGGAAATGTAAGTCAAGAGATAGGGAGAAGGACATGAGTCTCAGAGAAGGCGATTACACTACTGTTGGTGGGTAAACCAGGTGGGAAAAACGCTTAATATTACTTATCTAGACCCCCAAGGGGATAAAATGCCCAATATTATGTTCCTAATCGGACACTTTTGACGTAGTTTCTATCGAGCCCTCCGTGACCAAGGCCTCATGCTTCAAGGCAACTGGAGCTTTAGATTCGGTCCTTTTGAGGTGAATAAAAACTGTGTCCTTCATCGGCCACACTGGAAGGACCTCATTTGGAAGTCCCATTCCGTGAACTGGACTTTACCTTAAACTCACCTGTAGCAGACTTAAGAAACTGAAACACTCCCTTAGACTTCAGGCTGAAATGCCCCAGTGGGAGAAGAAGCAGATGACTGCTACCCCAGGGTTTGCTGGTAGTTGGACTTTGATTCAGATCTCTTGCTTTGAGGGAATGGCGGCTTTGATTTTTTTGTTTTATATATGTTAGTCTAGCAGGCATGTCTCTGCCTCTGTGAGTTTTATTGAAAATTCTGCCATATCTCCAACTCTCATTGTTTATGTAAATAGTATCCAGTCATTTTAAGTTTTTAATTCATATACATAACCCAGGTATTTTGATCTAAAAAGCTTTCCTATACATATATAATTTCCTTTTATCAACATTGTTTAAAATCCTATACTATTGATAAAATTAATGATATTAATAGGATTACATATGCCCCATGGGGATGATTTATAATGTTCTCGCTAAAAAAAATTAACGTCTCTGAAGTGAAACTGAGACATATATAAACCACAGACATATGAATAGATTTTGAGTTTGCACTTAATCATAGCCCTAATCTAAGAACAGTTCTTTTTCATGACATGGCCCTAGTAAATATTTGCCTCATGAAGAGATCACTGTACCAAGATACTGGTAGATACCCAGTGTGAGGAAACCAGATGGCTATCCGAAAGAGGAGCATGCGGTGTCTTAAAAGCTCGCCCCCTTCATGACTGAGCCTCCAGAGAATCCCTCTGACCACAGCCAAGGATGTGAATAGTTTTACTATCAGAGAGCATGTTGTAAAGTGGGTCACTGCAGATGTATTTAGGTTAAAATGTCATACATATGTTAGCATTTGATGTACATTTTTATCCATTATTAAATTTGTCCCGGCGTTTAATATTTTATGTTTTCTTTTTGAATGAGGTTTTTGTCTTTTTATTTAGTCATTGTTCTTGGTTGTTTTGATTTTGTATGTTTTTCTGTATATAAAATCCAGGATAGGGAACTCTCTAGAGACAGTAGCTGAATTAGTAATTTCCTAAGGAGATAGCAGGAGAGGTTAGGGTAAAAGAGCATAAGAAAGAAGATATTATCCTAAAACTGATGTGCTAATGACTGCACAATTCCTTTCCATTTGAGCCATTGAATTGTAAGGAAATGTGACTTACATGTCAATAAAAATGCTTTTAAA
This sequence comes from Tenrec ecaudatus, assembly GCF_050624435.1. NCBI lineage: Eukaryota > Metazoa > Chordata > Mammalia > Afrosoricida > Tenrecidae > Tenrec > Tenrec ecaudatus. Next base: position 100,288,053 of record NC_134533.1, on the reverse strand, counting down.
AGGGTATGTCTACTTTTCTTTAACCTTAGCTCATTAGCATTGAATGGTGTGTATATAAGATAAATCAACCAAACCCTTTGCTGTCAAAATTGACTCGGACAAGCACCAATTCTGTAAGACAGAGGAGAACTCTCTCCCCACCCTGGGTTTCCAAGTCTGTAAATCTTTATGAAAGCAGACTAACCAAAAATCCAGTCGTCTGAAAGCCACTAGCTAATAATGGAAGAAAGACATGCCAATCGGCTTCTGGAGAGGTTTATGGTCTTGGGCAGCGCATGGGGAAGTTCTACTCTCTCCTATCGTATAGCTATGGATGAAAATTGGCAGTGGGTTTGGTTTGTATACCTACCTCACAACCCTCAATGGGAATGATCATGATTGCCATTACACAGAGGAGGAAATGGAGACACAAAGAAGGTAAGCACATTGTTGTCCAGGCCATTATGACTCACACTAAACCTATAGGACAGAACAGAACTATCCAATGGGGTTTCTGCTGAGGCTGTCAGTCTTAACAGAGACAGACTGCTACACCTTATTTTTTCTTTTCTTTGAGGTTTTAAAATTTTTTCCAACAGTTTTATTGGCATATAATTCAATAATTCAATGATTCAATCACATCAAGGTAGAGTCAACACTACATCAATCTTAGAGCACCCTACTTCCCCGACCCCCGGCAACCACTGGATCAGTTCTAGGGCTCCTTCTCCCCTACTGCCAATTTGTTTTTCTAAAATGCTTTAGATACACTGTACCACTTAAGACCCAACATAAGGCAATTATGTAACAGGAATTAAGATTATAATGATGAAGAAACTAGAGTTGATTTTGTAACTGAAGTTTTTGTGTTTGTTTTTAACTAAATGGGATAGAATGTAAATGGTCTAACTCTAAATTTAACTTGTCCCTACACTATTATTTTTTGAGAGGTAGAACTGGACATGACTAGATTGTTCTTTTACTTTCCCTTGAGGATCAAGAAATTAATTGATTATTCAGCAAGCTTCTGTAAAGTAGCTGCTCTTTGTCAATCATCTATTAGGAAATGAGACTCAAACTAATAATAGTCTTTGTCCTCAAACTTGTGTTTAGGGAAAACTCGACAAAAAAAGAGGAAGTTACAATACATCAAGTTCCCTAGTACTGACAAGCACTATGATCAAGGAACTCAGAAGCAGGGTATGTTAAATCTAATTTTCATATAAGATATCAAGGGCTAGAAAAGGCTTTCTGGTAAAGAGAATGCTTAAGATAAACCTCAAAAGGTACACAGTCTTTATTCAGGCTAAGAAAAGTAGAAGAAAAAAGAAGAATATTCATAGGTAGCAAGCGAATATTAGGTCGATGAATTCAGTAAGGACCAGAGAATGGAGCTTTGGAGTATTTATGCTAATGAGTTTACATTTTATCTGGAAAGCAACAGTAAAATAAACCTTTGCTATAAAACCCACATTTTCAGCAATCACTTCATGAGAATAAGTACTGAGTAAGGCTACATTATAAGAACGAATTATTCTAAAATTAGGGCTTACAATCAAGTGTAAACTCAAAAGTCATTCATGCATATATCTAATGTTTACATTTATCCCTGGTCTCCTTTAGAAGCAGCATTTTCAAGTTCCTGAAAAATAATATGAGTAGCATAAAGCGGGCAACTGGAAATTCTATTAATAATGTTCTTAATTTAGCTAATGGTACAGAATTTCAAATTCTAGTGTGTAATGGAATGTGTACATGTGTAGGAAAGCTTATTGGACTAAAACACATAGGACGCTCACTTACACAGGTTAAATCAGATGGTGTCCAGCTATCAGAAAGGAGAGTGTCTGGGGTCTTAAAGGTTTGTCTTAAACATGAAGCCATCTGAGGTAGGTGCCAGCTAAGTCCACACGGGAGAAGCACACCGGCCCATGAGATCCAAGGATTGTAAACGGTGAAACCCAAGATCAGAGGAGAGAAGTGTATTAGAACTTGGTTTCTGAACACCTAGTTTGCAAAAGGCTAAGGATGACAGTGGAAGCCCAAATACCATTCGCAGCGTCCCCATTTTGATTAAGCCTCCATCGAATTCCCTCAGAACATGAACAGCGATGTGCACAGGGTTGTCCACAGCAAGGTGAATTGGAAAGTGGATTACTGCAGATAGATTTTGGTTTAAATTTAACATCTTATGATTTCCTTTCCCGTTTGATTCACTTTTAATTTGTCTTACTAGTTTTAATATTTTCTAATTTCTTCTGGAATGAGAATTTACTGTGTTTCATTTTATTGTCAAAATCAACTAGATGAGAAGTATTTTATGGCTGTTGCTTGTTTTACTTCTTGTTGTATGATTTCCTTCTTGTGTGATTTCCTTCTTGTGTGATTTCCTTCTTGTGTGATTTCCTTCTTGTATGATTTCCTTCTTGTTGTGTGATTTTCTTCTTGTGTGATTTCCTTCTTGTGTGATTTCCTTCTTGTTGTATGATTTCCTTCTTGTGTGATTTCCTTCTTGTATGATTTCCTTCTTGTTGTGTGATTTTGTTCTCGTATGATTTCCTTCTTGTATGATTTCCTTCTTGTTGTGTGATTTCCTTCTTGTATGATTTCCTTCTTGTTGTGTGATTTTCTTCTTGTATGATTTCCTTCTTGTGTGATTTCCTTCTTGTGTGATTTCCTTCTTGTTGTATGATTTCCTTCTTGTTGTGTGATTTCCTTCTTGTTGTATGATTTCCTTCTTGTGTGATTTCCTTCTTGTTGTGTGATTTCCTTCTTGTTGTATGATTTCCTTCTTGTTGTGTGATTTCCTTCTTGTGTGATTTCCTTCTTGATGTATGATTTTCTTCTTGTTGTATGATTTTCTTCTTGTTGTATGATTTCCTTCTTGTGTGACTTCCTTCTCGTATGATTTTCTTCTTGTATGATTTCCTTCTTGTATGATTTCCTTCTTGTTGTGTGATTTCCTTCTTGTATGATTTTCTTCTTGTTGTATGATTTCCTTTATATAAAATCCAGGATAGGCAAACCTATAGCAACAAATAGCTCAACAATTTCTGGGGTTATGGCAATGGAGGCTGGAGGGAGAGGAAATGCCAATAACAAGGCATGTAAGAAAACAAAATGTTTCAAAATTGATTGTGGCAATGACTGCATAACTCTTCTTCCTGAAGTATTTGAACCCCTGATTTTATGATATGTATGAATTATTTGTCAATAAAATGGTTTAAAAAACTAAATCAACCTCAAAAGGGAGTGACCTAATCAAATGTTGATTGACAAAGGATTGCTGTTTTGATTGTTTGGTGCCACTGACCTGATGCAGACTCCTAGCGACCACAGGTACTATGGAAAGAAACACTGCCTGGCCTTTCACCATCCTCAGAGTTATTATCTGTGAGCCCATTGCTATGGCCACTGTTAATCCATGTAGCTTAGGCTTTCCTTTTGTTCACAGCCCCTTGGCAATCCTGATGTTCTTCTCCAGAGGCCGGTTTCTCTTGATCTTTTGTTCCAAGCGCATGAGTCTAGCAGTCCTCCCTCTTAAGGAGCATTCTGGCAGCACTGATTTTGCTTGTTTGTTCTTCTGGAAGTCCATGGAACTTTCTATATTCTTCACTAACACTCATAATTCAAATACATCAATTCTTCAGCCTTCCTTTTTCATTGTCCAACGTTCACATGTAAATGAGGCAATTAAAAATGCCAAAGTGACAGCTTTGCTCTTCAACCCTTTACAGAGGTCTTGGGCAGCAGATTTCCCGCGGCATGAAATACATCATTTGATTTCTTGACTGCTGCTTCCATAAGCACTGATTATCGGTCCAGATAAAATGAAATTCTTGACAACTTTGATGTTTGCTCTGTTTATCATAATGTCTACTGGCTCAGTTGTGAGGATTTGAGTTTTCTTTACATTGAGTTGCAATCCATAGTGAAAGCTGCAATGTTTAATTTTTCACACAAAGTGCTTTAAGTCCACATCATTTTCAGGGACCACAGTTATGTCATATGCATCAAAGAGAGTTAACACACTTCCGTACAATCGCGATGCCCTGTTCTTCTTGGAGCATTTGCTCAGCACACAGATTGAGTAAGTGTGGTGGAAGGATGCAAGCCTGACACTCACCTTTTCTTATTTTCAGCCACACAGGATTCCCTCCATCTGTTTGAATGACTGCCTCTTGGTCCATTTGTAGGTTCCACATGAAGATGAGGAAGGGTTCTGGAATTCCCATCCTTCTCAATCTTATCCACAGTTTGAATGATCCACAGTCAAATGCCTCTGCATAGTCATTAAACACGAGTAAACATCTTTGTGGTTTTATCTGCTTTTAGCCAAGATCCATCTGACTTCAGCACTCTCTCATGCCCTGTTCTCTTCTGAACCTGGCGTGAATTTCTGGCAGCTGCCTGACAACGTACTGCTGCATCTGCTTTTGAATGATCATCCACACGATTTTACTTGCATGTGACATTAATTTCCATTCTGTTGGGTCAGCCTTCTTTGAATGGGCACAAATCTGGATCTCTTTCAGTTGGCTAGCGAGGCAGGTTTCCTCCAAAGACCTTGGCATAGACGAGTGAGTGCTTCCTGTGCTTCATCCGCTCAATGAAATTTCAGTCAGTAATCGGTTAGTTCCTGGAGCCTTGTTTTTCTCGAATGCCTTCAATGAAATTTGGACTTCTTCCTTCAACATCATTGGTTCTTGATAATAGGCTACTTCTTGAAATGACTGATGGTAGACCAAGACATTTTGGCACAGTGACCCTGCATATTCCTTCTATCTTAAAAATATGTTTCCAGCATCATTCAATAGAATGTCCATAGGATCTTTCAATATTTCAATTTCAGGCTTGCATTTTTTCCTTCAATTCTTTCAGCTTGAGATATGCTGAGCAGGTTCTTCCTCTCTAACTCGAGTTCTTTGTACATTTCATGGTAATACTGTCTTTTGTCTCCTCAAATAGCCCTTTGGGATTCTGTTCAACAATTTTATTTAAGCATTTCGTCCACTTTCTTTAGTTACTCTAGGTTCAAGAGCAATTTTCAGAGTCTCGTCCACTTGAGTCTTTTCTTTCTCTCCTATCCTTTTAATGGCATTTTGCTTTCTTGATAATGATGTTCTTAACTTCATCCATAACTCATCAGGTCTGCAGTCATTAGTGTGCAATGAATCAAATCTGTGCTTGAGATGGTCTCTAACTCATATGGATTTACTCGAGGTTGTATTTTGACTTTTGCGTATCTTTTCATTCTCTTCAGCTTGAATTTGGACTTGCACGAGTAACTGATGCTCTATCCCACAGCTGACCCTGCTCTTGTATTAGCTGATTATAATCAGCTTCTCCACTGTCTCTTCCCACAGATAAAGTCAATTTTATTCCTGTATTCCATCTGTTGAAATCCACATGCATTCTTGCCATTTATGTTTCAAAAAGTATTTGCAATGAAGATGTCATGGGTCTTGCAAACTATATCATGTGATTGCCAGCTTAATTTCTATCACCAAGACCCTATTTGACAAAACGGTTCCCTTGTTTCCAACTTTTGCATTCCAGTTGGCATTAACTATTACTGCATCTTGGTTGAATGTTTGAACAATTCCAGACTGAAGAAATTGGTATATGGGGGACAGGAGCCAACTTACTACGCCCCCATGGAAGCAAACCAAGAAGGAAAATGAGAAAGGGACAGTTGGCCTAGACTCCATATTGGCACACCAAGCCCGGAGGACAGTCTCCCTGCACGGAGCTGCTAAGGCACACACAGGACTGTAGGACCCCAACAACGCAAGACATGTTGTCCTCTAACCGGAGCGTGCTGCGACAGAGGACAATAATGGGGACACACGGTGGGGAGATAATGTGACCTGAATCTCCCACAGTGGGACAAACCAAGAAGGAAGCATAACAGATCAGCAATTGGAGCAAAGCCAATCCGCAAAACCCCTAAAGAGCCCCCAAAGGAGACTTTGGGCTAGGATGAGCAGCCCCCAGAATTCCCCCAGGACCAAAGGGTAGAGATTCATAAAGGCCAGCAGACAGATCTGGAATTATGTATGGTTTGGGGTTTTTTCCTTTCTCCTTTTCTTTTTTCAATCTTTTGTTTTCTTATTGTTTGGCCCAGGACAGTCCTGGTTTGCCTACTTATATAAGACAGACAGATATGGAAGACAAGCTCGGGGCAAAAGCAATGGGGCCAATGGCCCCAGAGGGTCTTGAGGGGAGAAGGTGTGGAGGAGAAAAGGAGCGGTGAGCAAACAATGCCATACACAGAGGAACAACTAGGGAATTAAAACCAACAACTAGGAGGTTGCAGAGATCCTGTGGGTATTATAGCAACATCAATCTAGCTGAGAGGAAATTATAAGAGGTGGAAGAAGGGGGAACATGATGGTGGGGCAGGAGGAGGCAAAAGGAAACTGAAGTAGGCTCTAGGAACCAAAGCTATAGATAGAGGTATTAACAGAGGTGTATATTTATGCAAATACATTAATCCATACAAATAGAGGTACTGACCTATGTACATATATTTATAAGGTAATGCACTGAGGCTGTGGACGAGCCTTGGGCCCCAGCTCATAGCTCCTTCAATACAAGAACACTTTGTTCTAACAAAATGGCATTTTGTGATGCTGACCACACCCTCCCCAAGATCACTGAAGACTACATGGGTGCATAAGCAAATGTGGTGAAGACAGCGGATGGTGCCCAGCTATTAAAAGATATAGTGTCTGGGGTCTTAAAGCCTTGAAGTTAAACAAGCGGCCATCCAATAGTGAAGCAACAAGCCTACATGGAAGAAGCACACCAGCCAGTGCGATCATGAGATGACATCAGGACCGGGTAACACGCATCAGAAGATTCATAACAAACAACAAACAAACAAAAATATGTTGGTGAGAACAAGGGAGGTTGGAGCAGAGACCCAAAGCCCATCTGTAGACAATGGAACATTCCCCCACAGAGGGATCACAGGGAAGGGACAAGTCAACCAGGGTGCAGTAGAGCACCAATGGATCGTGTAATATACCTTTGGTCCCTAGAGGCTTCCTTGCCCCCCACTATCATGACCCCAGTGCTGCTTCCCACTCTGGATTTGTTCGGAGCATGTACACAGGTAAAGGCAAGAGATAAAGCTCACAATACACAGAACCCAGGAACAGGAATGGGAATAGCGATACCAAAAGGGTAGGGGGAAAGGAGGGGAAGAAGGGGAAGAAGAAGGACCCAATCACAATGAATGGCACATAACCACACCCACCCCTCCAGGGGGGAAAACAACAGAAACCAGAGGGAAAGGGAGACAGGGGTCAGTGTGAGATATGAAAACAATAACAAGGTATAATCCATCAAGGGGCCACAAGGGGGGGTGAGGGGAAGGAGGGAAAAAAGAGGAGCTGATCCCAAGGGCTCAATAGAAAATAAATGTCTAGAAAAGAACAATGGGAATATATGTACAAATATGTCTGATACAATTGATGTATGTATTGTAACAAGAGTTGTAAGAGCCCTCAATAAAATGATCTAAAAAAATAGAAGTTGGTATAATTATTCAATTTCTTCATCACTAGCTTTAGATGTTGGTGTATAAATTTAATTGTACTTGCATTAAGTGAAATTCTTTATTGGCATATAAATATTATCCTATTATAGACAGCACTGTATTTCAAGATAGACTTTGAAATATTCTTTTAGACAATAAATGCAACTCCACTCTATTATAATCTTGGATGTTTTAGTTTATACTTTACTGTCTTACTATGTTTTTACATAAACTATTAAAAGATGACCACGTTTATGAATTTACTTCTGCACCATTGCATAGTGTTACACATTGGGCTGCTAACTGCAAGGTCCGCAGTTTGAAACCACCAGTTGCTCCTGGGAGAAAGATGGCGCTATCTACTATTGTCAAGAGTTACAGTCGTGGAAACCTATAGGGGCAGTTCTACCCAGGCCTTTGTGGTTGTACAAAGTCGGCACTGGCACAATAGCAGTGAGCGTGGATTTTGAGGTACAACAAAGAGCACTGGTGCCATTGACAAAAATAATATACTGTTCCTCAATGTAAGTGACACCAGTAAATCATTTTCTGCAGTACTTTTGAAATTAAATCAATCACTACATTAGATTTTAGGTTCTGAAAATGCAGGAAGAATGTTCATGTAATCCAAAGTTAAAAATAGTACCTACACAAGAAGACAGCACTACAATTTATTTTTATAATGTACAAGTTACATTACACTTTCACAATGTCTAGAAAAAGACTACTCAATATACAGATTTTATTAAGGATAATGCAAAATAAAACTCGGTGACTTCATTGGGAATTATATTTCACATGGTTAACAAGGAGAATAGACAAATTATTACCAATTCTTATGCTAGCTGAAATTTATAATTTGGTACAATTAACATTTGTTTCACAAGCATATATATAATTTAAGAATTGTATTTCAGAAAAATAAAGATAAGCTTCATAGTAAATAATTCAATAATAATCGAGCCATTATGAGCTTACCTTAGAGGAAATACAATTACAGAAGATCAGTAGTATGAGATAAGTTAAAGCACATTGCAATTTTATCTTATGAAGATGTTTGTGCAGCTTCATGAATCACATATTTTATACAGTTTTCAAATTTCTTATCAGTATAGAGAAAGGACTGCTAAAACAATCTGAGAAAACCAAACTTTCAGCCCCCCAAGAGATTTATTCGAATGATCTCTTCTTACAGATGAATCTCGTTGTGCATTTTCTGTTAATGTTGCTTTCCTCCTCATAGGGGATCTTACATTATTTTGGTTCTTGAGAATATATCACTTCAGTTTTTAAATTTTAAAAATTCCATACATATATCTTAAGAGTTGGGAGAAAAAGAAGAGGCCAGTTTCCTTCTGTTGGTGTTTTGCTGTGACAGTAGTGTATGCCAGACACTTTGTTGTTACCCATACTGAGTTAACTGAAGGAGGTAGCCGATGATCAGTAAATATTTGTTGAATGTCATTATATATTCTGGAGAAATATGTACAGGTATGAAAAGGATAAATATAGATTCCAATTTGCCAACTAACAGATGTTGTTCCAGAGTTCCATCCATGTAGTAGACTGTATCACTCTTTAAACTATTCTGGTTTGAGTTATAAATCAGAGGGCTTAGTTATATATATGAAAATATATAAATAAAATCTTATTTCATAAGAATAAATATTGGCTCCCTACTAAATGATTTAATAATAATATAATATATATGTATATATGTGAGTATATGTGTATAATGTTAGTACTTAACAAAATAATGTTAAACTCAGTGAGTAATTTTGGCATTGAATTCTGACAAAGTTAGCACCAAGTTTCAATACATTACCTCAGAATTAACCAAAAGAGTAAGCAATCAATCAAGTAAAAAAATAAGCACACTGGGCAATAAGCAAAAGATGGGGTTGTTAAGAATAGTACTGTGCCCTAAAAATATATGGGCTCTTTATAACAAGGCTCTGCTGATTAAAAATAACTATTTGAGGAAATTGATAGCAGTGCAGTAAACCATTAATGAGGCTCATCTGGAAATAGTCTTTGTACTTCCACCCAATGACTTTTTCCTGAAGGTACTGGATAAGAAGGTGGGGAAGACACTGATGGGATCACATAAGTCAGTTGTGAGTGATTGTTAACAGGGTTAATTGTCATTGCCAACCTGTTGGGTATAAAATGAGCCATCTAGGAAGCATATCAGGAGGTGTAAATTTTAATAGCAGCAAAGAGAGAGGCATCCAAAATGTAGCTCATTCTTCAGGACCTCAAAGAAACCGGCATGAAGCATCCTTGACGCAGGAGAGAGCTGTACCAGGAGAGGGATGACAGAGGAGCAGCAGCAGAGGCAGGAGTCAGAGCGTGGTGCGGAGCAGCAGACTTCCCAGCCCACAGAAAAGTACAGCCGAGTGCTTTGGGGCAGGAGGCTGGCTGTGAAGTGGGATTCCTCTGGACACTTAATTACTGGAGCTGGGTTTGCTGGCCCACAGAGCTGTAGCTGAGTGTCATCAGGATGAAGTTTATGGTGGAGTGGCATGCCCTTTGGGCATTTATTGGAAACTCTAAAAGAACTCTTTGACATTGTCCAAGTAAGCCAGTGGCTAAGCCAATAATGTGAGGGCCAGACAAAGGACTACCCGCAGGAACAGCAGAGAATAAACTGTTTTGAGTGAACAATTGTTCAATCAGAATCCTGAGCATTTCTCACCTGAATTATAATCGGTTTACTTTTCTACTAAAGTCTGTGACTGTGAGAACTGTCTGCGGTCTGTCAATTCAATGAACTACAGAACTCAGCTGAGAATTAGTGCATGGGGAAGTCGGGTGAGGGGATGGTTGGTGTCAAAATTGGTAGGATAGTTGGATGGTGAAGCATGTCTGACCTTTGCCTCTTAAGAATTGGTCCTAGGAGCCAGAAGAACTCAAATGTGTTGCCATTTCCATGCTTACATATTCATGCAAGATCCCTGCCTAAAGTGGTGGAAGCACCAGAGGGTACCTGTGGCTGCAGTACTGAGACTGTGATAAAGAGCAGAGCAACAGAACTGAGACCGAGACACAGCAGCAGCACAGCACTGGAAACATGAGACAGAGAAGCAGGCTTCCATGGCAATGAAAGAAGTAAACTTGAGTGCCTTCAGGCAGGAGGTTTGCAGAGTGATGTGCCTTTGGGCATTTTACCAATCTAAAGGAGCTCTGATGGTTTCACATCAGGAAAGGTGCACCAGGATTGTACCTCTCACCAATGTATTCAATCTGTATGCCAAGCAAACCATCAGAGCAGCTGATTATAGGAAGAAGAATGTGGCATCTGGGTTGGAGAAAGGCTTATTAACAACTTGTCATAGACAGATGATACAACCTTGCTTGCTGAAAGAAAGGAGACCTTAAAGGACCTACTGATAAAGGTCAAGGATTGCAGCCTTTAGTATGGATTACGACTCAATGTAAAGACAACCAAAATCCTCAACTGGACCAGTAGTTAACATCATGATAAACAGGAAAAGATTGAAATTGTCAAGGACTTTATCTTGCTTGGACCTATAAAATCAACACTCATGGATACAGGACTCAAGAAATCAAATGACACATATCATTGGGTAAATCTGCTGCACAAGATCACTTAAGAGTATTGAAAAGCAAAAATGCTATTTTGCAGACTAATGTGTACCTGATCCAAGCCATGGATATTTTCAAATGGACTCTTACTCAGGTGGGGCACTGAATAAGAACCCATAGAAAACTCAATGCATTTGAATAGTGCTCCTGGAGATGAAAACTGAAAGGACCCAGGACTGAAAAAAGAAGACACAGAGCGAGACCTCGTCTCACACGCTTTGACATGCTACCAAGAGAGACCAGTTCCAGGAAAAAGACACCATGCCTGGTCAGGTAGAGGGGCAATGAAAACGAGGAAGGTCTCATGGAGATGGACTGACTGCGGCTGCATGAATGAATGGTTTATAATTTTCAAAATGGAAACATACATGGACAAATCAGCTTACCTTCTGGTTTAATAAAGCACTTGCCAACTTCTGTACTTCTAAACTCAACAGTGTAGTTCCTCTGATGACTTTGCTGAGAGCGGCAAGTGACTGATGGACACTTTGTACTAAACGAATGGCATTGAATTGTTCAAGAATGATGAATGATAACATCGGAGAGCCTTGTCGTTCATTAGGAGGAACAACTTTGTGATGAATCAGGTTTGAGTTCTAAAGAAAGAATACATCATGTCACATTTATTAAAAAGTAACAAAAGTATTGGTATACAAACACTTTAAATATTTAAGGGTTTCATTGTTTTGTCCTGTTTTGAAAATTTCTTGTGCTATCAATGGCCAAGTTGATTTTCTCTGCAAATACACAGGAAGCAGAATCTGAAGTCCAGCCGCAGTTGAAGTGACGCGGAGGTGGGGACTGAGAGTAGTGGGCAGGGTACGATCAGGAGCAGCTGGTGCTCCATCCGCCAGGGAAGGGAACAGCACGCTGCACTTCCACTCTGCCTCTACACCGAGCCGGCGCCTCTGCTTTAACCCATGGACACGCGGTTAGCTCGGTTTAAACACTTCCTTCATAGCATAACACTACACCAAAGTGTTTAGCCTCAAGCCTGGTGAATAGTAGAGTATGTGCTGTTCTTTCTACATATCTGCTTTTGCAGGAAATGCGACACATAAGGTATCTGGGCTTTTGAAACAAAAATTAAGGAGTCTCATTTATTTAAAACAGCTTATAAGATTAAGAAAGAGAAAAATCACCTGCAATAGCATTTTGGAAATGTCAAAGAATTGTTAAAAGATAAACCTGGAAAATCTTGTTCTTGTACCTAATTATGCTAGTTTTATCTACGCATTCAGCTTCGACTCCTAGTTAAAGATCTTTTCTCGTTATTTCTCAACCTCTCAGAAACCGTTTGGAAGAGTCAACAATCAGCTTTAATGGAACATTCTCTCCTGAAGGCCAACTGTTGCCGACAGTGTGTCAGCGTACATTATCGAGGGCCTCGGTTTTTCAGCTGGCCTTCCACTTTGCGAAGCTCGAGGTTCTCCTCAGGGACTGGTCTCTCCTGATAACATGTCCAACATGCTTGAGAAGTCTCACCATCTTGCCTCTAAAGAGCATTCTGGCTATACTTCTTCCAAGACAGACTTGTTTGTTCTTTTGGCAGTCCGTGGGACCTTTGACCCACACTATAGTTGGGTTGAATTTTCTTTGCTCTTCCTTCTTCAATGTCCGACTTTCGTGTGCATATGAAGCTATTGACAATATCTTGGCTTGGATTAGGTGCCTAGGTGAATGAGTGCTTTCAGTGCCATTCTAGTGTCCAGACCATTTCAATGGGTAGTCCATCAATTTCTGCAGCCTTGCTTTTGGCTAATACTTTCAGTGCAGCCTGGACCTATTTCTTCAGCACCATTGGGTCTTGCTCATATACTTCCTCATGAAATACTGCTTCCTCTAAGCTAAAGGATGACCATTTCTATTTGCTACAGTGACTCTTTGTATCCTTTCCATCTTCTAATGCTCCCTGCATCATTCAATATTTTGGCCATATAATCTTCCAACATTGCCACTCAAGGCTTGAGCTTTTTCTTGAGTTCTTTCATTTTCCGATATACTAGCATGTTCTTCTGTTTTGGTTTTCTAATGATAGGTTATTGCACATTTCACTGTAATATTTTGTTCTGTCTACTGGAGTTTCCTTTAGGAATTTTCTGTTCAGTTCCTTGACGTCATCGTTTCTTACATTTTCCTCATCTACTCTACGATAAAGAGCAAGCTTCTTCTAACATCCACTCGATCTTTTCATTCTTGCTCTCAGCAGCACAGCCACACACAGGCGCCACGGTCCGACAAACTGACAGGCGAGTGGGGAATACCAAGCAACAGCTAGCCATGTAGGAGTCCTGCTGGTTATAGCTGAGGCTGCTAACTGCAAGGTCGGTGGTTTGAACTCATCGTCCACTTTGAGGAGAAATGAGGCTGTTTCCTCACATAAAGGCTTAAAGTCTTGGAAACAGTTCTACTCTGTCCTATAGGCTTGATATGAATCAGAATGGACTCAGTGGCAGTGATTTTGTTTTTAATACATGTATAAATTAAACACATATTAACTAATTTAATGACCATGCCACGCCTATGAAGAAAATATTATCATCTTCCCCATATAACAGATAGGAGAAGTGAGGCACAGAGAAATTTAATACCTTCCCTATGGTATAAAGTTAGTAGATGTGACAGATTTGAACCTTTACAAGCTGGCAGGAGGAGCCCCTGGGTGGGGAAACAGCTCAGCGCTTGGCTACTACAGGACGCGTACCTGGGACAAAGGCCTGGGGATCTATGTCTGAAAGATCACAGAGCACCGCCCCTGAAACCCCTACGGAGCCCAGCACTGCTCTCAAACACAGCGGCTTGCTAGGAGCCTGGAACTGGGTCCATGGGGTCTTGTGTGGGGGGTGGGGGTGGGGGGGGTGTTAGTGTGGCTCTAGAAGACGGCCATTCAGAGTGTAAACACCAACGGCTCAGAACAAAGACGGGCCATAGCGCAGGCAGCGGTGATGTCTGGCATGTTCCTCATCCCCGCCACGACCAAGAGCAAGCTCGAGAGGCTCTCCTACATCCACTCGGTCGTTTCACTCTGGGGCTAGCTGGACAGGGGACCACTGCACAGCAGGCTTGGCCATACTGGTCAACAAATTCTCTCACTCTCTCGTTTCAAACAGTTTTAGTAGCCTATAATTAAAAAAATTCTCTTGTCTGACCCCCTTTCCCAGAAGAGATAAAAATATTGTTTATTATCAAGGAATAAATCCCCATACAATAGTAAAAAACACAATACATTAATGGCTTTGGTTAATATACAGAAATTATTTTTATTATCACAAAACAAGTTGATTTTCTGTTGATAATTCCTTTGCTTTGAAATTGATTTCCTTCCAAGACTTTCTCTTTAATAGTATTCATTGACGTTATTAATACTAGAGACTTTATGAATAGAAAAGGAGAGACAGAGTAGGGAGTGAACACAATATATGGCAGGTATAAAAGATGACATGTCACATTACAGTCTATGGCAAATTAACTGCTGATGGAGCTTCTTGGGCTCAGGCTCTTCTATAACCACTATTTCTTCAATCTCTTGAGAGCGATTTAAATTTAGTAAGTAGAGATCAATGCAAATTTCATACTTTTACCATGAAGGGAAATCCTGTCATAAAACTGGAGAAAAACATAAACAGGAAAAATACTCCAAATAATATCCCATGGCTTACCTGATTTAGTTTCTTCCAGAGGTTGAGGACAGGAGAAAGCTCATTAGACCAGATTTCTCTATCAAATTTACAACCAGCTGTTACCGACCTGCCCAAGATCCTCAACTGTGATATAACCTGTATGAAATAATAAACAATTTTAGCCACACATAAACAAATAATATAGGTACAAATGTAATTGTTTTACTTTTACACAAATAAAGACCAAGGGCATTATAAACAAGTTTTAATTCTATTACATCTACCCAATTGGCTTCACATTTTAGTGATCTAACTAAGCTGTTTAAATTAATTTTATATTGAGAAAAACCATAATAAATGCATATAGTGTAATGGCTCTTAATGGAAGAGCTGCTTCCTGTCCGGAAAGCTCCAATTACCCACTCCCAATAATTTATTATATCTCTACTTCCTCATTTCCAAAATTCAGAATATTTTTCAGATTGCTCAACTTAAACTCCAGAATGTTAGAGTGCTGACAAATAAAGAAAAGTGTTTGTTTTTTAAAGATGAAAATGAGTGGATGCTTAGACACCTACGCAGACTGAACAAGTAGGAGACAGTCAGCTGGATGAAGCCCATGCCTCAGTTTGACAGGATATTTGCATACGTACATTTACTTCTGTTTCAAATGTACACTTGAATGTGGTACAGCACACAAGGGACAAAGTTAGCATGTCCAAACACCGTGAGGGAGCAAGTCGCTGGACCATAATCTTCAGGGATATGGAGGTCAATTGGTCATGGTGCACCAAGACAATGCTCTACATTCTAATGTGATGGGTAGTGAATGGGGTCTTAAAAGCTTATAAGCAGTTATCTAAGTTGCAACTATCGATCTCTTTCCATCTAAAGCAGAAAACAATGGTGAAAATCATAAGGCACAAGGAAATAATTAATTCAATTGATCATGCAAACTTCAATCTCCACAACCCTGACATCAGAACAACTAGAAGGTGCCTGGCTACCACACCAACTGCTTGGAAAAGGATCACATTACAAAGTCCTGGCTAAAGCAGGTAGATAATGTGGAATGGACCTCAAGATCAGAGTAGAGACCAGGCTTCCTGGTCAAACAGAGGCTGGTGCGGTCCTCTAGACTCTGGGTCTCATCCTTCAGGTTTGGAAATACCACACCTGTGTATGAGAAAAATCAACACCTTACGATGAAAAGGGCAGCATTTACCCAAGGATTAAGTTCAGGGGGTTCTGAAAGAAGAAGAATGTAAATGGAAACACAAGGAGGGAGTGGGGTGCTCGATGGTACATTAAGAGGACTGACAAGGGGTACATTGAATCAAAATGTATCTGATGGTTGAATGTGAAACTATCTTCTCTGTAAACCGTCCCTAATGCAAATTAAAAAGTTGTTTAAAATTAAAAAATGAGAAGATGCTAAACTGTACAGCAAACACTGTATCAAGTGGTAAAGCAATTTTAATTGTTGATTGAAAAAAATATTCATCAGCCTAAGTTTTAATGCTCTATATGAGTTTTATTCACTATTTTAATAGTTTCTCTACAGTCAAGGCTCAAATGAAATAAATTTAGGACAGTGAGTTAAAGCTTCTCTTCCAGGCCAAAAAATATATATTTATGACCAGAAGCAAGAAAATATTCATCCATTATTTAGGATTTCCAGTTCTGTAACTTTATTATCACCACCTTCATAAACTGACTTACATTTTCCTTTCTAAAAGATGTGTATTGGCTCCTCTTTAAAAAACATTAATTAGCCTTTTAAATTATTGATACAAAATATTACATAGTATGTTAAATATTATAGCTATCTATTGATTTTTCTTAAGTATTTCAATTGAATATTAAAAGTTTGCTATCTCACAGATGTTGATTGTTTTTCTGATTTTACTTTTGAAATGTACTATAAGACGTTTTTCTTTCTAACACATTGGGCTATATTTCACCAACTGCTGTATTCCTATATTAATAAAGTTAATCATAAACTAAGGATCATAAATCTTTTAGAATGAGTGCACTGGCTAGTTGTTAAATATTCAGGATTATGTTATTAAACTCAAGTTACATATAAAACAATAGTCAGATTCTCGATTATTAAAGAAATTGTGATGATGCAGTGTTTCATTTTATTTGTTTTTCCGATAAATTATTTTCATTTGTTTCAGCTGAACCTACATCAACAGCTAACTTATCAGCTTTGCTAGACAACAAGACTTCAATAAGTGGTGTCAGGGCAAGTGCCAATTTTCGCAATGGTAACTTCTGTAATAACTTACATGTGATTTAAATTTGCCAATCACAACAGAAAACATGAGCACAAAGACATCTGAAGAGAAAAGGTTTCATATCTTTTTCATATGTGATGTTAAAATCTACCTTAATTAAGATAAAATATTTGCCAAGCAAAAGAGGTCTTCGAAATTAACACTTCAGGCTTGCTTGTCTTAATAACTATATTCTATTACAATCTTTAATGAGCATTAGAGGAATAAAAAAGGGAATTCATATATATATAAAATGAAAATAATTTTATTAATGAAAACAAAGCTAACACTCAATAATGAATCATCTTTACTTTTTAAATAAAACTTATCTTTTACAAACTGATAAACATTTTTGTCCAGTTAATACAAATTAAAGAATATTTTTTCAATAGTGCTTCTCTAAAATGGCAGCAAAGGAGCTGAAAATGTATCTGATTAAAACATGCCGGCATCAATTTTTCCATACTATAGCCATACTCAAGGACGTGCATGATGCTACTACCTTATCTTGATGAATGTGTAAGGGTTATAAAGAAGATACTAAAGACGTTGTTTCGATTCCACCTGTTCTCATTACAAAAACCAGTGAGACATTTCAAAAACAGCTACACTTCTTTTATCACTGGACTGTTATTTTTCATTTTTTCCTGGTGAAAAGGGGGTCTAAGGGAGAGTCATGGGGGCCTCTATCAGTCCAGTATAGGCTGTACGTATTTATGGAATTAGACTGCCTCATCCTTGTCCCAAATCACTGACCTTTGGTTAACATCCCAACACTTAACTCACTGAAGCACCAAGGTTCAGTCTAATAAGTAAGTCGGTGTTTGTTGTTGTTTTAATGAGTTTGAGTTTTGCTCTACATTTTTCTCCTATTCTAACAGGGCCTTTGTATTGTGTCTCTGGTCAGAATGGTCAGTACTGGTGCCTGGGCACCATCTAGTTCTGGTCTCATGCTGGAGGAGACTGTGGTTCGGGAGGGTCCTTAGTCCCGTGGGATGACTGCTTCCTTGAGACGTGGTTCCTTCACTTCTCCTTTCTCCAAATAAGTGAAAAAAGAAAGTTTTAACTTTGATGGCTGCTTGCAAACTTTTAAGCCTCTATAAGCTACTCACCAAAGTAATAGGTAGAACATCATCTTTATGAACTGTTACGTCAATTGACCTAAATGTCCCGTCACTATGGTCCTTAGCCTTCAATTCCAGTAACTCAGTCACCTGAGGTGCTTGCATATGTCTAAGGATCTAGAGAAGCCTCCTGTGTGCTCGATGACATATACTGATATAAGCAACACTACAGAGATGTACTGTAAAAACAGATGCCACAGCCAAACATATATGCACATGCATCTCTATTTACGCAACCATTCACAAATCTGGGGCTGTTTTCATCGTTGTTGCAGAATTGTACACTGTACTGTGTACTGACAAACCCACACCTAGTGCCAACTGAGTTGATTCTGACTCACAGTGACCCTATACAGGGTTTCTGACGCTGTTAATCTCATGGGAGCAGTCTGCCTCATTTGCTCCCAAGAAAAAGCTGCTGGCTTTGAACTGTCGTTAGCGGTGCAATGCCTAACCCACGGTGACACAAGGGTTCCAACACGGAGCACAGGGCTCCTTTATTCTGTGTAATTCCTGGTGTCTTCATTTACATTGGTCCCACTGTGCCATCTTCCCCTACATGGTACACTGCTTCCCCCTCACCAGGGCTGACATGATTCTATTATCTAGAAAGTGATTTTTTTCCTTCTTCCCTTTCTTATCCCTGGTAACCATAAAAGAACACTGACCCTGTATGTACACCTATTCTTAATTATTTATGGAGCTAAGCTCATACACTACTTGTGATTGACTTCGTGAACTCACCATAATGTCCTCCAGATTCACCCATGGTCTAATATGCTTCCAGGCTTCTTCATTACCCTTTGTCATTATTCACTTTTCCATTATGTACTATTGTCTGTGCTACAGCCTGTTGATTCATTTGTTTCCATCACTTAGGCTATTTTCATCACTATTGTGTAAAATTCTGTTCTCTTCACACCTATGCCGATTTGGTTCACTGATCTATTTTTATAGGATATACATGTAGGATTAGGACTTCGGGATCATATGCTATTTCTAGCTGTTTAAGGAAGTGCCATGACATCCTATCAGATAGAGTATACTACACTATACTGCTGTAACAATCCCACCAGCAAAGCATGAGTGTCAATTCCTCACAATCTCATCTTGTTTTGGTTTATTTAGAAGGTGTCATTTTTCACAGACATAAGGCACTATCTCATTGTAGTTTTGATCTGTATTTTCCTTACATAAGGAGCATATCTTCCTGTTTTTGTTAGTACCTGAACATCGTCTTTGGTGAAGTATCTGTACATGACTTCTGCTTAGTTTTTAAATTGGATTTTGTGTGTGTGTGTCTTTTTGATGTGTTGGCATTTTCTATGTATTTAGAGATTAGACCCTTGTCAGATATGTCAGTGTCGATTTTTTTCCCCCAGTCTGCAAATTCTTTAGTTTTTTGGGAAGGCATTTTGGTGAGCATCGATACTTAATTTTAGAAGGTACTAGTTATGTAGTGTATCTTCTCTTTTGTGCAGATTTAGTTATATTCAACAGTGTACATATGGCAAAAAATCAGGACTCCTAGTTTTGTCCCTATGTTATTTTCCAGAAGCTCTATAGGTTTAGGTTTATGGTTTAAGCCTTTGATCCATTTTGAGTTACTTTTTTTTTGTATGGTGTGAGGTATGGCACTTTCATTTTTCTGCAACTAGGCATTCAGTTTGGCAGCACCATTTGTTAAAAGGACTGTTTCTTCCCCACTAAATGGACTTTGACCCTATGTCCAAGTCAACTGTCCCTAGCTGAAAGGTTTATCATAAAACTCTAAATTATATGCTTAATCGTATTTCCTTTGGATATTTGTACACAGAAGAATTTTATATAATATTACATTACTTAGTTTATAGAACCTTAGAACACAGGCTTCATGTTTATTTAGTCTTCTTTTGATGTGAGATGTTTCCTTCGTTTTATTTTATTTTCCTATCCTTATTTTCTCTTTGACTGATTTTCTCAACTACTAACTCTGCCCTAGTAGCTAAATTTTTCACTGAACAGTCACATACAAGAATTACTTTTAGGAATGATCATATAAATTAATAAAAATATGTTAATTCTTATTTTACAAAAAGAAAACAAACATAAAAATCAACTAATTTGAATTTTTCCAAATATAGCATACTAGATGTCTGAAGAAAAATTCATAGTACAGACATTTTCTAAAATACGAATTTTAAAAATATAAATATTTATTAAGGGGATGCTGGAAAATTTTAGGGGGATATTCCAAAGGAGGAGCTAATACAAGAATTAGGGGGGTCTTTGGGGTTTTGCTAAGGCATCTGCCTATTCTAGGGTTTATAGTTTGTTTTATTTGCTTTTTATTTTAAGATACTTTTAGACTTACAGACAAGTGGTAAAAAAATAAAGAGTTGTCAGTTACCCTTCACCTAATTGAAACAAAGAAGGTATTTTTCCTAAAGTTAACATCTTAAATAGTCATAGCAAGAGCCATCAAACCAGGAAAATAACACTGGAACAATGGTATTAACTAAACTAAGGACATTATTCAAATTTCCCTAATTTTCCCACGAATTGTCCTCTGTTTCATGAACTGCCACGTTGCATTTACCCTTTCTCTTGTTGCTGTTACTGTCAGGTACCACTGAGTGGATGCCAACTCACCGTGGCCCCACGTGACAGAGTAGTCCACTCCCGTCTGTGACACTCATTCTTTGTATCGCATGACCTCACATGTTGAAGAATGCTGTCGGAGAACATTTTGTGAAATGCCCCTTCTTCCAAAGGGTCATAATGTCCACATTTTCAAAGATGGGAGACAAAAACATTTACAAAACTCCCAAAAGCCAGTACTCAGAATGTGAATTTTAAAAGCACATGCCCTGCAGAGGGAAAGACTAGGGGGAAAAAACTTGGTTCTCTCTCTCCTGGCTCAGTAAGGAAGGTGGCGAGAAAGAAAACGTTCTCTCAAGACAACTATAGTCCTATAACTTGGATTAAAGCAAATCCCACTTCTCTCTGGATAAAAATGCTTGCTATATTTTAAACTTGGACTTCAAAGAAATCAGCTAGATAACATTTTAAGCAATAAACACGCATAAAAAATTAACAAAACTCAGCAAAACACATGAGTAATAATTTATACGAGCAGAAGACTGCTGTGTGAGTCTGGGTAGACTAGAGAAATATCCCTTGACACACATATGTGTATAAGAAAGAGATTTATATTCAAGAGCGATTGAACATTGAGAAAACATCTCAACCCAGTCTAGTCCAAGGCCATAGCCTGTTATTAGCCCATATGTCTGAAACCAATCTATAAAGTCCTCTTCAGACTCATGAAACACATGCAATGAAGGCAACTGCAGAACAATCACAAGCCAGTGGGTAGAAAGTATTTCCGTCCAGTGGCACTGTAAGCGTCTCAGTGCTGGCAGGGGTCTCTTTGTGGCTTCGGCTTCCGAGGTCTGGTTGCGTCCATGTGGCTTGTCTTCTGCAGTGTCTCCCAGATAGCAGCAGCAGAGAGAGAGAGAGAGAGGTGTCTTCTGCCTCCAAGGTGGAAGTACTAGGTTTTCAAGAAGGTCATGCCCACAAAGAAGGCTCATTGGCTATCTCCAGATTGACAGCCTAGACTCCACCCCTGCACTTAGTCCTTAAATTGACACCAGGTTAGTTGACTGCCACAACTGCTTAAAATCATATTGCCTGTGACCCTATGAGTCATAAGTGCCTGTCATCTGACCTGTTAAGCATGGATTTAATTCACCTGTGAAGCCACGAGTCATGATCTTACTGGTTCCTGGTTCATCAGACCAGCAGCCATTCAAGTCAGGAAGAGCTTCCAGCTTAATATCTGATCCATGGACTTGTAACAGACTAGACTTA
Source organism: Tenrec ecaudatus (assembly GCF_050624435.1). Lineage (NCBI taxonomy): Eukaryota > Metazoa > Chordata > Mammalia > Afrosoricida > Tenrecidae > Tenrec > Tenrec ecaudatus. The sequence continues at coordinate 100,266,041 of NC_134533.1, read as the reverse complement.
CTCCTATCTATAAGTGGGTGAGCCACTTGCGTAATATACACTTCTATCTGTCGGCTGTCTGTCTGTCTGGATATATGTTGTTGTTAGATGTCATCAAGTTGGCTCTGACCCCGAGCAGCCCTATTCACAACAGAACCAAACACTGCCCAGTCCAGCATCCTTACGACTGTTCCTATGCTTCAGTCCACTGTTGCAGCCACTGCATCCATCCATCTCATGAGTTAGACTTCTTTGTGGCTGCCCTCTACTTTACAAGCATGATGTCTTTTCCCAGGGACTGCTGTCTTGACATGTCAAAAGTATGTAAGACGAAGTCTTGTCATCCTTGCCTCTAAGGAACACTCTGGCTGTACTTCTTCCAAGACAGATTTGTTTGTCCGTTGTTACTCATGGTAGTTTCAATATTCTTCACCAACATCACAATTCCAATGCATCGATGCTTCTTCGGTCTCTCCTTATTCAGTGTACAACTTTCACATGCATATGAGAAGACTGAAAATACCATGGCTTGGGCCAGACTTATCTTCATCCTCGGAGTAACATCTTTCCTTTTCAATATTCTAAAGAGGCTCTGTGTAGCAGGTGTGTGTGTGTGTGTATTTATACATACATAATGTGTGTATGCATACATATACATACATATCATATATATACATATAGACACATATTTGTATGTATATCACTGATCTTGCTTTTAAAAGAACCCAACCTAACACTACTGACTTTATTTCTTTATTCTATCACTTATCTCCTTATCTATCCATCTATCTATATAATCTATCTACCTATATTCTCTCTTTATGTGGCTGAATCAAATAAAAATTCATTAAGCCACATTTTAAAATTCAACTCAACTACTAGTTCTTTTTAGTAGCTATTTGGGGATCCTTAAAATTTACCTACTCAGTATTCCCATCACTCATTAATATTTTCATGCTCACCCTGAGTGCCTAGCCAGACATAATACACACAAGGGATGTAACAAACCATGTTGCCTTTCTCCCTTACATACTGCAAAAATGAAACTGGATGGTTGAAGTGAGGCACAGGAGGACATTTAGAAGGCTTATTTTCTACTGCTGATATATGTAGCAAAAAATATTTATTCTAGTCACACACAAGACCAATTTTTACTTTATGCTGTTGGTTTGTGAGATGAGATTTCACTAAGCATCAAAAATGAATGTACAGGCACTTTACTGTGTTAATAACTCACATAATCATTTTAGGCAAAATTTATGATATTAAAAGCTTGAAAATAAATCCTAGAGATTTGCTTGCTTCTGAAATTTCAACATAAGCAAATAATGAACTTCTGATCCAAAGATGCTTAACATTAGTCTTAGTATAAATTTTATAATTTAGAAAATAAATCACATATACTAATGTTTATTTATATTTAAACTTTAGTTAAAACACAATAATTCAGACCTAGAATTAATCACTAACTTATAAGAAACAGTAGGATGCAGGTCTGCCTTGAAGAAAGGTAATGGGGATGCTTTTATGTATTTTGCATAATTAGTGATGATAACCCTTCCCCTCCTCAGAGTGAAAATGTACTTTTTTTTTTGAAAGTGTACTTTTGAGTATAGAAAAGTACAAATACGCTGGAAAAAGAACACAACAAAGAATGTTATATGATACACTACATAACATACCCACATAAAACCTCACCACTCCTACAATTTTCAATGTTATCTATTTACCATATTCAAAAACACTCTAACACCTAATGTATAAGTTAATGATGTACTCATATGATCCATCCAGTCCTGAGTAATTACGCAAGGGTAATAACCTATATTTTTACAAACACTTTTATAGAAATGCTAATAGCAGCTGAATTTTAGTAAACCCCAACTAGAAATCACCTAAATATCCTTCAGAGCGAATGAATAAACACACTGTAGTATGAATGGAATATGACTCTCATAAAAAGCAACAAATTGCTGAGACACATAACGAGGATGTTTCTCAAAGTAATGCTGAAGGAGAGATTAAAACACCCTCGAGCTTATCCTGATCCTTGTGCCCATTCGGGCCACAGAGAACCGTTCGATGGGTTCTGCAGCTGGACGTTTTATGGAAGAAGTAAGCCTTGCCTCTCTCCTGCGGAGCACCTGGAGGGTGTGAACTGCGACCACGCAGTTCATTTCACAGCCAAGGCCGGAAGTCAGGCAGAAAACAACACTTACTGTATGATTCACTTTAGATGCGCTTTTATAAAACGCAGTGTCCCATCCTGGAAAAATATGTTGGGCAGAGATGGGAGAGGGAGAACGTACCAAGAGAAAAAGGGGAAGGCAAATTGTTCACTATCTCGATATCGTGATGCTCTCACTTGGTATGTATCAACTGTGTCCAATTGTGCAATCTACATATTTGCATTTTATAAAATGTATTTAATACCCGAACAAAAGTATAAAAAAGGAAACATTTACAACAATTATGTTAGTTTACATTGGGGTTTACGTAGGAGGTCTGCTGGTCAAGGTGTTTCTTGGTGGGTGACTAATTAGTCCCCTGTGCCTCTGTTTACCTAGCAGTTAAAAGCATTGCAAAGTAACTCAGTTCTTTATGACCTTGCAGCTGAAAGCAGTGTGCGAGAACTCAGTTCTTCAAGACCTCTTTAAGATTCGTTTGAACCGTGCATGTCCTTGTGCTTATCTTAGAATATAGTGCTGTTATTATTCAAATGCTTAGAAAGTGTGCCTAGTTAAGTAACACCTGCATAGATAAGAGGTTCAGAATGTTTTTAAAGCAAATTCTTTGATGTATATTCTGTAACCATCCCTTGTGTAAGAAGAGTATAAAAGCCAAGCTTTGAATATACTCGGGACTTCAGTCCATCAGACTGTTGTCCTCCCAATCCATGCTTTGTATGTCTCTTTCTTTTCCTTTCATCCGCACGCCTCATTTCGGACCCAGCTTGATGCGGGAGAGCTGGTCTAAGCACCTGCAGGTTTATCTCAGATGGATTGTTTCATTGGGGCAACCTTCTTGGTTTTCTGTTTTTTAACATTTGAAACCCTGGATTAATGAGACTACAGAAACAGCAAATAGAATAAAGGTTGCGGGGTGGGACACACTGCTGGAGGGGCGAGGTAAAGGGGAGCAGATGTCAAGGAGTTCAAGAAGAAAGAGAAGATTAATTTGGAAAGAAATGTTCTAAAATTAATTGTGATGATTGTACAACTTTTTAATATGATTAAATCATTGAATTGTATGTGAATTATGCCAATAAAACTGTTAAAAATGGAAACTCAAAAAGGCACACTTAAACAGCCATTAAAGTACTAGTTGTTCAGACAGAAAAATTGGTGAGAAAGAGCTTGTGCTACCATTGAAAATAAAGGTCAAAACTTTCATCTCTGGGATCTGGCTTTGAGTGTTGGTGTAACGTAGGAACTAGTGGCTAAAACTGCTACTACTCCGAGAGAGGCCTAGACCCTGCCTCCTCAATTCACCGGCTACCTATCTGCAGGCTGGGCCGAGGCCCCGGATGACTTTCCAACTGTGATGGGGGCTGGCCAAAGAATTATCTGCCAAAAACCAAGCCAGATCTGGATGAAGGTACTATGAGTTGCCTACCTTTAAGTAGGTGATTACATATTCATCTTCATGTTTTCTACCTTTTAAAAATTAACTTTATTATGACATTTTCAAATATACAAACATGGTTTTACTACAGCATTTTCAAGGACACAGAGATACGCACTATCCAGATTTCAACTACTTTATTTCCCTATATTTTAGTGTTATGACTGTGTCTTTTAACAGATCTCAAGCCACAATTTAATTTTTACATACATAATATGTATCTCTTGAAAAAACAGACACAACCATAAGGGCAGCATTTCACCAGAGAAAATTAACAAAAATTCACCAGTGTCATTGGGTCCCCGGCCCATATTTTTTACTTCCCTGTAAAAATTCGATTGTTAGAAACAATATGTACTGAAAATTCAAGTCTTTGTTATGTATTTTAAATCTCCTTAAAGCAGAGCATTACCTCTTACATGTGTTTTTGTTTGTTTGTTTTTGTTTTCCCAGGGCACTCACCTGTTGGTAGATAAGTTAATTATCTTGTAAAATTCCCCCCACTCAGAAACGACTTGTGTCATTTAATTCGATATGTTAACCCATTTTCTCCTTTTTACTGGAAATCAGTTCTAAAAGCTAGATCAGTGAGGTGCCTACTTGCTGTATTTTTTTAAGAGTGCTTCTGGAAAGCATATTTCACTTTCACAGGATGTCTGAATGACTCATTTGCATTTTGCAAATATTGATCTCTTACAATTGATCCCTTGTTTGCAAATTCTACCATCAATTTTCCATCTAATGTTTCAAATCACTCTCTGAATCAATTATTTTATTAAGTTTTTAAAAATGGTAATCAGTGTAATTCTGTCATGGTTTTTATCTAATCAGCTAGCAGTCTTCAATAAAGGAGAATTTTCTTTAATAAAGAACTTTCTTTCATCAACTTCCCTTGCATAACTGTAATATAATTTATAAGGCAAAGAGAAAACAAAGGCTTAATTTTGTCCCTTTAATTCTCATCTTTCAAAAGGATATTTTCATTTCTTAGTAAGTGGAAAATCAGATGAACTTAGTATTTCCATGTAAATATCCAACAGAATAAATATAAAATCTTTGTGTATTCTTTTAAAAAGCATTGATAATGCTTCAATACACTGGCCTTCTCACCCACAGGTCCGAGAACTAGAAATGAGGGAGAAAAAAAATGAAACTCAGCTTAAGAAGACATAAATTAGTTGATTCTGCACAAAAATATATATTTAACATCTTGTTTTGCTGATGGTGCCAAAGGCAAAGTTGTCGCTAATAAATATGCTAGTGAAATGTGGGTTAATATATTCTAATGGAGACAGAGCTGAGAGAAAAGAGCCAGCTTAGGCTTCCTGGTTTCAAAAAATGAAATTACCAGAAACTTGTGACTCTTCTAATAATTGAGGAAAAACCATTTGATTCTGGATAACTGCAGCTGCCACCTAAGAGTAACCACAGCTGCTGCATTCATAAAAGCCATTCAGTGCTATGCTGCTAAAATTATTGCATTGCTAATTCATCCTCAGATCTTTGGCAGTAAGAAAAGTTGTCATTACATTTGAGGAATAAATATACCATATTTAAAGATTTGTTTTCAAATCACTATTGCAGCTATGAAAACTAATAACTTATGAAACTTGAAAGCATGCTTATGTAAAAAATATGGAGCTAGCTCTTAAAGAAAAATATGTACCTGATGGAGAATTAAATGTGTAACTTTTACATAAGAATTAAAGTTGCCCTTTGAAATGCTCTGTTCAGCTCTTTTTCATTATTTTTTTAGTTTCTTAACTTGTCTTCTGACATCCACTTTGATCTTTTCTTTCTTTCCTGTCTTTTTAATGACCTTTGACTTTCGTCATGAAGGATGGTTTTGATGTTTTCCCACAACTCATCAGGTCTTCTCTCACTAGTGCTCAGTGCATCAAATCTGTTCTTTAGAGCTTCTCAAAATTCAGGTAGACTCAAAATTGTTTTTTTGGGTCTAGTGGAATAGCTTTAATTTTCCTCAGCTTCAGTCTGAAACTACATGTGAGCAATTGATAGTCCCTTCCACAGTTGACCCCTGGTCTTACTTTAGTTGCTCACATTAAGCCTCTTTGTTCCCAACTTTTGCATTCCAATCATCAATAATTATCCATGTGTCTTGATAACATGTTTGATCAATTTCCAATTTCTCGAATGATGAAACTGAGTCTTTGGTAGAATTCTTCAATTTCTTCATTATTAGCTTTTGTAGTTGGTACATAAAGTTGAATGATAGTTCTACTGATAGATTTCCTGGAAGGTGGACAGGTAGAATCCTACCACAGACAGCACTGTACTTTATGATGGATTTTACAAAGGCCTTTTTGACACTGAATGCCACACCATTTGTCTCGATTGTGTTATCCCTGGCATAGTAAATCATATAATTTTTCTGATTCAAAAAGGTCAATACCAGTCCATTTCAGCTCACTAATGCCTAGGGTATTGATCTTTGTCCATTATATTTCTATTTTGACCAATTTCAATTTTCCTAGATTCATACTTTGCACCGTCCACTTTGATCGTTGCAGATTTTTGCAGCCATTTTTCCCTACGTTGAGTGATGCCCCATTAGCAAGTGAAAATCCAGTTGGCTCCAGTACCACAGGCTTTACCCGACTCAGGGCACCAGGGGTGGCTCCACACAGGAAAATCAGATCCCTCTCAGTCACAATTTGACTGCCCTCCAACCAAGGCGCCCGTCCTCCAACACGATCTTCCACAGTGTCCTGCATCCATTCGTTAGGTCTTCAATACCTGACAGTTTCGAAGCTGTGTATAAGGTGTTCAGTGGCTCCGGTCTCTGAAGTGGGAGCGGAGTCCTTCTGCATTGTCTATCCTTAGTCTGGAGTCTGAGCTAAATACTGGTTTTCAGTGGCTCCCGTCTCTGAAGTGGGAGCGGAGTCCTTCTGCATTGTCTATTCTTAGTCTGGAGTCTGAGCTAAATCCTCTTCACTTGGGGTGACCCTGCTGGCATTTGAAGTGCCAGTGACATAGCTTCCAGGATCACAGCAACACACAAGCCACCAAAGGATTACTAGCTGACAGACATGTAATTTTAATATATATAAAGCTTGAATATACGATCTTTCTGGATTGTCATGATAACCCAGACTCCAACACACCAACCTATGAACTGCTCTGTCCCAGAAAAATTGTAAACCCAATAGGGCTGTGTTCCTCTGTCCTACAAGGTCACTACAAGTTGCAATTAAGAACAATATGACAGCAAGGAGTTCCGTTTGGTTTGGACTTGAAAAGTTTTATAATATTAGGTATTTGTAGGAGTTTAAAGCATACAGGACTTGGGCTTAAACATTAAATCAATTTTTCTATATTTCAAAGAAAACATAAGACTAACAGTATATATCTTAAAGTATGTTTAGGTTTATTTTAGAAGGCCTGTGAACACACACTCACATATATATATACACGAATATATAGATGGGGCTTCAAAAATTCATGGAAAAATGAAAAACTTTCCCCATTAACTTTTTTAAACTCCCTTGTATAATTTTTATATCCTACTGGTGGAGGCATTACGGAATAATTATTGTGGGTTAGATACAGCAAAGAAGAGCCAGGGCCACAATCGATAGACCCTAACAAAAGGTGATAAAAATAAGGAGTGGAACATCAAGTGCCTCAAAAAATACAAAAACCACCTTACCAGACTAGTTCGGACTGAGCATAACCCTGAAATACCTGTAAAACCTGATAGAGACTACCTCTGAGGTTACTTTCTGGCTACCGTTTATACTCGAATATAATCCGACCTGAGTAACAGCTGAGGCACCTAATTTTACCACAATAACTGCATTAACATTGTGCTGAAAAACTCAACTTACACACGAGTATGTATGGCAAATAACAAATTAGTTCCCCAAATTAAGACTATTCCCCAGTTCTGTGCATCATTAAAATGAGCATCCACTGGAGACGAAGCAGTCTACAATTACTTTCGAGCAAAGATGAGAATTTTAAGGGGGCAGAAAACCTAGATCAATGGAAATAGAACCAGCAGTGGTGTACATTATAAAAAATGTAACCACCATCAGTTAACAATATGTGTGGAACTTGTGGAATAGGAAGCTAATCTGCTGTGCAACCCTTCACAGAAAACAAAAAAATATTGATAAAAAAGGAAGAAAGCCATTAGAATATTATATTTGTTATAAAGTTCAAAGCCATGCAGGACTGGATAACAACCATTTTTTATCAAAATGGAAAAAAGAACTGGGTACTGTCTCAGCTGAAGAGAGGTTGTTAAAATCTTATCTGTTCAGAAAACATTAATACCCATATAAAATCAAATTTCTTAATTTTTAAAGATATGAGAATTACTATTGAAAATGTATATTGAACCCAACCAATAATAAGAAGAAACTGTACGGATTTTATAAGTGATGGCCAAACTACAAGTACACTTGCATACAGTAAGGGTAAAAGAAACGCTGCACATAGATATAATGCAATGTAAGTCGAATGCCTGGCAAATGGCCAAAAAGAAATTAAGTGCTGTCAGGATCTTACATGCACTGGTGTGCAGCGGTCATGGCAGGGCTGCTTTTGCAAGGTAAGCAGTGGTAGACCTCAGGCGCGCTGAGGGAGAACGGTGCGGCTTTCCGTTGCCTAAAGAGGTACAGACTTGGAAACTCACATGGGTGGTTTTACCCTGTCCTACAGGCGCTACGGGTTGGCACAGACTCGATGATCGTGAGTTCGGGTGTGTGTTTGCGTCCATAAACACACGTATGTAACAGTTCATAGTTCAGTGTCCCAGAGATGGTGCACCATGTCTACCAACATACCGAATGCTGAGGGGGCTATTGTAATGCAAAGAACACCTTCTTTACTAGGATGGCCTGATTTTAAATTCTAGTTCTGCATTGTTTAAGTTACATAATAGCCTGTCTCTCAGTTTCTTCATTTGTAAAATGGTGAAAAAATAGTTCTTACCTCACGGAGTATGAAGATGAAATAAGTTCCTGGATCTAAAGCATTTAGGAAAGTCCCAGGAACACAGTAAGTGGTCAATAAATAATAGTGCTTCTTAATGTTTGGGGTCAATAAACATGCAACAGATACTTTCCACAATAACCTTTTTCTGCATCTCAATTTGAAAATCCAAATTTCTTCCAATTTTACAGTATGTTTACATATTAAAAGAATATTAAAATTGTTTTCAACTAATATGAAAACATACATCATCTATCTGAATTTGATGTGTTTAGTGAGACATATTTGACTATGTAAATTAAATTGAAAGTAGCTTTAATAAAATAAATCACAAGAGTAAAGCAGTGTATTTTAAATCAAGTTCAATGGTATTTGTTAATTTCATCAGACAAATTAATTTATTACTACCTATCTAAAACTTATTTAACATGAAGCTGAAATCTATTATGTTAAATAAAACCACCAAATTAAAAAAAAGTTTTTAATGAAAGCTTCTAAACCCTTTATGTAGTATGAGGTAAAATGTAATGTTTCTTTCAGACAGAGGAGTAACACATGTGCTGAAGGGCATTTGGGCGAGTTACCTGAGAACTGATCATGCGCTGAGACGAGCGAGCAATATTGGCAGGCAGACCAAAGAAACTAGGCTTGTCATCCTCCGGAAGTTTTTCTATGACAGCACGATAATCCTAAGTGTGAAGAGGTATAGAACAGTAAACCTATATAGAGACTCGCAGATACTAAGAAGCACTATTTAACAAGAAACTTCATCATAAAGAAGTACCATGGTTACGCATGGACAGTTTGAAGTAGAATGAAATATAATGAAGTGCACGATATTCCAAAGTGCATGAAATGAGGTCTCGCTGTCCTCACTTCTTGGGAGCATTCTGGCTGGACGTAGAGATTTGTTAGTTCATGGAATTTCATTCTGTAAATCATTCTCAGCATTCCCTGAACTCTCATTTGAAGAGTTATTCACGTATGATAAACTAAGTATAGACTAAAAGGACTCTTCAGGTTGGCCCAAAGATGAGAATCGACTTTTATGTTTTGTTTTCATGAAGAGGTAGGTTATTTTAAGGTGGGCATTACAGATGTTAAAAGATGTCCCCTTTGAGGACTAAGGTGCACCTGACCCATGCCATGGTGTTTCCAACGCTCTCTCACGCAGGCAAAATTAGGGCAATGATTAAAGAAGCCTGAATAAAAATGAACGACTCTGGATTCTGGTGCCGGACAAGCATATTGACTCTGGTTCTGGAATGCCACAACATACAAGTCTGGACGTGCAGCCGGAAGGCTCCCAAGAAGTGAGGATAGCTAGACTGTATTTCGTGCACTTGGGACAGGCCTCCAGAAGGGTCTGGTCTTTGGAAAAGGATAAGATGCTCGGAAAAATAAAAGGGCAGTGGCAGGGAAGAAGAACCGCTTTGAGAGGGGTTGACAGGGAGGCTGAAACAATGCGCTCAAGCATGGCAGTAGCTGGGGACCAGGCACGATTCCATTTTGTTACACAGGGTCAATATGCTTTGAAACCACCTTGATGGTATCCAAACACCAACACTGGTTTCCAAACGTAAGTAAATCTCAGAGAGCAGGTACATACATAAAGCACAGGAAAGCTGATGCACTTTTCCTGAGGGAGGGGTGAAAGACTTATCCCCTGCCCTTCCATTAGCCTCTCCCATTTTTGGCAGCTGTCCATGAAATCTTTCCAAGGAAACAGACTCCAGTTTGAAAACTAAAGCTCTGTAAAGATGGCAAATCTAAAAAAATCACACTGGACTTTGAAATAACTTTTCCTATGCTCTACATTTGTAAATATGCTCAAGGTATCAATGATACACACATCTATAGGCATATATGTAAGTATGGGTGAGTGTGTATGTATACAGGTGTGCAGATGTAAACTGTATGTGTGTGTGCATATGTATACACTCACCTGGAAAGGTTTACCTTCTTCAAGCAATCTAATTCAATTAGATGGAAAGCTAAATATTGAGACGCACAAGCCATCCTCAAAATTTAATATTACTCTTTGTAGAGTCATAACTTTATTCATTAAAAATCATAAAAAACACTGACATTTCCTTGTCTAGATTCTCCAGAGTCTTCTATCTACCTGAAGATAGACATGTTTACTAAAATAATTGACAGGTACATATTCTGATTGATCCTCACTCAGCAAAGGAGTACGTAATTTATGAAATCATTTCAAAAGTGCAAAAATGGATGCGACATATCTATGTCATTAGCTGTGAGGTGAGTGGCTACCCCTGTAAGAAATGTGGAAATTGTCAGAGAGCATGAGGATGACCCATGGGGAGGTGATAACGTCTTGTTTCTTTCTATGTCGATTCTGATGTTACGCTAATGTGCTTAGTACATGAAAATCCATTCAGTATACATGCTTGAAGTTCATTTTTCTTTATGTATTTTATTTTTCAATTTAAATTCAAACATTAGAGAGCAACCCTTGCTGAGGCATACTCGCTGACAGAGATACACAATAGATCCACGTGAGAGTCTTTGTTTAGTTCCAGAGAAGCATCACTGTAGCCACAATGGCTGCAACCAGACCTTTTTCACTGAGCATACTATGCATACTATGGAATGGATGAATAAACCAAGGAGAAACACAAAAATAAAACAGATGGAACACTTAGTAACATGACCGATATGTACGTTCAATAAAAGAAATATATTTAACACTTGTTTTTAAGCTAATGCCTTTTGATAATTATGTTACTGAAATGAAATTTTCATGAAAAGTATGTGGATAAGGGAAAATGGAACAATATTGAAAAATTTATAATTGGATGTACATATCTTTATAATTCATAAGTATATATAATTATAAGACTAATCCGAACATTATTTAGGCATTAGGAAAAATACAGATTTGTGGCAAAATAAAATAAAATTAAGATCTCTGAGCTATATTTAATCCTATTTTTTGGGAAAGACAGTTGTTATCTAGGAAGCTTTTATACTCAAAACAAAAAAAGAAGAAGAAGACAGAAAGCAAAAATATACACCTGCTAAACTAAATACATGTAAAGAAAAACGTTGGTTTCAAAGAGAGATTAAAATGCCTTATATTTAGGTCATCATATTTAGAAAGGGAAGATAGGTATTTTTAAAATAATATTTAATTTTACTTTTCAATATATCAGAGTACACATCCCTATGAAAACAGAGGAGATAGTCTCATTCCAGCACTTCACAGCTTGTGTAAATTCTTTAAATTTTCCTTGGCCACTCCTATGATTTTCCCCCACACTAGTTTATTTTCACTATAATCACCTGTAAATTTTCAGTGAGTACCCAAATGTTTTAAAGACAATTTACTAAAGTTTGGGGAATCAGATAATCTTGGCATAAAAATATCCACATTATGAAAGAAAATCCATGGGACACTTAAAAAGAAATAATATGTAGTTAACACTGCAAGATTACTTAAATGTCTGATTATGGAATGAAAAATTATTTTTACTTACCAAAATGCTGCAGGATTTTGGTAGAGAAACTGAATATGGGAAAGTGCTTTTCTTGTCTGTTTGGTTTAATCCGTCCATTATTGAAGAATTAAAAAACTGTTTTAGATATGACTGAAGAACTCTAAGATCAAAATAGTTATCTATACGTCCTCCATAAATTGCATCTTCAAGTAGACCATGTACAAATTCCCACTGTACATCTTTAGTGCCTATAATTAAGAAAAAGCACTTACATGTATTTCATTTGTAAAATATTAACTAAATCCTCAAAGACATTTATATTTAGAAGGTATCAATACATATTTTGCACAACTAATTCATTAAGATGTCCATTAATATTAATTTGAAATCAACAGAAAAACAGAAACCAAATTCACTGACATCAAGTCCAATTGTGATTCATAGTAATCATATGGGGCAGAAATAAAATTGCCCTTAGGTTTCAAATCTTTGCTGTAAGTTTTTACAGGAACCAATAGCAATGATGGCTGTATAACTCCACTTAAAGGGAGCAAATTACAGAACTGGAGATGAATGGATGTATTGAGTAGTATAGGATATGGAATATATATATATAGAAGGGTTCCTGGCAGGTTTTGGCAGTGGTAGGAGGGAGAAAGGGGAGTTGATATCAAAGAGTTCAAGAAGAAAGAAAATGTTTTGAAACTGATGGTGGTAGCAGCTGTACAATTCTGCTTGATCTAATTGAATTGTGGATTGTTAGAATCTGTTAGAGTCCTAATAAAATGATTAAAAAACATCTTTACGGAAGCAGATTGTCACGTCTATCTCCCAAGGACTAGCTTGTGGGTTCTAAGTGCTGACCTTTCAGTGAGCAGCCATGTGTTTTGACATCAATTATCTTCTGCGTACGGGACATACTTCACATCCAGGCTTCTTCAGTAACAATTTACTTACATGTGATCAGCACGATCTTGGTCGATCCTTTCCATGTTATTGCACCACCTTTCTTTGGAATGGGCACAAACATGGATCTCTTCCAATTAGTGGGCCAGGGAACTATCTTCCAAATTCTTGCTATACACCAGTGAGAGCTTCCAGTGTAGCATCCAATTTTGAAACATCTCAATTGGTATCATGTGTTCAACTTAATGAGCCTTTTTAAATTATTATTAAACTAATCCCTTCAAGGCAGCTTGGCCTTCTTTCAATACCATCGGTTCCTGATCATACGCTACGTCCTGAAAGGGTTGAGCATTGACTAATTATTTTGCCCTGGTTTTCTACCTACTTGGTTTATTTCCTTTGTTCAGGCTGATTGACATTTCTTGTGTAAACTGCAGACGATTTGATACTTTTGCATCTGGTCTGGGTTTGTTCCATGTCCTGTCATTAATATGTACCTTGTGGGGACTGGCCAACAGATCATGTATGCATAATCAGTAAATTGTCGTGTCCTATGCAAATGATTTGCCTGTGGCCTACAAACAGGGTCTGGTCAATGTGCGGTGCTGGTGTGAGTGCCATGCCTTAAAATTGACAAGAATGTTTTATGTACTGCAACAGCCAGCTGCACAGAGTATTTTTAGAGACAAGATGAAGCAAGAACAGAAGCAAGAGGAGGAAGGAAGAGAGAAAAAACTGGGAGAGGAGAAAAGAAACTTCCTAAGAGAGCTGCAACATGGCTGTCATACTGCAGAAAGGGGAGGCCTGCAAGGTGCCCACGCAAAGCTGGCAGTGAGAGATGGCAGCGCCTGGAAGAGGCGGCCCTGGCCGGCTGGGCGGAGTCTGCCTCAACGGAACTCTGAGAGCTATGCTGCACTAGACAGAGGACTTGCCTCTCATGCCTCCCGATCCCAATTCCTGAGTGGTAGTTGAACGTGTTGCTCCAGATCCTGAGTTGGAGCCTACCCTTTCGTAAACCATGGAACTGTAAATACAGTGCGGGAGTCCTGTGAGACACTGAAGTAAACTGCTAACCCCAAACATAGGAGGGAAGAGTCCCGAGGGGAAGGGTGGCTAGTGTAGAGATGGCGTGATACAGCAGCTTGGAGAACGTGGAAATCTGGCACGTGCACTTCAGTTTTACAAGAATTGGTTTTGTTTTGCTTTTTATATTTTGATGATAATTGTGCCACTATCAAAGTATTAATGAAGTGGGAAGGAAACAGTGGATGGGATTGTGATTTAGAGGCAAAAGAGACAGAATTTGTTAAAGCACTCGAAGTTTGGGAATGGGGAAAAAAAAGTCCAGGTTGATTCACAGATGCATTGTGGTGTCATCCACTGACCTAGAGTAGCCTCCAGGAAGAATGGGGTTGGCAACTGGTGATACACACAGAATACAGCAGACAGCAATAGTTTTCTGGATAGCATTTTAAATTGGGGAATTCAGATGATAGATTCTCTTCACTACTGTAGCACTCTTCTCAACTTCAATGCCCCATTGTCTCGACCATGCACAACAAAATTTAGAGATTGGCTTATCCTTTTTTCAGGAAACAATGTGTTACATGAACCCGGGGAATGCACTTATATGGTTTTATTTCAAACTATTATTGGTACCTTGATTCCTGGTACCTACTTATTAATTCAACTGGGACTCCATAGAATTTTTATTTTTTTGGTACTTGCCTCACATGGTATACCCTGAATTTTGCCAGTTCTTTAAAAGATATCTGAATAATTCACCCAAGACTTAAAATATTTGAAACTCCCAAAGAGAAGAGAGGCTTTTAATAGCTTTCTAATGGGTTAGATGTAGTAAACTAATGACCATGAAAGAAATATCAGGATATTCAGGTAACACAGTATGGTAGCCAGGTCATAAGGCACAGAATAAAAATAAGAAAACAAATTTTATCATAGGAAATAAACACAGCCCTAAAAGAAAGTATATTGTTAATGAAAGCCTAATATTTTTTCAACTAACAACAGAGATAAAGCATTTCACTATTAGAACTTACCATCAAAAAGTCTATCAATAATGTGATAACCAGCCCGAAGATCTGATAGAGAAAACTCATAAAACTTGGTCCAACCCTGACAAAACAAAACAGTATTACAAGAATGAAGCTGTATTCAAAGATGTATAATATGTATCATTATCCTTTCATTTTAAAGGGAAGAAGATCTTTGACAATGGCTTTAAAAACAAATTTTGGAAATTTCAAATAAAATAATAAACAAGAAAGCCAATGTAACCGTAAAAAGTTTTTTAAATGTACGGACCTCCACAACATGTAAGGTATAACACTATACCAATTTTTACCTTTTAAGTATGTGACAATATAGTCACATATATGTCTGTATATTAAGTTTATTTATTTTTTATCATTTTACTGGCATCTCATAGTTCTTACCACAATCCATACATATACTCATTGTGTCAAGCACATTTGTACATATCTTGCCATCAACATTTTGAAAACATTATCTCTGACTTGAGCCCTTGGTATCCGCTCTTTTTTTTCTCCTCCTTCTCTTACCCTCCCTCCCTCATGAACCCTTGATAATTTAAAACTTTTCTTCATGTCTTTCACTGACCAACATCTTCCTTTACCCACTTTTTATGTAGATCATTGTGATCCATTTCCCTTTTCTCCCACCTTTCCTGTACTCTCCTAGTATCGCTACTCAAATTATTGGTTCAGAGGGGTTTATCTGTCCTGGATTCCCTGTGTTTCAGCTCTTATCTGTACCAGTGTACATCCTCTGGTATAGCTAGACTTGTAAGTTAGAACTCGGATCATGATAGTTGGGAGGGTTGGGGAGGAAGCATTCAAGAACTAGAGGAAAGTTGTGTGTTTCATTGGTGCTATACAGCACCCCGACTAGCTCATCTCTTCCCTGTGACCCTTCTGTAAGGGTATGTCCAATTGTCTACAGATGGGATTTGGGTGTATATTAAATTTATACTGAAAAGTCAGTATAGTAAATTTTTTATTCTGTATACTATGTACATATCCTGTAAAAATCTCCCCTGTACTTTTATTCTCCAAAATTATGGACTTGCTTTAAAATAGAAATACGGGGGCGGGGAGCCCAAAAGTTAGTGAATTGTTTTCTGTACATTTGTCCTACAAATGAAATTATAAATGTATAGACAAGACCTACAATGCCAGTGTAAAATGAAGATTAACAAATCTCTGTATTGTGTAGAAAATAATGTGAAACATAATAGAAAACAATTTCTATGAACTTTTACTACTGGAAGTAATTAGTTCTATGCCATAAAATAGGTTCAAACTAAAAGAAACTTAGCTTTGAAGAGTATTTGGGATCATATATATTAAAATTCACTCATGAATTTGCCAATCAAAATGTCTGTTGAACCTACATGCTAGACAATGGAAATATAAGGATAAACCAAAGTAGAAATAATTCAGGGGCCCCTTGTAGCTTTCAATGTAATGAGAAGGGAAAGTAGGCAATAGAAAAAATCAATTACTTAAACTATAAACCAGACAATACAAAACATATTTAAGGAAAGAAACATACCTGATATAAATAAAATATATGACATAATATAAAAGGGGAGGTAAGGACATCCAGATGGGAGTCTCAAATAGATAGATTTGAGAAATACTGAGAATAAGTTAGTATTAGATTGTATTAGATTATAAAGGATGATAACAATATCCAAAAGAAGTATAATAAGAATTAATTGTAAACTTCAGGCTGATTCAAATGGATGATGGAGTCATTTCATAATAAGTGAAAAATATATATATATATATATATATATATATATATATATATATATATATATATATATATATATATGACTGGGAAGATACATGAGATCACCAGACAAAAGCAAAACACAAAATCTTACTGAGTTCCAGCTATAGATGAGAAAATACTTTGATTAATGAGTAATCAGCAAAAAACAAAACAGCCAATCTGTGCTCTTCAAAAATTATATTCCAATACTTGATTCAAGAAAGAACCAAACTGAGAAATAATTTAGCTATACATTATTATTGTTGTTGTTAGCATTCATCAAGTACATTCTAACCCATAGCAATCCCACATATGCAGAACGGAACTGCACCCGATATCATTTTCAAGGTTTTTAGGAGCAATTACCAGCCCTAAATCAAGGTTGCTCTGGGTGACTCTGAAATGGTAGCTTTTTGGTCTGTAGTGCTTAACCATTTGTAGCACTAGGGGACGCCTAGCTGGTATTATTGTTGTCTGGTTCCAACGAGCCAGCTCTTCTGACATCCACTTGGATCGTTTCTTTCCTGCCTGTCTTTTGAATGACCTTTTGCTTCCTTCATGAATGATGGTCTTGATGTCCTCCCACAGCTCATTGGGTCTTCTGTCATAGTGTTCAATGTGTCACATCTGTTCTCCAGGTATTCTCAAAATTCTGGTGGGATAGAATCAAGGTCGTAACTTGACTCTTGTGGATTTCTTTATTTTTCTTCAGCTTTATCATGAATTTACATATGAGAAATTGATAGTATATTCCTTAGTTGAGCCCTGATCTGATTGCAGTTGCTGATATTGAGCTTCTCCAGAATGTCTGCCCACAGATTTAGTCAATTTGATTTCAGTGTATTCCATCAGAAGTCCACGTGTATAGTCACCTTTTATGTTGTTGAGAAAAGGTTATTTTCTTTGAACAAATCATTGGTTTTGAAAACTTCTATCATGTGATCTCCTGCTTCACTTCTATCACCAAGTCCATATTTTCCCCAACTACTGCTCCTTCTTTGTTTTCAGTTTTTGCATTCCAATAACCAATGAATAGTTAATTATGCTATCTTATAATAATATTCTCACATAAAACCACATGCAACATTTGGAATAATACCATGGTTTTACCTGTGGAATATAATTTCTTCTTTCTTGACATGCAGCATGAAACCATGCGAAACTGAAGAGAGCATTGGCTCGGTGTGCATTATCTTTTTTGTTAATTTGTTCAGGGGTCCAAGATTCATAAGTACGCATTAAATTCTTCTTCAAACCTGGAGGTGACTGTAGAAAAACAAACAAAACAATCGCAAAGAGCCTATTGGTAAAAATCTTAAGATAGATCACTATGTACCATATTTAATAAAAGATTTTAATGAAGAAAATTACAATGCGTCTCAAGCTTGATCTAAATTAGTACATTAATATGTAATCTAAAGTGAACAAACAAGCTTTAAATTCTTTAACTTAACATTTCACTTCCATTACAAATCCAAAACAAAACTTTTAATTACATCTATACAGTTGATAAATTCAAAATATCCTGTAAATTTTGTGATCACTGAGATTACTATAACAATAGCCAAAAGTCATTCAGTCAATTCTGACTGGTAGCAATTCTGTAGGAGAGAAGAAAACTTCCCTTAGGCTGTGAATCTCGAGGGAAGCAGAATGCCCATCTTTCTTCTGTGGAAGAGTGGTGGCTTCAAAGCGCTGACCTTTCAGTTAACAGTCAAGCTCTTTAACTACAAGATGATTTGATTATCTTTCTATTCTCTCTGTTCTGGGAAATTTTGAAATTCCATTACACAATCCAGCTGTGACACGGGTTTTGAGTTTAACAGGCCAGCTTTCCCTCACCAGGTTCTGTTTTCAGCTTCCATTGGGGTGACGTCAAATTATCATTGAATATCACAGCTAGTGATATTCCTTGTATTACTAACTTGCACTACCTGGCATTGTTATGTAACACACACAAATACATGCCGAGGAATTGAAATCAGGAATTCAACTAGGACTCGGTCAAGAAATGCTCAACTGATTTTTTTCGTAACAGTGCTAGGGTTCCCTCAAAAGGGAAAAAAAAATTCTCTTCAGTAAAGAAAATAGGGTTTCCCTGGCAGAAAAATATAATAGGAAGAATACCTAACACTATACACACGCAAAAATTCACAATGGATTGGAGATCTAAATGTACAAACTAAAACTATAATAATTTTAGACAAAAAAGTGTAGATCACTTTGTCAGGCCCAGCGCGTAACCATGGATCAACAAATACAATTACAAAAACCAAACAGCAATATACAAGTTTAATAAATGGCACCTCATAAACATTTAAAATTTTTGTCTCTCTTCCTTGAAAATGACAGAGTTATCTTAGAACCAACATACATGACAAATATAGCTAACATAAGCATAAAGCTTTGACAGTTTAATCAACAAAGAGACAAATAACTCATAGAACAGGCAAAGGATAGTATAAAGATATTTCACCAAAGAGAACGCCAAAAATCACCAAACGAAGGAAGTAAGGATGCTCAGCAGCATTAGCCTTCAGAGAGATGCAGTCAAGCCCACACATCACACCTTTGGCTCAGGTACAACAGTAAGTAACCGAAAGATAATCAATGCTGGCATGCGTGTGGGGTAATCAGAACTAAATGGCACTTGTAGGAACTGTTTAATTGGTATATATTTTGTTGTGTGTCGTCTCAGTAACAAAGTAAGTAAAGTATTTTCAAATGCTCATCTACTTGTATCCAAATTTTTTGTGGGATGAAAAATTTAAAAAGCAGAAAACTCAGTGAGTGAAAATATGCTTAGCTAAATAAGAAAAAGGTAAATTTATAATTATTAATTCATTACTCATTATGTGACTATTTGAAGAAAAAATAATTTCTTAACTTCAAAAAGAAAATGTAACAAGCTTTAAATGTATATGTATATAGGTGTGTACACACCTAACACATGTATACCTAGGAAAAAGATGAGACTATATGCCATTGTAAAGATTTATAGCCTCAGAAACCCTGCATAGGGTCACTATGAATTGTAACTAACTTGATGGCAATGGATTGGCTTTTTGGATATACACATAAATATTTCTTTACGTATAGTATAATATTTCTTCACAACAAGAACTGAAGTATTTCCTAGGATAGTTAAAATATCTATTTATTTATTTAAGAAATAAATTGAACATAATTTAACAATTAAAACAAAACAGAAGACTTTCCATTACCATGTAATCTAATTATCTTCCAAATAAGGCATCTGGATAAGGTTGCCCAATATTCCCCTTAGAGCATCTAAGGATCAGTTCCCCTAATATATTAACTCCTCATTTTTCCAAATATTTATTTACTTTCTCCTACATGTAAACTATCACATGCTAGTTACAAGAAAGAAAGATTAAAAAATAACCCTCATTCTCCTGCCTTCTTGCATTTAATTCTAGAATATACTTCAGTCAGAGTGTGTACAGAAGAATATTGGAAGATGCAGGGAAAATTCTTTCTTTCTTTCTTGAGATTATAATGGTATTCCTTCAATTATATAAATTACTTTGATATTCTTGGATTGATTCTAATCCCTTTTCTTACTTAAATAAAACTAATACCTTCATATGAAAAATAAAGAATAGAATTACTGATCTAAAACACTACTAGTCTACAATAAGTGGTAATCACAAACACTAGAATAATAAACTTTTTTCCTATAGATATTATAAAAAAACATGGAAGTGGCTGAAAATTGAGGGACAACATACACATAACATCTTTTACTAGATTTTAAAAGTTAAAATATTTAAATGAATTTAAAAGTTTATAATAGCATCACATTACATATAGCTTTGAATAAACTAAGTAAGGGAATTTTCTGTCTAGTATTACATGTGGAAGGGTATAAGGATGAATGGATGGATGGATTGATAAATGGATAGAAGAGAGAGCAATCACTGAAATTTAACTTGACAATGTGAAAAAATGAATTACAAGAAAAAAACTTTTAAACATTTAAATCCATTGTTAAAAATATGCTATTATTTTATATATTATACTTCATCTAAAGTACAAGGCCCTTTTTTTCTAGATCTTTGCTCACAGAACTCCGTAAGGCACGCACAAGTTACAGTGATCACTGAACTCCATAAGGCACGCACAGATTACTGTGATCACTGAACTCCATAAGGCACTCACAGATGACTGTGCTCACTGAACTCCATAAGTCACGCGCAGATGACTGTGATCACTGAACTCCATAAGGCACGCACAGATTACTGTGCTCGCTGAAC
Organism: Tenrec ecaudatus; assembly: GCF_050624435.1. Taxonomy (NCBI): domain Eukaryota; kingdom Metazoa; phylum Chordata; class Mammalia; order Afrosoricida; family Tenrecidae; genus Tenrec; species Tenrec ecaudatus. Next base: position 100,245,013 of record NC_134533.1, on the reverse strand, counting down.
TCCATAAGGCACTCACAGATTACTGTGCTCACTGAACTCCATAAGGCACGCACAGATTACTGTGATCACTGAACTCCATAAAGCACGCACAGATTACTGTGCTCACTGAACTCCATAAGGCACGCACAGATGACTGTGATCACTGAACTCCATAAGGCACGCACAGATGACTGTGCTCACTGAACTCCATAAGGCACTCACAGATTACTGTGATCACTGAACTCCATAAGGCAATCACAGATGACTGTGCTCACTGAACTCCATAAGGCACGCACAGATTACTGTGATCACTGAACTCCATAAGGCACTCACAGATTACTGTGCTCGCTGAACTCCATAAGGCACGCACAGATGACTGTGCTCACTGAACTCCATAAGGCACGCACAGATTACTGTGCTCACTGAACTCCATAAGGCACGCACAGATGACTGTGCTCACTGAACTCCATAAGGCACGCACAGATTACTGTGCTCACTGAACTCCATAAGGCACGCACAGATGACTGTGCTCACTGAACTCCATAAGGCACGCACAGATTACTGTGCTCACTGAACTCTATAAGGCACGCACAGATTACTGTGCTCACTGAACTCCATAAGGCACTCACAGATTACTGTGATCACTGAACTCCATAAGGCACGCACAGATTACTGTGCTCACTGAACTCCATAAGGCACTCACAGATTACTGTGATCACTGAACTCCATAAGGCACTCACAGATGACTGTGCTCACTGAACTCCATAAGGCACGCACAGATTACTGTGATCGCTGAACTCCATAAGGCACTCACAGATTACTGTGCTCGCTGAACTCCATAAGGCACGCACAGATGACTGTGCTCACTGAACTCATAAGGCACGCACAGATTACTGTGCTCACTGAACTCCATAAGGCACGCACAGATTACTGTGATCACTGAACTCCATAAGGCACTCACAGATGACTGTGCTCACTGAACTCCATAAGGCACGCACAGATGACTGTGCTCACTGAACTCCATAAGGCACGCACAGATTACTGTGCTCACTGAACTCCATAAGGCACGCACAGATTACGGTGATCACTGAACTCCATAAGGCACGCACAGATTACTGTGCTCACTGAACTCTATAAGGCACGCACAGATTACTGTGCTCACTGAACTCCATAAGGCACGCACAGATTACTGTGCTCACTGAACTCTATAAGGCACGCACAGATTACTGTGCTCACTGAACTCCATAAGGCACTCACAGATTACTGTGATCACTGAACTCCATAAGGCACTCACAGATGACTATGCTCACTGAACTCCATAAGGCACGCACAGATTACTGTGATCACTGAACTCCATAAGGCACTCACAGATTACTGTGCTCGCTGAATTCCATAAGGCACGCACAGATTACTGTGCTCGCTGAACTCCATAAGGCACGCACAGATTACTGTGCTCACTGAACTCCATAAGGCACGCACAGATTACTGTGCTCACTGAACTCCATAAGGCACGCACAGATTACTGTGATCACTGAACTCCATAAGGCACGCACAGATTACTGTGATCGCTGAACTCCATAAGGCACGCACAGATGACTGTGCTCACTGAACTCCATAAGGCACTCACAGATTTCTGTGCTCACTGAACTCCATAAGGCACGCACAGATTACTGTGATCTCTGAACTCCATAAGGCACGCACAGATTACTGTGATCACTGAACTCTTTAAAGCACGCACAGATTACTGTGCTTACTGAACTCCATAAGGCACGCACAGATTACTGTGCTCACTGAACTCCATAAGGCACTCACAGATTACTGTGATCACTGAACTCCATAAGGCACGCACAGATTACTGTGCTTACTGAACTCCATAAGGCACGCACAGATTACTGTGATCACTGAACTCCATAAGGCACGCACAGATTACTGTGATCACTGAACTCCATAAGGCACGCACAGATTACTGTGCTCACTGAACTCCATAAGGCACTCACAGATTACTGTGATCACTGAACTCCATAAGGCACTCACAGATGACTGTGCTCACTGAACTCCATAAGGCACGCACAGATTACTGTGCTCCGTGAACTCCATAAGGCACGCACAGATTACTGTGCTCACTGAACTCCATAAGGCACGCACAGATGACTGTGCTTACTGAACTCCATAAGGCACGCACAGATTACTGTGATCACTGAACTCCATAAGCAACTCACAGATTACTGTGCTCACTGAACTCCATAAGGCACGCACAGATGACTGTGCTCACTGAACTCCATAAGGCACGCACAGATTACTGTGATCACTGAACTCCATAAGGCACGCACAGATTACTGTGCTTACTGAACTCCATAAGGCACGCACAGATTACTGTGCTCACTGAACTCCATAAGGCACGCACAGATTACTGTGCTTACTGAACTCAATAAGGCACGCACAGATTACTGTGCTCACTGAACTCCATAAGGCACGCACAGATTACTGTGCTCACTGAACTCCATAAGGCACACACAGATTACTGTGATCACTGAACTCCATAAGGCACGCACAGATTACTGTGCTTACTGAACTCCATAAGGCACGCACAGATTACTGTGCTCGCTGAACTCCATAAGGCACGCACAGATTACTGTGATCACTGAACTCCATAAGGCACGCACAGATTACTGTGATCACTGAACTCCATAAGGCACTCACAGATTACTGTGCTCGCTGAACTCCATAAGGCACGCACAGATGACTGTGATCACTGAACTCCATAAGGCACTCACAGATTACTGTGCTCGCTGAACTCCATAAGGCACGCACAGATGACTGTGCTCACTGAACTCCATAAGGCACGCACAGATGACTGTGCTCACTGAACTCCATAAGGCACGCACAGATTACTGTGCTCACTGAACTCCATAAGGCACGCACAGATTACTGTGATCGCTGAACTCCATAAGGCACGCACAGATGACTGTGCTCACTGAACTCCATAAGGAACGCACAGATTACTGTGATCACTGAACTCCATAAGGCACGCACAGATTACTGTGATCACTGAACTCCATAAGGCACGCACAGATTACTGTGCTCACTGAACTCCATAAGGCACGCACAGATTACAGTGATCACTGAACTCTATAAGGCACGCACAGATTACTGTGCTTACTGAACTCCATAAGGCACGCACAGATTACTGTGCTCGCTGAACTCCATAAGGCACGCACAGATTACTGTGCTTACTGAACTCCATAAGGCACGCACAGATTACTGTGCTCACTGAACTCCATAAGGCACGCAGAGATTACTGTGCTCACTGAACTCCATAAGGCACGCACAGATGACTGTGATCACTGAACTCCATAAGGCACGCACAGATTACTGTGCTCGCTGAACTCCATAAGGCACGCACAGATTACTGTTATCGCTGAACTCCATAAGGCACGCACAGATTACTGTGCTCGCTGAACTCCATAAGGCACGCAGAGATTACTGTGATCGCTGAACTCCATAAGGCACGCACAGATTACTGTGCTCTGAACTCCATAAGGCACGCACAGATTACTGTGCTCACTGAACTCCATAAGGCACGCACAGATGACTGTGCTCACTGAACTCCATAAGGCACGCACAGATTACTGTGATCACTGAACTCCATAAGGCACGCACAGATTACAGTGATCACTGAACTCTATAAGGCACGCACAGATTACTGTGCTTACTGAACTCCATAAGGCACGCACAGATTACTGTGCTCGCTGAACTCCATAAGGCACGCACAGATTACTGTGATCACTGAACTCCATAAGGCACGCACAGATTACTGTGATCACTGAACTCCATAAGGCACTCACAGATTACTGTGCTCGCTGAACTCCATAAGGCACGCACAGATGACTGTGATCACTGAACTCCATAAGGCACTCACAGATTACTGTGCTCGCTGAACTCCATAAGGCACGCACAGATGACTGTGCTCACTGAACTCCATAAGGCACGCACAGATTACAGTGATCACTGAACTCCATAAGGCACGCACAGATTACTGTGCTCAGTGAACTCCATAAGGCACGCACAGATTACTGTGATCGCTGAACTCCATAAGGCACGCACAGATGACTGTGCTCACTGAACTCCATAAGGCACGCACAGATTACTGTGATCACTGAACTCCATAAGGCACGCACAGATTACTGTGATCACTGAACTCCATAAGGCACGCACAGATTACTGTGCTCACTGAACTCCATAAGGCACGCACAGATTACAGTGATCACTGAACTCTATAAGGCACGCACAGATTACTGTGCTTACTGAACTCCATAAGGCACGCACAGATTACTGTGCTCGCTGAACTCCATAAGGCACGCAGAGATTACTGTGATCACTGAACTCCATAAGGCACGCACAGATTACTGTGATCACTGAACTCCATAAGGCACGCACAGATTACTGTGCTCGCTGAACTCCATAAGGCACGCACAGATGACTGTGCTCACTGAACTCCATAAGGCACGCACAGATTACTGTGATCACTGAACTCCATAAGGCACGCACAGATTACTGTGCTCACTGAACTCTATAAGGCACGCACAGATTACAGTGATCACTGAACTCCATAAGGCACGCACAGATTACTGTGCTTGCTGAACTCCATAAGGCACGCACAGATGACTGTGCTCACTGAACTCCATAAGGCACGCACAGATTACTGTGCTCGCTGAACTCCATAAGGCACGCACAGATTACTGTGCTCACTGAACTCCATAAGGCAATCACAGATGACTGTGCTCACTGAACTCCATAAGGCACGCACAGATTACTGTGCTCACTGAACTCCATAAGGCAATCACAGATGACTGTGCTCACTGAACTCCATAAGGCACGCACAGATTACTGTGCTCACTGAACTCCATAAGGCAATCACAGATGACTGTGCTCACTGAACTCCATAAGGCACGCACAGATTACTGTGCTCACTGAACTCCATAAGGCAATCACAGATGACTGTGCTCACTGAACTCCATAAGGCACGCACAGATTACTGTGCTCACTGAACTCCATAAGGCAATCACAGATGACTGTGCTCACTGAACTCCATAAGGCACGCACAGATTACTGTTATCGCTGAACTCCATAAGGCACGCACAGATTACTGTGCTCGCTGAACTCCATAAGGCACGCACAGATTACTGTGATCGCTGAACTCCATAAGGCACGCACAGATTACTGTGCTCACTGAACTCCATAAGGCACGCACAGATTACTGTGCTCACTGAACTCCATAAGGCACGCACAGATGACTGTGCTCACTGAACTCCATAAGGCACGCACAGATTACTGTGATCACTGAACTCCATAAGGCACGCACAGATTACAGTGATCACTGAACTCTATAAGGCACGCACAGATTACTGTGCTTACTGAACTCCATAAGGCAGGCACAGATTACTGTGCTCACTGAACTCCATAAGGCACGCACAGATTACTGTGATCACTGAACTCCATAAGGCACTCACAGATTACTGTGCTCACTGAACTCCATAAGGCACGCACAGATTACTGTGCTCACTGAACTCCATAAGACACGCACAGATTACTGTGATCACTGAACTCTATAAGGCACGCACAGATTACTGTGATCACTGAACTCCATAAGGCACGCACAGATTACTGTGCTCACTGAACTCCATAAGGCACGCACAGATTACTGTGATCACTGAACTCTATAAGGCACCCACAGATTACTGTGCTCACTGAACTCCATAAGGCACGCACAGATTACTGTGATCGCTGAACTCCATAAGGCACGCACAGATGACTGTGCTCACTGAACTCCATAAGGCACGCACAGATTACTGTGCTCACTGAACTCCATAAGGCACGCACAGATTACTGTGATCACTGAACTCCATAAGGCACGCACAGATTACTGTGATCACTGAACTCCATAAGGCACTCACAGATTACTGTGCTTACTGAACTCCATAAGGCACGCACAGATTACTGTGCTCACTGAACTCCATAAGGCACGCACAGATGACTGTGCTCACTGAACTCCATAAGGCACGCACAGATGACTGTGCTCACTGAACTCCATAAGGCACGCACAGATTACTGTGCTCGCTGAACTCCATAAGGCACGCACAGATTACTGTGATCGCTGAACTCCATAAGGCACGCACAGATTACTGTGCTCGCTGAACTCCATAAGGCACGCACAGATTACTGTGATCGCTGAACTCCATAAGGCACGCACAGATTACTGTGCTCACTGAACTCCATAAGGCACGCACAGATTACTGTGCTCACTGAACTCCATAAGGCACGCACAGATTACAGTGATCACTGAACTCCATAAGGCACGCACAGATTACTGTGCTCGCTGAACTCCATAAGGCACGCACAGATGACTGTGCTCACTGAACTCCATAAGGCACGCACAGATTACTGTGCTCGCTGAACTCCATAAGGCACGCACAGATTACTGTGCTCACTGAACTCCATAAGGCAATCACAGATGACTGTGCTCACTGAACTCCATAAGGCACGCACAGATTACTGTGCTCACTGAACTCCATAAGGCAATCACAGATGACTGTGCTCACTGAACTCCATAAGGCACGCACAGATTACTGTGCTCACTGAACTCCATAAGGCAATCACAGATGACTGTGCTCACTGAACTCCATAAGGCACGCACAGATTACTGTGCTCACTGAACTCCATAAGGCAATCACAGATGACTGTGCTCACTGAACTCCATAAGGCACGCACAGATTACTGTGCTCACTGAACTCCATAAGGCAATCACAGATGACTGTGCTCACTGAACTCCATAAGGCACGCACAGATTACTGTTATCGCTGAACTCCATAAGGCACGCACAGATTACTGTGCTCGCTGAACTCCATAAGGCACGCACAGATTACTGTGATCGCTGAACTCCATAAGGCACGCACAGATTACTGTGCTCACTGAACTCCATAAGGCACGCACAGATTACTGTGCTCACTGAACTCCATAAGGCACGCACAGATGACTGTGCTCACTGAACTCCATAAGGCACGCACAGATTACTGTGATCACTGAACTCCATAAGGCACGCACAGATTACAGTGATCACTGAACTCTATAAGGCACGCACAGATTACTGTGCTTACTGAACTCCATAAGGCAGGCACAGATTACTGTGCTCACTGAACTCCATAAGGCACGCACAGATTACTGTGATCACTGAACTCCATAAGGCACTCACAGATTACTGTGCTCACTGAACTCCATAAGGCACGCACAGATTACTGTGCTCACTGAACTCCATAAGACACGCACAGATTACTGTGATCACTGAACTCTATAAGGCACGCACAGATTACTGTGATCACTGAACTCCATAAGGCACGCACAGATTACTGTGCTCACTGAACTCCATAAGGCACGCACAGATTACTGTGATCACTGAACTCTATAAGGCACCCACAGATTACTGTGCTCACTGAACTCCATAAGGCACGCACAGATTACTGTGATCGCTGAACTCCATAAGGCACGCACAGATGACTGTGCTCACTGAACTCCATAAGGCACGCACAGATTACTGTGCTCACTGAACTCCATAAGGCAAGCACAGATTACTGTGATCACTGAACTCCATAAGGCACGCACAGATTACTGTGATCACTGAACTCCATAAGGCACTCACAGATTACTGTGCTTACTGAACTCCATAAGGCACGCACAGATTACTGTGCTCACTGAACTCCATAAGGCACGCACAGATGACTGTGCTCACTGAACTCCATAAGGCACGCACAGATGACTTTGCTCACTGAACTCCATAAGGCACGCACAGATTACTGTGCTCGCTGAACTCCATAAGACACGCACAGATTACTGTGATCGCTGAACTCCATAAGGCACGCACAGATTACTGTGCTCGCTGAACTCCATAAGGCACGCACAGATTACTGTGATCGCTGAACTCCATAAGGCACGCACAGATTACTGTGCTCACTGAACTCCATAAGGCACGCACAGATTACTGTGCTCACTGAACTCCATAAGGCACGCACAGATTACTGTGCTCAATGAACTCCATAAGGCACGCACAGATTACTGTGATCACTGAACTCTATAAGGCACGCACAGATTACTGTGCTTACTGAACTCCATAAGGCACGCTCAGATTACTGTGCTCACTGAACTCCATAAGGCACGCACAGATTACTGTGATCACTGAAATCCATAAGGCACTCAAAGATTACTGTGCTCACTGAACTCCATAAGGCACGCACAGATTACTGTGCTCACTGAACTCCATAAGGCACGCAGAGATTACTGTGATCACTGAACTCTATAAGGCACGCACAGATTACTGTGCTTACTGAACTCCATAAGGCACGCACAGATTACTGTGCTTACTGAACTCCATAAGGAACGCACAGATTACGGTGATCACTGAACTCCATAAGGCACGCAAAGATTACTGTGATCACTGAACTCCATAAGGCACGCACAGATGACTGTGCTCACTGAACTCCATAAGGCACGCACAGATTACTGTGCTCACTGAACTCCATAAGGCACGCACAGATTACTGTGCTCGCTGAACTCCATAAGGCACTCACAGATTACTGTACTCACTGAACTCCATAAGGCACGCACAGATTACTGTGCTCACTGAACTCCATAAGGCACGCACAGATGACTGTGATCACTGAACTCCATAAGGCACACACAGATGACTGTGATCACTGAACTCCATAAGGCACGCACAGATTACTGTGCTCACTGAACTCCATAAGGCACGCACAGATTACTGTGATCACTGAACTCCATAAGGCACGCACAGATGACTGTGATCACTGAACTCCATAAGGCACACACAGATTACTGTGCTCACTGAACTCCATAAGGCACGCACAGATGACTGTGATCGCTGAACTCCATAAGGCACGCACAGATGACTGTGCTCACTGAACTCCATAAGGCACGCACAGATTACTGTGATCACTGAACTCCATAAGGCACGCACAGATGACTGTGCTCACTGAACTCCATAAGGCATGCACAGATTACTGTGATCACTGAACTCCTTAAGGCACGCACAGATTACTGTGCTCACTGAACTCCATAAGGCACGCACAGATTACTGTGATCACTGAACTCTATAAGGCACGCACAGATTACTGTGCTCACTGAACTCCATAAGGCACGCACAGATTACTGTGCTCGCTCAACTCCATAAGGCACGCACAGATGACTGTGCTCACTGAACTCCATAAGGCACGCACAGATTACTGTGCTCACTGAACTCTATAAGGCACGCACAGATAACTGTGCTCACTGAACTCCATAAGGCACTCACAGATTACTGTGATCACTGAACTCCATAAGGCACTCACAGATGACTGTGCTCACTGAACTCCATAAGGCACGCACAGATTACTGTGATCACTGAACTCCATAAGGCACTCACAGATTACTGTGATCACTGAACTCCATAAGGCACGCACAGATGACTGTGCTCACTGAACTCCATAAGGCACTCACAGATTACTGTGATCACTGAACTCCATAAGGCACTCACAGATGACTGTGCTCACTGAACTCCATAAGGCACGCACAGATTACTGTGATCACTGAACTCCATAAGGCACTCACAGATTACTGTGCTCGCTGAACTCCATAAGGCACGCACAGATTACTGTGCTCACTGAACTCCATAAGGCACGCACAGATTACTGTGCTAACTGAACTCCATAAGGCACGCACAGATTACTGTGCTCACTGAACTCCATAAGGCACGCACAGATTACTGTGATCACTGAACTCCATAAGGCACGCACAGATTACTGTGATCGCTGAACTCCATAAGGCACGCACAGATGACTGTGCTCACTGAACTCAATAAGGCACTCACAGATTACTGTGCTCACTGAACTCCATAAGGCACGCACAGATTACTGTGATCTCTGAACTCCATAAGGCACGCACAGATTACTGTGATCACTGAACTCTATAAAGCACGCACAGATTACTGTGCTTACTGAACTCCATAAGGCACGCACAGATTACTGTGCTCACTGAACTCCATAAGGCACTCACAGATTACTGTGATCACTGAACTCCATAAGGCACGCACAGATTACTGTGCTTACTGAACTCCATAAGGCACGCACAGATTACTGTGATCACTAAACTCCATAAGGCACGCACAGATTACTGTGATCACTGAACTCCATAAGGCACGCACAGATTACTGTGCTCACTGAACTCCATAAGGCACTCACAGATTACTGTGATCACTGAACTCCATAAGGCACTCACAGATGACTGTGCTCACTGAACTCCATAAGGCCCGCACAGATTACTGTGCTCCCTGAACTCCATAAGGCACGCACAGATTACTGTGCTCACTGAACTCCATAAGGCACGCACAGATGACTGTGCTTACTGAACTCCATAAGGCACGCACAGATTACTGTGATCACTGAACTCCATAAGGAACTCACAGATTACTGTGATCACTGAACTCCATAAGGCACTCACAGATGACTGTGCTCACTGAACTCCATAAGGCACGCACAGATTACTGTGATCACTGAACTCCATAAGGCACGCACAGATGACTGTGCTCACTGAACTCCATAAGGCACTCACAGATTACTGTGATCACTGAACTCCATAAGGCACTCACAGATTACTGTGCTCACTGAACTCCATAAGGCACGCACAGATTACTGTGATCACTGAACTCCATAAGGCACTCACAGATTACTGTGCTCGCTGAACTCCATAAGGCACGCACAGATGACTGTGCTCACTGAACTCCATAAGGCACGCACAGATTACTGTGCTCACTGAACTCCATAAGGCACGCACAGATTACTGTGCTCACTGAACTCCATAAGGCACGCACAGATTACTGTGATCACTGAACTCCATAAGGCACGCACAGATTACTGTGATCGCTGAACTCCATAAGGCACGCACAGATGACTGTGCTCACTGAACTCCATAAGGCACTCACAGATTACTGTGCTCACTGAACTCCATAAGGCACGCACAGATTACTGTGATCTCTGAACTCCATAAGGCACGCACAGATTACTGTGATCACTGAACTCTATAAAGCACGCACAGATTACTGTGCTTACTGAACTCCATAAGGCACGCACAGATTACTGTGCTCACTGAACTCCATAAGGCACTCACAGATTACTGTGATCACTGAACTCCATAAGGCACGCACAGATTACTGTGCTTACTGAACTCCATAAGGCACGCACAGATTACTGTGATCACTGAACTCCATAAGGCACGCACAGATTACTGTGATCACTGAACTCCATAAGGCACGCACAGATTACTGTGCTCACTGAACTCCATAAGGCACTCACAGATTACTGTGATCACTGAACTCCATAAGGCACTCACAGATGACTGTGCTCACTGAACTCCATAAGGCACGCACAGATTACTGTGCTCCCTGAACTCCATAAGGCACGCACAGATTACTGTGCTCACTGAACTCCATAAGGCACGCACAGATGACTGTGCTTACTGAACTCCATAAGGCACGCACAGATTACTGTGATCACTGAACTCCATAAGGAACTCACAGATTACTGTGCTCACTGAACTCCATAAGGCACGCACAGATGACTGTGCTCACTGAACTCCATAAGGCACGCACAGATTACTGTGATCACTGAACTCCATAAGGCACGCACAGATTACTGTGCTTACTGAACTCCATAAGGCACGCACAGATTACTGTGCTCACTGAACTCCATAAGGCACACACAGATTACTGTGCTCACTGAACTCCATAAGGCACGCACAGATTACTGTGCTTACTGAACTCCATAAGGCACGCACAGATTACTGTGCTCACTGAACTCCATAAGGCACGCACAGATTACTGTGATCACTGAACTCCATAAGGCACGCACAGATTACTGTGCTTACTGAACTCCATAAGGCACGCACAGATTACTGTGATCACTGAACTCCATAAGGAACTCACAGATTACTGTGCTCACTGAACTCCATAAGGCACGCACAGATGACTGTGCTCACTGAACTCCATAAGGCACGCACAGATTACTGTGATCACTGAACTCCATAAGGCACGCACAGATTACTGTGCTTACTGAACTCCATAAGGCACGCACAGATTACTGTGCTCGCTGAACTCCATAAGGCACGCACAGATTACTGTGCTCACTGAACTCCATAAGGCACGCACAGATTACTGTGCTCACTGAACTCCATAAGGCACGCACAGATTACTGTGATCACTGAACTCTATAAGGCACGCACAGATTACTGTGCTTACTGAACTCCATAAGGCACGCTCAGATTACTGTGCTCACTGAACTCCATAAGGCACGCACAGATTACTGTGATCACTGAAATCCATAAGGCACTCAAAGATTACTGTGCTCACTGAACTCCATAAGGCACGCACAGATTACTGTGCTCACTGAACTCCATAAGGCACGCAGAGATTACTGTGATCACTGAACTCTATAAGGCACGCACAGATTACTGTGCTTACTGAACTCCATAAGGCACGCACAGATTACTGTGCTTACTGAACTCCATAAGGAACGCACAGATTACGGTGATCACTGAACTCCATAAGGCACGCAAAGATTACTGTGATCACTGAACTCCATAAGGCACGCACAGATGACTGTGCTCACTGAACTCCATAAGGCACGCACAGATTACTGTGCTCACTGAACTCCATAAGGCACGCACAGATTACTGTGCTCGCTGAACTCCATAAGGCACTCACAGATTACTGTGCTCACTGAACTCCATAAGGCACGCACAGATTACTGTGCTCACTGAACTCCATAAGGCACGCACAGATGACTGTGATCACTGAACTCCATAAGGCACACACAGATGACTGTGATCACTGAACTCCATAAGGCACGCACAGATTACTGTGCTCACTGAACTCCATAAGGCACGCACAGATTACTGTGATCACTGAACTCCATAAGGCACGCACAGATGACTGTGATCACTGAACTCCATAAGGCACACACAGATTACTGTGCTCACTGAACTCCATAAGGCACGCACAGATGACTGTGATCGCTGAACTCCATAAGGCACGCACAGATGACTGTGCTCACTGAACTCCATAAGGCACGCACAGATTACTGTGATCACTGAACTCCATAAGGCACGCACAGATGACTGTGCTCACTGAACTCCATAAGGCACGCAAAGATTACTGTGATCACTGAACTCCTTAAGGCACGCACAGATTACTGTGCTCACTGAACTCCATAAGGCACGCACAGATTACTGTGATCACTGAACTCTATAAGGCACGCACAGATTACTGTGCTCACTGAACTCCATAAGGCACGCACAGATTACTGTGCTCGCTCAACTCCATAAGGCACGCACAGATGACTGTGCTCACTGAACTCCATAAGGCACGCACAGATTACTGTGCTCACTGAACTCTATAAGGCACGCACAGATAACTGTGCTCACTGAACTCCATAAGGCACTCACAGATTACTGTGATCACTGAACTCCATAAGGCACTCACAGATGACTGTGCTCACTGAACTCCATAAGGCACGCACAGATTACTGTGATCACTGAACTCCATAAGGCACTCACAGATTACTGTGATCACTGAACTCCATAAGGCAATCACAGATGACTGTGCTCACTGAACTCCATAAGGCACTCACAGATTACTGTGATCACTGAACTCCATAAGGCACTCACAGATGACTGTGCTCACTGAACTCCATAAGGCACGCACAGATTACTGTGATCACTGAACTCCATAAGGCACTCACAGATTACTGTGATCTCTGAACTCCATAAGGCACGCACAGATTACTGTGCTCACTGAACTCCATAAGGCACGCACAGATTACTGTGCTAACTGAACTCCATAAGGCACGCACAGATTACTGTGCTCACTGAACTCCATAAGGCACGCACAGATTACTGTGATCACTGAACTCCATAAGGCACGCACAGATTACTGTGATCGCTGAACTCCATAAGGCACGCACAGATGACTGTGCTCACTGAACTCCATAAGGCACTCACAGATTACTGTGCTCACTGAACTCCATAAGGCACGCACAGATTACTGTGATCTCTGAACTCCATAAGGCACGCACAGATTACTGTGATCACTGAACTCTATAAAGCACGCACAGATTACTGTGCTTACTGAACTCCATAAGGCACGCACAGATTACTGTGCTCACTGAACTCCATAAGGCACTCACAGATTACTGTGATCACTGAACTCCATAAGGCACGCACAGATTACTGTGCTTACTGAACTCCATAAGGCACGCACAGATTACTGTGATCACTGAACTCCATAAGGCACGCACAGATTACTGTGATCACTGAACTCCATAAGGCACGCACAGATTACTGTGCTCACTGAACTCCATAAGGCACTCACAGATTACTGTGATCACTGAACTCCATAAGGCACTCACAGATGACTGTGCTCACTGAACTCCATAAGGCACGCACAGATTACTGTGCTCCCTGAACTCCATAAGGCACGCACAGATTACTGTGCTCACTGAACTCCATAAGGCACGCACAGATGACTGTGCTTACTGAACTCCATAAGGCACGCACAGATTACTGTGATCACTGAACTCCATAAGGAACTCACAGATTACTGTGATCACTGAACTCCATAAGGCACTCACAGATGACTGTGCTCACTGAACTCCATAAGGCACGCACAGATTACTGTGATCACTGAACTCCATAAGGCACGCACAGATGACTGTGCTCACTGAACTCCATAAGGCACTCACAGATTACTGTGATCACTGAACTCCATAAGGCACTCACAGATTACTGTGCTCACTGAACTCCATAAGGCACGCACAGATTACTGTGATCACTGAACTCCATAAGGCACTCACAGATTACTGTGCTCGCTGAACTCCATAAGGCACGCACAGATGACTGTGCTCACTGAACTCCATAAGGCACGCACAGATTACTGTGCTCACTGAACTCCATAAGGCACGCACAGATTACTGTGCTCACTGAACTCCATAAGGCACGCACAGATTACTGTGATCACTGAACTCCATAAGGCACGCACAGATTACTGTGATCGCTGAACTCCATAAGGCACGCACAGATGACTGTGCTCACTGAACTCCATAAGGCACTCACAGATTACTGTGCTCACTGAACTCCATAAGGCACGCACAGATTACTGTGATCTCTGAACTCCATAAGGCACGCACAGATTACTGTGATCACTGAACTCTATAAAGCACGCACAGATTACTGTGCTTACTGAACTCCATAAGGCACGCACAGATTACTGTGCTCACTGAACTCCATAAGGCACTCACAGATTACTGTGATCACTGAACTCCATAAGGCACGCACAGATTACTGTGCTTACTGAACTCCATGAGGCACGCACAGATTACTGTGATCACTGAACTCCATAAGGCACGCACAGATTACTGTGATCACTGAACTCCATAAGGCACGCACAGATTACTGTGCTCACTGAACTCCATAAGGCACTCACAGATTACTGTGATCACTGAACTCCATAAGGCACTCACAGATGACTGTGCTCACTGAACTCCATAAGGCACGCACAGATTACTGTGCTCCCTGAACTCCATAAGGCACGCACAGATTACTGTGCTCACTGAACTCCATAAGGCACGCACAGATGACTGTGCTTACTGAACTCCATAAGGCACGCACAGATTACTGTGATCACTGAACTCCATAAGGAACTCACAGATTACTGTGCTCACTGAACTCCATAAGGCACGCACAGATGACTGTGCTCACTGAACTCCATAAGGCACGCACAGATTACTGTGATCACTGAACTCCATAAGGCACGCACAGATTACTGTGCTTACTGAACTCCATAAGGCACGCACAGATTACTGTGCTCACTGAACTCCATAAGGCACACACAGATTACTGTGCTCACTGAACTCCATAAGGCACGCACAGATTACTGTGCTTACTGAACTCCATAAGGCACGCACAGATTACTGTGCTCACTGAACTCCATAAGGCACGCACAGATTACTGTGATCACTGAACTCCATAAGGCACGCACAGATTACTGTGCTTACTGAACTCCATAAGGCACGCACAGATTACTGTGATCACTGAACTCCATAAGGAACTCACAGATTACTGTGCTCACTGAACTCCATAAGGCACGCACAGATGACTGTGCTCACTGAACTCCATAAGGCACGCACAGATTACTGTGATCACTGAACTCCATAAGGCACGCACAGATTACTGTGCTTACTGAACTCCATAAGGCACGCACAGATTACTGTGCTCGCTGAACTCCATAAGGCACGCACAGATTACTGTGATCACTGAACTCCATAAGGCACGCACAGATTACTGTGATCACTGAACTCCATAAGGCACTCACAGATTACTGTGCTCGCTGAACTCCATAAGGCACGCACAGATGACTGTGATCACTGAATTCCATAAGGCACTCACAGATTACTGTGCTCGCTGAACTCCATAAGGCACGCACAGATGACTGTGCTCACTGAACTCCATAAGGCACGCACAGATGACTGTGCTCACTGAACTCCATAAGGCACGCACAGATTACTGTGCTCACTGAACTCCATAAGGCACGCACAGATTACTGTGATCGCTGAACTCCATAAGGCACGCACAGATGACTGTGCTCACTGAACTCCATAAGGCACGCACAGATTACTGTGATCACTGAACTCCATAAGGCACGCACAGATTACTGTGATCACTGAACTCCATAAGGCACGCACAGATTACTGTGCTCACTGAACTCCATAAGGCACGCACAGATTACAGTGATCACTGAACTCTATAAGGCACGCACAGATTACTGTGCTTACTGAACTCCATAAGGCACGCACAGATTACTGTGCTCGCTGAACTCCATAAGGCACGCACAGATTACTGTGCTTACTGAACTCCATAAGGCACGCACAGATTACTGTGCTCACTGAACTCCATAAGGCACGCACAGATTACTGTGCTCACTGAACTCCATAAGGCACGCACAGATGACTGTGATCACTGAACTCCATAAGGCACGCACAGATTACTGTGCTCGCTGAACTCCATAAGGCACGCACAGATTACTGTTATCGCTGAACTCCATAAGGCACGCACAGATTACTGTGCTCGCTGAACTCCATAAGGCACGCAGAGATTACTGTGATCGCTGAACTCCATAAGGCACGCACAGATTACTGTGCTCACTGAACTCCATAAGGCACGCACAGATTACCGTGCTCACTGAACTCCATAAGGCACGCACAGGTGACTGTGCTCACTAAACTCCATAAGGCACGCACAGATTACTGTGCTCACTGAACTCCATAAGGCACGCACAGATTACAGTGATCACTGAACTCTATAAGGCACGCACAGATTACTGTGCTTACTGAACTCCATAAGGCACGCACAGATTACTGTGCTCGCTGAACTCCATAAGGCACGCACAGATTACTGTGATCACTGAACTCCATAAGGCACGCACAGATTACTGTGATCACTGAACTCCATAAGGCACGCACAGATTACTGTGATCACTGAACTCCATAAGGCACGCACAGATTACTGTGATCACTGAACTCCATAAGGCACGCACAGATTACTGTGCTTACTGAACTCCATAAGGCACGCACAGATTACTGTGCTCACTGAACTCCATAAGGCACACACAGATTACTGTGCTCACTGAACTCCATAAGGCACGCACAGATTACTGTGCTTACTGAACTCCATAAGGCACGCACAGATTACTGTGCTCACTGAACTCCATAAGGCACGCACAGATTACTGTGATCACTGAACTCCATAAGGCACGCACAGATTACTGTGCTTACTGAACTCCATAAGGCACGCACAGATTACTGTGATCACTGAACTCCATAAGGAACTCACAGATTACTGTGCTCACTGAACTCCATAAGGCACGCACAGATGACTGTGCTCACTGAACTCCATAAGGCACGCACAGATTACTGTGATCACTGAACTCCATAAGGCACGCACAGATTACTGTGCTTACTGAACTCCATAAGGCACGCACAGATTACTGTGCTCGCTGAACTCCATAAGGCACGCACAGATTACTGTGATCACTGAACTCCATAAGGCACGCACAGATTACTGTGATCACTGAACTCCATAAGGCACTCACAGATTACTGTGCTCGCTGAACTCCATAAGGCACGCACAGATGACTGTGATCACTGAATTCCATAAGGCACTCACAGATTACTGTGCTCGCTGAACTCCATAAGGCACGCACAGATGACTGTGCTCACTGAACTCCATAAGGCACGCACAGATGACTGTGCTCACTGAACTCCATAAGGCACGCACAGATTACTGTGCTCACTGAACTCCATAAGGCACGCACAGATTACTGTGATCGCTGAACTCCATAAGGCACGCACAGATGACTGTGCTCACTGAACTCCATAAGGCACGCACAGATTACTGTGATCACTGAACTCCATAAGGCACGCACAGATTACTGTGATCACTGAACTCCATAAGGCACGCACAGATTACTGTGCTCACTGAACTCCATAAGGCACGCACAGATTACAGTGATCACTGAACTCTATAAGGCACGCACAGATTACTGTGCTTACTGAACTCCATAAGGCACGCACAGATTACTGTGCTCGCTGAACTCCATAAGGCACGCACAGATTACTGTGCTTACTGAACTCCATAAGGCACGCACAGATTACTGTGCTCACTGAACTCCATAAGGCACGCACAGATTACTGTGCTCACTGAACTCCATAAGGCACGCACAGATGACTGTGATCACTGAACTCCATAAGGCACGCACAGATTACTGTGCTCGCTGAACTCCATAAGGCACGCACAGATTACTGTTATCGCTGAACTCCATAAGGCACGCACAGATTACTGTGCTCGCTGAACTCCATAAGGCACGCAGAGATTACTGTGATCGCTGAACTCCATAAGGCACGCACAGATTACTGTGCTCACTGAACTCCATAAGGCACGCACAGATTACCGTGCTCACTGAACTCCATAAGGCACGCACAGGTGACTGTGCTCACTAAACTCCATAAGGCACGCACAGATTACTGTGCTCACTGAACTCCATAAGGCACGCACAGATTACAGTGATCACTGAACTCTATAAGGCACGCACAGATTACTGTGCTTACTGAACTCCATAAGGCACGCACAGATTACTGTGCTCGCTGAACTCCATAAGGCACGCACAGATTACTGTGATCACTGAACTCCATAAGGCACGCACAGATTACTGTGATCACTGAACTCCATAAGGCACTCACAGATTACTGTGCTCGCTGAACTCCATAAGGCACGCACAGACTACTGTGCTCCCTGAACTCCATAGGGCACGCACAGATTACTGTGCTCACTGAACTCCATAAGGCACGCACAGATGACTGTGCTCACTGAACTCCATAAGGCACGCACAGATTACTGTGATCACTGAACTCCATAAGGCACGCACAGATGACTGTGATCACTGAACTCTATAAGGCACTCACAGATTACTGTGCTCACTGAACTCCATAAGGCACGCACAGATTACTGTGCTCACTGAACTCCATAAGGCACGCACAGATTACTGTGATCACTGAACTCCATAAGGCACGCACAGATTACTGTGCTTACTGAACTCTATAAGGCACGCACAGATTACTGTGATCACTGAACTCCATAAGGCACTCACAGATTACTGTGCTCACTGAACTCCATAAGGCACGCACAGATGACTGTGATCACTGAACTCCATAAGGCACTCACAGATTACTGTGCTCGCTGAACTCCATAAGGCACGCACAGATGACTGTGCTCACTGAACTCCATAAGGCACGCACAGATTACAGTGATCACTGAACTCCATAAGGCACGCACAGATTACTGTGATCACTGAACTGCATAAGACACTCACAGATGACTGTGCTGACTGAACTCCATAAGGCACGAACAGATGACTGTGCTCACTGAACTCCATAAGGCACGCACAGATTACTGTGATCACTGAACTCCATAAGGCACTCACAGATTACTGTGCTCGCTGAACTCCATAAGGCACGCACAGATGACTGTGCTCACTGAACTCCATAAGGCACGCACAGATTACTGTGCTCACTGAACTCCATAAGCACGCACAGATTACTGTGCTCACTGAACTCCATAAGGCACGCACCGATTACTGTCATCACTGAACTCCATAAGGCACGCACAGATTACTCTGATCGCTGAACTCCATAAGGCACGCACAGATGACTGTGCTCACTGAACTCCATAAGGCACTCACAGATTACTGTGCTCACTGAACTCCATAAGGCACGCACAGATTACTGTGATCTCTGAACTCCATAAGGCACGCACAGATTACTGTGATCACTGAACTCTATAAAGCACGCACAGATTACTGTGCTTACTGAACTCCATAAGGCACGCACAGATTACTGTGCTCACTGAACTCCATAAGGCACGCACAGATTACTGTGATCACTGAACTCCATATGGCACGCACAGATTACTGTGCTTACTGAACTCCATAAGGCACGCACAGATTACTGTGATCACTGAACTCCATAAGGCACGCACAGATTACTGTGCTCACTGAACTCCATAAGGCACTCACAGATTACTGTGATC
Organism: Tenrec ecaudatus; assembly: GCF_050624435.1. Lineage (NCBI taxonomy): Eukaryota > Metazoa > Chordata > Mammalia > Afrosoricida > Tenrecidae > Tenrec > Tenrec ecaudatus. The sequence goes on along the minus strand of NC_134533.1, from coordinate 100,224,304 downwards.
ACTGAACTCCATAAGGCACTCACAGATGACTGTGCTCACTGAACTCCATGAGGCACGCACAGATTACTGTGCTCACTGAACTCCATAGGGCACGCACAGATTACTGTGCTCACTGAACTCCATAAGGCACGCACAGATGACTGTGCTCACTGAACTCCATAAGGCACGCACAGATTACTGTGATCACTGAACTCCATAAGGCACGCATAGATGACTGTGATCACTGAACTCTATAAGGCACTCACAGATTACTGTGCTCACTGAACTCCATAAGGCACGCACAGATTACTGTGCTCACTGAACTCCATAAGGCACGCACAGATTACTGTGATCACTGAACTCCATAAGGCACGCACAGATTACTGTGCTTACTGAACTCCATAAGGCACGCACAGATTACTGTGATCACTGAACTCCATAAGGCACTCACAGATTACTGTGCTCACTGAACTCCATAAGGCACGCACAGATGACTGTGCTCACTGAACTCCATAAGGCACGCACAGATTACCGTGATCACTGAACTCCATAAGGCACGCACAGATGACTGTGCTCACTGAAGTCCATAAGGCACGCGCAGATTACTGTGATCACTGAACTCCATAAGGCACGCACAGATTACTGTGCTCACTGAACTCCATAAGGCACTCACAGATTACTGTGCTCACTGAACTCCATAAGGCACGCACAGATTACTGTGATCACTGAACTCCATAAGGCACGCACAGATTACTGTGCTCACTGAACTCCATAAGGCACGCACAGATTACTGTGCTCACTGAACTCCATAAGGCACGCACAGATTACTGTGCTCACTGAACTCCATAAGGCACGCACAGATTACTGTGCTCGCTGAACTCCATAAGGCACGCACAGATTACTGTGCTTACTGAACTCCATAAGGCACGCACAGATTACTGTGCTCACTGAACTTCATAAGGCACGCACAGATTACTGTGCTCACTGAACTCCATAAGGCACGCACAGATGACTGTGCTCACTGAACTCCATAAGGCACGCACAGATTACTGTGCTCGCTGAACTCCATAAGGCACGCACAGATTACTGTGCTCACTGAACTCCATAAGGCAATCACAGATGACTGTGCTCACTGAACTCCATAAGGCACGCACAGATTACTGTGCTCACTGAACTCCATAAGGCAATCACAGATGACTGTGCTCACTGAACTCCATAAGGCACGCACAGATTACTGTGCTCACTGAACTCCATAAGGCAATCACAGATGACTGTGCTCACTGAACTCCATAAGGCACGCACAGATTACTGTGCTCACTGAACTCCATAAGGCAATCACAGATGACTGTGCTCACTGAACTCCATAAGGCACGCACAGATTACTGTGCTCACTGAACTCCATAAGGCAATCACAGATGACTGTGCTCACTGAACTCCATAAGGCACGCACAGATTACTGTTATCGCTGAACTCCATAAGGCACACACAGATTACTGTGCTCGCTGAACTCCATAAGGCACGCACAGATTACTGTGCTCACTGAACTCCATAAGGCACGCACAGATTACTGTGATCACTGAACTCTATAAGGCACGCACAGATTACTGTGCTCACTGAACTCCATAAGGCACGCACAGATTACTGTGATCGCTGAACTCCATAAGGCACTCACAGATTACTGTGCTTACTGAACTCCATAAGGCACGCACAGATTACTGTGCTCACTGAACTCCATAAGGCACGCACAGATTACTGTGCTCACTGAACTCCATAAGGCACGCACAGATGACTGTGCTCACTGAACTCCATAAGGCACGCACAGATTACTGTGCTCGCTGAACTCCATAAGGCACGCACAGATTACTGTGATCGCTGAACTCCATAAGGCACGCACAGATTACTGTGCTCCCTGAACTCCATAAGGCACGCACAGATTACTGTGCTCGCTGAACTCCATAAGGCACGCACAGATTACTGTGCTCGCTGAACTCCATAAGGCACGCACAGATTACTGTGCTCGCTGAACTCGATAAGGCACGCACAGATTACTGTGCTCGCTGAACTCCATAAGGCACGCACAGATTACTGTGCTCGCTGAACTCCATAAGGCACGCACAGATTACTGTGATCGCTGAACTCCATAAGGCACGCACAGATTACTGTGCTCCCTGAACTCCATAAGGCACGCACAGATTACTGTGCTCGCTGAACTCCATAAGGCACGCACAGATTACTGTGATCGCTGAACTCCATAAGGCACGCACAGATTACTGTGCTCACTGAACTCCATAAGGCACGCACAGATTACTGTGCTCCCTGAACTCCATAAGGCACGCACAGATTACTGTGCTCACTGAACTCCATAAGGCACGCACAGATTACTGTGATCACTGAACTCTATAAGGCACGCACAGATTACTGTGCTTACTGAACTCCATAAGGCACGCTCAGATTACTGTGCTCACTGAACTCCATAAGGCACGCACAGATTACTGTGATCACTGAAATCCATAAGGCACTCAATGATTACTGTGCTCACTGAACTCCATAAGGCACGCACAGATTACTGTGCTCACTGAACTCCATAAGGCACGCACAGATTACTGTGATCACTGAACTCTATAAGGCACGCACAGATTACTGTGCTTACTGAACTCCATAAGGCACGCACAGATTACTGTGCTTACTGAACTCCATAAGGCACGCACAGATTACGGTGATCACTGAACTCCATAAGGCACGCAAAGATTACTGTGATCACTGAACTCCATAAGGCACGCACAGATGACTGTGCTCACTGAACTCCATGAGGCACGCACAGATTACTGTGCTCGCTGATCTCCATAAGGCACGCACAGATTACTGTGCTCGCTGAACTCCATAAGGCACTCACAGATTACTGTGCTCACTGAACTCCATAAGGCACGCACAGATTACTGTGCTCACTGAACTCCATAAGGCACGCACAGATGACTGTGATCACTGAACTCCATAAGGCACACACAGATGACTGTGATCACTGAACTCCATAAGGCACGCACAGAAGACTGTGCTCACTGAACTCCATAAGGCACGCACAGATGACTGTGCTCACTGAACTCCATAAGGCACGCACAGATTACTGTGCTCCCTGAACTCCATAAGGCACGCACAGATTACTGTGCTCACTGAACTCCATAAGGCACGCACAGATGACTGTGCTTACTGAACTCCATAAGGCACGCACAGATTACTGTGATCACTGAACTCCATAAGGAACTCACAGATTACTGTGATCACTGAACTCCATAAGGCACTCACAGATGACTGTGCTCACTGAACTCCATAAGGCACGCACAGATTACTGTGATCACTGAACTCCATAAGGCACGCACAGATGACTGTGCTCACTGAACTCCATAAGGCACTCACAGATTACTGTGATCACTGAACTCCATAAGGCACTCACAGATTACTGTGCTCACTGAACTCCATAAGGCACGCACAGATTACTGTGATCACTGAACTCCATAAGGCACTCACAGATTACTGTGCTCGCTGAACTCCATAAGGCACGCACAGATGACTGTGCTCACTGAACTCCATAAGGCACGCACAGATTACTGTGCTCACTGAACTCCATAAGGCACGCACAGATTACTGTGCTCACTGAACTCCATAAGGCACGCACAGATTACTGTGATCACTGAACTCCATAAGGCACGCACAGATTACTGTGATCGCTGAACTCCATAAGGCACGCACAGATGACTGTGCTCACTGAACTCCATAAGGCACTCACAGATTACTGTGCTCACTGAACTCCATAAGGCACGCACAGATTACTGTGATCTCTGAACTCCATAAGGCACGCACAGATTACTGTGATCACTGAACTCTATAAAGCACGCACAGATTACTGTGCTTACTGAACTCCATAAGGCACGCACAGATTACTGTGCTCACTGAACTCCATAAGGCACTCACAGATTACTGTGATCACTGAACTCCATAAGGCACGCACAGATTACTGTGCTTACTGAACTCCATGAGGCACGCACAGATTACTGTGATCACTGAACTCCATAAGGCACGCACAGATTACTGTGATCACTGAACTCCATAAGGCACGCACAGATTACTGTGATCACTGAACTCCATAAGGCACTCACAGATTACTGTGATCACTGAACTCCATAAGGCACTCACAGATGACTGTGCTCACTGAACTCCATAAGGCACGCACAGATTACTGTGCTCCCTGAACTCCATAAGGCACGCACAGATTACTGTGCTCACTGAACTCCATAAGGCACGCACAGATGACTGTGCTTACTGAACTCCATAAGGCACGCACAGATTACTGTGATCACTGAACTCCATAAGGAACTCACAGATTACTGTGCTCACTGAACTCCATAAGGCACGCACAGATGACTGTGCTCACTGAACTCCATAAGGCACGCACAGATTACTGTGATCACTGAACTCCATAAGGCACGCACAGATGACTGTGCTTACTGAACTCCATAAGGCACGCACAGATTACTGTGATCACTGAACTCCATAAGGAACTCACAGATTACTGTGCTCACTGAACTCCATAAGGCACGCACAGATGACTGTGCTCACTGAACTCCATAAGGCACGCACAGATTACTGTGATCACTGAACTCCATAAGGCACGCACAGATTACTGTGCTTACTGAACTCCATAAGGCACGCACAGATTACTGTGCTCACTGAACTCCATAAGGCACACACAGATTACTGTGCTCACTGAACTCCATAAGGCACGCACAGATTACTGTGCTTACTGAACTCCATAAGGCACGCACAGATTACTGTGCTCACTGAACTCCATAAGGCACGCACAGATTACTGTGATCACTGAACTCCATAAGGCACGCACAGATTACTGTGCTTACTGAACTCCATAAGGCACGCACAGATTACTGTGCTCACTGAACTCCATAAGGCACGCACAGATGACTGTGCTCACTGAACTCCATAAGGCACGCACAGATTACTGTGATCACTGAACTCCATAAGGCACGCACAGATTACTGTGCTTACTGAACTCCATAAAGCACGCACAGATTACTGTGCTCGCTGAACTCCATAAGGCACGCACAGATTACTGTGATCACTGAACTCCATAAGGCACGCACAGATTACTGTGATCACTGAACTCCATAAGGCACTCACAGATTACTGTGCTCGCTGAACTCCATAAGGCACGCACAGATGACTGTGATCACTGAATTCCATAAGGCACTCACAGATTACTGTGCTCGCTGAACTCCATAAGGCACGCACAGATGACTGTGCTCACTGAACTCCATAAGGCACGCACAGATGACTGTGCTCACTGAACTCCATAAGGCACGCACAGATTACTGTGCTCACTGAACTCCATAAGGCACGCACAGATTACTGTGATCGCTGAACTCCATAAGGCACGCACAGATGACTGTGCTCACTGAACTCCATAAGGCACGCACAGATTACTGTGATCACTGAACTCCATAAGGCACGCACAGATTACTGTGATCACTGAACTCCATAAGGCACGCACAGATTACTGTGCTCACTGAACTCCATAAGGCACGCACAGATTACAGTGATCACTGAACTCTATAAGGCACGCACAGATTACTGTGCTTACTGAACTCCATAAGGCACGCACAGATTACTGTGCTCGCTGAACTCCATAAGGCACGCACAGATTACTGTGCTTACTGAACTCCATAAGGCACGCACAGATTACTGTGCTCACTGAACTCCATAAGGCACGCACAGATTACTGTGCTCACTGAACTCCATAAGGCACGCACAGATGACTGTGATCACTGAACTCCATAAGGCACGCACAGATTACTGTGCTCGCTGAACTCCATAAGGCACGCACAGATTACTGTTATCGCTGAACTCCATAAGGCACGCACAGATTACTGTGCTCGCTGAACTCCATAAGGCACGCAGAGATTACTGTGATCGCTGAACTCCATAAGGCACGCACAGATTACTGTGCTCACTGAACTCCATAAGGCACGCACAGATTGCCGTGCTCACTGAACTCCATAAGGCACGCACAGATGACTGTGCTCACTAAACTCCATAAGGCACGCACAGATTACTGTGCTCACTGAACTCCATAAGGCACGCACAGATTACAGTGATCACTGAACTCTATAAGGCACGCACAGATTACTGTGCTTACTGAACTCCATAAGGCACGCACAGATTACTGTGCTCGCTGAACTCCATAAGGCACGCACAGATTACTGTGATCACTGAACTCCATAAGGCACGCACAGATTACTGTGATCACTGAACTCCATAAGGCACTCACAGATTACTGTGCTCGCTGAACTCCATAAGGCACGCACAGACTACTGTGCTCCCTGAACTCCATAGGGCACGCACAGATTACTGTGCTCACTGAACTCCATAAGGCACGCACAGATGACTGTGCTCACTGAACTCCATAAGGCACGCACAGATTACTGTGATCACTGAACTCCATAAGGCACGCACAGATGACTGTGATCACTGAACTCTATAAGGCACTCACAGATTACTGTGCTCACTGAACTCCATAAGGCACGCACAGATTACTGTGCTCACTGAACTCCATAAGGCACGCACAGATTACTGTGATCACTGAACTCCATAAGGCACGCACAGATTACTGTGCTTACTGAACTCCATAAGGCACGCACAGATTACTGTGATCACTGAACTCCATAAGGCACTCACAGATTACTGTGCTCACTGAACTCCATAAGGCACGCACAGATGACTGTGATCACTGAACTCCATAAGGCACTCACAGATTACTGTGCTCGCTGAACTCCATAAGGCACGCACAGATGACTGTGCTCACTGAACTCCATAAGGCACGCACAGATTACAGTGATCACTGAACTCCATAAGGCACGCACAGATTACTGTGATCACTGAACTGCATAAGACACTCACAGATGACTGTGCTGACTGAACTCCATAAGGCACGCACAGATGACTGTGCTCACTGAACTCCATAAGGCACGCACAGATTACTGTGATCACTGAACTCCATAAGGCACTCACAGATTACTGTGCTCGCTGAACTCCATAAGGCACGCACAGATGACTGTGCTCACTGAACTCCATAAGGCACGCACAGATTACTGTGCTCACTGAACTCCATAAGCACGCACAGATTACTGTGCTCACTGAACTCCATAAGGCACGCACCGATTACTGTGATCACTGAACTCCATAAGGCACGCACAGATTACTCTGATCGCTGAACTCCATAAGGCACGCACAGATGACTGTGCTCACTGAACTCCATAAGGCACTCACAGATTACTGTGCTCACTGAACTCCATAAGGCACGCACAGATTACTGTGATCTCTGAACTCCATAAGGCACGCACAGATTACTGTGATCACTGAACTCTATAAAGCACGCACAGATTACTGTGCTTACTGAACTCCATAAGGCACGCACAGATTACTGTGCTCACTGAACTCCATAAGGCACGCACAGATTACTGTGATCACTGAACTCCATATGGCACGCACAGATTACTGTGCTTACTGAACTCCATAAGGCACGCACAGATTACTGTGATCACTGAACTCCATAAGGCACGCACAGATTACTGTGCTCACTGAACTCCATAAGGCACTCACAGATTACTGTGATCACTGAACTCCATAAGGCACTCACAGATGACTGTGCTCACTGAACTCCATAAGGCACGCACAGATTACTGTGCTCACTGAACTCCATAGGGCACGCACAGATTACTGTGCTCACTGAACTCCATAAGGCACGCACAGATGACTATGCTCACTGAACTCCATAAGGCACGCACAGATTACTGTGATCACTGAACTCCATAAGGCACGCATAGATGACTGTGATCACTGAACTCTATAAGGCACTCACAGATTACTGTGCTCACTGAACTCCATAAGGCACGCACAGATTACTGTGCTCACTGAACTCCATAAGGCACGCACAGATTACTGTGATCACTGAACTCCATAAGGCACGCACAGATTACTGTGCTTACTGAACTCCATAAGGCACGCACAGATTACTGTGATCACTGAACTCCATAAGGCACTCACAGATTACTGTGCTCACTGAACTCCATAAGGCACGCACAGATGACTGTGCTCACTGAACTCCATAAGGCACGCACAGATTACCGTGATCACTGAACTCCATAAGGCACGCACAGATGACTGTGCTCACTGAAGTCCATAAGGCACGCGCAGATTACTGTGATCACTGAACTCCATAAGGCACGCACAGATTACTGTGCTCACTGAACTCCATAAGGCACTCACAGATTACTGTGCTCACTGAACTCCATAAGGCACGCACAGATTACTGTGATCACTGAACTCCATAAGGCACGCACAGATTACTGTGCTCACTGAACTCCATAAGGCACGCACAGATTACTGTGCTCACTGAACTCCATAAGGCACGCACAGATTACTGTGCTCACTGAACTCCATAAGGCACGCACAGATTACTGTGCTCGCTGAACTCCATAAGGCACGCACAGATTACTGTGCTTACTGAACTCCATAAGGCACGCACAGATTACTGTGCTCACTGAACTCCATAAGGCACGCACAGATTACTGTGCTCACTGAACTCCATAAGGCACGCACAGATGACTGTGCTCACTGAACTCCATAAGGCACGCACAGATTACTGTGCTCGCTGAACTCCATAAGGCACGCACAGATTACTGTGCTCACTGAACTCCATAAGGCAATCACAGATGACTGTGCTCACTGAACTCCATAAGGCACGCACAGATTACTGTGCTCACTGAACTCCATAAGGCAATCACAGATGACTGTGCTCACTGAACTCCATAAGGCACGCACAGATTACTGTGCTCACTGAACTCCATAAGGCAATCACAGATGACTGTGCTCACTGAACTCCATAAGGCACGCACAGATTACTGTGCTCACTGAACTCCATAAGGCAATCACAGATGACTGTGCTCACTGAACTCCATAAGGCACGCACAGATTACTGTGCTCACTGAACTCCATAAGGCAATCACAGATGACTGTGCTCACTGAACTCCATAAGGCACGCACAGATTACTGTTATCGCTGAACTCCATAAGGCACACACAGATTACTGTGCTCGCTGAACTCCATAAGGCACGCACAGATTACTGTGCTCACTGAACTCCATAAGGCACGCACAGATTACTGTGATCACTGAACTCTATAAGGCACGCACAGATTACTGTGCTCACTGAACTCCATAAGGCACGCACAGATTACTGTGATCGCTGAACTCCATAAGGCACTCACAGATTACTGTGCTTACTGAACTCCATAAGGCACGCACAGATTACTGTGCTCACTGAACTCCATAAGGCACGCACAGATTACTGTGCTCACTGAACTCCATAAGGCACGCACAGATGACTGTGCTCACTGAACTCCATAAGGCACGCACAGATTACTGTGCTCGCTGAACTCCATAAGGCACGCACAGATTACTGTGATCGCTGAACTCCATAAGGCACGCACAGATTACTGTGCTCCCTGAACTCCATAAGGCACGCACAGATTACTGTGCTCGCTGAACTCCATAAGGCACGCACAGATTACTGTGCTCGCTGAACTCCATAAGGCACGCACAGATTACTGTGCTCGCTGAACTCGATAAGGCACGCACAGATTACTGTGCTCGCTGAACTCCATAAGGCACGCACAGATTACTGTGCTCGCTGAACTCCATAAGGCACGCACAGATTACTGTGATCGCTGAACTCCATAAGGCACGCAAAGATTACTGTGCTCCCTGAACTCCATAAGGCACGCACAGATTACTGTGCTCGCTGAACTCCATAAGGCACGCACAGATTACTGTGATCGCTGAACTCCATAAGGCACGCACAGATTACTGTGCTCGCTGAACTCCATAAGGCACGCACAGATTACTGTGATCGCTGAACTCCATAAGGCACGCACAGATTACTGTGCTCACTGAACTCCATAAGGCACGCACAGATTACTGTGCTCCCTGAACTCCATAAGGCACGCACAGATTACTGTGCTCACTGAACTCCATAAGGCACGCACAGATTACTGTGATCACTGAACTCTATAAGGCACGCACAGATTACTGTGCTTACTGAACTCCATAAGGCACGCTCAGATTACTGTGCTCACTGAACTCCATAAGGCACGCACAGATTACTGTGATCACTGAAATCCATAAGGCACTCAAAGATTACTGTGCTCACTGAACTCCATAAGGCACGCACAGATTACTGTGCTCACTGAACTCCATAAGGCACGCACAGATTACTGTGATCACTGAACTCTATAAGGCACGCACAGATTACTGTGCTTACTGAACTCCATAAGGCACGCACAGATTACTGTGCTTACTGAACTCCATAAGGCACGCACAGATTACGGTGATCACTGAACTCCATAAGGCACGCAAAGATTACTGTGATCACTGAACTCCATAAGGCACGCACAGATGACTGTGCTCACTGAACTCCATGAGGCACGCACAGATTACTGTGCTCGCTGATCTCCATAAGGCACGCACAGATTACTGTGCTCGCTGAACTCCATAAGGCACTCACAGATTACTGTGCTCACTGAACTCCATAAGGCACGCACAGATTACTGTGCTCACTGAACTCCATAAGGCACGCACAGATGACTGTGATCACTGAACTCCATAAGGCACACACAGATGACTGTGATCACTGAACTCCATAAGGCACGCACAGATGACTGTGCTCACTGAACTCCATAAGGCACGCACAGATTACTGTGCTCACTGAACTCCATAAGGCACGCACAGATTACTGTGCTCACTGAACTCCATAAGGCACGCACAGATTACTGTGATCACTGAACTCCATAAGGCACGCACAGATGACTGTGATCACTGAACTCCATAAGGCACACACAGATTACTGTGCTCACTGAACTCCATAAGGCACGCACAGATTACTGTGATCACTGAACTCTATAAGGCACGCACAGATTACTGTGCTCACTGAACTCCATAAGGCACTCACAGATTACTGTGATCACTGAACTCCATAAGGCACGCACAGATTACTGTGCTTACTGAACTCCATAAGGCACGCACAGATGACTGTGATCGCTGAACTCCATAAGGCACGCACAAATGACTGTGCTCACTGAACTCCATAAGGCACGCACAGATTACTGTGATCACTGAACTCCATAAGGCACGCACAGATGACTGTGCTCACTGAACTCCATAAGGCACGCACAGATTACTGTGATCACTGAACTCCTTAAGGCACGCACAGATTACTGTGCTTGCTGAACTCCATAAGGCACGCACAGATTACTGTGCTCGCTGAACTCCATAAGGCACGCACAGATTACTGTGATCGCTGAACTCCATAAGGCACGCACAGATTACTGTGCTCACTGAACTCCATAAGGCACGCACAGATTACTGTGCTCACTGAACTCCATAAGGCACGCACAGATTACTGTGCTCACTGAACTCCATAAGGCACGCACAGATTACTGTGATCACTGAACTCTATAAGGCACGCACAGATTACTGTGCTTACTGAACTCCATAAGGCACGCTCAGATTACTGTGCTCACTGAACTCCATAAGGCACGCACAGATTACTGTGATCACTGAAATCCATAAGGCACTCAAAGATTACTGTGCTCACTGAACTCCATAAGGCACGCACAGATTACTGTGCTCACTGAACTCCATAAGGCACGCACAGATTACTGTGATCACTGAACTCTATAAGGCACGCACAGATTACTGTGCTCACTGAACTCCATAAGGCACGCACAGATTACTGTGCTCACTGAACTCCATAAGGCACGCACAGATTACTGTGATCACTGAACTCTATAAGGCACGCACAGATTACTGTGCTTACTGAACTCCATAAGGCACGCTCAGATTACTGTGCTCACTGAACTCCATAAGGCACGCACAGATTACTGTGATCACTGAAATCCATAAGGCACTCAAAGATTACTGTGCTCACTGAACTCCATAAGGCACGCACAGATTACTGTGCTCACTGAACTCCATAAGGCACGCACAGATTACTGTGATCACTGAACTCTATAAGGCACGCACAGATTACTGTGCTTACTGAACTCCATAAGGCACGCACAGATTACTGTGCTTACTGAACTCCATAAGGCACGCACAGATTACGGTGATCACTGAACTCCATAAGGCACGCAAAGATTACTGTGATCACTGAACTCCATAAGGCACGCACAGATGACTGTGCTCACTGAACTCCATAAGGCACGGACAGATTACTGTGCTCGCTGAACTCCATAAGGCACGCACAGATTACTGTGCTCGCTGAACTCCATAAGGCACTCACAGATTACTGTGCTCACTGAACTCCATAAGGCACGCACAGATTACTGTGCTCACTGAACTCCATAAGGCACGCACAGATGACTGTGATCACTGAACTCCATAAGGCACACACAGATGACTGTGATCACTGAACTCCATAAGGCACGCACAGATGACTGTGCTCACTGAACTCCATAAGGCACGCACAGATTACTGTGCTCACTGAACTCCATAAGGCACGCACAGATTACTGTGCTCACTGAACTCCATAAGGCACGCACAGATTACTGTGATCACTGAACTCCATAAGGCACGCACAGATGACTGTGATCACTGAACTCCATAAGGCACACACAGATTACTGTGCTCACTGAACTCCATAAGGCACGCACAGATTACTGTGATCACTGAACTCTATAAGGCACGCACAGATTACTGTGCTCACTGAACTCCATAAGGCACTCACAGATTACTGTGATCACTGAACTCCATAAGGCACGCACAGATTACTGTGCTTACTGAACTCCATAAGGCACGCACAGATGACTGTGATCGCTGAACTCCATAAGGCACGCACAGATGACTGTGCTCACTGAACTCCATAAGGCACGCACAGATTACTGTGATCACTGAACTCCATAAGGCACGCACAGATGACTGTGCTCACTGAACTCCATAAGGCACGCACAGATTACTGTGATCACTGAACTCCTTAAGGCACGCACAGATTACTGTGCTCACTGAACTCCATAAGGCACGCACAGATTACTGTGATCACTGAACTCTATAAGGCACGCACAGATTACTGTGCTCACTGAACTCCATAAGGCACGCACAGATTACTGTGCTCGCTGAACTCCATAAGGCACGCACAGATGACTGTGCTCACTGAACTCCATAAGGCACGCACAGATTACTGTGCTCACTGAACTCTATAAGGCACGCACAGATAACTGTGCTCACTGAACTCCATAAGGCACTCACAGATTACTGTGATCACTGAACTCCATAAGGCACTCACAGATGACTGTGCTCACTGAACTCCATAAGGCACGCACAGATTACTGTGATCACTGAACTCCATAAGGCACGCACAGATTACTGTGCTCGCTGAACTCCATAAGGCACTCACAGATGACTGTGCTCACTGAACTCCATAAGGCACGCACAGATGACTGTGCTCACTGAACTCCATAAGGCACGCACAGATTACTGTGATCACTGAACTCCATAAGGCACGCACAGATGACTGTGCTCACTGAACTACATAAGGCACTCACAGATGACTGTGCTCACTGAACTCCATAAGGCACGCAAAGATTACTGTGATCACTGAACTCCATAAGGCACGCACAGATGACTGTGCTCACTGAACTCCATAAGGCACGCACAGATGACTGTGCTCACTGAACTCCATAAGGCACACACAGATTACTGTGCTCGCTGAACTCCATAAGGCACGCACAGATTACTGTGATCGCTGAACTCCATAAGGCACGCACAGATTACTGTGCTCGCTGAACTCCATAAGGCACGCACAGATTCTGTGATCGCTGAACTCCATAAGGCACGCACAGATTACTGTGATCACTGAACTCCATAAGGCACGCACAGATTACTGTGCTCACTGAACTCCATAAGGCACGCACAGATTACTGTGATCACTGAACTCCATAAGGCACGCACAGATGACTGTGATCACTGAACTCCATAAGGCACACACAGATTACTGTGCTCACTGAACTCCATAAGGCACGCACAGATTACTGTGATCACTGAACTCTATAAGGCACGCACAGATTACTGTGCTCACTGAACTCCATAAGGCACTCACAGATTACTGTGATCACTGAACTCCATAAGGCACGCACAGATTACTGTGCTCACTGAACTCCATAAGGCACGCACAGATTACTGTGCTCGCTGAACTCCATAAGGCACTCACAGATGACTGTGCTCACTGAACTCCATAAGGCACGCACAGATGACTGTGCTCACTGAACTCCATAAGGCACGCACAGATTACTGTGATCACTGAACTCCATAAGGCACGCACAGATGACTGTGCTCACTGAACTACATAAGGCACTCACAGATGACTGTGCTCACTGAACTCCATAAGGCACGCAAAGATTACGGTGATCACTGAACTCCATAAGGCACGCACAGATGACTGTGCTCACTGAACTCCATAAGGCACGCACAGATGACTGTGCTCACTGAACTCCATAAGGCACACACAGATTACTGTGCTCGCTGAACTCCATAAGGCACGCACAGATTACTGTGATCGCTGAACTCCATAAGGCACGCACAGATTACTGTGCTCGCTGAACTCCATAAGGCACGCACAGATTCTGTGATCGCTGAACTCCATAAGGCACGCACAGATTACTGTGATCACTGAACTCCATAAGGCACGCACAGATTACTGTGCTCACTGAACTCCATAAGGCACGCACAGATTACTGTGATCACTGAACTCCATAAGGCACGCACAGATGACTGTGATCACTGAACTCCATAAGGCACACACAGATTACTGTGCTCACTGAACTCCATAAGGCATGCACAGATTACTGTGATCACTGAACTCTATAAGGCACGCACAGATTACTGTGCTCACTGAACTCCATAAGGCACTCACAGATTACTGTGATCACTGAACTCCTTAAGGCACGCACAGATGACTGTGCTCACTGAACTCCATAAGGCACGCACAGATTACTGTGATCACTGAACTCTATAAGGCACGCACAGATTACTGTGCTCACTGAACTCCATAAGGCACGCACAGATTACTGTGCTCGCTGAACTCCATAAGGCACGCACAGATGACTGTGCTCACTGAACTCCATAAGGCACGCACAGATTACTGTGCTCACTGAACTCTATAAGGCACGCACAGATAACTGTGCTCACTGAACTCCATAAGGCACTCACAGATTACTGTGATCACTGAACTCCATAAGGCACTCACAGATGACTGTGCTCACTGAACTCCATAAGGCACGCACAGATTACTGTGATCACTGAACTCCATAAGGCACGCACAGATGACTGTGCTCACTGAACTACATAAGGCACTCACAGATGACTGTGCTCACTGAACTCCATAAGGCACGCAAAGATTACTGTGATCACTGAACTCCATAAGGCACGCACAGATGACTGTGCTCACTGAACTCCATAAGGCACGCACAGATGACTGTGCTCACTGAACTCCATAAGGCACACACAGATTACTGTGCTCGCTGAACTCCATAAGGCACGCACAGATTACTGTGATCGCTGAACTCCATAAGGCACGCACAGATTACTGTGCTCGCTGAACTCCATAAGGCACGCACAGATTCTGTGATCGCTGAACTCCATAAGGCACGCACAGATTACTGTGATCACTGAACTCCATAAGGCACGCACAGATTACTGTGCTCACTGAACTCCATAAGGCACGCACAGATTACTGTGATCACTGAACTCCATAAGGCACGCACAGATGACTGTGATCACTGAACTCCATAAGGCACACACAGATTACTGTGCTCACTGAACTCCATAAGGCACGCACAGATTACTGTGATCACTGAACTCTATAAGGCACGCACAGATTACTGTGCTCACTGAACTCCATAAGGCACTCACAGATTACTGTGATCACTGAACTCCATAAGGCACGCACAGATTACTGTGCTCACTGAACTCCATAAGGCACGCACAGATTACTGTGCTCGCTGAACTCCATAAGGCACTCACAGATGACTGTGCTCACTGAACTCCATAAGGCACGCACAGATGACTGTGCTCACTGAACTCCATAAGGCACGCACAGATTACTGTGATCACTGAACTCCATAAGGCACGCACAGATGACTGTGCTCACTGAACTACATAAGGCACTCACAGATGACTGTGCTCACTGAACTCCATAAGGCACGCAAAGATTACTGTGATCACTGAACTCCATAAGGCACGCACAGATGACTGTGCTCACTGAACTCCATAAGGCACGCACAGATGACTGTGCTCACTGAACTCCATAAGGCACACACAGATTACTGTGCTCGCTGAACTCCATAAGGCACGCACAGATTACTGTGATCGCTGAACTCCATAAGGCACGCACAGATTACTGTGCTCGCTGAACTCCATAAGGCACGCACAGATTCTGTGATCGCTGAACTCCATAAGGCACGCACAGATTACTGTGATCACTGAACTCCATAAGGCACGCACAGATTACTGTGCTCACTGAACTCCATAAGGCACGCACAGATTACTGTGATCACTGAACTCCATAAGGCACGCACAGATGACTGTGATCACTGAACTCCATAAGGCACACACAGATTACTGTGCTCACTGAACTCCATAAGGCACGCACAGATTACTGTGCTCACTGAACTCCATAAGGCACGCACAGATGACTGTGCTTACTGAACTCCATAAGGCACGCACAGATTACTGTGATCACTGAACTCCATAAGGAACTCACAGATTACTGTGCTCACTGAACTCCATAAGGCACGCACAGATGACTGTGCTCACTGAACTCCATAAGGCACGCACAGATTACTGTGATCACTGAACTCCATAAGGCACGCACAGATTACTGTGCTTACTGAACTCCATAAGGCACGCACAGATTACTGTGCTCACTGAACTCCATAAGGCACACACAGATTACTGTGCTCACTGAACTCCATAAGGCACGCACAGATTACTGTGCTTACTGAACTCCATAAGGCACGCACAGATTACTGTGCTCACTGAACTCCATAAGGCACGCACAGATTACTGTGATCACTGAACTCCATAAGGCACGCACAGATTACTGTGCTTACTGAACTCCAAAGGCACGCACAGATTACTGTGATCACTGAACTCCATAAGGAACTCACAGATTACTGTGCTCACTGAACTCCATAAGGCACGCACAGATGACTGTGCTCACTGAACTCCATAAGGCACGCACAGATTACTGTGATCACTGAACTCCATAAGGCACGCACAGATTACTGTGCTTACTGAACTCCATAAGGCACGCACAGATTACTGTGCTCGCTGAACTCCATAAGGCACGCACAGATTACTGTGCTCACTGAACTCCATAAGGCACGCACAGATTACTGTGCTCACTGAACTCCATAAGGCACGCACAGATTACTGTGATCACTGAACTCTATAAGGCACGCACAGATTACTGTGCTTACTGAACTCCATAAGGCACGCTCAGATTACTGTGCTCACTGAACTCCATAAGGCACGCACAGATTACTGTGATCACTGAAATCCATAAGGCACTCAAAGATTACTGTGCTCACTGAACTCCATAAGGCACGCACAGATTACTGTGCTCACTGAACTCCATAAGGCACGCAGAGATTACTGTGATCACTGAACTCTATAAGGCACGCACAGATTACTGTGCTTACTGAACTCCATAAGGCACGCACAGATTACTGTGCTTACTGAACTCCATAAGGAACGCACAGATTACGGTGATCACTGAACTCCATAAGGCACGCAAAGATTACTGTGATCACTGAACTCCATAAGGCACGCACAGATGACTGTGCTCACTGAACTCCATAAGGCACGCACAGATTACTGTGCTCACTGAACTCCATAAGGCACGCACAGATTACTGTGCTCGCTGAACTCCATAAGGCACTCACAGATTACTGTGCTCACTGAACTCCATAAGGCACGCACAGATTACTGTGCTCACTGAACTCCATAAGGCACGCACAGATGACTGTGATCACTGAACTCCATAAGGCACACACAGATGACTGTGATCACTGAACTCCATAAGGCACGCACAGATTACTGTGCTCACTGAACTCCATAAGGCACGCACAGATTACTGTGATCACTGAACTCCATAAGGCACGCACAGATGACTGTGATCACTGAACTCCATAAGGCACACACAGATTACTGTGCTCACTGAACTCCATAAGGCACGCACAGATGACTGTGATCGCTGAACTCCATAAGGCACGCACAGATGACTGTGCTCACTGAACTCCATAAGGCACGCACAGATTACTGTGATCACTGAACTCCATAAGGCACGCACAGATGACTGTGCTCACTGAACTCCATAAGGCACGCACAGATTACTGTGATCACTGAACTCCTTAAGGCACGCACAGATTACTGTGCTCACTGAACTCCATAAGGCACGCACAGATTACTGTGATCACTGAACTCTATAAGGCACGCACAGATTACTGTGCTCACTGAACTCCATAAGGCACGCACAGATTACTGTGCTCGCTCAACTCCATAAGGCACGCACAGATGACTGTGCTCACTGAACTCCATAAGGCACGCACAGATTACTGTGCTCACTGAACTCTATAAGGCACGCACAGATAACTGTGCTCACTGAACTCCATAAGGCACTCACAGATTACTGTGATCACTGAACTCCATAAGGCACTCACAGATGACTGTGCTCACTGAACTCCATAAGGCACGCACAGATTACTGTGATCACTGAACTCCATAAGGCACTCACAGATTACTGTGATCACTGAACTCCATAAGGCAATCACAGATGACTGTGCTCACTGAACTCCATAAGGCACTCACAGATTACTGTGATCACTGAACTCCATAAGGCACTCACAGATGACTGTGCTCACTGAACTCCATAAGGCACGCACAGATTACTGTGATCACTGAACTCCATAAGGCACTCACAGATTACTGTGCTCGCTGAACTCCATAAGGCACGCACAGATTACTGTGCTCACTGAACTCCATAAGGCACGCACAGATTACTGTGCTAACTGAACTCCATAAGGCACGCACAGATTACTGTGCTCACTGAACTCCATAAGGCACGCACAGATTACTGTGATCACTGAACTCCATAAGGCACGCACAGATTACTGTGATCGCTGAACTCCATAAGGCACGCACAGATGACTGTGCTCACTGAACTCCATAAGGCACGCACAGATTACTGTGCTCACTGAACTCCATAAGGCACGCACAGATTACTGTGATCACTGAACTCTATAAGGCACGCACAGATTACTGTGCTTACTGAACTCCATAAGGCACGCTCAGATTACTGTGCTCACTGAACTCCATAAGGCACGCACAGATTACTGTGATCACTGAAATCCATAAGGCACTCAAAGATTACTGTGCTCACTGAACTCCATAAGGCACGCACAGATTACTGTGCTCACTGAACTCCATAAGGCACGCAGAGATTACTGTGATCACTGAACTCTATAAGGCACGCACAGATTACTGTGCTTACTGAACTCCATAAGGCACGCACAGATTACTGTGCTTACTGAACTCCATAAGGAACGCACAGATTACGGTGATCACTGAACTCCATAAGGCACGCAAAGATTACTGTGATCACTGAACTCCATAAGGCACGCACAGATGACTGTGCTCACTGAACTCCATAAGGCACGCACAGATTACTGTGCTCACTGAACTCCATAAGGCACGCACAGATTACTGTGCTCGCTGAACTCCATAAGGCACTCACAGATTACTGTGCTCACTGAACTCCATAAGGCACGCACAGATTACTGTGCTCACTGAACTCCATAAGGCACGCACAGATGACTGTGATCACTGAACTCCATAAGGCACACACAGATGACTGTGATCACTGAACTCCATAAGGCACGCACAGATTACTGTGCTCACTGAACTCCATAAGGCACGCACAGATTACTGTGATCACTGAACTCCATAAGGCACGCACAGATGACTGTGATCACTGAACTCCATAAGGCACACACAGATTACTGTGCTCACTGAACTCCATAAGGCACGCACAGATGACTGTGATCGCTGAACTCCATAAGGCACGCACAGATGACTGTGCTCACTGAACTCCATAAGGCACGCACAGATTACTGTGATCACTGAACTCCATAAGGCACGCACAGATGACTGTGCTCACTGAACTCCATAAGGCACGCACAGATTACTGTGATCACTGAACTCCTTAAGGCACGCACAGATTACTGTGCTCACTGAACTCCATAAGGCACGCACAGATTACTGTGATCACTGAACTCTATAAGGCACGCACAGATTACTGTGCTCACTGAACTCCATAAGGCACGCACAGATTACTGTGCTCGCTCAACTCCATAAGGCACGCACAGATGACTGTGCTCACTGAACTCCATAAGGCACGCACAGATTACTGTGCTCACTGAACTCTATAAGGCACGCACAGATAACTGTGCTCACTGAACTCCATAAGGCACTCACAGATTACTGTGATCACTGAACTCCATAAGGCACTCACAGATGACTGTGCTCACTGAACTCCATAAGGCACGCACAGATTACTGTGATCACTGAACTCCATAAGGCACTCACAGATTACTGTGATCACTGAACTCCATAAGGCAATCACAGATGACTGTGCTCACTGAACTCCATAAGGCACTCACAGATTACTGTGATCACTGAACTCCATAAGGCACTCACAGATGACTGTGCTCACTGAACTCCATAAGGCACGCACAGATTACTGTGATCACTGAACTCCATAAGGCACTCACAGATTACTGTGCTCGCTGAACTCCATAAGGCACGCACAGATTACTGTGCTCACTGAACTCCATAAGGCACGCACAGATTACTGTGCTAACTGAACTCCATAAGGCACGCACAGATTACTGTGCTCACTGAACTCCATAAGGCACGCACAGATTACTGTGATCACTGAACTCCATAAGGCACGCACAGATTACTGTGATCGCTGAACTCCATAAGGCACGCACAGATGACTGTGCTCACTGAACTCCATAAGGCACTCACAGATTACTGTGCTCACTGAACTCCATAAGGCACGCACAGATTACTGTGATCTCTGAACTCCATAAGGCACGCACAGATTACTGTGATCACTGAACTCTATAAAGCACGCACAGATTACTGTGCTTACTGAACTCCATAAGGCACGCACAGATTACTGTGCTCACTGAACTCCATAAGGCACTCACAGATTACTGTGATCACTGAACTCCATAAGGCACGCACAGATTACTGTGCTTACTGAACTCCATAAGGCACGCACAGATTACTGTGATCACTGAACTCCATAAGGCACGCACAGATTACTGTGATCACTGAACTCCATAAGGCACGCACAGATTACTGTGCTCACTGAACTCCATAAGGCACTCACAGATTACTGTGATCACTGAACTCCATAAGGCACTCACAGATGACTGTGCTCACTGAACTCCATAAGGCACGCACAGATTACTGTGCTCCCTGAACTCCATAAGGCACGCACAGATTACTGTGCTCACTGAACTCCATAAGGCACGCACAGATGACTGTGCTTACTGAACTCCATAAGGCACGCACAGATTACTGTGATCACTGAACTCCATAAGGAACTCACAGATTACTGTGATCACTGAACTCCATAAGGCACTCACAGATGACTGTGCTCACTGAACTCCATAAGGCACGCACAGATTACTGTGATCACTGAACTCCATAAGGCACGCACAGATGACTGTGCTCACTGAACTCCATAAGGCACTCACAGATTACTGTGATCACTGAACTCCATAAGGCACTCACAGATTACTGTGCTCACTGAACTCCATAAGGCACGCACAGATTACTGTGATCACTGAACTCCATAAGGCACTCACAGATTACTGTGCTCGCTGAACTCCATAAGGCACGCACAGATGACTGTGCTCACTGAACTCCATAAGGCACGCACAGATTACTGTGCTCACTGAACTCCATAAGGCACGCACAGATTACTGTGCTCACTGAACTCCATAAGGCACGCACAGATTACTGTGATCACTGAACTCCATAAGGCACGCACAGATTACTGTGATCGCTGAACTCCATAAGGCACGCACAGATGACTGTGCTCACTGAACTCCATAAGGCACTCACAGATTACTGTGCTCACTGAACTCCATAAGGCACGCACAGATTACTGTGATCTCTGAACTCCATAAGGCACGCACAGATTACTGTGATCACTGAACTCTATAAAGCACGCACAGATTACTGTGCTTACTGAACTCCATAAGGCACGCACAGATTACTGTGCTCACTGAACTCCATAAGGCACTCACAGATTACTGTGATCACTGAACTCCATAAGGCACGCACAGATTACTGTGCTTACTGAACTCCATAAGGCACGCACAGATTACTGTGATCACTGAACTCCATAAGGCACGCACAGATTACTGTGATCACTGAACTCCATAAGGCACGCACAGATTACTGTGCTCACTGAACTCCATAAGGCACTCACAGATTACTGTGATCACTGAACTCCATAAGGCACTCACAGATGACTGTGCTCACTGAACTCCATAAGGCACGCACAGATTACTGTGCTCCCTGAACTCCATAAGGCACGCACAGATTACTGTGCTCACTGAACTCCATAAGGCACGCACAGATGACTGTGCTTACTGAACTCCATAAGGCACGCACAGATTACTGTGATTACTGAACTCCATAAGGAACTCACAGATTACTGTGCTCACTGAACTCCATAAGGCACGCACAGATGACTGTGCTCACTGAACTCCATAAGGCACGCACAGATTACTGTGATCACTGAACTCCATAAGGCACGCACAGATTACTGTGCTTACTGAACTCCATAAGGCACGCACAGATTACTGTGCTCACTGAACTCCATAAGGCACACACAGATTACTGTGCTCACTGAACTCCATAAGGCACGCACAGATTACTGTGCTTACTGAACTCCATAAGGCACGCACAGATTACTGTGCTCACTGAACTCCATAAGGCACGCACAGATTACTGTGATCACTGAACTCCATAAGGCACGCACAGATTACTGTGCTTACTGAACTCCATAAGGCACGCACAGATTACTGTGATCACTGAACTCCATAAGGAACTCACAGATTACTGTGCTCACTGAACTCCATAAGGCACGCACAGATGACTGTGCTCACTGAACTCCATAAGGCACGCACAGATTACTGTGATCACTGAACTCCATAAGGCACGCACAGATTACTGTGCTTACTGAACTCCATAAGGCACGCACAGATTACTGTGCTCGCTGAACTCCATAAGGCACGCACAGATTACTGTGATCACTGAACTCCATAAGGCACGCACAGATTACTGTGATCACTGAACTCCATAAGGCACTCACAGATTACTGTGCTCGCTGAACTCCATAAGGCACGCACAGATGACTGTGATCACTGAATTCCATAAGGCACTCACAGATTACTGTGCTCGCTGAACTCCATAAGGCACGCACAGATGACTGTGCTCACTGAACTCCATAAGGCACGCACAGATGACTGTGCTCACTGAACTCCATAAGGCACGCACAGATTACTGTGCTCACTGAACTCCATAAGGCACGCACAGATTACTGTGATCGCTGAACTCCATAAGGCACGCACAGATGACTGTGCTCACTGAACTCCATAAGGCACGCACAGATTACTGTGCTCACTGAACTCCATAAGGCACGCACAGATTACTGTGATCACTGAACTCCATAAGGCACGCACAGATGACTGTGATCACTGAACTCCATAAGGCACGCACAGATTACTGTGCTCGCTGAACTCCATAAGGCACGCACAGATTACTGTGATCGCTGAACTCCATAAGGCACGCACAGATTACTGTGCTCACTGAACTCCATAAGGCACGCACAGATTACTGTGCTCCCTGAACTCCATAAGGCACGCACAGATTACTGTGCTCACTGAACTCCATAAGGCACGCACAGATTACTGTGATCACTGAACTCTATAAGGCACGCACAGATTACTGTGCTCACTGAACTCCATAAGGCACGCACAGATTACTGTGCTCGCTGAACTCCATAAGGCACGCACAGATTACTGTGATCACTGAAATCCATAAGGCACTCAAAGATTACTGTGCTCACTGAACTCCATAAGGCACGCACAGATTACTGTGCTCACTGAACTCCATAAGGCACGCACAGATTACTGTGATCACTGAACTCTATAAGGCACGCACAGATTACTGTGCTTACTGAACTCCATAAGGCACGCACAGATTACTGTGCTTACTGAACTCCATAAGGCACGCACAGATTACGGTGATCACTGAACTCCATAAGGCACGCAAAGATTACTGTGATCACTGAACTCCATAAGGCACGCACAGATGACTGTGCTCACTGAACTCCATGAGGCACGCACAGATTACTGTGCTCGCTGATCTCCATAAGGCACGCACAGATTACTGTGCTCGCTGAACTCCATAAGGCACTCACAGATTACTGTGCTCACTGAACTCCATAAGGCACGCACAGATTACTGTGCTCACTGAACTCCATAAGGCACGCACAGATGACTGTGATCACTGAACTCCATAAGGCACACACAGATGACTGTGATCACTGAACTCCATAAGGCACGCACAGATGACTGTGCTCACTGAACTCCATAAGGCACGCACAGATTACTGTGCTCACTGAACTCCATAAGGCACGCACAGATTACTGTGCTCACTGAACTCCATAAGGCACGCACAGATTACTGTGATCACTGAACTCCATAAGGCACGCACAGATGACTGTGATCACTGAACTCCATAAGGCACACACAGATTACTGTGCTCACTGAACTCCATAAGGCACGCACAGATTACTGTGATCACTGAACTCTATAAGGCACGCACAGATTACTGTGCTTGCTGAACTCCATAAGGCACTCACAGATTACTGTGATCACTGAACTCCATAAGGCACGCACAGATTACTGTGCTTACTGAACTCCATAAGGCACGCACAGATGACTGTGATCGCTGAACTCCATAAGGCACGCACAAATGACTGTGCTCACTGAACTCCATAAGGCACGCACAGATTACTGTGATCACTGAACTCCATAAGGCACGCACAGATGACTGTGCTCACTGAACTCCATAAGGCACGCACAGATTACTGTGATCACTGAACTCCTTAAGGCACGCACAGATTACTGTGCTTGCTGAACTCCATAAGGCACGCACAGATTACTGTGCTCGCTGAACTCCATAAGGCACGCACAGATTACTGTGATCGCTGAACTCCATAAGGCACGCACAGATTACTGTGCTCACTGAACTCCATAAGGCACGCACAGATTACTGTGCTCACTGAACTCCATAAGGCACGCACAGATTACTGTGCTCACTGAACTCCATAAGGCACGCACAGATTACTGTGATCACTGAACTCTATAAGGCACGCACAGATTACTGTGCTTACTGAACTCCATAAGGCACGCTCAGATTACTGTGCTCACTGAACTCCATAAGGCACGCACAGATTACTGTGATCACTGAAATCCATAAGGCACTCAAAGATTACTGTGCTCACTGAACTCCATAAGGCACGCACAGATTACTGTGCTCACTGAACTCCATAAGGCACGCACAGATTACTGTGATCACTGAACTCTATAAGGCACGCACAGATTACTGTGCTCACTGAACTCCATAAGGCACGCACAGATTACTGTGCTCACTGAACTCCATAAGGCACGCACAGATTACTGTGATCACTGAACTCTATAAGGCACGCACAGATTACTGTGCTTACTGAAC
This sequence comes from Tenrec ecaudatus, assembly GCF_050624435.1. Lineage (NCBI taxonomy): Eukaryota > Metazoa > Chordata > Mammalia > Afrosoricida > Tenrecidae > Tenrec > Tenrec ecaudatus. The sequence goes on along the minus strand of NC_134533.1, from coordinate 100,198,329 downwards.
TCCATAAGGCACGCTCAGATTACTGTGCTCACTGAACTCCATAAGGCACGCACAGATTACTGTGATCACTGAAATCCATAAGGCACTCAAAGATTACTGTGCTCACTGAACTCCATAAGGCACGCACAGATTACTGTGCTCACTGAACTCCATAAGGCACGCACAGATTACTGTGATCACTGAACTCTATAAGGCACGCACAGATTACTGTGCTTACTGAACTCCATAAGGCACGCACAGATTACTGTGCTTACTGAACTCCATAAGGCACGCACAGATTACGGTGATCACTGAACTCCATAAGGCACGCAAAGATTACTGTGATCACTGAACTCCATAAGGCACGCACAGATGACTGTGCTCACTGAACTCCATAAGGCACGGACAGATTACTGTGCTCGCTGAACTCCATAAGGCACGCACAGATTACTGTGCTCGCTGAACTCCATAAGGCACTCACAGATTACTGTGCTCACTGAACTCCATAAGGCACGCACAGATTACTGTGCTCACTGAACTCCATAAGGCACGCACAGATGACTGTGATCACTGAACTCCATAAGGCACACACAGATGACTGTGATCACTGAACTCCATAAGGCACGCACAGATGACTGTGCTCACTGAACTCCATAAGGCACGCACAGATTACTGTGCTCACTGAACTCCATAAGGCACGCACAGATTACTGTGCTCACTGAACTCCATAAGGCACGCACAGATTACTGTGATCACTGAACTCCATAAGGCACGCACAGATGACTGTGATCACTGAACTCCATAAGGCACACACAGATTACTGTGCTCACTGAACTCCATAAGGCACGCACAGATTACTGTGATCACTGAACTCTATAAGGCACGCACAGATTACTGTGCTCACTGAACTCCATAAGGCACTCACAGATTACTGTGATCACTGAACTCCATAAGGCACGCACAGATTACTGTGCTTACTGAACTCCATAAGGCACGCACAGATGACTGTGATCGCTGAACTCCATAAGGCACGCACAGATGACTGTGCTCACTGAACTCCATAAGGCACGCACAGATTACTGTGATCACTGAACTCCATAAGGCACGCACAGATGACTGTGCTCACTGAACTCCATAAGGCACGCACAGATTACTGTGATCACTGAACTCCTTAAGGCACGCACAGATTACTGTGCTCACTGAACTCCATAAGGCACGCACAGATTACTGTGATCACTGAACTCTATAAGGCACGCACAGATTACTGTGCTCACTGAACTCCATAAGGCACGCACAGATTACTGTGCTCGCTGAACTCCATAAGGCACGCACAGATGACTGTGCTCACTGAACTCCATAAGGCACGCACAGATTACTGTGCTCACTGAACTCTATAAGGCACGCACAGATAACTGTGCTCACTGAACTCCATAAGGCACTCACAGATTACTGTGATCACTGAACTCCATAAGGCACTCACAGATGACTGTGCTCACTGAACTCCATAAGGCACGCACAGATTACTGTGATCGCTGAACTCCATAAGGCACGCACAGATTACTGTGCTCGCTGAACTCCATAAGGCACTCACAGATGACTGTGCTCACTGAACTCCATAAGGCACGCACAGATGACTGTGCTCACTGAACTCCATAAGGCACGCACAGATTACTGTGATCACTGAACTCCATAAGGCACGCACAGATGACTGTGCTCACTGAACTACATAAGGCACTCACAGATGACTGTGCTCACTGAACTCCATAAGCCACGCAAAGATTACTGTGATCACTGAACTCCATAAGGCACGCACAGATGACTGTGCTCACTGAACTCCATAAGGCACGCACAGATGACTGTGCTCACTGAACTCCATAAGGCACACACAGATTACTGTGCTCGCTGAACTCCATAAGGCACGCACAGATTACTGTGATCGCTGAACTCCATAAGGCACGCACAGATTACTGTGCTCGCTGAACTCCATAAGGCACGCACAGATTCTGTGATCGCTGAACTCCATAAGGCACGCACAGATTACTGTGATCACTGAACTCCATAAGGCACGCACAGATTACTGTGCTCACTGAACTCCATAAGGCACGCACAGATTACTGTGATCACTGAACTCCATAAGGCACGCACAGATGACTGTGATCACTGAACTCCATAAGGCACACACAGATTACTGTGCTCACTGAACTCCATAAGGCACGCACAGATTACTGTGATCACTGAACTCTATAAGGCACGCACAGATTACTGTGCTCACTGAACTCCATAAGGCACTCACAGATTACTGTGATCACTGAACTCCATAAGGCACGCACAGATTACTGTGCTCACTGAACTCCATAAGGCACGCACAGATTACTGTGCTCGCTGAACTCCATAAGGCACTCACAGATGACTGTGCTCACTGAACTCCATAAGGCACGCACAGATGACTGTGCTCACTGAACTCCATAAGGCACGCACAGATTTCTGTGATCACTGAACTCCATAAGGCACGCACAGATGACTGTGCTCACTGAACTACATAAGGCACTCACAGATGACTGTGCTCACTGAACTCCATAAGGCACGCAAAGATTACTGTGATCACTGAACTCCATAAGGCACGCACAGATGACTGTGCTCACTGAACTCCATAAGGCACGCACAGATGACTGTGCTCACTGAACTCCATAAGGCACACACAGATTACTGTGCTCGCTGAACTCCATAAGGCACGCACAGATTACTGTGATCGCTGAACTCCATAAGGCACGCACAGATTACTGTGCTCGCTGAACTCCATAAGGCACGCACAGATTCTGTGATCGCTGAACTCCATAAGGCACGCACAGATTACTGTGATCACTGAACTCCATAAGGCACGCACAGATTACTGTGCTCACTGAACTCCATAAGGCACGCACAGATTACTGTGATCACTGAACTCCATAAGGCACGCACAGATGACTGTGATCACTGAACTCCATAAGGCACACACAGATTACTGTGCTCACTGAACTCCATAAGGCACGCACAGATTACTGTGATCACTGAACTCTATAAGGCACGCACAGATTACTGTGCTCACTGAACTCCATAAGGCACTCACAGATTACTGTGATCACTGAACTCCTTAAGGCACGCACAGATGACTGTGCTCACTGAACTCCATAAGGCACGCACAGATTACTGTGATCACTGAACTCTATAAGGCACGCACAGATTACTGTGCTCACTGAACTCCATAAGGCACGCACAGATTACTGTGCTCGCTGAACTCCATAAGGCACGCACAGATGACTGTGCTCACTGAACTCCATAAGGCACGCACAGATTACTGTGCTCACTGAACTCTATAAGGCACGCACAGATAACTGTGCTCACTGAACTCCATAAGGCACTCACAGATTACTGTGATCACTGAACTCCATAAGGCACTCACAGATGACTGTGCTCACTGAACTCCATAAGGCACGCACAGATTACTGTGATCACTGAACTCCATAAGGCACGCACAGATTACTGTGCTCGCTGAACTCCATAAGGCACTCACAGATGACTGTGCTCACTGAACTCCATAAGGCACGCACAGATGACTGTGCTCACTGAACTCCATAAGGCACGCACAGATTACTGTGATCACTGAACTCCATAAGGCACGCACAGATGACTGTGCTCACTGAACTACATAAGGCACTCACAGATGACTGTGCTCACTGAACTCCATAAGGCACGCAAAGATTACTGTGATCACTGAACTCCATAAGGCACGCACAGATGACTGTGCTCACTGAACTCCATAAGGCACGCACAGATGACTGTGCTCACTGAACTCCATAAGGCACACACAGATTACTGTGCTCGCTGAACTCCATAAGGCACGCACAGATTACTGTGATCGCTGAACTCCATAAGGCACGCACAGATTACTGTGCTCGCTGAACTCCATAAGGCACGCACAGATTCTGTGATCGCTGAACTCCATAAGGCACGCACAGATTACTGTGATCACTGAACTCCATAAGGCACGCACAGATTACTGTGCTCACTGAACTCCATAAGGCACGCACAGATTACTGTGATCACTGAACTCCATAAGGCACGCACAGATGACTGTGATCACTGAACTCCATAAGGCACACACAGATTACTGTGCTCACTGAACTCCATAAGGCACGCACAGATTACTGTGATCACTGAACTCTATAAGGCACGCACAGATTACTGTGCTCACTGAACTCCATAAGGCACTCACAGATTACTGTGATCACTGAACTCCATAAGGCACGCACAGATTACTGTGCTCACTGAACTCCATAAGGCACGCACAGATTACTGTGCTCACTGAACTCCATAAGGCACGCACAGATTACTGTGCTCGCTGAACTCCATAAGGCACTCACAGATGACTGTGCTCACTGAACTCCATAAGGCACGCACAGATGACTGTGCTCACTGAACTCCATAAGGCACGCACAGATTACTGTGATCACTGAACTCCATAAGGCACGCACAGATGACTGTGCTCACTGAACTACATAAGGCACTCACAGATGACTGTGCTCACTGAACTCCATAAGGCACGCAAAGATTACTGTGATCACTGAACTCCATAAGGCACGCACAGATGACTGTGCTCACTGAACTCCATAAGGCACGCACAGATGACTGTGCTCACTGAACTCCATAAGGCACACACAGATTACTGTGCTCGCTGAACTCCATAAGGCACGCACAGATTACTGTGATCGCTGAACTCCATAAGGCACGCACAGATTACTGTGCTCGCTGAACTCCATAAGGCACGCACAGATTCTGTGATCGCTGAACTCCATAAGGCACGCACAGATTACTGTGATCACTGAACTCCATAAGGCACGCACAGATTACTGTGATCACTGAACTCCATAAGGCACGCACAGATTACTGTGATCACTGAACTCCATAAGGCACGCACAGATGACTGTGATCACTGAACTCCATAAGGCACACACAGATGACTGTGCTCACTGAACTCCATAAGGCACACACAGATTACTGTGCTCGCTGAACTCCATAAGGCACGCACAGATTACTGTGATCGCTGAACTCCATAAGGCACGCACAGATTACTGTGCTCGCTGAACTCCATAAGGCACGCACAGATTCTGTGATCGCTGAACTCCATAAGGCACGCACAGATTACTGTGATCACTGAACTCCATAAGGCACGCACAGATTACTGTGATCACTGAACTCCATAAGGCACGCACAGATGACTGTGATCACTGAACTCCATAAGGCACACACAGATTACTGTGCTCACTGAACTCCATAAGGCACGCACAGATTACTGTGATCACTGAACTCTATAAGGCACGCACAGATTACTGTGCTCACTGAACTCCATAAGGCACTCACAGATTACTGTGATCACTGAACTCCATAAGGCACGCACAGATTACTGTGCTTACTGAACTCCATAAGGCACGCACAGATGACTGTGATCACTGAACTCCATAAGGCACGCACAGATGACTGTGCTCACTGAACTCCATAAGGCACGCACAGATTACTGTGATCACTGAACTCCATAAGGCACGCGCAGATGACTGTGCTCACTGAACTCCATAAGGCACGCACAGATTACTGTGATCACTGAACTACATAAGGCACGCACAGATTACTGTGCTCACTGAACTCCATAAGGCACGCACAGATTACTGTGATCACTGAACTCTATAAGGCACGCACAGATTACTGTGCTCACTGAACTCCATAAGGCACGCACAGATTACTGTGCTCGCTGAACTCCATAAGGCACGCACAGATTACTGTGCTCACTGAACTCCATAAGGCACGCACAGATGACTGTGCTCACTGAACTCCATAAGGCACGCACAGATTACTGTGATCGCTGAACTCCATAAGGCACGCACAGATTACCGTGCTCGCTGAACTCCATAAGGCACTCACAGATTACTGTGCTCACTGAACTCCATAAGGCACGCACAGATTCTGTGATCGCTGAACTCCATAAGGCACGCACAGATTACTGTGCTCACTGAATTCTATAAGGCACGCACAGATTACTGTGCTCACTGAACTCCATAAGGCACGCACAGATTACTGTGCTCACTGAACTCCATAAGGCACGCACAGATTACTGTGATCACTGAACTCCATAAGGCACGCACAGATGACTGTGCTCACTGAACTCCATAAGGCACGCACAGATGACTGTGCTCACTGAACTCCATAAGGCACGCACAGATTACTGTGATCGCTGAACTCCATAAGGCACGCACAGATGACTGTGCTCACTGAACTCCATAAGGCACGCACAGATGACTGTGCTCACTGAACTCCATAAGGCACGCACAGATGACTGTGCTCACTGAACTCCATAAGGCACGCACAGATTACTGTGCTCACTGAACTCCATAAGGCACGCACAGATTACTGTGCTCACTGAACTCCATAAGGCACGCACAGATTACTGTGCTCGCTGAACTCCATAAGGCACGCACAGATTACTGTGCTTACTGATCTCCATAAGGCACGCACAGATTACTGTGCTCGCTGAACTCCATAAGGCACGCACAGATTACTGTGCTCACTGAACTCCATAAGGCACGCACAGATTACTGTGCTCGCTGAACTCCATAAGGCACGCACAGATTACTGTGCTCGCTGAACTCCATAAGGCACGCACAGATTACTGTGATCACTGAACTCCATAAGGCACGCACAGATTACTGTGATCACTGAACTCTATAAGGCACGCACAGATTACTGTGCTCGCTGAACTCCATAAGGCACACACAGATTACTGTGCTTACTGAACTCCATAAGGCACGCACAGATTACTGTGCTCACTGAACTCCATAAGGCACGCACAGATTACTGTGCTCACTGAACTCCATAAGGCACGCACAGATTACTGTGATCACTGAACTCCATAAGGCACGCACAGATTACTGTGCTCGCTGAACTCCATAAGGCACGCACAGATTACTGTGATCACTGAACTCCATAAGGCACGCACAGATGACTGTGATCACTGAACTCCATAAGGCACGCACAGATTACTGTGCTCACTGAACTCCATAAGGCACGCACAGATTACTGTGATCACTGAACTCCATAAGGCACGCACAGATGACTGTGCTCGCTGAACTCCATAAGGCACGCACAGATTACTGTGCTTACTGAACTCCATAAGGCACGCACAGATTACTGTGCTCGCTGAACTCCATAAGGCACGCACAGATTACTGTACTCACAGAACCGGGGACCATTCTTACCTCATATGTTATCTTCAAACTTGACTGGAGTAAAATAGGAGTAAAGTTGGGATGAACTTCTGCAGTGAGCCACAGACGAAAGGTATTTTTAGGCTGAAGAGTATTCAGTTCCTTTTTTAAAAATCAATAGAAAAAGTTACTTACACATACACGTGAAAAAAATCATTGTATCACTCTATTAATTATGAACTAATATTTCTTAACAAATATATTTTTGACATGTTGCTAAATGTCTTGCGATACAGCTAATATCCCTTGTGATTTTCATCTTCTCTACAGTATAACCACGCACGTACTGTAATTGATAACAACATGGGAATCTGGATGACTTGGGTGAAATTCAAATTCTGCCACTTATTTTTGGTGTGACCTTGGATTCCATGGTTTAAACCAACTCCAAGTAAGGCTAAAGCAATACCTACTTCATACCTGAACTGTAAACCTATTGCCATGAAGTCAGCTCCAACTCATAGTGATTCTGCAGGTCAAGGGCACAACGGCTCCAGCTTTCCTGTACAGAATTGTGGATTGAAGCTACACCCACCTTTTGATTGAAAGTTGAAAGCGTGCTGTTAAGCACTCAGAAGAGTGTTTGATAGTAAGCACTGCATCAGTGTAAGCAATAATTGCTATTCCCTAAACTACTGTCAAGCTTTAGGCCTCCAGGTTCTCCTGCTTCTATTCATGTCGTGAGAAGTCGCATAAAACAATCAGTTCCCTAATGACACTGTATAGATTCCTGCTGCCTATCATTTACATTCAAAGTTCGTAATATAAAAGCATCCCTCCATCCCTTACATTCTGTATGCTTCATTCTCTGATTCTATGCCTCTGTATGATTACTACAGAGTTGTGAGTGTGTATCACTACTTAGGAGCCCCAGGATCACTGTGGGACACACTTGGCCTGTTATAAGCTTGGAGGTTCAAACCCACCCTCTTTAGGAAAAAGATAAAGCCATTGCTCCAGGAAAGAATTAATAGTTTAAAAAACCTTGTGTAGGGTCATTAACTCATTTTTCAAAGATTTATTGAATGTCAATTTAGTAGTAACACACATATTTTCAACAACTCACAATTTGGCTAGAGACTCCTTCAATCCACTCTATTTGCATCAGTTGTATTCTATATTCTTACCTTTTTCATTATATATTTTTCCTATCAGAATAATAACATTAATTACTTACTAACTTCCTTGGTAATGATCTCACTCCCTCTGTCCCAGGACAAAAAGATACACAGGATATGCTATTGCCTTGCCGTTCCCAGCCCTCTAATGCTAGTTTCACACACAACTTTGCTTGAAAGCTTTCCCAGGGCAATCAAACGTCTACATGTTCCTGAATTTCAGAGGCATATATATATACATTCCTGTTTTATAAATTCCTATCCAAGGACTCATCTTGTTTTGCATAAGGCGAAAAAGAGTATTTAACAGAGTTAAAACGATTTCTCATCAAGTACTAATTTTTAAGAGTATAATACATAAATAGTTTAATAATGATGAGACTTAAGAGATTACTGAATTGAATATATTACATATCATGTGTATCATATTTATCTGAATCTACCTTTTCAAGAACTGGCAGCCAAGATACTACAAGATGTAAGTTCTTCAAACAGAGCCAATCTCCATTGCGGGCACATTCTTTTAACATTTGAATTGCTAAGTCAGCTTGCCCCTGACCCATTGCAACCTAAAAAAAAAAAAACCACACCGATTTATTAACACATTCACACGTAACATTATAAGATTCAAATTATCCTGTAATAAAAATTGAACTAGCTCGATTATTGTTTTGGGGAGTTTTTATATTTAATGAAGTATTGGTCTCTGCTACCAATGGGCAAAGCCACCATCCTATTTTTATCCTACTATCTTATCAGCCTTGGATTATAAAGCTACATTGTTAAAATTATATTCCCGCTATAGGTTTGTAAAATATACAAAAACATAATGAAAAGAATTATTGAAGTCTTTTGTTCCAAAATCAACTATATTTTATAACTTTATTCTCATTGACTTTGTAAGATTTATCATCAATACTATCACTTCCTTGACATTTGCTTTTTCTTTTGTTTCCCCAAAATGTACATAGTTGGCTTTCAAACTATTGGTGATTTCCTGGCCTTTTTCTAGAATGACCTAACATGTTGACAATCCTCCTTCTCTACAGCTTCTCTTAGAGATATGGAGTATAAAGAGCCAAAAAAGCAGAATATGAATCCTGATCTCTCAATGAAACACTATTTCAATTTCCCCAATCCTTAACATCAATCTCTTCTCCATGTAGTGGGTTAAACTACTTTTTAAACAGAAAATTTCAATCATTAAAAATACTCAAACAAAAGCTTAATAATCCTAAATACAGTCAGTACATAGGATTTCTATACTGTGAAGGCATGGAGAGGGAGAGTAACAGAGGTGTGCACCTATGTAAATACATTAATCCATAACAATAAAGCTATTGGCCTATGTACATATATTTAAAAGGCAATACACTGAGGTTCCAGATGGGCCTTGGGTCTCGGCTCATACCTTCCTTCAGTACAAGAACACTTTGGCATTCTGTGATGCTCACTCCCCAATTGATTGCTTAAGACAATATGGGTGCCTACGCAGATGTGATGAAGACAGATGATGGTGCCTGGCTACTAACAGTGTCTGGAGTCTTAAAGACTTGAAGTTAAACAAGTGGCCATCCAACAGTGAAGCAAAAAGCCCACATGGAAGAAGCACACCAGTGGATGCAATTGTGAGGTGTCGAGACTGGGAAATGGCATCAGAAGACTCACAACAAACAGTAAACAAACAAAAATGCATTGGTGAGAATGGAGGGGTGTTGCAACAGAGACCAAAAGCCCATCTGTGGACAAAGGAACATCCCCCCACATAGAAGAAGCAGGGAGGGGATGAGTCAATCAGAGTGCAGTAGAGCACTAATGGATCGTGCAATATACCTCTGATCCCTTGAGGCCTCCTCACCCCCGCCCCCTATCATGACCCCAGTGCTGCTTCCCACTCTGGACTAGACGGGAGCATGTACATAGGTAGAGGCAAGAGATAAAACTCATGACACATGGAACCCAGGAACCAAAGGGTAGGAGGAAGAAGGGGAGTGATGGGGCAGAGTGGGGCACAGATCGCAATGAAGGGCACATAACCACACACACACCTCTCCAGGGGGAAGAACAACAGAATCCAGAGGGGAAGGGAGACAGGGAAGGTGTGAGACTTGAAAATAATCAGCAATCTATAATCTATCAAGGGGCCACGAGGGTTTGGGGTGGGGGAACAAAGGGGGAGGGAGCTGATCCCAAGGACTCAATGGAAAGTAATGTCTAGAAAAACGATGTAATATATGTACTAATATGTAGGATACAATTGATGTATGGATTGTAACAAGAATTGTAAGAGCCCCTAATAAAATGATCTTAAAAAAAAGTTAGACTAGGTGATGACTTAATTCTAAGATTCTGTTAGATTTATCAAGAATCTAAAATGTTAATGGCTTGTCTTCAATCAACAATCTAAATGAGGCATCAACTAAGTCCACATGGAAGAAACACACCAGCCTGTATGATCCAAGGATTATAAATAATAAAATCCAATTCCAAAGGAGGAAATGTAAACACCCTGTTTGCATAAGGCTATGGTTGACAGTGGAAGCCTCGATCCATTTATAGGGTCCCCACATGGATTAAGCTTCTGGTGAATCCCCTCCAACCATCATCAAGGGATGTGAACAGTCCTGCTATCAGGCAGAAGGTGCAGTGGAAAGTGGGCTACTGCAGATGCAGTTAGGTTAAAATGTAACAGCTTATCATTTGATCACCCCTTTGACCTGTTTTGAAATTGTTCTGGATTTTAATCTTTTCTGTTTTGTTTTTAATTGAGGTTTTTATCTGTATCACTTTGTTATTGTTGTATTTTTGGGGGGCGTATGAAATCCTAAATAGGTAAATCTTGGAGAAAGTAAGTGGATTAATGGTTTCTGAGGGTAGGCCAGCCAAGGAAGGTTGGGGGCAAATGGGGAGCTAATAGCAATGAGTACAAGAAAGAAAATGTTCTAATATTGGATTGTGGTGATGACTGCACAACTTTAAAAATTATGATTAAAGTATTACATTACATCATATGTGACTTATACACCAATAAAACTTTTTAAAAGTCTAAAGAGGCTATGTGCTAATACTATATCAATCTAAATTCTTCCATCTGTTTTAAAATTAAATTTGTAAAGTACTTATGTGTCAGTCAAGTGGTATCTGTGTGTATATGTATTTTATAATACTTATATTTACATATATTATTTACCCCACTATAAAACCAAACCCACCACCATAGAGTTGATTCTAACTCACAGTAAACTTACAAATAGTTTCTGAAGATATGAGTCTTTTTTTGAATCATTTTATTGGGGGCTCGTACAATTCTTAACACCATCCATACATACATCAATTGTGTAAAGCAAATTTGTACATTTATTGCCATCATCATTCTCAAAGCCTTTGCCTTCTGCTTGAGCCCTTGGTATCAGTTCCTCATTTTTCCCTCCTTCCCCGCCCCCCACTCCACAAACCCTTTAATAATTTATAAATTATTCTGTCATCTTACATTCTCCAACGTCTCCCTTCACCCATTTTTCTGTTGTCCGTGCCCCAGGGAGGAGGTCACATGTAGATCCTTGTAATCGGTTCCCCTTTTCTATCCCACCTTCGCTCCAACCTCCCAGTATCGCCATTCTCACCACTGGTCCTGGAGGGATCATCTGTTCTGGACTCCCTGTGCTTCCGGTTCCTATCTGTACCAGTGTACATGCTCTGGCATGGCCAGATTTGTAAAGTAGAATTGGGATCATGATAGTAGGGGGTGCAGGGGGGGTGTGTTAGAAGCAGTTAGGAATTAGAGGAAAGTTGTACGTTTCATCATTGCTACCCTGCACCCTCACTGGCTCATCTCCCCGTGACCCTTCTGTAAGAGGATGTCCAGTTGCCTAGAAATGGGTCTTGGGTCTCCAATCTGCACTCCCTCTCAATCACAATGATTTGATTTTTTGTTCTTTGATGCCTGATACCCGATCCTTTCGACACCTCATGATCACACAAGCTGGTGTGCTTCTTCCATGTGAACTTTGTTGCTTCTGAGCTAGATGGCCGCTTGTTTACCTTCAAGCCTTTAAGAATCCAGACACTTTATCTTTTGATAGCCGGGCAACATCAGCTTTCTTCACCACATTTACTTATGTACCCATTTGTCTTCTGCTATCATATTGGGAAGGTGAGCACACAATGATATGGTTTTTTTGTTCTTTGATTCCTGATAGCTGATAAGATATGGGTCATTACAGAAGACAGTTTGATCTTTCTTTGATGGAGTGGGTGATGGGTTTGAATCTCTGACCTTGTGTTAGTTGTCCAACAACACCAAAACTGAGACTAAACTCACTGCCACCAAGTCGATTCTGACTCAGAGTGACCCGTTAGAGCAGAGTAAATCTGCCTTTGATTTTCTAAGACTTTAAATCTTTTTTTTAATGATCTAAATCTTTAATGGAAGTAGACACTCTCATTTTTCTCCCACAGAGAGGCTGGTGAGCTTCAACCACATACTTTGTGGTTAGCATGTCTTGGCTCAAAGCTTTTTACTACATACTTCATCAAAACCGTGTCATGAGCACTATTATATATTACTTCACTGTTATAGATTACTTCAAACCACAGTGATTTCTTTTTTCATTGCATGTACAACAGAGTATTTTAGCTGATCTTCCAAGTGCTGATTTGAGTTCTGAATTAGACTTGAAGTGGTTGAGAATAGGAACTACATCTGATTCATTGCCTATTAAAGTATATAACAAATGAGGTAATAAATACTGGGATATTGTTAATTTTTCAATTTAAGGGATTATAGAAATAGAAGTTGAATTGATTCCCACATTTTCTGATATGTTATATAATTCAAATTATTATTTTGTCATTAGTAAATCACATGCAAAAAATGTGAATACATAAATGAAAGAATTAGAGGAAAATACTTTTGATTAATTGAAATATTAACTAAAGCAAGAACTCAAAAATTTCCAAAATGTATATATTATGTAACAACAGACAGAAGTTTTGAAAAACTTTAAGAAGAAAACATTTGCTGTCAGAAAAATATATATATACTATCATTGAAGTCTCATGAAACTGATTACCAAAAATAGTTTTAGTGTTAAAATTTTTACATTTTATATATATATACACATAGGAGGAGGCTTCAAAAATTAGTGGGCAATTAAATGAAAAGATAATGGTATTTTTCTACAAACTTCTTCAAGTCTCATTTTTTCTGAATATATTCAATAGCAATTAAAAATGTTTTATAATAAAATAATGAATAAATCTGCCCAAATGTCAAGATTTTACTCTATTAAACCATTTGTAAGTGTAATACCTTTATACACAAGTTCAGATGTTCTAATTGTACAATGGATTATAAATATACAAAATGATAAAAATTATCTTCCTAAAATATTAGATCATCTAAAAATTCATATTACATTTATATTAGATATGAAAATTAAGAGAATTTAAAACAATTTTTCATTTCCATTTGAGATATAAAAATAAATAATCTTCTCCTATTTCCTAATAATTAGGTAAGCCTAAAACAATCTCTATACCTTTGTAATTAGGTTTAGTAAAAAGTTATGAAAAGCCAGATTAATATCAAAACTTAGTTATCTTCTCCATAAAAGTTAAATAATAGAAAGTACATAAATTATGTTTTATCTTTCTATAAGAAAAGATTCTCCTACCTCAAGACATTTCACTGACAACTGAAAGTTGTCCTAATGGATAAACTAATCTCTTATTGACAATCATCAGGGTCCGAATGGCACTCCATAGAGTAAGGCTGGGCAGTCCTATACACTGGAGCCTGGCAGTCCTGATTCTGTGCTATTTACCACTTTACACGGTTCCTCGTGAGAGTTTTATATTTTCATTTCTGGTTGCTACAAAATTTATTTTTTAGTTACTACTTATTGCTTTGGTGACAATAGATTATTTGTAGGCTTATCAAAAACTGAAAAGTACTTTAATAAAGTAAAATTGTGAAACTGCATGCAAAATAAATTGGAGAAAAGTCAATTAGAACAAAAGTTGCCAACTTTATCTCAGAAAAATAAGATACATTTATTCAAGAAAATATACTTCCTGCACATCAGTAAGGACACATTTCCAATTCCCTCTCTCACGCTGACCCTCTGTTTTCCTTAGAAGGGCACTTTTCGTAATGTTGGATCTCTTCAGATACCAGGATAATCTCCTCATCACGTTCTCCTGAACTGAACTACATGGGTAGAGTAGCATTAAGTTCCAGGGATTAGGATGAGGGCAATGAGAAGCCATTCCTTGCCCCACTCAAGCAAAGATGAATCATATCAAAGTGAAAACAGCGGGGCACTGACCTGATGGTAACACTCTCCACTTCTTTCGGCATTGGCCAGTTCCTGCAGTTCCTGAGAAGGGTCAGCACCCGGGGAAATGATGATCAGGACAGGCTCGATTTCCAGCGTCTCTTTGTATAAACGTTTGAGATTCAGAGGAAGAGGAGACAACTCTTTCAGTTCTAAAGATTATTAAGGAAGTTAAAGATAAAAGACAACATAAATCAGAAAAATTATTCAGTAAAACCAATTTCATTATACATACTCAATAGTACCTAAGTGAATTACAATCCCATACCTAATTAAAATGTTTCCCTCTATAACTATTCACATGCTAGTGTATACCAGGCATTAATCTAAATACTTTATATTTAAAATAATCTAATTATTACGACAACCTTGAGAGATAGATACCCTGATAACCACATTTAGCAGATTAAAAAAAGAGACACAGTCAGTGTTAGGGCTCAATATATAATTTTCTCCTTTCTGGAGACGACTAAACCCAGGTATGTGAGAAGGATTAAATTATACCGCGAGTAAAACCTAGAGAGAAAAGATTATGCACAAATATTGGTTCCTCTACTTTAAAATTCTAAACACAAATTCTTTCATAAGAAAATAATTTTTAGAAGCCTAAACACTGTAACTAACTATAGAATGCCAACTATGCATTAAATTTAATACACATTATGTATGGTCATATCCAACATAGAGGACTAGGTTTCAAACTAAGGAGATTCTGTAAGGTAAGTAAAATGAAGTAAAATAAAAAGACCTTAGGATTTTTCCAAGATAAGGTCAAAGAAAATGTTGATAAAACACAGATAATTCTTGTCAGTCATGTAGTTCTAGACAAGCAGTACTTACGCAGAGTTTTACATGCAAATAGAGCCATGGCGCTCTGCAATCTGTCTGGTCGGAGCGCTTGTACCACAAGAACCTTAAAATGGAAGTACAAGTTGTTTTAAAGTAACAATGTTTCCACAAAAGCCGTAATTAAACTACAGTTATGCCAATTAAGTAAATACAACTATTTATAAAATCTGGTATAATACTATTCTTCCATAGCATTACCCTGACTTGAAAACTGTCACAACAGGTATAAAATAGGGTCTGATTTTGATATCCGAAATACTGCTGGGATCCATTTACCTCCTGAAACCTGTCATCAAAAGACGCTATCGGCATGCGAAAGTCATGGGATTGTCTTTAGAGTCTACTGAAGGGCCAAGCCACAGGTGAAAACAATACTATGGAAGTAAGGCCTTTGTGGTGACAGCAAAACAGAGGCTGCAGGCCCAGCCTTGCAGTTTCAAATGCACGACACGGATATGCCTAGATGCCTGGGCTCTGACATGATGAATTTATTAGTGCCGGTGTTAGTTTCAACACACTTAGTGAGATAAAATTCATATATATGGAGACTCAAAGTGGACAGAAACCCAAGCCAGCAGTGTAATTCCTGTAGGACTTGCCCACAAAGGGTGGGCAATCAGAGGGTGGAGCCCAGCGGTAGCTTTCATGATTGAATTTGGAGAGGAAATGGACACAAACTCCTTGCTCACCAATGAGTCTGCTCCGCTATGCATGACTATACCACCTTAAAGGTCATACAGCATTTGAAGGCAAAGCTTCTTTGTAAACTGCTTCTGAAAACCTCTTTCCATTTAGATAATGCCAAATTTTACCTGCTGAAATAAGGAAACTTTTCTGGCAAGAATAGACGGAAAGTCTTGTTCGCACACTGAATTGTGATAGTAAGTACGCCACAGAGCTGCGTCCTCAAAGCAGAGGGTCTGATAGAGAGTAGGAAGAGTAATCTAAAAAAAATTAAAAGGAAAATTCATGGCAGAGAACACATGTAAACACATCTTTGTTTTAATTTGAAAAAGTAAATTTAAAAAAATATTATAAATTGTTAATCATTTATTTTGTACTTGTAGTTCAGAAATAATATGGTAGACTATTCAATGTTAAATCCAAAATTAAATAAAAGTAGACATTTCTATAGAGTAGTACTACATCACTTAAACTAAGCCACTGGTAATAAATCTTTTCTCTACATCAAAATATTTGCATTTAACTGTCTCCACCTTGTGGAGAAAAGACATGATATCATCTAAGGCTTAGATTCTAAGCTAAGTACAAGTTTAAGCACTGCAGCAAATTGGAGGATCATATTAGATTCCAAAAGTTTGCCATATTTCATATCATGGGCCATAACAAATCATATCTTCTAAGTCATATTC
The DNA here is from genome assembly GCF_050624435.1 of Tenrec ecaudatus. Taxonomy (NCBI): domain Eukaryota; kingdom Metazoa; phylum Chordata; class Mammalia; order Afrosoricida; family Tenrecidae; genus Tenrec; species Tenrec ecaudatus. The sequence goes on along the minus strand of NC_134533.1, from coordinate 100,181,380 downwards.
ATTTGTTCAGAACATTCGAACTCCCGTCAGTACCTGTTAACTTCTACTCTTCATTCAATATTGATCTTAAATCTTATCATCTCTCAGAGATCTCCCCAACATAAATACATAAACTCTTTCTCAAAAATAGTATTATCTCTTCAGAGTATCTCTGAAATTTTTCCATCAATCTATTGAGAAAAACTGATACTTTTTACTTAAGAACTTTCTCATAATCACGGAATCAGCAAAACTGATTGCAACAAAGAATGTCTTGCCAACAGAAACAATGCAATACACACCCACATACACCCACACACCCACCCACCCACCCACACACACCCACACCCACCCACACACACCCACACACCCACACACACACACCCCCACACACCCACACACACCCCCACACCCCCACACACACACCCCCACACACACCCACACCCACACACACCCACACACCCACACACACACACACCCACACCCACCCACACACCCACACACACCCTTGTAGTAGGAAAGGAATACCTTTAGTGTTGCCACCGCCCAGCTTCTTTCCTGATCTATCCAAGATGGAAGCTGATCACGTATTCTTTGTTGAGAGTCCTTTAATAAAATCAGTTACTGTCTTTGGTATATATGAATAAAATTAGACTTTGAAAAATTAATTAATTAGCTATGTTTACAAACACTTGTTCATTCTATGTATTATTTCTTTATTCCTTATTTATTTTACACGTTAACATGAAAGATTCCTAATTATGTTATATATAATCACTTTGACAAGTGCTGCATTCATTTTCATTGTGTTTAATCTTTCATGAAATATAAGAGCCATCTATGGAATTATACTATTAAATACTACGTTTCAGAATGAATGTCGGTTGTATATTACAGTTTGGGTATACTGACATGACAAATTCACTGGAGGGGAAAAATTGAATTATGCTATTAAAAGTTTAAATTTTTAAAATTTCTTAAATTACATTAATTAAAGTTCCTAAATATAAGATTTCACTTCCTTATAGATTATAAAGGTATTCTTGGAATAAAAAACATAAACTGGGGAAAGGGAGAACTGAATTTACTTCTTATTATTTAGTTAATATTATTAAGAAAATATAATATTCAAAGACAAAATATAAATTAAGTCTATTTTAAAATGAGGGCAATATAGACAATGCAATATTCCAATGAGATAACAGTAGTATCAATGATAAAATTGTTAGGAAGAAAATTAGGTTTTGTGATCTCCATAGCCACAACTGTTTCCTGAGAATATTATTTTAACTTACAGCTTTCCGTAACATATCTCCAACAACCACACCTGTAAAGGTATCCCATTCCTATTAAATAAAAACAAGGAAACAAAAACATAAAAATATTCTCTAGTTAACAAAATATTCTTAATACAATGAAGGCTTACAATGAAGCCTTCGGAGGGCTCTGAAAAAATATATGACTCCTTTCATATCTTTCTACTATAACACTAAGATCATAAAAACCAGTACATGTACCAAAACAAAATATTAACTTGAATATAATAGAAATTATTTTATTAAAACAAAAGTGCAAATGTGTACACGTGTATGTATGTCTATATTTACATAAATAACATGCACACATATATATATATCTCAATATCCAGAAATTCTACTGTCACATCCAGATAGCACTTGTTCATAATGTATTTGTTCTAGAACATACTAATCTCCACCAATAGATAGGAACATTAAAGACTTGCTACCGTCCATTCGTAAAACCCTACAGAACAAGCAGAACTACTGCGCAGGTTTCCAAGGCTGTATATCTTTATGGAAGCAGACTTTTTCCAAGAAAGCAACTGGTGGGTTATAATCACCATCCTCTCGGATAATGGCTGTGGACAGAACATGAGCCTTGACTTCAGAATGGCTCACACGTCTAACAAAAGGAGGAGGTGACCCCAGAACATAGTGAATCTGACACATGTACGCAGGGCTACTAGGTCAAAGCTGACTGTCCATAGACCCTGCCTGCTTGCGCTCTCGGCATTAGAGCCTCGCTTGATGATAATGGCATGGAAATGACCAAAATCACTTGCAAATGACTTTTGAAAAAATAAAACTAGGAGCAGATCAGAAATGCATTAGTTAGCTCTAGCTTCAGGGTTGTTCTTCTGAAGTTTGGTAAGGGCAAACCAAAATGAAGTCACAGAAAAACGCTGTGCATGAGAAGATAGATATAAACACAAAGGTCAAAGCATTTGAGCCTCTCCATACTCGTTTCATGTGCTGACTCTGAAAAACCTGTGACGTTAATAAATAATGAGTATCTATTTTGTTTAACTTTTTCCTACTTGTGAGTGCCACTGTTCAGACCAGGAAAATAAGGTTGACTTTTCTGGATCCTATACACTGTTCAGAAAAACATGAGCAATTTCATGAGTTGCATGCATTGCTTTCCCTGTTTTATGCCCTCATTTCAAAAAATTGAGCTTATCCTTTAACTGAATGCAATTTCTTATGTAACTATAAATCCACCTGTAACTACATTTCTATGAATTTTCTATGAAAATTCCTTCTTTAATTAAACTTACATTATCTTGAAAGAGTTCAGGGTGCATTCCTCGAACAAAATGCAAAGCGAACATTAATTGATCAGCCTGAAAAAAATAAGTTATTTTGTATTATATAAATTTATATTTGTAAAATTATAGTTCTTAAATTTCTGTTCACATTCACTCTTTAAATCATCTACTCATTAATATACAAAGCAAAATCACTATTCAAATTATACTTATAAAAATAAACAGATCTAAGTTGGGGTTGGAGGAAGGATAGAAAAGGTACTAGAAGGTTTGCCAAAAATGCTAAAATTAAGCAACCTGTATATGTAATTGAAAGGGAAGGATCTAATTTATTTAGCCAAGAAAAATCCAAATATGAGGGTCAAATGAATCACTATTAACAGATCAATCTTTTGCATTATCAATTACCAATTTGTCATTTTGTACATTTAAACCTATGGGTAATTACATGCTATTATCACAACTTCTTTCTCCTTGCTAGACATGAACTTTTGAAATTAAACAAGATGCCAGTGAACTCTTAATTTTCCACTTAGTAAAAAGAGATAGTAAACTAAACCAACAAATAATCATACAAATGTGTATTTACAGAAAAGCAGCAAAACTAGCATATGAATGTGCTTAGGAACTACAAACGAAACTATCAGATGACTCAACATCTTCCTAGTGAAATAAAAGCCAAATCAAGAATAGGCTCTATCAATAAACAGTTCTATTAGAACTCCCTGCCATTGAGTCAATTCTGACTTCCGAAAAATAAAACTCAGTGCCATCAAGTTGATGCAACTCAGAACGACCCTCTAGGGCAGAGTAAAGCTGTCCCTGTGTTTCGACGTCTGTACATCTTTACTGCACTTCCTCCAGTGCAGTGGGTGGTGGTTTCAACTGCTCACCGTGTGATTAGCACGGCCCATGTTAGCCACTACGCCACCTCAAACACAGACCATGCCCAAGAGTCTAAAGAAAGAAGACAGATAGAAAAGGGGAAACAGAAAGTACGAGAGAAATGCAGACTCAGCTTTCAAGGGCAAGGGGAACCAATGAGGAAAGGGAAGAAAGGAGATTGACACCAAGGGAGACTCTAGGAAGAGAAACTGATGGCTCGGCAGTTTCTATTAGGTGCTGCCAAACAGCCAGCTTCTAATAATCAGTGTCTGAATCCAGCTGTCTGATCCTAAATAACACATTCTGCCCCCCACCCATACAATAAAAAGTTTCATTACAATAAAAAAGGTTTTTTAATTAAAATTTTATATTGTGGGAATTGACTCAAATTCTAAGGATTAAATTAGAATACAACTGCATTCTCTGGTACTTCACATTTACAAGAGTAAGAGCTCTGCCATCGTACTGTTTTGTACATTGATGCTGTATGCTTGGCAGTGCTGTCACAATGTTAAGAAGGCAAGAACACTGCTGGCGGTGATGGTACGTACTTCAATTTAGCTGGGCTCTCACTCTCGGTAGTGCAGCGATGGAATTTGGCCATTGTGACTGAGTGAAAAAGAGTCTGGCATTGCTTATTTTAAATTTCAAAGGGCCCATTTTGGGGCTACAGGGTCAAATTATTTTATCTCCATAAAAGCAAGTGTAGGGTTGAATCAATTATGTTACCATTGGCCCATGGTTGGTCTTTCTCTTCCTCCCTGTATAAAAGAAACCTGGCTGTAACTAGTCTACTTCAAGCATTGAAAAAAAACTTTAGAGCCAGAATGGTCACTCAACATATATACAGAACAACCGTCACAATGAGCCTATGTTTCCACCATTTGAATTTTGTGATTTTTATCACTTAAACCAAAACAAACAAACAAAAACAACCAAACTTCCTGCCAAGAGTCAATTCCAGCTCACAGCAACCATCTAAAAGGTTTACTCGACTCTGAGGACTAGACTATCAGGACCCAGTAGATCTCCGAGGCTTTCGGCAATTTAATGTTATGCTGATTGCTAACCACTCAAAAAGCTTTCATGAAAATATGTAATTGGTGCCATCCAGAGTAAGATTGTAGTGCTAAATCTTGAGAAACGTAGCTCATTACTGTATGATTAATGTGCTTTCTGAATTCTTACTCACCAGCGAAACTCTATTTTATAATGAACTCATGCTGCATAACTTTTAATATTTTTCATATATAAATATGAACTTGAAAAAATGGATATTCAATCAACAATTAAAAACATGCCATTAAGAACTGTAAGCCCTAGGAATGTTTTAAAAAGCCATGCTCTGCTCTTCACAATAGAAAGGTCTGACTCAAGAAGGGCATTGAAACGTTCTAAGTGGGGCCTGAAGCCTCTCCACGCTCTCCTAGTGAATGAAATGCCGCCTTTGACTAGATTAACTATATCTGTAAAAGGTAAAGAGAGACTATCAAATTCTGGATACAGAATATTTATTGTAACTTCTCCAATTACATCATGAAATATTTCAAACACTATATGGCGGTAAGGAGCCGTGGTGGTCCTGTCCAGTAAGCATTGGGTTGCTAACCACAAGACTGGCAGTTCAAAGCTCCCAGCTGCTTCTTGGGAGAAAGATGAAGCTATCCAGTCCAGTGAATTTACAGCTTAAGGAACACTGTACACAGTTACTGAAACAGACTGCAGTGGTTTGCTTTGGTTTACTTAAAGATATATCTAACCAATAATTATACTACATGCACAAAAAGTAAAATAAGATTATTAAAATTGAGATGTAGGTTTACAAACTAGAAACAAGAAAAAAATTATTAGCTATTAAAAAAATATTTTAATTAATAAATATGTTTATACCATATCCACTTTTAAAAAGAATTTCTACGTACCTTTAAAAAAACATATTGATAACATTTTCACAAATCAAGTCTAGTTTAGTACATATGTTTTAAAAAGATGAATAAAAAATTATTATCAGGAGATTGGCTAAAATAAAAATTATTGCCTAGAAAGTTTAAAAGAATCAAAACTGCATAAAATAATCATATATTAATAATCTACAAATATAAGTAGGAAAAATCCAAAGATAATTACAATTACATTATTGTACATTTGTTCTATAAAGCAAAAGCTTAGTCCATGAATAATAAGAACTTGGATAAATATGGCAATTGAGGTAAAAGATAAAAAGAAACTCCTTTAAAACAATACAGACAAGAAGAAAAGACTAAGATATCATTGGTAAGCTACCTTGAAGATACATATTTTGGGTTGACAAGAATGTAAGAAAGCAGGCGCTGTCTCTGCGAGCAGTGGTATGAAATGGAAAATTTTTTTCAAAAGGCACTGCAACAGTATTTTACAAATTTTTTTTATTTTACAGAATTTTTAATGTACATAGCTCAGACAAGAAATTATATTCCATCGAAAAATCTATTGATTAGAATTTCTTACATTTAAAGATGAGTGTACTGAATGGAATATTCATTGTAGATCTCTATCTAACAACAAAAAATAAACTCTAACATCCACCAATAGTGCATAAGTAAAGTAATATATAATTGTATGGTATTTGAAGTACTATCAATAAGGCTAACATAATTACACTTACAGAAATCTCCAAGACCTACTACAAGACTGGGGAAGCTGCAGAACAGTAGAATGTGTAAAATAAATATGTCTATATTTTTGTGCCTATTTATAGAGAAGAAAAGAACTACAAGGAACAGAAAAAATTGTGAACAATTCATTCTAATAACCAAAACTCTAATGAAGCAGTAAGAATTGCAGGAGAGGGTGAAATAAAATCTTAAGGACTTTTGTTTGAAGTTTGAAACTCTTTGCAAGATTTTAAAGCTTTTAGGTTGTGAAGGGAAAAACTGTTACAGGAGATAAAGTATTATACAAATGTTAGCGATAGTGAGATTGATACTCTGGACCTCTGTAATGGCTATCTTCGTTCTCTAGGGTCGTAACACTTTCCATATATACCACTGACAAAATAGGCTATAGAATCAGTTGCTAACATGAACTCATTTTAGAGAAATTAAAATTGAGGTGTAACCGGGGATGTTTAGAATCTTACTTTAATGGCAGGATCCGTAAAGCTTACAAAGTGCATTGTAGTTCCTACTGGGTTGTGACTGCTAACCCCTCCTTTGCTCGCTCTCCCTTCCCTAGTCACTACATCCTCAAGAACTCCACAAATGCTGAAAGGCATTCTGGTTAATAATGAATATTCTTCTGATAACCTATTAGAAATACCAATTTCAACACTTATCATTAGGTAAAAGTTACTGTATATTTTAACTGCATATACTATATTAAGTCAAGAACCAACTAGTTTTTTATCCTTGATAACATGTTTCTTACCTTAAATAAACAACGGCATATATATTCATATACCATATGTTTTAATGAGTTGATCAGAGACTGGATTCTCTGTTCTGTACTTTCAGAATCCTGCAAATTAGAATTTGAAAATTAAAAACTATTAGAAAATGAATAAACAATTAAAAGGCATACATAGTTTGGTTACTCTTATACATTGTCCCTATATACTCAAAGTTGATTCTGAAACAAGAATAATTTTCCTTCAAATTCAAGGGAATACATATATATATATATATCAAACAAACATGAATATAAGACTAAGCATGTGTAAGTGGTTCTGTAGGCAAATGTATGTATACATATATACACATTATGTATTTGTACTACATATATATTCATACAGAAAATAGCCACATAAGGATACTGTAATAGATACTTCTTAGACAAAATCACCTTGCATAAACACCTTGAAAGATTGAGTTGCTGAGTCTGAAGACTTAGCACCAGAGTCTACAGGTATAACTAGTCAATGGGCATAACACAGCTCATAATAATGTTCTATATCCTAGTTTGGTGTGTTACACTGACTCGTAAGAGCTTGCGCGTAGCCAGCTAAGATATAACTACTGGTCTGTACACATCTAGAGCAGAAGAGAATGAAGGAAATCAAAGACTCAAAGGAGAAAGTAGCCCACAGGACTCATCCTCAGAGTGTACACAAACCTCCTTCACGGCACGACCCTTTAATACAGTTCATGTTGTGGTGACCCCCCCCCCAACCAAACCATTATTTTTACTGCTACTTCCTAACTGTAATTTTGCTACTGTTATGAATACTAATGTAAATATCTGATATACAGGATGTATTTTCATTGTTACAAATTGAACATAATTAAAGCATAGTGATTAATGACAAAAAGAATATGTAATTATATATTGTGAAATATTTATTTCTAATTACAAATGAATGAAATTTTGTCTTGAAGTATGGTATAGCACGGTTAGTATTAAATTAACAACAGTAAACTACATTGCTACATTTTGCAACATATGCATAAAAAGCCAATGTCAGTGGGAAGGTTGAGATAGCTTCTTTCTCACCAGATCAGAAATTCTCAGAGAGGTCTTTGCAAGAGCAAAATGAAGATCATCTTCCACAACCAGTCTACTTCTGCATTTAGACTTGATAAACAGCAAGCTGGAAAACCCTGTTTCACAAAGTTGTGTGGTTGGAAATGGAAGAAGGCACAACACAGTCTCAGGACGAACAGGATATGACTGCAAACACTTGATCCAGAATCTTGTAACTGACATTGTAGAGAAATCAGTTCTTGCTGCATCACTGTTAATAAGTTCAACAAATTCCTCTTGTGCTGTCTCAGGAACATCTTCAACTTTGACTGTGAATGGGCTTCTGGCAAGTGCAAATAGGGTGTCAGGTAGATTTGGAAAGTACGATGAAATTCCATCTGTAAGCATGGGCAAGTGTTCTTTCACAGACACTATCATCGTAATCCTTTTGTCTGGTTCAACGCCATGTTCCCGAAAGAGACAAGATAATGTAGGCAGCATATAAATTTTATTTTCATCCAAATTGTTTTTGCCAAAGCTGAAGTTCATTTGGAATGATCGGATCTTTTCAGACAAATCGAGGCATGTGCATTTGGTCCTTGCAGTGATCAATTTAACTCACTCAAGATGGTAAAGTTGTCAACCAAGTAAGCTATTTTATGCAGATCACTTTTATCACTCAAAAGTGCTTCAAACTGAGGTATTGCTTTCTGATTACAAAATGTTTTGAGTTCATCACGAAGCTCAAACATACATTTTAAAACTTTTCCTCTAGACAACCATATCACTTCAGTGTGAAATAGCAGAGCATTATTCGGCACATCCATCTCGTTGCAGTTACAAACACTGTTGACTGTTTAAAGTGCTTGCCTTTACAAAACTGACAGAACTTATGACGCCTTTCATCCCTTCTTGTAACTCTTGTGGCAGTGTCTTCGTTGCCGATGAATCATACAGTGAGTTTTGATGACTTCTGGTGACTCATTCAGTGCCAAACGTTGAAATCCAAATAGAAACCCTAGCAGGGCTGGAGCACCATCTGGGCAAACACCACAAACCTTTTCCCAAGAGATCTTTCAGAAATGAGCCAACTGTGTCAAATACATTACGTGCAGTAGTTGACATTTCAAGAGTTTTTCAAAAAAGAAACTCATCTTTAAAGTCATCAACATTAATTTACCTCACGCAAACCAGTAACTGTGAAGAGTCTGCAATGTCTGTAGACTCAGCAAGCCAGATGCTAAATATTGGAAGTGGAGCAGATTTAATTTCCTGGAGTACCTGATCAAGAATATCAGCAGACATGGCATCTATTCTTCTGCCAACAGCAGTGTCATTAGATAAGGAAATTGCACTCAATTTCGTAACAAATTCATCTCTGTGCATAATACGAGCAATATCTTTGGCCGCTGGCAACAGTAAATCCTGAGCAATGGTGTGAGGTTTCATAGTTCTGGCGATTCTGAGCGCCACCAAATATATGAAGCTTCAATGGCTGCTATGTTTTGTTTGTGATACTTGCCACCAGTGTCAAGTCTGGCTTTCTTGAGTCCATCAGCTTTGCTTCTAAAACAGTTGGTATCTCTCTGGCAAAGCTCAGGTGCTTGCTATCAAAATGGCATTTCATTTTGGTCAGCTTCATAGATTCAGCTGATAGAACTTCACAACAAATAACACCTGTGGGTCACAACCTCTATCTTAGGACCAGAAAAACGAGATGGTTCCTGGTTACGACTGTTAACTACTGTGACGAGGGACACACAGATGGCCCCAGATAGAGTGCCGGAGTGGAATGCAGAAGAAAACTCAAGTTCTCAAAAAGCGACCAGACTTTCTAAGTCTAGAGTAGAGGAACTTCCAAGACCTCCTTAGATACAAACCCTGTCAACTGGGAACTCAAACCACTCCAAAGATAACCTACCAGCTAAAACACAGAGTAGCTCATCAACAGTATCACCACGATGCTTCTGGAAGAATCCTCTGAATGAGTTCAAAAGTCAACACTGACCCTAGACCAAAGATAAGATGCTAAAGAAACACAGGGAATCACACTAATGGAAACATAGCCACTGGGAATAATTAGAAGGCTGACACACTGTAAACAGTGTAACTAATGTCATAGATTAAAATGTATAGCAATTGTAAAATGAGAATCTAATTTGCTGTGTTTTCTTAAAATCACAGTCAAATGTATAAAAAATGTTGTTTTACTCTTTTAAATTTGGAGGCAAACATGACACTCGCAGTGACAGAACAAATATCCACATAGGAGCGGGTTAAAGAAAGGAATGGCATGGCCTCACAATAGTTTTGAGAGATTATAGAATATTAATTGACATGGAATTTGTCAGCCACACACTAATAGTGTTTAAAAGCAGAGATTGATGTGCTCGCTTCAGCAGCATACATACTAAAGGCACAGATTGATACCTTTTTGTTTAAAACTATTTAGTAGCCCTAAATTTTGTAATTCCAATCCTAGTGGCATAGTGGATACTTGTTGGACTGCTAACCTCTAGGTCAGCAGTTCTAAACCAGCAGCCACCCTGTAAGAGAAAGCGCAGCTTCTCAACTCCGAGAGCTGAAGTCTGGTAAACGGATGGGAGCAGGTCCACCCTGCTATGCAGTGTGGGGTTGAGTCAGAATCGGCTTGATGGCAGTGGGTTTAGTGAGTGGCCAACAACATACCTGTTTGTTTTGCAGAGCTCGTTGGAAAAGTCGTAGAAATGCCGCCAAACTAAAACGATACATGTTATTAATTTTGGACAGGTCAGAAATAATGAAGTACATCTTGCTGGCACTCTCAGCCAGAGGAAGATATGCATCCCGCTCCTGTAGATCAGGGATGGGGAAGGAGGGAAACACATTAGTTTTAGTGATTTACTGCCACCTACCGACCAGTATACATATAGCTAGCTATAGCCTTCCTATTTCGAGTTCTACAAAAATGAAGATGAACGGTCTGCTAAAAGTCATTCTTCCTTATTTTTACAGAATTATGCACAAGTGATTTTAAATAATTATCTGTCCAATTAAATTACAGAACTCGTATTGGTTCTTGGAGTTTTCTTAATGAGAACCAACAGCATTTTCCCTAGAGTCAAGAGGGTAAGCTAAAATGGAAAACAGTTGTGATCAGAGACTTGGTGTTACAATTTTATATTTCTGAAGAGAATTGCTTCTGGTGACTGCCAAAGGGCATTGTATTATTACTACATTGCTGCCATAAATTAAAAGTTCCTATTATTACACTAATGTGCGAGAATGGTGCTAACAAGAACATTTATGAACTGGAGGTAGCAAATAACCTGGTAACAAGTACCCTATAGAGATAATGATCCACCCAACACTGGATAGAAATAAGGACTAATCCCATTGAAATTGTCATCAAAGTGTCAGGATTATAAGTATAATTTTAATAAAAGTATATCCCTGGGAAATCCTAGGAATCCTAATCGGCTTAATTGCACTACTGTCTCCAGCAGAACTGAGTCAGTCACTAGAACGTAAGAGAAAGTAAGATACACTGCAGAGCTATCAGGTTGGATTTTTTCTAAAGAAAATATCACAATATTAAAGTAAGACTTTACAGCACATGGGAATATAGGTGAAAGCACCTCCTTCAAGGGGTCCACCAGGGTGAACCTGGAAGAATGAAATACCATTTGTAAACTTTTGAATTAATTTGAGTGAAATTTCTTAATATGACGCTTTTATCCATGTCTCTGTAACTCCTCTTCAATGATTGGGTGTGACTACGCAAACAAAATATGTGTAACACTAACAGAAGGGATTGGCCAGCTTTATTTGTCACTCCCCTGGCCCTCAGGAGAAGCCCTCTCACCGGGAAGAGAACTTCCAGGACCACTGGAGGTGGAGTGCAGTGGTGATCACTGTCGGAAGGGCCAGAGCACCAAAGGCCCCAGAGGTCCTAGAGACCGAGGCAAGCGGCCACTGAGACAGAACAGAGGAGCAGCGCAGAGGCTAATCCGTGAGGCCGAGCAGTGGCTTTACTTACTAGCCCTAGGCGTGGAGACAAAGCCAGGGACCACGTTGGCTGAGAGGCTCTGAAGGACTGCTGTGGACTAATGATTATATCCTTACTCTTTATTGATCCTGACTGTGGCAGCCTGTTAACTTTCCTAGTAAACGTCCTCCATCATGAGTACTGTCTGCAAGTGCTGGGGGCTCATTTTGACCGTGATTGAGCTCAGAACAGATGCAGAGTGCTGTGGGGAAATGACTGGTGTCAGAGAGGTAAAGAAGGATGAAGCGTGGGGGCGTGTCTGGCCTCCACCCCCTAACACGGGCTCACAGGAGAAGAGATGCCAGAGAAGGTCCGAAATGACCACCCTCATGCTGCTCTCGCCATATTTCACAGGCTTTGACTGTGGTTTCAGGTGTGCAGAGTTGTTTGCTAACTCTCAATTGTCTATATGCACAAGGACAAAATTGTATCTCTACTTTTGCTAGCCCTGTGCCAGGAAACAGTAGAACCCGGCAAGGTACACTAACAATCTTCAATGTCTGTACATCTTAACTCGTTTCCTATAAAAACAAGAATCAAACCAAGGCCCTGGTTCTTTGAATAATTTTTTTGTCTGGTATCATCAATGTCCTGAGTTCCTGGCTCTAGATTTCTTAGCATATTAACATAGATGTTAAAGAAAATATGATGTAAATAACAAAGAGGACAATAGTTACTTTATCAAGGGAAATCTGCAGTTTGTAGGATTCTTTAAGAGAATCTTGGATAAGTGCACTGCTTGCTTTTGTCTGATTCAAAGATTCAATCAAATCCTTATTTTCTAAAATATTGCCTTGAGATGTTGCAAGGGTCTAGAAGAAAAGTTGACAAAATATAGGGACATTATTATACATTTTAAGTGATCAATTCGAGAAAGTCTTCATTAACTATCATTAACTTAATGATGTTTATGAGAAGTTACTTTGTTTTTAAATATATCAGTACTTATGGCATTCTTATACCAAATGATTTAGCAAATCATTAATATTCATCATCATAACATTTTAGATGCATTAATTTTATCAATAAACAAAATGTAAATTAAATAATGTCATAACTTTCATTGCTTCTTAAAATTATAAGTACAAAGCAGACAATTAAATAGTAGTGAATCAATACAGTATAAAAATATTAACTAAACATTGCATGTTTTAAACTTTATCCTGAATATATGAGGGGGTACCCCAAAAAAGGCCAGAATTTTCTTTTCAGAGCTATATATTTAAATTTTTTTTACAATACAACCTTCCAAATACTCTCCATTACACTTAACACATTTGTAAAATCTGCAATTCCATTCTTAGAAACATTTTTCAAACTCATCTGCTTGAACGGCTGACAGCAGCACCCCCTTGTTTTTTGCTTCACCTCTTCTACATCAAATCGCTGTCCTTTCATGTCCGTCTGCATTCACATTCATGTCCCTCTGCATTCACAGTGAGGCCAGGTGAGTAAGGTGCATGGGGGAGGAGAGGCATGCTGATTTTGCCAGAAAGTGATGCACTGAGATGGCTTCATTAGCAGGTGCATTGTCATGATGGCAAAACCAGTCCCCTGTCTGCCACAAATCAGCCTTTTGGTCACACACTATTATGCAACCTCTTCAGAACCTCTAAACAGAAAGCTTGACAAACAGTCTGACCTGGTGGAACGAACTCCAAATGCACTACAAGTCAACATTTTCATACACTCGGGAAGTTGACAGACATCTAGAACGAGGTTTGTCAGCAATCGACATTTCATGGGTTTTGAAATGAGTAATCCACTCATACACTCGCGTTTTTCCCATAGCGCTGTCCTTGCAAGCTGTGTTCAACATCACAACTTTCTACAGCATTTTTCTCATGCAGGAAACAAAATTCCACAGCCACACAATGTTCTCTTAAATAGGCCATTAAAAAAAAAAGAGGCTTGAGTGAAACTGCGTTTATGAAAAAATTCACTGTGACCAGGGAGGAACATTCCCAGGAGACACCACTGGGTGCACTAACTCAGCGAGTTGTTTATGCTCAAGTAGAGGGAAAAACACATACTACAAAAACTCTGCTCTGCCCAGCAAGAGTCCAGTTTGCGGAGTTGGGTGGAAGGTGGTGTTCCACCTCATATTAAAAAAAGTAACTGCTTTTATTTCTTTACAATTTAAACCTGATATACTTGTATATATTGATGTGCTATTGAGAAAACAAAAATGAGTTAATAGTGTTATTAAATTTAAAATACACATTTATATTCATTAAAATTTTTAAAGCAATTAAAAAATCTTAAATAATGAAACTTTACCTCTAAAAGAGATTCTTCAAGTTTGGCTAGCTGTATTTTCTTATCTTCTTCCTGTTGTAACAGTTTTGTTTTCTGTTCCTCTAAATCAGGTTTCTCATGCTGAATGGTTAAAGCCAAAAGCTTATAAAGAAAAACAATTCGGAAAACAAAAAAATAAATGATTATTTGGGAAATAAATTTGAAAGAAAAAATTTCCAACTATTCACACCACAGGCTTTGTACTTTAACTGAATAGTATATTGCTTAACATGTCTATTTCTATAGAGTTACAGTCTCGGAAACCCACTGAGGCAGTTCTAAACCATCCTGTAGAATTTCTAGGAGTCACACAAGGTAGAGTGTCTGTATTATAATATGTAGTATAGATTCCTAAAATTAGTTTAAATATCTCAAACCTAAAACCAGGATTTATCTTAAATTGTAAAATCTTACCATACACATTTTAATTGGGTAATTAATATATCATATTAATTATACTTTAACAATACTCTTAAAATATTGTGTGCAACTGTTAAATTTGTAACTTTAAAAGAGGGACTTCATTGGTAAAATGTATAATTAAAAAATCTCCTATGAGCATATTCACTTATTTGTTGATAACCTAAGATCTACAAAGCCCCTCTTAGCAGTAACTATAGAGATCTTTTAGATAGAAAGATCAATTTTGTGAATGGATTCTGGCAAGTTTTGAGTAACTCTTACAATATTTTATCTATAATATCATCCTTGCAGTCAAATGATATTGTTTACAAAAATACATGGTAATATGGTATAGATCAAATAGTCTAAGAGAACATGTTGAAAACTAAGGTATCATGTAGGAAACCTATCTACGATGAAGCAAACCCAAAGCGGATGAGTCGATTACTATTGTTGTTGGCTGCTATCTAAGCAGCTCCGACTCATGGCGACCCCGGTGCGTAAAAGAAGGATGCAATCCTTGGTTCTGCATCATCCTCATGGTGTGAACAAATTGGATAATTATCATCTGCAGGGTTGTCACTGGCTGATTTTTGGAAGAAGATCACCAGGCCATTCTGCTAAATCTATCGTAGGTACAGCCTCCTCTCAGACTGACTTAGCATCATAATAGCATGCACATCACAGACGGCTGAGTGTTGGCTGCACCTGAGACACATCAGTCAGAATTAGAACTCCATCCGTCCCACCAAAGTTCTACTGCCGTCACCACTGCCGTCACCTGACTACTGTCAGAGGGCAGAAAGAAGATAATATTCAAAAGATTAATAGGCATCATACCCTTAAAGAGGAAAGAAATTGCTATTAAATATGTAAGGAAAAAATCATTCTGTGATTCCTGCAATAATTCTAAATCATAATGATCCACACACACCGAACACTGACTGCACAGATGCACGTGCTATACTCACTGTCACGGAGTCACCTGTGACTCACAGTGACCTTGATGGACAGAACAGAATTGCTCCTGAGTTTCCCCACAAACCCTGCCAATCCTTACAGGAATAGAAAGCTACATCTTTCCCCTAAGGAAAAGCTGGAGGCTTCAAGCTGTTGGTCTTGTAGATTACAGCCAATCCTCACCCTGCTATGCTACTAAAGTTGGACATTAAAGATCCTCAACTACTTAGATCAGCCAACTCAGTAACATTTCTATTAAATCTAAATTTTAAAACTGAAAATTAAAGCAGTTGATATTAACTTCTATAGTTCCGTTTTTTACATTAAAAAATTTAAATACAACAAAAAACAGAGTACAAAATTAGACTTAAACTCATGAAATAACGAATTAACAATATAAGCAACAAATATAAGTCCATCACAGACAATAAGTCAAATAAAGCTACATGCTTCACTCTAACAAGTATATTTTGAAAGTTATAAATTAAAAGTGATCAGATTTTAAAACAGCTTCCTATTTGATAGCTCTAGTGAGTACACACAACTACAAACGGTTTCTGTAAGAAATTATGAGTATATGTACCTGTCCTCGTAACCCACTTCTTGTTGTAGTGAAGTTAACCTCAGTAACAATGGAGGCTGCATCCGGTGGAATAAAGGGGTTTGGGTTTCTTGTTGACAAAAAAAGTCGAAATTCTTCATTGTAGTCGATAATTTTGTCACCTATTTGTACGACATAGCGTGGACCTAGTTTTGTGTTTTTAAAAAATGGCATAATTAGTTGGTCTGAGTATGGTGTATTTTGCTACACAACACTCAAAAATATTATTTTAAATGCTTTCCAACAAAAAAAGCACCAGACAAAATCATTGCTATTGAGTTAATTCCAATCATTTAAATAGTTTGTATTATCACGCAGCAAAAGTTAGGCTACCGAAAATATTATTAACCAGAATGCTCTATTACTCCGCAATTATGTCAGCAAGGGTAAGTACTTTTCATTAAAATGATCCTGAGATACTGACACAGCAGAGGAAAAGCTTTGTATTTCAGTAATACAAATCTTTCTGAAACCGTTAATTTCTAGTAACAAATCCAGAAACTCCCCATTTAAAATTATTTGCTATCTATTTCTAAATTGGTTAGAAAGAAATTATATGCTAGCTTTGAAGAGTAACACTTAAAGAGAGCATGCATTAATAAAAGCTAAGATTGCTAATGTGTGATAATTCTAGTCAACATCTAAAGGAAATGCTGGGACTGAGGAGTTTACACAATGGTCAGAGAGACCATATCTCAATCGGGGTATGATTCAGAAAACTCATCTGCTGTACAGTTACGGTAAGTGTGGTTTTCTGAAGGCATATTATAGTCCAACTACTAGTGAAAAAACACAAGCCTCCCTGGGGATTAGGACGAGGAAGAGGTGGGACAGAGCATTGCTTTCATTCATCATTGGATTGGATAACCCATCCATGTATTAGTTTGATACATTTAAAAGTATTTTATAACCAATACCTTCTTTTCTAAAGATCCTTTAATATAAACCCTTTGGAAAGTATCAGATGTGCAACTCAAAGTCTAATTCAGTCTTTTAACTATATTAAGTCTTAACTTATATTGGAGTTAACTGGCAATGGAGTTAATTTGATTGTGGGGTTGGGTTTTTTTTTCTCCTTAAAATCTGTATTGTAGCTGAAAGAACCATGGAAGGACTAAAATCTTTTTGACTAAAATCCTTTTCAGGTAAAGCCCCAGCTTTTGTGACTGGTCTTTGGATTTAAAGCAGGATGAGCCTTTGCTGTTGCTATTTTTACTTTGTCAAGATACAGTCCTGTAATAGATATGGACCATTAGGGTGGTTCGATGTACTAATAAATTCAATGGGAACATTCATGAGGAGTTATCTTCACTACCTGAACACAGTGCCTTCTTATAACGCCTCTCTGTGTTTACTGGCTAGTACCTGTTTTCATTTTTTTTCATTACCTGAATATAATGGTGAGATTAGGAGAGTCAGTCAGTTACAAAATTAATTAATTCAGAAATTTCAAAAGATCAAACATTTACCTTGAGCAACAAGATCTCTTCTCAGTAATGGATAAAGAACAGGTTCAACACCATCCATCTCTTGTATGATAAGGGTTTTCCCAAAACGAACTGCCAATTCAAGGGCTGTGATAAAGTTACTATCCTAAAGGAAAGAAAAACACACATTAATTGATTTATATATCAATATGTACAAAGGTCCTTATAGATAAGAAGCGGAGATATTGATGTGCTAATATGAATGTCTGTAAATATAATATTAATGCGAATGATTTAAATTATGTGGTTGTTTTTGTAGGCATATGTACTTTGGGACGTATCATTCTGGTTGAATGTTTATCAAATAAATTTTAACATTTAAGACTTAAGTAGGCATTTACATGAACAATATGCTGTTTTCTAAGTTTTTCCTACAATTTACAGTTATTGATAGAAACAAAATTTTACATTCTATACACAACAAGTTATTAGGAGTAACATTGGCTATAATCATAACTAAACACTGGAGGGGGAGAGAAAAGGCCAGGATAATTCTAGTAAACTTTTCTCAGCATGATAGGTTTAATCACCGTGGAAGAACTTTTAGACATAGGAGTAAGCAGAAATGTTGAGGCAGTCTACTTAGGGAAATAGTAGTTTTAAAAATCACCCCAGCCCCTCCCCACAGAAGAATTTGTTTCAAAGGACGACATTGATTCTGCAGTTCTGGGAGAGGGACATATCTGAAAAGAGCGCACGGGGGCAGATGAAGGGGGAGGAGGAGAGTTCCCACCAGGCCGTGAGGATGATGTTCCTGAGTAGAGCAGCCAGTCCACAGAGAGGACAACATGGCTGGCCCCACTATGAGACATGATGCCCCTCAGTGACCCCAGGCACTACAGGGGAAAGCACAGGAGACACAGTGTGGGAATTGCACCTGACCTAATCGCACCACACCGAGGCAAAGCACTGGGGGAGTGCAGTGGAACAGCAAGGGAATGGAGCGGCAAGGTCCCCAGGGAATGCTGAAAGTGGACTTTGGGGCCAGGGCGTGGTGTCCCAACAGACTGGACTGGAAAACACTCCTAAAGGCCAACAAACGATCCTTGAACTAACTACAAGCTTTTCTTTCTTGATGTGTTGTGTTTTGTTCTTTGTCAGTGGTTTGTTGTTGTTTTATTGTATACTGTTGCTTTGTTTTCCTCTGTCTTGTTTTTGTGCATGTTATTATCTCCACAGGTCTGTCTAAATAAGATAGGCTGGATGAACTATCTGGAGGAAAAACAATGGGACTGACAGTTCCGGGGGGACTTGAGATAGGGGGAGGTGGGGGGTAAGGAAGTGGTCTAACAAACCCAGGGACAAGGGAAGAATATGGGATCCAAATTGGTGGTGTGCGGGGAGTGGCATGCCTGGGAGAGAATGATCAAGGGTAAGGTAACATAACGAAGAGGTATAGCTGTAACCCAGGTGGGGACAGAGCATGATAGTAGGGCAGGAGGAAAGTCAAGGGAAATAGAGGAAAGAGCTAAGAGGCAAAGGGCATTTATAGAGGTCTAGACAAAAACCATGTACATATGCAAACATATATATAAGGATGGGAAAATAGATCTATGTGCCTATATTTATAGGCTTAGTATTGAGGTGGTGGAAGGACCTTGGGCCTCTACTCAAGCACTCCCTCAATGCATGAATACATTCTTCTATTCAATTGGCATTCTATGATGCTCACCCTCCCGACACAACCACTGAAGCCAAAGCGGGTGAACAAGCAAATGTAGTGAAGAACGCTGATGGTGTCCAGCTATCAAAAGAGATAGTGTCTGGGGTCTTAAAGACTTGAAGATAAACAAGTGGCCATCTAGCTCAGAAGCAACAAAGCCCACATGGAAGAACACACCAGCCTGTGTGATCACGTGGTTCCGAAGGGATCAGTCATCAGGCATTAAAGAACAAAAAGTCATATCACTGGGTACACACCTCCATGATACAATCGCCAAGGACAAACGGGTGCATAAGCAAATGTAGCAAAGAAAGCTGATGGTGCCCAGCTATCAAAAGGGATAGTATCTGGGGTCTTAAATGCTTGAAGGTAAACAAATGGCTATCTAGCTAAGAAGCAATAAAGCCCACATGGAAGAAGCACACCAGTCTGTGTGATCACGAGGTGTCGAAGGGATCAGGTATAAGGTATCATAAAAAAAAAAAATCTTACCATAGTGAATGAAGGGGAAAGTGCAGAGTGGAGACCCAAAGCCCATTTGTCGGCCACTGGAGATCCCCTCACAGAGGGGTCTAGAGGAGGAGATGAGTCCGTCAGGATGCGATGTCGCACCGCTGAAGAATACAGCTTTCCTCCAGTTCCAAATTGCCCTCCCCCCCACCCACTACCATGATCCGAATTCTACCTTGCAAATCTGGATAGAGCAGAGGTTGTACACTGGTGCAGATAGGAGCTGGAGGCACAGGGAATCCAGGGTGGATGATACCTTCAGGACCAGGGGTGTGAGGGGCAATACTGGGAGGGTAGAAGGTGAGTAGGCTAGAAATGGAGAACCGATTACAAGCATCTATGTGTGACCTCCTCCTTGGGGGACAGACAACCGAAAAGGGGGTGAAGGGAGATGTGGGACAGGGCAAGATATGACAAAATAATAATTTATAAGTTATCAAGGGCTCATGAGGGAGGAGGGAGTGGGGAAGTTGGGGAAAAAAGAGGACTTGATTCAGAGGGCTTAAGTGGAGAGCAAATGCTTTGAAAATGATTAGGGCAAAGAATGTACAGATGTGCTTTATACAATTGATGGATGTATATGTATGGATTGTGATAAGAGTTGTAGGAGTCGCTAATAAAATGTTAAAAAAAAGAAAATGATGAGGGCAATGACTGTACAGATGTGCTTTACATAATCGATGTATGTGTGGATTGTGATAAGAGTTGTATAAGCCCCTAATAAAACATTTAAGAAAAATCACCCCAGGCCTCTAAGGTTATAATTGTTTTTAACTGCATTATAGCTAAGAGCTCCTAAGACAAGTGTTCTATAATATTAAAGTATTTTTATACATTATCTAACTTGCAATTATCTGTACCAAAAAGAAATTAGGTTAATAATACCTTTATTTAATATGTGAGGAAATTTGAGGATGTTATTTTTGAAACATTTGAAGAATATTTTTGAATATCCATATGGTTGGAAACACAGGGAATCCAAGACAGATGATCCCTTCAGGACCAGGGCTGACAGTGGCGATATTGGGAGGGCGGAGGGAAGATGGGGTAGAAAGGGAAACCGATTACAAGGATCTACATATAACCTCCTCCCTGGGGGATGAACAACAGAAAAGTGGGTGAAGGGGGACATCAGACAGTGTAAGATATGACAAAAAAGGAATAATTTATAACGCCTCAGGAGGGAGGGGGTAACAGGGAGGGAGGGAAAGAAATGAGGAGCTGATATCAAGGGCTCAAGTAGAAAGCAAATGTCTTGAGAATGATGATGGCAGCAATTGTACAAATGTGCTTGAGACAATGGATGTAGGTATGGATTGTGATAAGAGTTGTATGAGCCCCCAATAAAATGATTTTAAAAAAACTAAGTAATAACAGGAAAACATATGCACACCTATGTTCTTTGAAGGACAGTTCACAATAGCAGAAAGATGGAAACAAAAGTCTATCAGCAGAACAAGGAAAGAAACTTTATACTCAAGGGAACACTACGCTGTACTAAGAAAGAATGACGAACCATGATGCGTCTCAAGACATGGTCGACCTGGGATCACTGTGTTGAGTGGAATTAACCTACTTTCCCAAGAGGAAAAATATGCGATGCGACCACTGTTAGATGGGAAACAAGATAAAGGCTTGCAAACCAAGGGGAAGTCTTTAAGTTTCCCACGCAAAGGGAGATGGCAGGAGGCTGGACAACTGACAGTATGAACTCGGGTGAAGTGGAAGACAATAATCCACCAGAGAGGGAACAGAAATTAAGGAGAGGGGAAGGGTAAACTATTCGGAGCTTTTATTGTAGTTTATGCTGTTGAATATAAAACTGATGATCTGAAATGTAAGCTCTCACCTAATTTACCATGAAAGAAATCATTATGTCTCTAAATGGTTTATTGGAGGAAAAGAGTTAATAATGAAAATGACAGAATAATTAACCTCATAAAAATTTAAGTTCTACATTGTGATTTGAATTATGGTGAGTATATTAACATTATGATTAATACTATGTGGGGACAAAGAAATCTATGAATTCAATGATTTCCAACAGGCTGAAGGTAAAATAAAAGAGGGGGAAGAGGAAAAAACATTAAATCTTTGATAGCAAGAAACAAAGTTGCATTCATTTGTCCCGAATCCACACCAGGTAAGTTACACAGCTCAGACTTAAGTTTATGTTTCCTATATAGACACTCATAGTTCTTTCAACCATAAAATTCCATATGAATTTGATAACTAAAGTATATATGCAACATACCTGCTGATTAATAACTTCTAAACGTGAGTCTTTCAAATGTGTCTTTAACCATTCTGTAGCTTGAGAAGAAGGATCGATAAGAAATGGGCATACTCGACTCTGAAAGAAAGAAATTATATTCTGTCACATGGGAATAATTTCTCCCACTTATTCATTAATTCCTGATAATTTTTTCTTTCAAGCTTTGCAGAACAAAACACCAGAAACTACATTAATAAATTGTATACCCCAAATCTACTGCCACTGAATCCAATCTGACTCATAGCAACACTACATAGGGTTTCTAAGGAAATAAATCTTTACTGGAGTAGTGTGCCTCAATTTTCTCCTATGGAATAGTTCGTATTTAGCAGTTCACTGCTTTCTCAACAACTAAGAATTAGGTAATTGAATTCAACTACTATGAAATAATCCTACATACCATGAAATGACATGGCAAATGTGTATTAACAATGTACACTAAGTGAGAACTCTAATCCCATTCTGATGTCTTTGCACCTCCTTTTTGGCTCTTAAGCTTGAACTATTGAATGAATATGATATCTATAACATAAATAAATGATAGAATGAATTATACAGTTAAGTAATCCCCTACCTCTATATATTCTTCAATTGAACACTGCAAAAATTCCTTATAAGTATTAGCTAATTATAAAAAGGTTTTCAAAATAATTAACATGTTTGTGTATATTTTGAAATAGATGGATTATTCTAAAGAAATCTGCATAGAATATCTAAAGAGGATCATCCTAGAAGAGAAAATTACATAAGTTTTATGTTAAAATTTAATGAGTTTAAACTAAATGTATTACAGAACATCCTGTACTAATTAAACTATAAAGCAGATAAACCAAAATGAAGCCAACTGCCATCGGGCTTATTCTGATGCATAACAACCCTTTAGGGCAGGGTAGAACTTTGCCTTTGAGTTTCCATGGCAATGAGCCTTTACAGGAGGAGCAGACCACCTCATTTTTCCCCAGTGGAGCAGCTGGTGGGTTCAAACCAATGACCCTGCAGTTAGCATTGTAACATTTAACTTACAGTGTCACTAAAATGCTCTGCACACAATGCTGCTTAGAAGACGAAAGAAAGATGATTTGGTGTGTGTGCATATATTAAGAATACCTTTTAAAGTCACCTCATAATAATTGCCTGCCAATACATCAGATTGACCTAACGTTTCTTAAATTTTTAATATGATTTGGAAAATGTAGTGCAATTGTGTGCTATTGGGCTAAGGTGGTAGACATAAAAATTACAGTGGACTGATGACTTAGAATTAGAGCTATCTACTAAGAACGAATATATTATATCATGGCATACCAAAGGAGAAGGGAACAGTGGGGACTAAGGTTCTACAGACAAACAGTATTTTATCACTGACACCGTATAAAACTTCCAGCACATGGAGATAACAAAAAAGCTTTACTATTAAAGGTTGTTGTTTTCCATTTTTTGACAAATAACACACGCTCATTCTGCCTCTACCTAGGATGAGATGTTCTCAGTACTCCACCCCACAAGTCACATCAGTAAAAGATCTTCCTCCTTCCTCTATTTCTGGAGGCTTCGCTGACTGCTCTGTCATAGAAATGGACTATTCTTCCCACAAAGCAAACCTGCAAGCTCACTAGCCTCTGACATGTTCCCATATTACATCTCGGTTTTAGCTCTAATTTTATGCAAGCAATCACTTTGAAAATCTAATTTTATCTAAGCACAGAAATAAATATTTTTTAAAAATTTGAGCTTACCCATGATTTCAAACCAATGATCTGTTGCAGTGAAAAAGAAGAGAAAACAGAGGTGATGTTTCAAGATATCGCATTCTGAGCACAGAAAATATGCTTAAGAACGACAGCGAGTACTTCCACGTTTGCGTTTATCATACTTTCCCTATCCAGAGAAACCTCAACAAAAGCTCTGAGCTCTTTGTCAGCTCTGTTTTCTATGATTAGATGTAGTGACAGTGTATAGTCAACTATTACGGATTCAAAAATGTTGAGCTCCTATTGATTCATCCGCCATACATTGGATAAGAACATGAAGAATGCAAAAATTAGTAACACACATTCCCCTACCTCCATGATCCCATGTCTAATAAATAAAATGACAATTCCATAATAAAAACGTACAGAAGCTGCTAGGGAAAACCATAGGTGGAGCTGAGCAAAGCATCTAAGAAGCAATTCCAGGAAAACTAAGTCATGAAAAATGAACTGAACGTAGCCAGGCAAAGAAGTTACGCAAAGACAACAGCATGATGGAGAGAGGAGTAACGGGCTTGGGAAATTTGGGAAACTGCCAGTAGTTGAGCGTCACTGGAATACAAAGGGTAGACTAAGATGAGAGATATCAAAAGGTAGAGTCAAGCACGAAGAACTTTGTTATGCCGTATATAAGGATAATGCCATTGTTACTGGAAGCTCTGGGAACTGAGATATATTAATAGGTAATGCTATAGTCAGATTAGTGTTTTAGGAATTCAACCCACCAGCAGCAGAGGAATCAGTACTGAGAGCAAGGGACCAGCAGTAGAGCAAGAATAATGTATTTATCCAAGAATAAAAAGCAAAGGCCAATATGAAGTCACAGTAATTATGAGGCTAGAACAGAAGGAATGAATATGAAATACCACACCCTTAGTTACAACTTATTCTAACACTAGTCTACCTTAGAATTGATATAAAATATGAATTATAATGAGTTTAACAAGTAACTACTGAAACAATTTTATGAATATGGCTATGTTTTGTCATAAAAATAAATCTTTTAGGACTTTATCAGTACTGAACATGAAGTAGTCCTAAGTTTATTATTAAAATTAATTCCATACACAATTTCCCCATAGTCATTAGAAAACACAATTCAGAATAAAAACATAGATATTTTCAATTAATATCATTGATTAAAAAACTAACAACTACTCAGTTAAATGTGTTCTTCCTGAAGGTTGTACTTCCAGAATAAAAAAATGAAGACTACTGGATTTGTCCTTTTTTTCATTTGGAAACATTTATTTTCTTGGATTACTAAAACAAGGTAATTATGTAACATTAGAGAAAGAATAATCAAAAAGCTATAGTTTGCTATTATTCAATGGAATTATTTACATATAAAAGAGGGCTTTAAACAGTTCATGGGGAAAAATCATTAGCTTTTCATTTTATTTTCCACAAACTGAATAAAGCCCCCTGTAAAATTCCAGATTCATAATTCTGGAATCTGGTATAAAAAAATGATGGTGAAGAATATTAAAAATAAAAGACTAAAGTAAAATTATTCTATCTACAGTCCAAACTTTTATAATAAGATACTTTCCTAACAGTCAACTGATTGCAGGGCTAATCAAAAAGAACAAATGATTCCCAAAGTGAACACAGCCAAAATACACATCTTAGGACATAAGCTTCCTCATGAGAGCCAGTGAGTGGGTAAGCTTTCTTTAAGACCATGGAACAAGGAAACAGCATGTGAACAGTGGCAGAGGTTGCATGGAGGGGAAAAAAGACACTTGTTACAAGATGCAACCTACTGAAATACGATGAACAAAAATAATAATAATTACATTTTATTTTCAGGAATTATTTTCCAAGATCGATATGAGAAATGGAAAACAGATTGATAGTAACATCAAACTGTAGTCAAAATAATTACTTGCTGGACACAGAACTTTGAATTTGGTTTTTACATTCTCTGCCAATAAGCTACTAATTCTTTCACTTTTACACCATGTAATTTGGAAAGTACTTAAGAGAAAAATCAGTTTTCCAAACTATGCAAACCATCAACTCTGACTTAAAATAAAAAATTATTTCACCTTCAGTTTATATAGTTCTATTTTGCACAACAGGATAAATATGAAAATATATCATTAATCTTCCAGAAACAGAGCCCTGGTGGTGTAGTGGTTACATCATTTGGCTGGTAACGAAAAGGATGGCGGTTTGAACGCATGAGCTGCTCAGAAAGATAAGTGACTCTGCTTGCCTACCGCACCACAGCCTTGGGCGCCTTTTGGGAAGTTCTGAGCCCAAACCAACTCAATGGCACTGTATACTTACAAACATGTAAGAAAACTATTTACTAATTCCAATTACCTTATACTCTGGAATCAGTTTCCCAAAGTGGGCAATACTGCCTCCTGGTGGCCATTAGATCAATCCAAAATAAAAATTAATAATAAAAACTCACTGCCAACATAGCACAGCATATGAGACTCACAGCACATCTTTTAGGGCAGGATAGAATGGCCTTGGTGGTTTTCTGAGATTGTAACTCTTTTCTCCCCCAAGACTGCAACTCCTATGAGAATAGAAATCCCCATCTTCCTCCCTCAGGTCAACTGGTGGTTTTGAACAGTTGACCTTGTAGTTAAAAGCCCGGTGTATAACCCACTATGCCACCAGGGCTTCTAGGAATGACTTAAGGGAGCTTGAAAAAGCAGATACCTACACTTTTTTTTATTTTTTGACAGATACCTACACTTTATCCTGGACTGCGGTTCATTGTCAGGGAAGCACTGAGTTGTTTTGTTTCTGCAAGGAGTCCGTAGGTCAAATAAGTTTGGGATCCTATGTTCTAGATGAAGGCACTATACAATTTATAAACCCACTGCTCTCAAGTCAATTCCAATCATTGGAAACATATAGCAAGGCATAGAGCCACCTAGTAAGGTTACCAAAGCTGTAATCTTGACAGGGATAGAATCTCAGGTCTTTTCTCCCAAGGAGTAGCTTGTACGTTAAAATCAATGAGTGTCTCACCACTGCACTACTAGTGCTCCTTATATCCAAGAAGTCCCCAGGAGACAAATGTCTGACTATGGAGAAGCCCAACATGCTCTTTAACAATATGTAACCTGGAACTACCTGTATACAGCTAAAAAAAAAACAACAAGCTCATTGCCAATGAATTAATTGCAACTCATGGCAATCCTATAGAGCAGTGGTTCTCAACCTTCCTAATGCCACAACCCTTTAATACAGTTCCTCATGTTGTGGTGGCCGCGAACCATACAATTATTTTCGTTGCTACTTCATAACTGTAATGTTGCTACTGTTATGAATCAGGCGACCCCTGTGTAAAGGTCGTTCGACTCCCAAAGGGGTCTCGACCCACAGGTTGCGAATCACTGCTATACACCATAGTATACCTGTCCCAGAGGGTTTCTAAGGCTGTGGTCCTTAAAGAAGCTGACTCCTACATATTTCTACCGCAGCCCAGCTGGTGGATTCGAACTCTCAGCCTTTGTGTTTAGCAACAAAGTGCTTAACCACTTTATCAACAAGGCTTTGTAATCCATGACCATGGAGTTGATTCCAACTCACAGCGACCTTTTAAGACAGAGTAGAACTTTGTCACAGAATTTCCAAACTTCAAGTCTTTATAGAAGAGATTGCTACATTTGGTGAGAGGCTGGTAGCCTAAAGTCAACTACTGCTCTTTTAGTTCCTCCTTAACTACATTCTCCCCAGCTCACAAAGAAAATGCTGCCATTGAGTCAATTCCACCCACATTCACAGTGCCACAAAGGGCAGAACAGAACTACCCCCGAGTTCCTCAAGGCAGCAAGTCTTTATGGAAGCAGGCTGCCTGCTACACCTGCTCCCCTTAAAGCAGGTGGTGGGGTTCAAAACTCTGACCTTCTGGTTAGCAGCTCAATGTGTTAGCCAGTTCACCACCACAGCTCTTCTTTCTTAGGACCCCTTGATACATTAGAATATCTTGCTACCATGAAAATAGTGCCACTTGAATTTATACTTTCATATTACGTTAAAGTTGTAGGTTCACCAACTGAATCATACATGGATTTTTCATTTGCAAAATATTTTACATATATGTAACTAAGAAATACAAAGTGAAAGCCTAAGAATTTGGAAAATAAGTCAAATTCTTTTTTAAGCTTCAAAGGCTTCTCATAGGAAACGATGAAGGTGAATTACCTGCAAGATAACAAGAGCATTTTCGATGGAAAGGTCATCTGATGGGAGGCCTTCACTTTTCCAAATTAACTGCTCACTTTCGGTGCAAAGAAATCGTCTTAGATCAAATTCTGAAACGTTAACGTTTATTAATAATAGTTATCTAAAATTATCTTGGACTTTATGAAGGAAAAGGAATACAAGCACTTGAAATATACTGAAGTAAGAGTTTTCTAAATAGTCTTGGACGAAGAACCAGACATGCCAGTGAAAAGAGGAATAGGAATTCCTCTGAAGGAACATCCCCTAACTAAGATGCTAAGGAGCCTTCAAGTCCCTCAAACTCATCATATGACATGAAATTACTAAAAATTAAACTATTGAGAAGTTTAGCAGCAGGCAAGCAATATTAAAAATAATTCATTAGTTTTAATATCATAGAATTATTTAAAAGATAAATTGTTTGAGAAATTACACCAGAAATTAAACCAACTGAAAGTAGCTCCAGTATCCTTTAACTTATAGTAAAATGTCATACAAAAAATTAAGATAAAAATGTAAATTTTTAGTATTTTAAAATTTCATATTCTTAAGTACAAACTTTCAAGGTCAGCTGATTTGGTCCACTCTTCCACACAAGTTTTCCTCAGACCCTCAGGAGCAGCAGAAAGGTATGTAATAAAGGCAGCAGCTAGCTGAGCTCTCTTGGGAAGAGTAGCTAATTCATCGGTGATCTCTGCCACCTGAAAGAGAAAACAAGCGCAGGAGAGGGTGAGAAAGCAGGAAAAAGGTGCATGTGGACATGTTCTAGTCAGGAAGAAAACCAACAACTCTCTAGCTCAGATCTGACACTAAGTTAACAGTTCCTTCTGGTCTTAGTGATACCCCTGTCTGGAATATAATCATCAAAAATATAAGAATATATAAAATACTTCAGACATTGCTTAATATTCAGAATGTATGAATCCTGATAGTTACTTAAAACAAACACGCTCAATCCTAGTGATTGTCATGAAAGCAGAATATTCCTTCTGATCACAGTTAAATGTTACAAATTATACCTAATCTTGCAAGATATGATTAAGATGATACAGAAATCATAGGCAAAAGCACAAATGAAAGAAAAACTAGGAATACTCAACAATGAAAGCTTATTGTTGTCAGCATATAAGATGAAGCAAATTGAGTAAAGCTATCGAAGTGCATGAGAAGGGACAGAATGAATCACCGGAGATGGACAGGGAAGAGTTTACATGCCAAACAAAGAAGCTTCTATGAGAAATCCTCAAAAAGATTGTGGAAATGCGTATTATGAAAAAAAAATGTGCAAGGATTTTTATTTTTGCCTCCAAATACTCAAACTGATTTGATATGACCCATCTGAATAAGATCTGGTTTGAAGTACTAGAAGAATAAGACAAGAGACTGAAAAGAGTTCCTCTCAGAAAACATGATTCTACTCAAATTGAAGCCAAACGATGGGAGGAGAGATGCCAAGCCACATGAAGAGGGCCTAGAAGCCGGAGCTCTATAGAGGCAAAGAATTTCCTTTAAAGATGACACGGACAGAAAGACTTCCACTGGGGACATCACACGGAAATGAGACTTGGATGCTGCCATATTATGAGAAAATATATTTTGGTTTGTTAAAGCCAATAAATAAATAAATAAATAATTTGAAAATTGAAGCAAGAACAAACATCAAACATATGGTGAAACTTGGATGAAATCATCGATGCTTTACCAACAAAAGTTTATGGGGACAATGTCCCCAGAGAAATCAGCAGTTTACAAATGGATAGATAATTCATTTGAAGAGTAAGCTCACAGCAGTAGATCACCCACATCAATTTTCAAGGAAAAACTTAATTTTATTCATGCCCTAATTCAAAGAGGATGACAACAGCCGGATGACTTTCACCAGCCGGTAAAAGTGGGCACCTCAAAGCAACAGTGTGCCCGTGAAAAGAAAGCTCGTTGCACCAGCTTTTTGAATGCTCAAAGCATTTTGCTTGTTGATTTTCTGGAGGAGCAGAGAATGATAACATCCGTCTATTATGAGAGTGTTTTGAGAAAGTTCGCCAAAGCTTAGCAGAAAGCCTGCCTGGGAAAGTTCCTTCCACCAGAGTCCTCCTGCAGTGTAACAAGGCTCCTGCTCATTCCTCTCACAGAGGATGGGAAACTTTGGGGGAAATTTCTATTGACAATCATCACATGTCCACCTTACAGTCCTGATTTCATTGCATCTATCTTCTACATGTTTCTTAATCTTAAAACATCTTTAAAGAGTCCCTTTTTTCCCTTCAGTTAAAAATATAAAAAAGACTACATTGACATGGCTAAATTCTCAGGAACCTCAGTTCTTTAGGGAAGAACTAAATGACTGGTATCATTAGTTACAAGAATAACTTGGCCTTCATGGAGTGTAGGTTGAGAAATGAAATTTGTATTTTTACATTTTCTATCTTGAACGTCTACTTTTCTCGAAACGTCATGAAGCCCCCTCCTGTTTGAAGCGGATACAATGAGCAACTGAAGTGTTTAAGCAGCACGGTTAAGTGCTGTAATGTAGGCGATTAAAGAGAAGCTGATGAATGAAAGATAAACCAATTAAAGAAAGAGATAAGAGGGAAACCAGTTATAAGTACCCAATGGAAGGAATTCAATGATTGGCATTAAGAACAGAAGATAAATGGAACCACAATAAGGGAAACAATGAGAACATTCACATTGTTAAGAATGTATTCAATGTAACTGGGCAGCACTGGCTACACTCAACTGAATGGAAACCTAAATTGCTGTGTAAACCTTACCTAAAACACACAAAATATTATTTTTTTAAATATGATACAGATGAGAGGTATTTACATATGGATATGAGAATAAACACAAAAGAGTATAGAAATACTCTATATTTTCATTTTTTGATTCCTATACCAAGGATATCTTAAATGAGACACAGGAAATAAAGATTTGGGTTGAGTACAAGAAATTTAATTGAAATATATTAAGTTTGAGTTCCTGAAAAAGAACAGTACAAGCAACTCAAGTTTGCTTGGGGATATGATCTGAAAAATTAGCTGTGCAGAATTCTAGCAATGGTCATGATGATGGCATGCAGGCTATTCGTAAGAAGAGGCGTAACGGTCGGAAGCAGTTGCCAGAGGGAAAGGAAATCCTGAGGGCAATGAACACTTTCTGGGTAAGCAGACGAGGAAGCTGTCGTGAGGGAAGAAATTTAACATGTGAAAGAAACGTAGGGACTGGAAAGAAGAGCTCCAATATTTCAGATTGGATGTAATACAATATATATGAGGGGGCACCCCCACCAAAAGGCATTTTTTTATTCAAAGCTATGTTTGTTTGTTTTTATAAAACAACCTTATCACCTTAAAAGTACTCCCCAATACTCTTAATACATATGTCAAATCTATGGTTCCATTCTTGGAAACATTTTTCAAACTCGTGTTTCGATGGTTTCCTCATTTTTTCTTCACCTCTTCTATCTCATCAAATCGCTGTCTTTTCATGTCCCTCTTCATTCTTGGAAGCAAAAAGACGTTGCACAGAGTGAGGTGAAGTAAGGCGTGTGGAATAAGAGAGGCATGCTTTTTTTTTTTTTTTTTTGCCCCAAACTGGCTGAGATGGCTGCCTGAGCAGGTGCATTGTTGTGGTGGCAAAACCAGTCCCCTGTCTGCCACAAATCAGGTCTTTTATTGTCCCACACTGTTATGCAATCTTTTCAGAACCTCTAAATAGAAAGCTTGATTAATAGTCTGACCTGGTGAAACGAAGTTCAAATCCTCCTCACATCAAAAAAACAAATGAGCGTTGTCTTGACCTTTGATTTCACTTAAGCATTTTTTTGGATGAGGTGACAATGGCCTCTTCCTTTGACTGATGTTTGCTTTCAGGGTCATAAGAATAGCACCATGTCTCTTCACCAGGAATGACCCTGGAAAAAAAAGTCTGGCTCGCTTCAGAGCCGTTCTTTCAAAGCCCAGCATGTTTCCAAACAAGGCTCTTTTTCCAGGCCAGTCAGTACCCAAGGCACAAACTTCAGTGACCCTTCTCATAAAAGTCAATGAACTGAGCTCCAAGATAGTCCAGAAAACTTCCCCACATCTTCAGTGGTCTGTCATTGTTCTTCAAGGACAAGTGCACAAATTTTGTCGACATTTCGTCCATTTGGGAAATTGATGGACATCCAGAACAAGGTCTGTCATCAATTGACATTTCACCTTTTTTGAAATGAGAAAACTACACATACATTTGAGTTTTTCCCCTAGCGCCAACCTTGTAAACTGTGTTCAACATCACAACAGTTTCTGAAGCATTTTTCCCATGCAGGAAACAAAATTTCAAAGTCACACGCTATTCTCTGAAATTGGCCATCACAAAAAATGAGGTTCTAGCAAAACTACTTTTATGAAAAAAATTACTGTGACCAGAGCGAATCTTTCCAGGTGACACCACTGGGTGTACTAACTCAGACACTTGCTTGATGCTCGGCGAATGGGAAACACGTAGTACAAAGGCTCTGGCCAGTGGAGCTTTTGCCCATTTGTGGGGGGTGGGGAGGGGGCGGGGGAGATCACCACGGATATGGCTCTATCAAATCCTAAGATTACTATCCTAAAAGTTAAAAAAGGCAAAATATAACTAAATCACTAGGGAGCAGTGAATTTTCTCTAAATACAATTTTGTCCTTGACCTTCCCTAAAATAACTAAGAGAAAATGAGAAAGTGATCGATTGCCTTGCCATACATGCTGTTACAAAAATATATTACTTACAAAATTTCTGTTACAGCTATTTATATCTTGATAATTTCTCCTAAGCCAGTTAAAACTTAGAGAATATTTTCTCTAATTCTCTTTTTTCCCTCCACATTACAGGTTTTCTGTGTTTTAAGTACTCTTTCATGACTTTTGAAACAAACCTGTGCATTCCATCTCTTATGTTCTCTATCAAGTTGATTAATTAGGACTTCGGCAGCTTTTATTGTTTCTTGTGCTTTGCTTACTTCAGATTCAAGTTTGGCAGCTTCTGAAGTCCTGCTCTGGAATCTATGAAAACATTACAATGTGATTAAAAACAATAAAGTTTTAAGAAAGATATAATGATATTAGCCTTAAGTAGTAAAGCAAGGTTTTATGTGAGACTTTAATCAGTAGGATAATAGTATTTGTGTACAATGTATTTTCAATATAACACACTTATTTCTTTTTTGTTTGTTTTTGTTTGTTTTTGTTTTAAACATTTTATTAGGGGCTCATACAACTCTTATCACAGTCCATACATATACATACATCAATTGTATAAAGCACATATGTACATTCTTTGCCCTAATCATTTTCTTTTCTTTCTTTATTTTCCCTTTTCTTTTTTTGCATTTTATTAGGGACACATACACCTCTTATCACAATCCATACATATACATACATCAATTGTATAAAGCACATCCATACATTCCCTGCCCCAATCATTCTCAAAGCATTTGCTCTCCACGTAAGCCCTTTGCATCAGGTCCTCTTTTTTTTTTTCCCTCCCTCCCCGCACCCCCCTCTCTCATGTGCCCTTTGTAATTTATACATCGTTATTTTGTCATATCGTGCTCTATCCGGAGTCTCCCTTCCCCCCCTTCTCTGCCGTCCCTCTCCCAGGGAGGAGGTCACATGTGGATCCCTGTAATCAGTCCCCCCTTTCCAACCCACTCACCCTACACTCTCCCAGCATCGCCCCTCACACCCTTGGTCCTGAAGGTATCATCCACCCTGAATTCCCTGTGTCTCCAGTCCCCATATGTACCAGTGTACAACCTCTGCCCTATCCAGCCCTGCAAGGTAGAATTCGGATCATGGTAGTTGGGGGGAGGAAGCATCCAGGATCTGGGGGAAAGCTGTGCTCTTCGTCGGTACTACCTTGCACCCTGACTGACCCATCTCCTCTCCTAAACCCCTCTATGAGGGGATCTCAAGTGGCCGACACTTGGGCCTTGGGTCTCCACTCTGCACTTCCCCCTTCTTTCAATGTGGTATATATATATATATATATATATATATATATATATATATATATATATATATATACACATATACACACACACACGCATATTCTTTTTTTTTTTTTTGCATGATGCCTTATACCTGGTCCCTTTGGCACCTCGTGATCGCACTGGCTGGTGTGCTTCTTCCATGTGGGCTTATTTGCTTCTGAGCTAGATGGCCGCTTGTTTATCTTCAAGCCTTTAAGACCCCAGACACTATCTCTTTTGATAGCCGGAACACACTTATTTCAAATGCATGTTTAAAATACTACATTCACTAGCCCCCAAAACTTAACAGTATGACATTCAAGCACCTCTCCTAATAGTGACATAGCATACATTTCTAGTTGTATTTAATTCTATTCCAGCACATAGTCCCAAGTAGATAATATGTCAATATCTGAGTATTTTATATTTCCAGAAAATACCTTATCATTTACCTACTGTGCCCTTTTCTACACCTACGATATCTTCCAGACATTTTCCCTATTCAATCTTCACCCCTCACTTTAACTCCCTCAACTATCTCTCTATAAAAACTATAAATTAACATTTAAAATCCATCTCAAATATATAGCCATTTTATACAGTCTCTCCCTATGCCTACTTGACAGTTTGTTTATTATTATTGTTTTAAAATTACTTTTATTTGACAAATAATTGTTGATTTTTAATCATTTTATTAAGTATAACAGTACTGTCATGTATTATTAAGGTGCTACATAAAGTAGCAGAAAACCAAACAAATCTGTCTGGAAAGACGTTCAGCCAGAATGCTCCTTAAAGGTGAGAATGACTAGACTTCATTAAGTATTTTAGACACGTGATCAGAAGAGACCCATCCCTGGAAAAAGGCATCATACTCGGAGGAGTGGAAAGGGAGGTAAAAAGATCAAGGGCCGCAACAGGTCGGACTGGCACAGTGGCTGCAACCATGGACTCAGGCAGAAGAACAACTGAGGACGAGGCGGGGCGGGGTTTCGTTTTCTCATACGTGTGGTCGCTAGAAGTCCAAACAGATTCAATGGCACCGACACCACCACCACTGTACACCATTATTTATTCCTCCAACAAGTACCTTTTAAGTATCAACCCTTGTGCCAAACATATCTAAAAATGGTACGCCACTTAATTCTCAGGAAGACAGTTGGAAATAAGCATTATCATCCTTACTTGGCAGACATACAAAATTAGACCCTATTTGCTGTTCATTGGTGCTGTCAAGACACGTGTGTCCAACGCACAGCCACCACGTGCGCAACAGAAGAAAAAGACATGGTCCAGTCCTGTGTTTGAGTCAAGTGTTACATGCACCGTTTTTTGCTGTCTACTTCCCGAGCATCATGGTCTTCTCAAAGTTCCAGTCCCACCTAGTAACAGGCTCAAAGCACGCGAGGTAATCTTCGTGTCCTTGTATCAAAGCATTCTGGCTGAACTTCTTCCAGAGACTCATTCACTCTTCTGGCAAGCCCTGGTACATTCAGTATTCTTGACCTAATTATGGTAATCTATTGACATATGGATTCCTCATTATGAATATCATCTGTATCATATCTATCAAAATTCAGAGGCAGCCATTCTTCTTTGGTCTTCCCTATTCACTGTCCAGCTTTTTCATACATGTGAAGAGATTAAAACAACCATGGCTTAGTCATGCATATCTTAGTCCTCAAAGTGACATCTTTGCAGTAGTTTGTCAAATGCAATAATCCTTTGGCTTCTTTTGTTTTTAAAAATGAATAGTTTTATGGGTATACAACTCACATATCATACTATTCTACAGTTCATTGATCTTAACAAGAGATGAACAACCATGCCACACTCCATTTTAGAGCACTTTCTTTGTTCTTGTACTCATCGTGATTAGCTCTACATCTCCCAGCAACCTCCCTGCCAGACCACAAGGAACCATAATCCAGTCACTGTCTCCAGAGGTTAACCTAACCTACACGTCATATACAGAAAAATATTCTGAAAAAAACGATTAACAATAACAAAATAAAACAGAGAAAGACCTCAATTGAAAGGAAAGCAGAAAATATTAAAAACTAGAACAAATTTAAAATGGGTCAAAAAAGGCGATAAAATGCTAAAGTGTTCAATTTTAACCCAACTGCCTCTGTAATAGTCCTCTTTCTTTCCAATGCATTGCATATGACAGCAAGATTACTAGCATGGTGGGAAAGCAGAAGACTATTCAGGTGCTGCCATAGTGCTAAGATTACCTCAATCCAACACATACCCCTACACCTAAGGAGTATCCGTGATACGGAGAGCTTACTAGAAATTCACGGCAACAGGGAGGGAGGCAGATACATGGCAGTTACGGCTCCACTGGTGCAAGTGGGGAGGAGGAACCTTCCATCAGGGAAAAATGCTTCAGAACACTTGCGTTGGGCCCAAGGGGAGAGCATGACTAGAATTATGTTCCTAATTGTAGGCTTTTCACCTAGTTTCTATCTAGTGCTTGGTGACCAATCCATGCACTATGGGCAAGTGGGACTTTAGACCCTGTTCTTTCAAGGCACACATGCTTTGTAGGCCACAGCAGAAGGACGTGCTTCGGGAAGCTCCGTGAGTGAGGTTCGCAAGCTCACCTGGAACCCTTGGACTGAAGACTCCTTCAGTTTCTTAACTGTTATTTCCATGAATATTGATTGCGGATCCAAGTGAAATGAAATCCTTCACAGCACCAATATTTCTCCAATGATCCTGAAGTTGCCCACTGGTCCAGTTAACGAGGATTTTTTCATTTTCTTTGTGTTAATTCCCTAGAGAATTTCTTTATGTTAATTCCCTACTGAAGGCTGTTGCCTTTGCTCTTCAACAGTAAGTCCTTTAAGTCCTCCATCAAACAAAGCTGTGTCAGCTCCCTACCACGGGTGGTTAAGGTGTATTCCTGCAATCCTGATGCTCCAGGCCTGTGTTCCCCTTCACACAGTCTGCCACCTTGGATCAGTTACTCGGTTTAGAGTAAGTATGGGGCGAGGACACAGCCCTGAGCGCACCTTTCCTCATTTCCAACTATGTATCACCCATTTGTTCAGTTCAAACTCTCCCGCTGCTCCATGTATAGGCTCTGCATGAGCACAAGGTATTCTGGAATTCTTTCTTCACAAGGTAATCCACAATTTCTTATCATCCATCCATAAGAATGAAATACACTTAAATGTACTTATGCGATTTCTGCTGTTAGCCAAGATACATTTGAGATCAGCAATGATATTGTTCCATGGCCTCTACTGAGTCTGGCTTGAATTATGACAAGCCTGTCGATGTCCTGCTGAAATGTTTTTAATTATCTTCAGTAAAACTTTAATCCCCAATATTACATTGCTATCCAGTTGATAACAAATCAAGTTTGAAAGCAAACTGATTTCAAAACTCAAAACTATTGCCATCAACTAACCCTTACAGTGAACCTTTTGGACGTGGGTTCCGAAGACGGTACCTCTTTTCAGGAGGAGAGAGCCTCATTTGCCTCCTGTGGAGCAGGCTGCTGGCTTTAAACACTGATGTTGTGGTCAGACGCTCAATTCGTAACCCACGACACCACCACGGTTCTAGAGGCTACACATCTCAATGGAGCAGACAGCCTACAGAGTGGCTCACTGGTCTGCACGGTCAGCACTGCCGAGAACAGGCCACCATTTGCTGGGCAGAGCCACCAGAGCTCCTTTCAGAGGAGGTGTGGACAGGTATATGGAGGGACAGCAATACAGCTCTATGTACTGTGCACAGTAGGTCTTACTGCCTCTCAATTCCCCAAATGCAAGCCTCCACACCTGTGCTAACACAGCAGCTACGAGGCACATGTCCTTATTTAAATCAAACAGAATCACACCTCCCCTGTCATGGAGGCCAAATTTCAAGTATTGGTATCCAGATATGGCTACTGGTTACCACATTGGATCATATATAGCATAAGATATCTCCATCATTGTGCAGTTTTGTTTGAAAGCAGTGGAAAGTTTGTAACTTGGAAAGATAAACCACATGGACATTCGCTTCAACACTGCCTAGCAGTTTTGTGCGTAGTTTGGCAGCAATGATGTGCTGTCTGTAATCAACAATGGTATATTTCTGAGTAAGTTGCGTGTTATAAATGGCCAAAAACCCTATGTCAAAGTAATTTAAAAATTGATAGATAATGTTCATTTTTAAATTCCCTTATTCATTAGTTTATAAGAAAATAAGTCTATAACAACTTGAAGTAAATTGATTCTTAATTAAGGATCATAATAAGAAATAGCATGTTGGCCAGCATTAATTAATTACTGACAATAGTTCTAAAACAGGCCATCTCATTGTATGAACTAAGATTGAATGCTCATATTAAAGGGGTTTTTCCCAAAAAATATTGGTAGTATATAATAATTAAAATCAAAAGCTTTAAAAGGTTAGATAAATTTAGTATCTAATGGTCACTTAGTAATTTCTAATAT
This sequence comes from Tenrec ecaudatus, assembly GCF_050624435.1. Classification (NCBI taxonomy): domain Eukaryota; kingdom Metazoa; phylum Chordata; class Mammalia; order Afrosoricida; family Tenrecidae; genus Tenrec; species Tenrec ecaudatus. The sequence goes on along the minus strand of NC_134533.1, from coordinate 100,142,888 downwards.
TTATAAAATTGTCTTTTATCTCTTGCTTCCTACTCTAAAAAACCTCTATTAAAAACCTATAATTTCTAAAGGCTTGAAGGTAAACAAGGGACCACCTAGCTGGGAAGCAACAAAGCCCACATGGACGAAGCACAACAGCCTGTGCGACCACAAGGTGTTGAAGGGATCAGGCATCAGGCATCAAAGAACAAAAAATATCAGTGGGCACCCACCTTCCTGATAAGATCACTGAAGACAAAGCAGGAGCATAAGCAAATGCGGTGAAGAAAGCTGATGGTGCCCAGCTATCAAAAGATAAAGTATCTGGGGTCTTAAAAGCTTGAAGGTAAACAAGTGGCCATCTAGCTCAGAAGCAACAAAGCCCACATGGAAGAAGCACACCAGCTTGTGTGATCAACAGGTATCGTAGAGATCAGGTATCAGGCATCAAAGAACAAAAAATCATATCATTGTGAAGTCAGGGGATTATTGATTGGGGACCCAAAACCCATCTGTTGGCAACTGGACATCCCTTACAGAAGGGTAACAGGGAGGAGATGAGCCAGTCAGGGTGCAGTGTAGCAATGATGAAACATACAACTTTCCTCTAGTTCCTAAATGCTTCCTCCCCGCCACTATCATGATCCCAATTCTACCTTACAAATCTGGCTAGACCAGAGGATGTACACTGGTACAGATAGGAACCAGAAACACAGGAATCCAGGACAGATGATCCCTTTAGGACCAGTGGTGAAAGTGGCGATACCAGGTGGGTGGAGGGAAGGTGGAATAGAAAGGGGGAGTCAATTATAAGGATCTACATATTACGTCCTCCCTGGGTGATTGACAACAGAGAAGTGGGTGAAGAGAGATATCAGACAGTATAAGATATGGCAAAATAATAATTTATAAATTATCAAGGGTACATGAGGGAGAGGGGAGATGGGAGGAGGGTAAAAAATGAGGAGCTTATACCAGGGCTCAAGTAGAAAGCAAATGTTTTGAGAATGATGATGGCAACAAATGTGCTTGACATACAATGGATGGATGGATGGATTGTGATATGAGTTGTGGAGGCCCCAATAAAATGATTTTTTTAAATCTATAATATCAGTAAGAGATAAAACAATTTCACTGAAGATGAAAGGGTTTTGCACCTGCTAACATAACTTCAGCAGCTCTTCCATAATATCCTTTGATTATTTTAAATAATGATCCTTATTTTACATATCAAGCAATTTTAATTTTTCTTGTAATGTTAGGACGTTTTTTTATTCATGGATGCACTGTCAAAATTGTGAGTGACATTGTATGAGTCTCATGGTAATATTCAAGGCTTATAGTAATCTGTATACCGCAATATTTTACACTAAGGACACTGGAAAACACTCAAGAACTATGAGATCTTTTATACTGCAATAAGCAATTTATGGGAGCAAGGGACTGTTCACATGGAGATAATTAACATCATACTATGTTTTGTGTTTGTTGGTTTAATGAACTCTGCATATAAATGGACCCATATGCGGCAGATCTATATTGTTCAAGGTCTATTGTATATTCAAGGTTTATGTATATTCATACACAATTACTTAATAGTACAATATATAAGGAGAGACATCAAGAATTTTGTTCTCTCCAATTTTTTTAATGGGGATTCCTTTTTGTCTTATTCTCTACTTTTGTCCATATCAAAATAATAGACAACAAAAAGAAACAGAAATAGTGGTCATAACTTACTTTTTTAAAATGAGAAATCAGTTAAGGTATGTGTTTCCAAATATATTTGAAAACATAACTTACTTTTCTTTGAGTTCTGATACTTTTTGACCAACTGAATTAAGAAGCTCCTCTAGTTTCCTTTTTCTATCTTCAGTTTTCTTCAGATTTCTAAAATATAAATCAATTTTATAATCATTTTATTATATTTTAGATATCAACCAAAAGGTAGCAACAGAACCTTAATATTCAATATGCAAGTTTCCTAAGAAAGACATAACAAGGAAAACTGTAATTCAGTACTTATAATACCTTTGGTTATAATTTGATGTGAAAACCAATGCTAGTATTAAAATTATGTCCTTGAACATAAATGTACTACTTCTAGGAGTCTAGATTTTAAAAATACTCTCATAAATACAGATTATGGGATAAGCAAGATAAACATATTCATTTATTTCCTGTTCTTCTAAAAGCAACTAAATTGAAAACAAAGGAATAAAGGAGATAAATGCACATGCACAAGAAAAGGAATGCCAATAAAATTTTGAAATGTGACAAGCATTAAATATACATTTTTTTAAAACCTAAATTCCAGAGCCATGCTACTGAGTTAAATGTGACTCCCAGCAACCGTGTCGATCAGAGCAGAAGTGCCCCCATAAGGCTCTGAGGGTGAGCATCTTTACGGTTGCATCTCACCACATCCTTCTGCAGCAACTGCAAAGGACCAAGAGCTAAATATCCACTGGGAGAAAGGCCAAAAAGATGCTACTACTCTTCTGCACACTGCTATCAGGTCTATTCGGACTCATAGCCACCCAAATCAGGGCAGAACTGTCCCTGAGTTGTTTCCATGACCCTACTCCCCATCTTTTTCTAGTAGAGTGCCTAGTGGTTTCAAACTGCTGACCTGGGAGATAGCAGCCCAGCTAGTGACCACTAAGCCACCAGGGCGCCTTCCAAAAAGAATTAGATCCCCAAATGTTCAGGCAATGTGGATGCCGTGGGCGTACCTTTAAAAGCAATGAAAGATCTAAATACAGAGAATTATTTGATAGTTTAAAATACCAACAGTCTGACCTCAAGATAACCACTTATCACAGTCCAAAACATTGGAAGTTGGACTTATAACACAAATCTATCCCTGACCACCTCCACCTATACTCCAGGAGAACATACACCGGAACCGAGGCAATGCCTGACCCCCTCTCCCTGCCCCACAAAACCCTGCAGACACGGATGCTGAGGATGCACCAGCCCGTCATCAGTCCACGCCCAATGCCTGCAGGGACACCTGCAGTCCAGGCCACACTTGGAGCTTCCATTACCCAACGGTGTGTCTTCACTTACAGTTCCAGTCCTGCCTGCTCGGTTTCCAAAGGCTGAATCCGTTCCAAGACATGGGAATACTGGACATTGGCTTTAACCCAAGCCGCCAACGGAGCAGCTGCGATACTGGCACGCTTAGCGTTCTGAAAAACCCATGGTAAGTTATTCAGCATTGAAATTAATTTCAAATTAATATCAAGTAAATCTTAACACATGTTAATTAAGCACTGGTTTAATATCTTATGCCAAATAATAAAGTTTCAGGTTTACAGCTAAAATAAAGTGAACTGCTATTTTCATTAAGAAAAATATACCTAAACTCTACTTGTTTTTAAATGAATACTTTTGGACCACATAAAACTATTAGTACAATGACATTTTATTGACATAAGTAATTACTCTATTAGTTATGTTTATGATAAATAGCTATGTCATCAACAATGTTCAGGCATCAATTATTTCTCATCCAGATACGGACACACATTTAACAGATAAAAGCAATTTTAAAAACCAGTGCTACTGATGGTCAAGAGGACGTTTGTGCATTTGAAATAAGACACCTAAAAATTACTAGATGAATGAGATTGAAATGTTTGCTGAAAGTCCAGATACAACTGTCCCAACACAGATCTCTGTATGTGTTGCCATAGTAACATACACCGGATGAGTTCCAGGCAAGTTGGAAGTAAAGAAATGGTAGGCGAGGCTCTCACTCGCCCTACTGGCAAACACTGAGAGACGAAAAGGAGGGGCCCTGGTGGTGTAGTGGTTATGTGATGGGATGTGATGTGCAAGGCCAACAGTTCGACTAGCCAGGGGAGAAATAAAGGGAGTTCTACTCCCTTCAAGAGTTACCGTCTCGGAAACAGACAAGGACAGTCCTATCCTATCCTAGCCTATAGGGCCACTATGAGTTGGCATTAAGTGCATGGCAGCGAGAGCATTTCATGTAACTCTCGCTCCATGTTTCCTCGGTTCTAATTTACCTTATTTGGTAGGGTTAATCCTTCACAGCTTTAATACCTTTAGTTCCCGTTCCTATGCAGTTTTTTATATTTTAGCTGATTGTCATCATAATTTAATAAGGTTATAATATATTATGAAAAAAGCATATTCTTGGCATACTGTTAAGGTTACCTTTGGATCAAAAGACCCCTTGTTTTTAAAAAGAAGTTCTTCAACACTCTCTCTTATTTCCTTTGGAATATTCCGTGCATCAAAAGTTGCAATGTCTTCTCTCACACCTCTTTTTGCAAGGAAACTAAAATTAAAACATATGATTTCAAATGAAGGAAATAAAGTTGTGATTTGGGGGGAAAACCAACTTAACAAAATGATGCATGCAGCACCTTATTCCATTAGCTAGAAGAAGAGTACTGAAAAAGGTAAACTGCTATTTTACATGCTCTTCCCACTTCAACAAAAAATCCAACAAGTACAAACACGAAAGATGAGCAATCGTTTTTCTAATTTTCTGTGAGAAAACTGGGTCAAAAAATGAAATTACAGAAGTACAAGTCTATTAATCTATCCATAGTCCTTCTGGTGAACTATTGGATACTACTGAGTATGTGCAAGAGGATATGCCAATGCCTCCAGTACTTTCATATCTAGAAATCTATGCAAGAAAAAAGTGCTCTCTCATCTTTAATCCTCCACAAACCTCTACACGTGAAAAGAACTCTTCACCATCAACTAGGCCCTAAAATGGAATTTAATATCCATTCAAACTATAGCACCACTAATAAAATGTGAAACTTAAACGTGCATAGATTTATATATATATGTATTTCTCAGTCATGTCTCCACCCTCTTATGTCTTTCTTGTATTATTTATGTATGCTTCACTCTCTTGGTCAAGAGGACAGGAATTTCTGAAACAGTGACTGCATTTTCTCCCTTCATAAATTACAGCGAAATCACAGTGCTGTGTATTACGTAAAGACCACATCCATGAAGAAATGTATCGAGGCATTCACAGACATTCCTTTTTTCCTTTGGGGGGCTTTGAAAGCAGTATCTTTTATGAAAAGGTATCATGAAAAATGAATCTTGAAATTTCAATGCAAAATGTATTAGACTCCTAGATGAAATTCACTGTGAGAAACAATAAAAGAAATATTTTTAAAATGATAACAGAACACATATTTCACTGCTGAAATAACATGCTTTTCAGAAATTCAAAAACTCACCTCTTCATGCTCACCCAAGATGTGTCAAAGATGCCCATTAGCCTTAAGACGCCTTCTAGAATGTCTCTGATTACGTCGGGTGGCATCCGTAGTGAGCGGATTTCTGAAAGAGACTCTGGCTTAATGTTCCCAACTGCTAGTTTGGCTTCATTAACTAGAGGCTAGAAGAGGAAAAGGATATTTTTTGCTTTTATGTTACTAAAAACATTTAATGCAGTGCAAATGCTCTAATATTGATCCTCAGAATCTTCAAAATAACTATTTCTATGAAGATCCTTTCTCTTAAAGGATCACAATGTTTGAAAAGACAAAAGCACAAGACATGCGAGTTTACACAGAACAAGGAAAATTTCTTTTGTTTCACACAATTTGCCATTTTCAAGAGGCTCTTTGAGGAATAAAGAAAATTATAATCTAGTATTGGTTTAGTCAAGTCTGGAGAATTTAAAAGCTTGTCTTAATCTATCATAAACGTATTTCTCCCGTACATCTGGTTCAAGGAAAGTGAAGATTATTTTCAACAAGCATCGGTGAACAGGCTTATTGTTCCTGGCTCACTCTCCTTCCAGCATCTCTTTTTAATTTAGTATTAAGGGTGATGCCACATTCCGATCGTCCCATCAGAAAATAACCTGAACCACCAAGACTGCGCGTAACCGAGATGAAACCGCTCCCCACGTTGCTTTCCATTCACTTACCTGTACTTCCTTTAGCTCATCATCAATTTTATTTTTCCTTTCTTCAATTTTAACAACTTCTTCTGCTATTTTGTGCTTTAGCCTTTCCAGTTCTGTCTTTTGTTCACTAGCATCCTACAGGAATATTTAAATAGTGTTGTAATCAACTTTAATATGCTAAATATTTAAAAGCATTACACTAAACACATAACCTATTTCAAAATTACATTTAATCTCTTCCTGATTATCAAACCAATTATATTGCATTAAAAAGGCAGAAATACATATTTTAAATGACAGTAATAATACACATTAAATATTTATAACAACCCCAGAAGTCACTGTTAATATTATATCAATCTTATTAATGAAGGAACTAAAAATGTATATCCTATAATTTAACTAATATAAATGACACTAATATATTTTTAGATTTTAAAGAGTGAATTTTCAATTAGCATACAAAATATTAATTGAAATTTATGGTACATTAATAATATAATTGAAAATATTTGGGGGAAATGAGTAAAGATTCAAAGAATACTAAGTTGTATACTCGCATCATATGATCTCTGTTCAAGAATACAAAACTCAAAATTGATTGCAACATGTATAAAAATGCTGGCATGTTAGGAAAGTTTTTAGTTGCCTTATTTGTTACAATTTACAATAAAAAGGTAAAACTTCTTATGAAAACTTTCGGGAACCCTTACGACAATGGTTATCAATATTAACCCCACAGAGCAATCATTCAAGGAGGGTTTCTTAAATGCTGATGCCTGGAGTGCTACTGGAAATGTTGATGTACTCGATCTGAATAAAACCAGGTTGTAAATGTTTGAAAACACCACTAGAACCAACACTGAGGATCACAAAATCAACCAGCTTTTCCTTAGACGGCATTGCACATGCAGGTGCCTTACACATTTAGCTCACTTGGACTATTCTACATTCTAAAGCATTCCTGTCCTTGTATCTCTGCTTTAACGCCTCAATGGAATAGCTAGTCTACCTCCACACAGCAAAACCTTCCATTAAGGGCAAGCCCATACGCCCCTCCCTTTATGAGCCTGCACTGCCCACTGGAAGCTATTTCTATTTTTGAGTGCTTACATTACTTCATTTATAATTTTCTGATGTTTAATACACAAAGCACCAAGCTTTAGAATAGGGCAGTTTGGTATTTTCTCTACCAAACAGAAATGTCTGCTTTTTAATAGCTTATTAGAATTGTTATTATCAGATAAACAATTCTTCCTCTTTTGGACCTCTGCAAGGAAATCTAATTAGCTACAGAGTTAGAAACACTTCTTTTCAGAACAGTCAGAAAAATAGGCAGTAGCGTACCTGTGCCTTATCAGTGTACAAGGTTGATGCACACGAGCCTGCTGCACAAGACATTAGAGTACTGAAAAGCAAGGTTGTTACTTTGAGGAATAAGGAGAGCCTGACCCAAGACATAGCATTTTCAATTGCCTCAAAGACACGTCAAAGTCGGGCGCCGAGTAAGGACTGCTGGTGCTGGCCCAGAACACTGAAGGTATCATGGAGGGCCCGAAGCACAACGCTTTCTGGGAAGAAGCTCAGCCCACGTGCTCTTTGGAGACAAGGTGGTGACAGTGTCATACACTCTGTGGATATACTGTCGGGAGAGACCAGTACCTGGAGAAGGACTTCACACTCTGTGAAGTAGATGGGCAGCCACAGAGGCTGCAACAAGGGGCTCCAGCACGACAACAATTGTGAGCAGGCGCCAGACCACACAGGGCAGGGTTGGCTTCCGCTGTGCAGAGGGTTGCTAGGGAACTGACCTGACAGGACCTAATCCCAACTACAGCCTGCAGTAACAGGCACTCGGTGCTCACTATTTCCCTTTTTCAAGCAGGCAGCTATTAACATTGCTATCTTTAATATAGCTCTTTACCTTTCTCACATTTCGAGTTGTTTTTGAAGATAAACGTTTTTGACAAACTTGTTTTAACCATAATAATAATTGGTTACCTTTTGACTTCAGGAGAAAAGCATGCTAAAGTTAGATGGCATACAAATTATATTTGCATTTCTGATGTTTTATTTGCCACGGTTTCCCATACGGCAGATAAAAACAGACCTAAATCAAATCCATTTTGACTGACAGCCACTCTAAGAGGTAGAGCTGAACTGCCCTGGAAGCTGTTCTAGGCTAACTCCACTGTCTCTCCTCCCAGTCGTTCAGTTAACAGTCAAGTGCTGAACCGGCGCGCTATCAGGGCTCCTTTCAAACCACGACAGAGCATCATAATTCTCACAGCACTAAAAAGCATATATGAAAGATTTCAAGAGAGGAAAAAAGGATAAAAGAAAGTCACACACACAAACAAGTTTCTTAAACATGATCAGTCATTTAAATGACTTTGATTTTCTTAATTATAACAAAGGAAGCTAGAAGAAAATAGAACAATGTTTTCAAGGTCTTGAAGAAAATGTATTCCAACCTACACCACTAGTTCCATGACCAAACAATCAAGAGACAGGACAAATGTTCACACATGTCAGTCTCAAAAGTTTATTTCTCCTGCATCCTTTCTCAGAAAGCATTTCAGGATGGGTTCTACTGAAACAAGGGTATAAATTAAGAAAGAAGAAAATATGACAGTTAAAATTCAGAAAACCGAACAAAGAGGTGAGGTATAGGGAGTGCTTTGGATGGTAAGAGAGAAACCTCAGAAAGACATCTGTGAATCAGACCAAGAAGTCCACCAGTCAAGATGACAGCAGAACACTTCAGGTGGATGAAAATTAATAGCAATACTCTTTGAAGTCTTGATAAAATAGTCAGAAAAAATGCAAACAAAAAACTAGTAATAATAATTTACTGCGTGGCTCAGCTGCATACTCATTAGTGGGCATATGCAAAGAGTATGTTTGTACTGTGGGGCAGAGTGAGCATAGAATAAAGGCTAAGGCTTCATCTTTCAAATACAGAGAAATAAAAAGGTATGTCAAAAGTGAAACATCCAGTAGAAATAAAATAATATTTAAATATAGGGATCAGTTAAAAATAGATGAGAATGAAAAATAAGATGGAAGGATGGAGGGAGAGGGCTGCTTTCGTAACAGCTGGAGGAAAAGCTGAGCATGTATTCAATGTTAACTTGTTCAATAATGAAGTATAAATACACACGTTTATACATACTACCTAATAAAATTTCTCTAAACTGATAAAGGGGCTTAAAATTCATAAACACAACAATAAGCAGAATAAGATACCTCATGGTACACGACAGAGATCAATGCACTTTGGAAAATGGAAAGTGCTTAAACACAAGGTAATTCAGCAGAAAAAAAACTAAAGTCTAATTTTCTACAAGAGGGGAGGCCAAAAAGACCCAAACAATTGCCACACAGAATGTCTAGTAAGGCTATGAAATTTGAAATACCAGGTACCTATATTGATGAGGAAGAAAAACCTACCATATATACTCGTGCATAAGCTAACTTTTTCAGCACATTTTAAGGCAGTTTTTGTGGCAAAATTAGGAGCCTCAGCTGATATTTGGGTCTTCTTATACTCAAGGACATATGGTAATTGACTTTTTTAAATACTACATTGATAAGGAAGAAAAATAAGGGTAAAACATGGGGACAGGATGGAAGCATGCATCCAGGTGAGTGCCCATAAAGTCGTATCATCCTCTTCCCCCCAGCAGGATCCAGGGACAGAGGTTATTCTTCGGGGAAAGTAAACCATCTCGGGATTTGGGATTACCACGCATACACTAGAATGAGGTCTCATCTTAAAGGCAAAAATTTTTAAATCTACTTATTAAACAGCGAGACTCCTTCCTTTGCCCTCTTTTCCCCTTACACAGCTCAGTCCGTTTATTTAACTACTCAGATCAGGCCTTCTGAGGCAGAAACCTGGAGAGTTTTCCGTAAAGACATATCTGTTGACCAGAAAGGACATAAAAGACAGTTTGTGGCACCTGGATGAGAGAGAAAAACCCCTGCCACAATACCATGTGACCAGATCAGCAGGGAAAAAAGAGGACCAAAAATACCTTACAATTTCCTGTTAAGTTTTTCTAATGAGAGTCATTGAAATTCGCTAGAATTGAAACTGAAAACAATGGCATTTGTTTTAAATTTACAGATTTAGGAGTTTTTTAAAAATGCATTTTTCTGCTAAATTATTATGCTAATTAATGTATAGAGCATTTCCATCTCCTTAGAAAGCTCTCTCATGACCTCTTTCAGTCAATAATTTACATCCACCCCAGACCCAGGACACAGTCATCTTATTCCTGCTGCGACCCCTTAAGCAGTTCTATCATTTTACCTAGAGGCAGTCAGACAGTATGCAGACATTTGTGTTTGTCTCTTTTCACTTAGTATTAACACCTCTCAGGTTCATCACAGATTGATGGCTTCATTTTTTCTTGCCTAAGAACACTTAAAAGTGCAATTGTTGGATCCTATGTTAAACACATATCTTACCTTATAAAAAGCTACCAAACTGTTCTAGAAAATTGAGGCAGAATTTTGCATTTCTTACAATAATGTATACATTTTCCAGATGGTAGACACCCTTGCGAACATCTGACTTGGTGTTTTCTCTTAATTTTACTCATTCAAGTGGATACGTATGTAGAAGTATCTCACTTGGATTTTATGTGACATTGCCGCGAGGACTAATGATGTTGAAGCATCATTCCATGTCTTTATAAGCCCTTCATAAACCTTCCTTAGTGAAGGGTCTGTTCAAATCTTTATATTATTATAGGTTTCCCTTGCAGTAAAAAGCAAGGTATGGAACAAAAACATATTGAGAGATCATGAGGGCATACAAGAGCACTTGTACACTGAGCAAGCTCACAGAAATCTCTTTAAAAAGGCTCAACAACAAAAAAAAAGGTAATTTCAAAAAGAATATATATAACCAAAATGTAACATATCATGAAAGTCTAAAACTGAATGAATGCAGACATTTTGTAGATCTAGGGACTATTAAAGTCAAAAAACTCTTTAAGCCTAAGGGTAAAATTTTTAGTGCTATGCCAGCTTAACTGGGAGAAAGTACACGAAATCAGATACATAGACATTTGAAATATAACAAGTTTTTCTAGTTAGCATGTGGTGAATTGAGGATTCTGTGGAAAAATACTAAACTTTTCCAGAAAGCTCAAGCACACGTCAGTCTGACCCATTGCATATAAACAAGATTTTTCAAATCCACCTAAGTAAAAATGTCACTGTTCCCACTGACTAGCAATCAAACCTAGAAGGGCTTCCTATTGTTGGCATGTTAGTGTTTACTCTCAGCATTACCTGCATGGATACCGTGATCTCCTGAAGGGCAGCATCCGCTTCATCTTGCTTGGTTTTAAGCAACACGCTTTGTTCTCCAGCTTTTCGGTTCAGTTCATCCACAAGAGCTTTAGCTTCATTTAACTTAGATACACCGGCCTATGTCAATAAAATGTTCATTGGCAATGTACTTTTTACTCTTTTACAAAATTATCAAGTAAAAGCTTACATGTATGCATGCAAAACACTGCATGTGAATTTAAGTTTGCATTGCTAGTCATACTGAGCTATTGAACTGTGTACCTATTAAAATAAGGTAAGGGAGTCCATAGAGATTTTAAAGAAAAACAAATTCTAAAGCACCTCAGTTAAGTTGGACAGGTCTAAACACAGAGATCAAAGAAAGTATGGCTGCTAGCCCAAACATGGTAGACAGAATAAAAAATACAAAGTTAGGAAAAAGGCAGCAATCCTTCCCATTTATTTAAATATCAGTGACTGGCAAATGGGATGGCAGGGCCATTCTTTTTTCTGATGGACATGACTTAGTTTTGTGTGTCCAGCATCCACCTTTTTAAGAAATCACCATCTATATAGCTGGAAGGACTATCATTCAAAATGCCCCATCTGCTATTTGAGTAGGCATTGGGCACCGGCTTGACCATTATCGTGCCCAAGCCCACTGACAGTCATGAAGCAGGTGCAAGGAACGGGCATGAAAACATTGTCTTTCTTTAATACGAGCTGGATTTCTGTCAACTGAAGACCAGAATATTTGAGAAGATAATTATAGCAAAAATGGAAAGTGACCCATATGTAATTACCACTGATGCAAAGCATCACAGAGAACTAAATGAGGAAATGAATTCCAATAGCATGTCGTTCGTGGCTAAATGTACGATTAAGAAAAAAAATAAAGAAACTATTTCAATAATTATGAATCTTAAGAGAAGAGAAAAAGGGAGAGGAGTTTGGGATGCAAACGCTCTCTGACAAGGTCTAAGGCTAGCATGCCAGCGCCACGGTTAAGTTTAAGCTCTGTACTGAGAGAAGTCCCCAAAGAGCGCCCTTTGGCATGCAGTAAGGGGACCGACACAGATAAGATCGTTGTGCCCCTCTGCCAGGGAGTGGATTCAACTCCGAGCAGCCCCACCGGGCACATTAGAACGGTTCCTGTCTCCCAGACTCTAAGTGTCTGTGAGAGCAGAAAGGCTCGTCGGTCTCCTCTGGAGCAGCAGTGGGTTTGAACTGCTGACCCTGTGGTTGGCAGCCCGCTGTGTAACCCATTAGGCTACCAGGGCTCCTTACTATATAAGATGTAACTTCAATTTTAGACCTATTACAAAATATAGTCTTGCATAGTATTTTTTAATTAGGAATAATTGTTCGATATTTATGAATTTCTAAAATTGTATTCAAGTGAAACAGACTGTAATGGCAGCATCATAAACACCATTCACTACAGAAAAGAAATATCGCCGACCAAAAATAAACAATTTAATATAATCCAGTGGACAATACAGGCAAGTAAAGTTTCTTCCAAAACATTTAACACCATAAATATATGCCACAGACACCAAGTCATTAAAATCAGTATGATCCTTTCTTACAATAGAGAGACAAAAAGTAAAGGTGACCAATATTGTACCTGCAAATGACTTTGTCTTTTTAATAATTCCCTCTTCTTGCTGCTGCTAATGGCAGAGTAAACGTGTAAAAACGTCATGTACCGGCTTGGAGTAGCACCGTATGCTTTGCAAGACTCGTGTATTAGTAAAAATGATTTTAAAAATTCAGGGTCCACTGAAATGAGAAAAATATGACTTAATACGTACATGACACATTAAGAATTAGAGAAAATAATTTTAACTTTAATTTAATTCAAGATACATAATATTTGCTTAAAAATACACAGGCATTCCTAGATAACTACATATAACTCTCATTTTCATTATGAAATCGGTATTCTTTCATTTCAGGGGTCTCATCTTTTCACTATTTATATATTCCTCCTGAACATGTTCATTAGTTCAGGAAAGATAAATCTACTGGTCTCCATAAATTAGTTAGAAACACAAAGCACACATAATGTAAAAGAATGTTCACTTAAAGCTATGTGAATGGAAAAATGATATCAAAGCAAAGAATGCATATCCCCTTCCATCTGACAAAGGGAGAAACAGAACTTCAGAAGTCAAGAAATTAAGAATAAATTCACAACGGTTTCAAAATATTCATGAAAATGTGTTTCTGTATTGTCTAGTCCAGTGATTAGAATAACCCCCAATGGTTTCCAAGTCAGACTTCAGAAACATCGCTGACGACAACTCCTCATGGGTCACAGCCACTGCATGATCACAGGCCCTTTCCATTGCGTCCTAACATCCCAGAGCCAGTGCTTGCTCTCCTCCTTTTTACCATATTCTGAATGCCTCTTACTTGGTTCAGCTCTTCATCATGCCTTTCTTAGATTATAACAATAAACTTCTAAAGTGGTCTAATTGCCTTTGCTTTCTCCCTATAAAAGTCTATTTTATATTAATTCGGGGGGGGGGGGAGGAGAAGGAAGGATCAGGACTTTCTTTTTCTAAAAGAAATCTTTCATTAATTTCCTATTTAAAATATCTCAATAAAGCCAAATTGCCCACATGATTCCAATTCCTTAGTATTATTACATGGAAGAATCTTCAATATCTAATCCTATCTATCTTTTACTCTTTAGTCTTATTGTCTATTATTTATATGTCCTATGTGCCAGGCTTTTATGATTCCGTGAAAATGTCTATTTCACTTCTCCAAACCCTTCAACGTGAATCCTTCTGGCCAGAAAACTTTCCCCATGCTCTCTCTATATCGAGGCAATATTCATTTCCTCTAAGACCTCCCATTTAGAAATTTTCTTCCCAAACCCAAATCAAACACACTGCCATTGAATCAAGACTCAAATGTTATCAAAGCAAAGAATGCTGATCCCCTTCAGTCTGACAAAGGGAGACACAGAACTGCAGAAGTTATAACTAAAACGAAACCCTTGGCGATAAGCCGATTTCAGCAAAATAAGCAGATCTGTCATATAACTAAGGTAAGAAAAAAAGTATTTTATTACTAAAATTAAAATGATAGTTTTTGTTAGATCTATATGAAATGACATAAACATTATTTTAAAAAGAGCTTTAACTTTTACCATCAGGAGAAATCTAAAATGGTTACATTTACCATAGTCCAAATTAATCATAATATTAGAAAAATGCTGTTATTTCACAAATAAAAATCAAATAAACCCCTCAAATACTACCTGAACTTTTTTTCCTTTCTTCTTTCCGTCTCTTCTCACTAAAATTTTCTTCTCCTTCAGATTTACTGAGTAACATTTCCGGTATCTAAAACATGAAGAGCATAAGTCACGTATCGATACAAAAGAGTTACATAAAGCCAGTATTGGAGGTGAAAATAAGACCTTCATAGTGAAAGAAATTATATCAACTAAACTTTTTCTTCTAGAACCCTTTGTAGAACAACAGAAAAAATACACATGTAAATCATTACAAGATGTTTGCTAGACAATACGATGACATATCATCCATTATTTGACTGCAAATCAAGGCTACCTGAGGCAAAGCCCCAAAGAGCCAGTTCGGAGGTGATTCAAAGTCTGTGGCCATGCAGTCAAGGGCCATCAGTAACTAACCCATCGTTTTCCAGTCTGTGAGGGACTGCTGCTGGCAGTGGGGCTGGGTGCCCTCCAGCTGGTTCCAAGTCATGGAGACCCTATTACGTACCACAGAACGAAACACTGCCCGCCCCTTTGCTATGCTCGCAATTGCTGTTAGTTTCAGCCCATTGTAGCAGCTACCATCTCACTGAAGAGCTTCCCATTTTTGTCAGCTTACCCTTTACTTGCCCAAGCATGACTGTCCTTCTCCAGGAATTGATTCTTTCTGGTATTATATCAAAAGAAAGACACATAAATTCTCCATCATTGCCTCTAAGAAAGAATTCCGTTCTTTCTCGATGTAAGATTTGCTTACTCCTCTAGCAAAGAAACCAAACCCAACCCACTGGCGCTGTGTCAATTCTAATTCATAGCCACCTTTTGTAGGAATTCCCAGGCTGTAAATCTTTCAGGAAACAGATTGCCTCGTGCTTTTCTCACAAAGTTGCTGGTGGATTTGAACTGCTGACCTTGTGCTTGGCAGTCCAGTGTGTACCTGACAGCACCACTGTGACTTCTTATTCTTCTGACAGTCAATGGCATATTCAATGTTCTTCATCAGCACCATAGTTCAAAGGCATCGATTTTTATTTGGTCTTCCTAATTCATTTGTCTACTTTCACATACTGATGAGGCGACTCAAAATGTCATGACTTGAGTCGGGTGCACGGTAGTTCTCAAAGCTCTGTGTTTGATTCCTCACACTTGAAGGAAGCCTTCTGCAGACGTGTCTCACACAATATTTCACTTCATTTCTTGACTGCTGCTTTCATACCTTTAGATTGTGGATCCAAGTAAAACTGAACGCTTGACAACTTCAATCTTTTCTCTGTTCATTAGGATGGTGTTTATTTTTCAAGTTGCAATGATTTTGATTTTCTTTATATTGAAGTATAATCCTAACAAACTTATCCATTTTGATCGATATAAATAAGTGCTTCAAGTCCTATTCCATTTCAGCAGGCAATATTGTGTCATCTGCATCATTCTAGCTGCGACTGATATTTCTCTCCAATCCTGAGGTGATTCAGCTTCTCAGATTATTTGTTCAGTGTGCATACTGAGTCAGCAGAGTGATGGGAATAATCCCGACACAAACTTTTCCTAACTGTAAACATTGTAGCATCCTCTTGTTGTTTGGGTGAATGCCTCTGGGTCTGTGTATAAGTTCCTCAGGATCACAATTACGTGTTCTGAAACTGCCTTTATTCACAACGCCATGGGTATTTTGTTATCACACAAGCAGCTGAATACCTTTAAGATAGTCAAGGAAACACAGGAATAATCTTTATCCTCCTTCAACCAAGATCCATCCAGCTGTAGCATCATCAAAGAGATCCCTAGTTCTAGATCATCTTCTAAATCAGGCTTGAAATTCTGGCAGTTCCTTGGTGGTTTACTGCTGAAATAGTACTTCAAATTATGTTTACTTATGTGACATATTAATGATATTTTTCAATAATTTCAGCATTCTGTGGGGTCACCTCAGAGCCTGATGGCATAATGGACTGTGGAAGTGGAATTGGTCTGTTTACCGCAAGGTCAACAGTTCAAACGCACCAGCTGCTCCATGAGAAATAGATGAGACTCCCCTCCTGTAGAGGTTTACAGACTTCGGCACCCAAATGGGGAAGTTCTACTCTGCTCTGTAGCTGCTACAGTCAGAACTGACTTGATGGCAGTTAAGTTTCAGTGGATCATCTTTCTTTGGAAGGGCCCCAAACTGGATCTCTTGCAGCCACTGGGCTAGGTACCTGTCTTTGAACTTTCTTGGCGTAGATGAACACGCACCTCTAACACTGTATTTATTTGCTGAAACCTTTCTGATGACATGCCATCGATTCCTGGAGGCTGTTTTCCACCACAGCTTCCAATAGTTTGGATTTATCCCTTCATTATTATTAGTTCTTAATCATTTGCTACCTTCTGAAATGGCTCGGTGCCAAACCAATTATTTTTGGCAACCAAAAACCAAACTCAATGCCACTGCGTTCATGCTGAGTCAGAGCTACCCCCTGAGGGTTTCTGAGACTGTAACCGTTTACAGGAGTAGAAAGCTCCCAGTCTTTCTCCCGCAGAGCTGCTAGTGATGTTGACCTGCTGACCATGCAACTCACAGCCCAACAGGTCACCACGACACCTTCAAAACCCTGTTTTTGGTAAAGTGACTGTATTTTATAGTCTTCTTCTAATGCCACGAAATCCTTCAATATTGAAACTCAATGTCTGAATTTTCTCTTCAGTTCTTTCCGTTTGAAATATGTTGCGGGTGCTGATGCATTTTGGCTTCCCAATTCTGGTTTTATTGTGCTTTACTTTGTCTTCTCAAGCCACCCTATGTAATCTTCAAACATTCAGGTATTTTACCTTATCGTTTCTTCCATAGTTTTAGTTGCTGCACATTCAAAAGCAAGTTTCAGAGTCTCTTCCGATATACATTTTAGGCTTTTCTGTCTTTCTTGTCTTTCTGCTAACCTTTTGCTTTCTTCATGTGTGCCATCCCACAACTTGCTAGGTCTTCAGTCTTCTTGAAATGTCTATAACTTCGGGAGGGACAGACTCCAGGTCAGACTTGGGCTCTTGCAGACTTGTTCACTCTTTATATTGGGGCGCAGAGGTATTTGCAATGAATAAGTCTTTGAGCTTGCTAAATTCTATTGTAATATTTCAAGTAATTTCTATCAACAATGCCATGTTTTCTCTACTAAAGAGGCTTCTATTTTTCCAAATTTCACATCACCAGTAATTATTCATGTACCTTGGTTAAATCATATTTCAGATGATAAAAGTAGGGAAAAATTTTTAATCTTCTCATCTTTGGTATTAGTGGCTGATGACTAAAATCTGAATAGCAGTTGTATTGGCTGGTCTTCAATGCAGGTATATGGATAGTATTCTATCCCTAACAGTGTTGTTCTTCAGGATGGATCTTCAAATGTTCCTTTTGATAATGAACGCCACACTAGATTTGCATCTTCAATGTGTCTTTCTTGGCATAGTTGACTATATAATTTTCCAATTTAAAATAGATGATGCCAGTCTATTTCAGCTCACTAATGCCTAGGATATTGGTTTTATGCCCTCCATTTCTTTTTTTTTTTTACTTCTTGACTTTATTACTAATAATTTGTAACATTTTCTGTTGGCTTCATTGCTAAGAATGCAAGAATCTATTTTGTTGTTGATATAAATGTTTCCCAATATATATTATCACGATTTTTGTTGGTTAGTACTGTGCTTGTATTTCTATCACCCACCACACACACATTATTTATGGGTGGCCCAAGCTGCATACTTTGCTTCTCACTATTTAAAACTTCCCTTTTGTGTGGATGTCCTTTTTTGCTTAATTCCCTACCATCCATGTATTTAATCTTCATTCTGGAGAAGCACATCCTTTAGTGGCTCTGAAACCCGCTTTTGTTCTTATCCTCATAAGCCTTTAGTATGTGGTTAGCTGTAAAATTTATATACTCTAAATAACATTTTTGCATTCATTTTTATTGCTTTTATAATAAAAGAATTGAAGGTCATAAAAATGGATCGAGACAAATTGGAAGTCAATGGAATTTAATTTCAATTCTTTTGTTGACTTCTAATTTATCTCCGTTCATCCAACATTCAGATTATTAATGAGGTGTTGAGCTTTGTCTTCTCATGGAGAGCCACGCCACATCAGCAAGTAAACATCCTCCAAGCTCTACTCCAGCTATAACATCAAAGTCAACTCGAAGGAGGAAGCTTCCCACGGGCATATTTTGAGCACCTTCCAAATTGATGGGAGAACAACTGGGCTTTTATTCCCATAAAGAATTACAGTCTCTGAAACCTGCAGGGGCAGAGCGTTCTACCCTGTCCTACAGGGGCACTATGCGTCAACAGAAACTGAGGTCAGTGAGTTGGGTTTGGTTTATCCAAGGTAAGGGGTTCATCTTCTGGCATGGTATCAGGTAATGTGCTAACGTTATTCCTAAGAGTATTCCCTGCCCAATTTTTGAAGAATAGGATCACCGATTCCTTCCTTCTAATCTGGAAGTTCTATTGAAATCTGTCCACCATGTGACCCAAATGGCATTTGAAATTCTCATGCACAACACTTCCAGCATCACAGCAACCTGAAAGCCACGCAGCATGACAAACTAACAAAGGACAGGCACGTAAATAGAGAACCTATATGAAAATGAAAGAAATCACTATTTTGAAGTAATCATAAAATAATCACAAATGTCTCTGAAAAGTCATATAAAAAGATGTTTTACAAAGCATCATGAAAATAAAGTGACTTCCAGGTATATGGAAATATAAAAAAAAGTTTACTTTTTAAAATGAGAACTATTTAAATATGAATAAAACCAGATTTTATAATTAAGACTTCTAAAATCTATTGCCTGGAAATGGTTGTTTTACCAATATTACAGTAAAACAAAATTTCATAAAGATATAATTTGCATTAGATAACATAAAACTTTCTAAAAATATTACTTTAAAATATACCAAAGACCTTAATTTCTTATAAAAATTTAAGCTAGTAGCCCTCTAAAGCTTTAAAATGAATCCAACAGTTTCAGCTTCCTGCCCTTGAAACAGAAGACATTAAGAGTAAGTAAAAACACAAGTAAGTTATGTAATTTGGTCAAAAAATCATTTTCCAAATATCTGCAAAGACTAAAGTGAAGGGCTAAAACAAAAGGGTCTTGCACTAAGAGTTGAAAAGTGTCCTGGTTCTTTAGCCAAAGAGTGATGGATGTTGTGTTGTGAAGCAATGTTTGTTTTTAACCACTTTCATCCATCTTCCTGATTCTGATGAGACACTAATCTTCTATCTATATATGATTTTAAATCAATGGAAATTAGTTTCTTTGGGAACACACTTTCCAAAGTCTGTCGCTAAAAAAATTCTTTATTTGTAAAGTTTTCCTTCCTAGAGTCACTGACATTGCCCTGTCCTGTTTTTAATCTCTGGAGACAAAATTATCACTCAGCAAGTGATACATTGTAAAAATATATAAATTAATACTATTAATTTTGCTTTATTATCATTTTAAATGTATTATCATATCAAAAAGTAGAATCATATCAACTCCATCCATACCCTTCAATTGCTCGTACTTGCTTACTAAATAAGATGTGACGTCCTCAACATGACATCTAAAAGTTTCCCTCATTTTTCACTGTCTTAGCTTTTAACTCTATGTCCCACTACAATGGACTGCAGACCCTGTGCTCTAATCACTTGAACTCTCTATTATCTAAGAATACCAACTGATATCAAGGGCATGAATCACTGGGTCACCAGGTAGTGCATTGTCCTCTTGCACCTAATGCTCGTTTAACATCATCCTCCAAAAACGTCACTTTCTCCTACTATCAAAACATAATAATCTCGATCTTCCTTAAAGCAAACCCACTCAATTCTTTATTCCAAAAGTAGCTACAGATTTATTTCTCTAACAACCTGACTTCTCTGTTCTGTGAACCCCTCTCATATACTGAGACCTTGCCATGGGACCTTGTCATTAACAATAAAACTTCCCTCCCATAATCTCACACTCAAGCCTCCTTCTCCACACCATTCTATCTTCCCAGCTCACTCCTGCCCCATCACAAAGAAGCTTCAGGTTCCACAAAATATGCACAATCCATTAATTCTCCGCAATTTACCTCCTGACCAACTTAAATTCCATGTTACTGCATAATAACTGCATTCCTGTAAATCTCCTGAACTCCTATGGCCCTCATTGCTTTATCACACTCTCATGGCAAGCCCTTCCTGGTTCAATCCAAAGTCTCATTTGCTCCAAGCCTGTATCTCTGAATTCACATGCGGCTGGGGATAAACACACAACTATGTTGATT
This sequence comes from Tenrec ecaudatus, assembly GCF_050624435.1. NCBI lineage: Eukaryota > Metazoa > Chordata > Mammalia > Afrosoricida > Tenrecidae > Tenrec > Tenrec ecaudatus. The sequence goes on along the minus strand of NC_134533.1, from coordinate 100,122,135 downwards.
GACCGCAGCTGAAATTCATGATCAAGTGAATGTTTAATACATTTCATTTTCCTAACATGCTATTTTGCATATCTTCTTGCATCTCATTAAATTTCTGAAGTTCCTCTCAGGCCTTTTCTCTCCAATGATAGATAACCTTATTTCCCATGCCACTTAATAAAAATAGAAGCAATCAGTGCTCAAAACTTCTGCACATCACCTATTGAATCTGTGCCTAAGCAGATTTTGCTTTCTTCTCTGAATTATTGATGACTCCTTGGTACTCCTAGAGAAACCAATGCTTAAAACTTCTACTTCTGCACAGTAGACCCAGTCACTGTCCACAACTCCAATATTGCTCTACCAGTTTCCATCTTTCTTGCATCAAATGTATCTTGCTTCCTACCAAATCATCCCTAATAGCATATTAACACGATATAGTTTGCCTCATCTTAAAGAAACAGAAGAGCTTTTTTTAACCCTCACTTCCTCCAGCTGTACTCATTTCTCTCTTCTTCTTTGTAATAAAATTTATCCATACTCACTGTCAACAATCCTTGCGTCTCATCCTTTATAAAACGTTCTCCTGAGAGGCTTTTTCATTACCAATGCAAAGCCACCAGCAGCTTTCATGTTACTAAAAGCTATCATCAACTGCTGGTCTACTCTCATTTGTCACACTTCTTCCTCTGAAATATACTCTCGTGCTCACACGCATCACACCCCCTGAACTTCCTCCCGTAGCTCGAGAGCACCTTCTCAGCCTCCTCTCAGTGTCCTTTGCTGATTAGGCTTATTCATCGCCCCAACTTCTCAATGCTGAAGTGCCTCAGAGTTCTGTCTTTGGATTTCTTCTCTCATTCACTCACTCATTCATTCAATACAATCAATTCTTAAGTTTCAAATACTATCTGTGCTCTGATAATTCCCAAACTTTTATCCATACACCTCGCATTTTCCCTAAACTCCAGACTCATATATCCAAATGCCTTCTCAAACTCTGAATTTGGCTGTATAATACAGTTAACACATCAAAAACCGAAAGACCCATCCTCTCCTCTAAACTGCCTTTCTCGTGGTTTTCCCCTTTCCGTCAGTGATTCTTCTATCCAAAACACTTACCTGTATGTATCCTGGACACACCTGAACTTGTCTTACATCTTATCCATTTTGTTAACAAGAAAAATTCTAATTTTGCTACTATAAAACATACCCAGAATTAATCAACCAGTTTTCATCACCTCTAGCACTACAACTCGTACCAAACTTTCCTTTCTCTCACCTGAATTATCACAGCAGCCATGGAAATGCTTCTATTTATAGTCTGTTTTCATCCCAGAAACCAGAAGCAACACCACAAAAAAAAATTAGAAAACCGTTCCTCGATAATCTCAAAGGCAATAGGCCCACAGGCAAAGTTACACTCTTGAAAAATGCCTACCGGTAGTCAGGAAAGAAGTGACTATCGTTTCCTAGTCGGCCCAGCTGATCTCCTTTTAGTTCCCTTGAGACCACACCCACCTCCACCTCTACCTTCCATAATCCCCTGGTGCCAAGGGCACTGGCCACTCGCTGACCCTCGGAATTATCAGACATGCTCTTTTCAGGATCCTCATCTGGAAATCTTTTCTCTTAGAATCCCCACAAAAATGAAAATTCCATAAAGACAGGAAATGTTCTCTGTTTTGCTCTCTGCTCTATAAAACAGTGGTGTGTAGTAAACACCTAATAAGTACTCATTCTTTAATATTTACCTCCTGCTCATGTGGCCTTCTCAGCCTAGAACAACTTTTCTCTCCTTTTCTAGTCACTGAAATCTAACACAAAATCAGTTCTCACCTATGAAACTTTCTTCATTATCCTTAATTCTACTGAACTCCTTCCACCAAACCATTATAAGCATAAGTCTGTACTGATATTATAAAACATAAGAAAATGAAGAGCTGATATGAATTTCAAAAGACAATGTCAAAAATAGCATTTATTAAAAACAGCAAAAGAGGCTTCCAGTAGTGATACGAGTTTATACCTTAAACTAATCCAACTTCCAAAGAAGGAAACGTTTTTTAAAGAAGGATTTTTTTAAATTTAAGAATTATTAAAATTCTTGCTATATTTTATTATAAGCTAGCCTATAAGCTCATTAATTACAAACATAAAATTTTAAGTATGCAAATATCTCAGTATTTTTAAGTTAAAGATACAATCCTCAACCTAAAATTCTACTTCTAATTAATCTAGCCATAAAAAAGTGAGAATAAACTAAAAATGTTTTCAAACATACATATCCAAGAGTTGTACACTTCCACAATTAAGTTAGCAATGTAATAAATACAAAAGAAAAGTTTTAAAAATTCAGTAACTTCAAAATTAAAATGACTTCATATTTTTCAGTTCTAGGCACTGGGCTATTCACTGCAAGGCCAGTGGTTCAAAGCAGCCCCTCTGTGGGAAAAAAGATGACGCGATCTGATCCAGGAAAGAGTTACAATTTCAGAAACTCTATGTAAGTTTTCTCTGTGTTGGAATAAACTTAACTGTGGTAGGTTTGTTTTGGCTTCGGGTTTATTTAAACTTTAAACTTACTTTCTTCATGCTGGCATCTGACCAACCTTCCATCCACAACACCTGGCATTTTTTATGCAAAGCTGGATTACTCTCACAGTTGATAATGAAGTTCAAATTTGCAGAATCCATTATCAAGACAATATGCAAGTTTTGCTGAACTCCTAAATTTAAAAAAATTATGATTATGTAAAATTACAATAATGCAGTCAGATTGGGGACATTCATATAATCTGCTTCACACAATTATATTTTCCTAAATGAATTGATAAAAATGGTCTACCTTTAAAAATGCAAGCTACACTAGTATCATGGTACAGTTCTCATTTTTGTTAGAAATGCACGTGTTTGTCATCTTGAGATAATAAGTCAACAGGCTGAAGACCATGGTCTCAGGGACAACAAAGTTAACTGGCAAAACAGTGCCCAAAGACTATGCCCTACATTCTACTTTGATGAGTAGCGACTGGGTCATCAAAGTGCAACTATAGGTCTCTGCAAATCTAGAGCCATAAAGGAAATAGAAGATAAATGGAAGCATGTATTCCGATGTACTAATGAACCATGAGAACATCACCCTCCATGATCCTATGATTGAAAGAATTAGATGGTATCCAGCTACCACTACCAACTGTTCAGAAAGGGATCATATTACCATATATACTCGAGTATAAGCCAACCCACATATCCGCCCAGGCACCCAACGTTACCACAAAAACTGCATCAAAAATGTGCTGGATAAGGAGCACGGAGGTGCTTCTCGACCACCTCAAAGCCCACGCCGAGGAGAAGCCCTCCACTGGAGCCAAGGAGAAGAAGCACCAATGCGACCACTGCGAGCGGTGCTTCTACACCCGGAAAGATGTGCGGCGCCATCTGGTGGTCCACACAGGTTGCAAGGACTTCCTGTGCCAGTTCTGTGCCCAGAGATTCGGGCGCAAAGACCACCTCACCCGACACACCAAGAAGACGCACTCCCAAGAGCTGATGAAAGAGAGGCTGCAGAACAGAGACCTGGCCACCTTCCACACCATCTCGCCGCCGCCGCCGCCGCCGCCGCCGCCGTTCCACCGGAAGGCTGCCCCGCTGTCTCCCTTCCCGATAGGGGTGCCCATGCAGAACGGGCTTGCAAGTAGCTTGCCAGCTGAGGTACACAGCCACACCCACAGTCCTCCTGAGGCCATCCCCCAACCTGTGCAACCCATGCCGGAGCCCCTCCCCCCTCTCCTCCCCTCAGCACCTCCCAGCTCCCCTCCCCCGGCCCTCCAGAATCACAAGTACAACACCACCACTTCTACCTCATACCCACTGCTTGCAAACCTGTCCATCAAAACCGAGCCGAAAGATTTTTGCAATATCAATCTGCTGGAGGACTTGCCTCTGCAAGAGCCTCAGTCACCTCACAAGCTCAACCCAGGTTTTGACCTGGCCAAGGCGAGTGCTGGTAAGATCAGCCTGTCCAAAGAGCTGTCTGCAGACGCTGTGAACCTAACCATACCTGCCTCTTTGGATATCTCCCCGATTTGGGGCTTCTGGCAGCTGCCCCCTCCTGCTACCCAAAATGCCTTTGGGACTAGCACTCTCACCCTGGGGCCTGGGGAAGCCCTGCCCCACAGATTAAGCTGCCTGGGGCAACAGCAGCAAGAGTCCCCACTAACCATGGGCACGATGAGCCTGGGTCAGCTCCCCCTGCCCGCCATCCCCCATGTGTTCTCTGCTGCCACTGGCCCTGCCATCCTGCCTCATTTCCACCATGCCTTTAGATGACGAGCTTTCCGCGTATCCGGAGGCTCGAAAATGTTTTAAGAAGCATTTTCAACACTGAAGCTTAGAAAACCCGACTGGGTATATATAGGGCTTTTTTTTTTCTTCAGTTATTGCTGGCTAGAAATGAGTTATAAGTTCTCATATTGCATGTATTGTGCCAATCTGTGCTGAGTGTTTATACTTTGTACCAAATGTATCAAGCGCGTGTTCTGTATTATTGAAACCGCATATATATCGATCGTCATAAAGGAAATCCAAAACGAGGGCTGCTATCTTATAAATAGGTGTTTGTCGTATTGAATTTAACTGTAATCCATTATCATAATATGTTAACTACATTTATAACTTTTATGTGTAATTGCCTAGTAAACCAACTATGGGAAAGTCTGGCTTTCTTCACGCCAGGAGTACTTTTAAAAGTAAGAAAATAGCCTCTATCTGGTGTGTTATAACTAGGCTGTGTATTTCTGTTCAGGGATTCTTCTATCCTCAAGGCTGGATGTAGTTTAGTGTATTTCTGCCGTAGCCAACCTGTAGTTTTATGTAAACAATTCCTTGTGGAACAATAGATTTCTACATTTAAAGAAGCATTTTAAGTTGAGTTTGAGCGTTTTCCACAAGATGCTACTTATATGTAATCGCTGACTTCATTTATCTTTTAAGAATAAACTGGTTGTCAGTCATGTCTGACACAAACGAGAAAAAAATTTGAAAACTTAAAAAAAAAATCACTGTGTAACCAGGTTAAGTGGTAAAGTAATCGTAGGCGTCAGCCAAGAAAAGCATTTTGCTGACTTTAATATCAAGTATATTTTTAACAGGAATTTATGAAAATATTACTGGAATTTTACATATGAAATAAGTTTTTTTTTCTTTGCTCTATATGGCTTATGTACTACTCTGCTTAAGCTCTTCAATATCGTTTTTAACCACAAATAAATAAAAGCATTTTTAACGCAAAAAAAAAATGTGCTGGAAAACTCAGCTTATACTCAAGTATATACAGTAGGACCTACATATAGTGGGAGAAAAATGAGGAACAAACTGGAAAACATTTAAGAGACTAGGTTTACTGGTCAAATAGAGACTGATGAAAACCCCTAGGCTGTGGACCTTACTCACTCTTGAGGTCTAAAAACATAATTTCCCAGCAAGGGCTCAGTTTGCAATAAAATAATAGAAGAATTACACTAGAGAGGTACACACATCTTAGAAAAATCCACCGTTTGAGATTAAAAGGGGAGCGTGTACCAAAGAACAAAGTACAGAGGTTTAGGAAAGCAAGAGGAACAAAAACAGAAAACATAAGAGGAAGAGAAATAAGTGCTGTTATATTGTGGAGATTGTAATCAACTCATGAAACAAAATGTATGTTTATGAATTGTTGAACAGAAACCCGATGTTCTGAGAAAATTACCCAAGTCAAAATAAAAGGTCAAAACAATGTGTGTGTGCATCTGTGTGCGTACGTGTTAAAACGATTACATTCATGAAGGAGGCAGATGTAGTAATCTCTGGATGGTGTGATTGTTGCTTTATTACCCACTTTTCTCAATTTTAGATTTCTATCATGCACATAAAACTGCTGTAATAAAAGGTTCTTTAAACTACAGTCTAGCGCAATTCAAATAGATCAATGATTCTCTAAAAGAGGGGGACTAATATTATCACATGGAAACAAAGGCATTAAATATTTAAAAGATCAGTACTACATTTTCAACTTTCTCTTTGCTAAACATCTTTCTGTGGTATTTTTATTCTACATGGGGTCATTGTGTGTTGGAACTAACGCTACATGTTGTTGCTATGCAGTTCTATTATTTTCTAAGAGCTCTGGGAGTGGAAAAAGAAAAGAATAAATTGGCTCAAATATTCAAAAAATAAGACGCTTTCACAATCTAGGGATTTTAAAGGGAAATTAAACGGCATTTTTTTGACATGAGCAAGAGTTTGAATTTTCTTAATGAATCTGTTTTACTCACTGTATGTGAAGTAATTAAAGACAGGTCCAAAGAAGCCATCCTGTGAAGCTTGATCTTTCAGAGGCAACAGCAGAGGCTCTAACTCTTCAAGAGTATAGAGTCCAGGAACCTCACCTACAGAAGAACATCACAATTCTCTGAAAAACCGGCTGTATTACACTAATTATAAAACATATTTGCATACACACAATTTTTTTCAAATTTTTAAATCATTTTATTAGGGGCTCAGACAACTCTTATCACAATCTATACATACATCAATTGTGTAAAGCACCTTTGTACATTCATTGCCCTCATCATTCTCAAAACATTTGCTCTCCACTTAAGCTCCTGGCATCAGCTCACTTTCCCCCACCCTCCCCGCTCCCCACTCCCTTATGAACCCTTGATAATTTATAAATAATTATTTTGTCATATCTTGCACTGTCTGACGTCTGCCTTCACCCACTTTTCTGCTGTCCGTTCCCAGGGAGGAGGTTATATGTAGATCCTTGTAATCAGTTGCCCCTTTCCAACCCACCAACCCTCCACCTTCCCGGTATCGCCACTCACACCACTGGTCCTGAAGGGATCATCTGCCCTGGATTCCCTGTGTTTCCAGTTCCTATCTGTACCAGTGAACATCCTCTGGTCTAGCCAGATTTGTAAGGTAGAATTGGGATCGTGATAGTGGTGGTGGGGGTGAGAAGCACTTAGGAACTAAAGGAAAATTGTACTTTTCACCATTGCTACATCGCACCCTGACTGGCTCGTCTACTCCCCGAGACCCTTCTGTAAGGGGATGTCCAGTGGCCTACAAATGGGCTTTGAGTCTCTACTCCACACTCCCCACCTCATTCACAATAAGATTTTTTGTTCTGATGATGCCTGATATCTGATCCCTTCGACACCTCATGACAGCATAGGCTGGTGTGCTTCCTCCATGTGGGCTTTGTTGCTTCCCAGCTAGATGGCCGCTTGTTTACCTTCAAGCCTTTAAGACCCCAGATGCTATATCTTTTGATAGCCAAGCAACATCAGCTTTCTTCACCACATTTGCTTATGCACCCATTTGTCTTCAGCAATCTTATCAGGGAGGTGAGCACACAATGATGTGATTTTTTGTTCTTTGATGCCTGATAACTGACCCCTTCAGAACCTCGTGATCACACAACACAGGCTGGTGTACTTCTATGTGGGCTTTGTTGCTTCTGAGCTAGATGGCCGCTTGTTTACCTTCTAACCTTTAAGACCCCAGATGCTATATCTTTTGATAGCCGAGCAGCATCAGCTTTCTTCGCCACATTTGCTTATTCACCTGCTTTGTCTTCAGTGATTGTGTCAGGAAGGTGAGCATCATAGAATGCCAGTTTAATACAACAAAATATTCTTCCATTGAGGGAATACTTGAGTGGAGGCCCAATGTCCATCTGCTACCTTAATACTAAACCTATAAATATATGCACATAGATCTATTTTCCCATCAATTTTTATATTAAGTTATCAGCTCTTATTCAAGTTCTCTTTTAAAAAAATACACAAACCCTATTATCTCAATATGAGTGATTTGTACATCTTCATTAGCTTTACTTCATTTCATTGCCAAAACCATTTTATTGGGAGCTAGTACAGATATCGTATTAGTCCAGTTCAATCACATCAAGCAGCACTGTACAACTGCAACCCGAGTAGTTTCAAAACATTCTCTTCCTTCTTGTACTCCTTTCTACCAGCTCCCCTTAACCTCCTCCCCTCTCATTATGCGTCCCCACCCCTCCAGGATGCTTGGTCTACTTCTTGCCTCTATAGGGTCAACAATCCTGGATTTCATATACCGAAAAACAGGAAAACTTCTAACAAAAATTTTAAAGGGTTACCCCAAATGACAAAATACATCAGAGATAACCCCAATGTGAAAAAGAATAAAAATTTTAAAAAGAAACACAGAAAATTATGAAACCCAGATCAGGCTCAGCATGAGTATGAGGAAGAATAAAATAAGTTTTAACCAGTCAAGTCATTTATTATTTTGATTTCCTATAGTCATCTCTCCAATACACTCCATTTAGTAACTGGTTTATTTCCATCCCTCCATTACAGAAGTTTATTTCCCGTGTGGATCTCACAAATACATCTAGAGCTCCCACTGCCATCCATAGCCTGCTGCAAACCAGAATCTCATAAATTAGGCTCTGATACAATTCCCTCCTTCTGTTTCAGATTTTATGATTCACAATCTGGAATCACTAATGATGTGTACTTCTTCCAGGTGGACTTGGTTGACATTTCACGTAGGCAGTTGCTTGTTTGGAAACAAGCCTTTAAGACTCCAGACACTATTTTATCTGATAGTCAGGCATCATCTAATTTCACCACACTTTGTTACATCACCCATATCTTCTGTGGTCCTTTCCTGAAGGCAAGTAACAAGTAGGGCCATGATGTAAGAACCAATTGTGATTAAATTGCAGATAGGACTGAGTGTGAACTCAAAATCCATTCCTCAATCTATGATTTTTTTTAATCTGCCTTTGGTTCCCTTTAGAAACTTCCTTGTTAATTGATGGTAGAGTTTTTTCAATCATCCCGCTGGAGCCTAAATATCTTCCATTAAAATTTTCATTGATTATCCCCTGGTATTAATTTTTTAAATACACTTGAGAAAAGGGTATTAGGCAAATGTAGGCTAACTACATATTGCCATATCAGACTTATTGATATTGTACAGAATAAATCCTTTCATAACTGAACACTATACAAAAAATAGGAGTTGGTTGTCAGGGAAATTTTACAATAACATTCACTGACAATGTCAATCATAGGTTAGCTAGAATAATATATATCTTACAACTGAGGCTTTACTTTTTAGTATGTATAGCAAAATATTCATCTTCCTAGAATGCACACCCACAGTCCTCCTTGGCTCTTTACCTTGAAAATGCGGTAAAGGAGCCAGGCGGACCCTACTTTCCCACCGCTGCCTTTATGAATCGCTCCTGCCCGCGCATATGCCCTTAGGCATTCCTTTCCCCTTTCGCCACCTTTCTCTTTCATAACTATTTAGCCTTATCACATCATTGAACAATGCATTAATTACTTCCTTACCTACCCAATCAGGTTCTGAATTCACAAAGAACAAATATTTGAAAGCACCCATGATTTAACCAGAGGGCACACAGAGGAAAGCATCTGTAACATAAATATTTGCTAAATAAGTGCATGATGAATAAACAAACCTGTACTAGAAATTAGGAGGCCCAGTCTTGCATGACTTTCTACTATGTAATGAAGCAATGACAGCAGGTCTAGGATCAATTCAGACTATGAGTGGTTAATAGAGGAATTATTTACCACTCTAACTACAATATTTAGAATCAGGCTCAACACATAACAGATGTGCAAGATGTATTTGTTAAATGAACATATTTCTAATTCATAAACATTTAAGATTAAGTGGAAACTCCTTTGCTGTACATTTAAAGGTACACATTGACGTAGGGACCATCTTAAGATGAGCCCTCGTTTTCTTTTTTCATCTTTTTCAGCTTTTTGTTTTATTTTATTGGAGGCTCTTACAACTCTTACAACAATCCATACATCAGTTGTATAAAACATATTTGTATATATGTTTTCACCAATCTTTTCTAGACATTTACTTTCTATTGAGCCCTTGGTATCATCTCCTCTTTTTTCCCCTCCCTCCCTACTCCATCCCCGCCCTACTTTTCTTTGGGCTCCACTCAGAGGTGTGAAAGAAACTCTTCCCACCCCACCTGCTTCACTCCAACACTCTTCCATGTTTGTAGCAAATTCACACACATACACATATGCTTTACATATCATGCTCTAAATTTTAACCAGAAAAAGATTATATGGTTCCTTAACTTAGTAATGAAGGCCCCTCTACTTACAGACTGCATGCTTTAGGGAATAAGTTTTTGAAACAAAAAAAGAGAGAGAGAGACAAACACCTACTGAACACTTTCTCAAAAAGAAACTACAAAAAGTTAAATCAACTTGTAAATGTTATAGTTATAGCTTAAGATTAAAGACCCATTTATTTTAAAACAATTACTGAGTAACATTTACCTAATGCTTGCTTTCACAGAAGAGCGGTGTATTTTGTCTGCCAGTTTAGGAAATTAAAGTGACTCCGGTCTCTATTTGTGACTGCTTATGCAATAGCCAGAACGCACTCCTTAAAACCAGAAGAGCCTATTCTACAAAATGGCAACAAACACTCTAAATTAGCTCTCCTACTTCCATTTTACTAAGCCGTTACACCTAAACTCAACGGAAATGGATCATTTGTCCAACTAAAGTCCAATACTGTACTAAAATGAAGATATCATACAATATTAATGATGTTTCCTTCCAAGGCTGTTAATGTCAGAAAAAGGCTACTTCAACTCCCAGCAAGTGTTCAATAAGTATTTTGTTGAACATAAATGTTACATGACTTTGTCCTCAGGTTCACTAAACAACCCAAACGATTCAAAGTAATTTCAACAAAGTTCATTTTATGTTTTGATGTGCATACATGTGTGTGTATACACATAGAGCAAAAATCATTAAAAATTACTGTGATCAAGTCAATTCTGACGTACACATCTGACATACAATTATGTGATCAAGTCAATTCTGACATACACATCGATGTATACACATCTATGTATACATACACATCTATGTATACACAATGACATATACATATGTATGAATATATATTATATATACTATATATGTGTATATATCACTACCATTGAGTTGATGCTGACTCATAGTGACCCTATAGAATAGGGATGAACTGCCCCTGTGAATTTCCAAGACTGTAGCTCTTCACAGAAAAAGAAAGACCCGTCATTCTCCCATGGAGCACCTGGTGGCTTTAAACTGATGAGCTTGTGGTTAGTAGCTCAATGTGTAACCACTATGGCACCAGGACTGATTTATACACACACACACACACACACACACACACACACACACACGCACGCACATATCTTGGGATCAAGTTTAAGACTATGCTACCTCATACTGACTCTACTAGCAGTAATTATTCACCACGCAGAGATTCTAGTAAATGTCATGAATTCTTCGGGGAAGGATAAAGTGGAAGTATTTACAAGATCTGCCCAGAGAGCACCAAAGGGTCAGGGCGCACAGGCAAGAAGGGAACACCACACTCTGCTGCAGAAAGAAGGCAGTAATTCTTAATTCAGGGTCCACAGAATTAAACAAAAACCCTAACTCACTGCCATCAAATTGATCAGAAGTATGTTTCCCCTTACAGTAATTTCATTAATTTTTATATGAGGTAATAGAAACCCCTGAGCACTTTGCACTTGATTCAGCACTTAGTTTGAGGTTCCTTCAAGACTTGCTTTGCCACACGCTGGAGTATACATCACCTGAGCTGGGGACTGTCGGACCCTGCCATCTGGTTGACTGTTGGTGACCCGCCCTGCTGTTTGTTGCCTGTGGCCGAACTGCCTGTACTGCTCTACAGAAGACTCAGCTGTCTGATTCCTTGACTTGCACCCAGCAGCCCTAGTGAGTTGAAGGACTGCCTGTGCATTAACTGTCTCACAGAAGTGAGTTGAACTGAGCCCTCTGTACTGCTCTGTGGAATAAATTAGCTGTTTATTTCTTCATGTTCTATATATTTATATATCTATATCTATCTATCTATCTATCTATCTATCTATATAAAATCACAAGTGTCCGGGTTTTGTTTCTCTAGAAAACCCTAACACAGGTATATAATACTTAAAATTTGTTCCATTAAACTTAAAAAATAGCAAGTATATTTTTTCCACATTACTGATTATAGATATATTAAAAATATATGAAATATGACATTTAAAGCCATATTGTAATTTATTCTACCATTCAATTACCAATGAACAATGAAGTTCAATAAAATTGTTTTACTATTATCAATTAATCTACATATTACTTGGAGACTAGTTCTTTTATTTCTATAGATAAAATTCATACAGGTAATAAACTGTTAACTCAGATGATGTCTCACACTTAAGTATTGAATGAAAACTTGCCCCAAAGACTATAAAATAGACCCACCTAAAGGGTATAACAAGGCCAGTTTTTCTGTGCATTTACCTTATGAATATTAACAATCATCTTTATGTAATTCTTTAGTATCCTGTTTAAAAAATAAGTATCTCAATTTCCTAGCATTGACTATGTCACTCTAGTAAGAAGTATTTCAAAGGTTGCTACAGTAGTTGAATGATTTTATGTCAACCAGACACTTTGGATATGGGTGGAGTGAAATCTGTCAATCATGTGGTAGCTTGATGACACTTCCTTGGGAGTGTGAACTTTGTGTAAGAGTGAGGGACTCTGGGAAGGGTGCTCTCTATTCCTTCACCTTCCTGCTAGTCTTGCCTTTGCCACCAATGGACCTTGGATCTAAGTGATTCTGCACACACAGGCCTGTGATCTTCCTGATTCCTGGTTCACCTCTCTGCATCACTGGTATGTGGCTACAGGAGTCTGGGAATTCAGGGGGTAGCGTCCATCTCAGGAACTTGAGGTAAACTGGGCTAGGATGCCTTCTTGATGTGTAACTACTTGTGTGTGTGTGTTTGTGTGTGTGTGTGTGTGTGTGTGTGTGTGTAACTACTTCTTGATGTAAGCCTCCTTCTTATGCACAGAGGAGTGTCGCTGGATTTAATTCTCTAGACAACCAGCCTAATACAGTCTCTAAAACACAGGTAAAGTTCACAAGATAATTTAATTTGAATAATTCTTACAATAGTGCTTTTATTGTTTTAATAGAAACCACTAACTTGCCTGAAGACAAAAGACTGTTGATCATCTCCAAAAAGGTAGGATGTACAAACTGATAGTCTTCAAGAAGCAAAACTACTTGCTGGGATTCAACACCTGCAAGATGCAGTACCTGTTCAGTAAGAAAAGATAGTCAATAATCCGAGAATTTTGGTGTGGTGCTTTCAAAAACCATTCTGCATATAAAGCATGCCTGTGTAATCATCAATCTGTTTATATATTTATTTTAAATAATTGTAATTGAAATCAAACATTAGCCATACAATTTGAAAAAGTATATGAAAACAAATCAACGTAGGCTATCCCTGACTAATGGGAAATTTCTGCTTTCCCTTTAAACAGGGCTTCAAGCAATTGGAACCGGTTATGTGATGGCCAACAAAGCAAAACTGGAATAAAAATACCTGTATTTTCACAATTTGGGTTAAGCCCTGATAAAGGAGACTGAAATGAAGCATAGTGAGTCCTTTCAGAATCTGATACATGAAAGATGAGTAGCAAGACCATGGAAAGCCACACGCATTCAAACTGGCACCATCCTGGAGTAGAGCACAAGCATCTTTGCGCAGGCAGCACCGTTTCAGCTCGGAATCCACTTTTTGTTGAAGACCCAAACTCAACTGGCGAGCAACAAACTCTTCATCACGATCACCTGCACTTACTGCATCTGCATGATTTAAATCACTGAAAGGGATTATAGCTGTTTCTTACACCCACTGCCATCAAGTCATCGCAAACATAAAGGGCAGAGAAGAACTGCTTGATAGGGTTTCCAAGACTACAAATTTTAAAGATAAGCCAAGCCTCATCTTTTTCCTGTGAAGTGGCTCTCAGTTTTGAACCCTTGATTTTGCAGTTAAGCATCCCAATGCTTACCCACTGCACTACCAAGGCTCCAAATCCTTGCAATAAAAGAAAGAAAAACAGAACAAAAAACACTGCCAATGAATATATTCCAACTCATAAGGACCCTGCATAGGATCCCCAAGGCTTGTGCACAGTGGAGGCTGGTTTTGAATCACCAACCTTGTGATCAGCAGTCCAAACACGTAGTCAACATGGCCACCAGGGCACTAAATTAAGACTAAATAAAAATTGTATGTACTTGGTTCAACTAACCTACAGATTCTGAAAAGTCATGGTTAAGGTAGAGATCTCATTAATTACCCAGGAAAAATCTGTAATACTGGGAGGAAATGTTAGTTAATTTGGAACCCTGGTGGGAGAGTGGGTAACACATTGGGTTGCAAACTTCAAGGGCAGCGGTTCAAAGCCATCAGCTGCTCTGCAGCAGAAAGATCAAGCTTTCTACTCCCTCCAAGAGTTACAGTCTTGGAAATGCAGAAGGGCAGTTCTGCTCTGCCATACAGGGTCACTATGAGTCAGAATAGACTCAATGGCGTTGAATTTGAATTTGCTTTGTGGTTGATTCACTTATGGATCAAATTAAATCAAAAGCTAGTGAGTGGGTAATTTTGATAAATGTCCATATCTATTCTAAGTTAAAAAAAAATCCAACCTTTCATCTACAAGTCCACCAAACATCTCAAAATCTCCAAGAACCAGCAATTATATGAGAATAAGAAACTTTTTCCATCTAGAAATAAAAATAATTCTTTCTAATGATCATGAGAAAATGAATCACCATATGTAGTACATCAGAGATTTAAAAAGGCTTTTAGAATGCTGAGCAATAGGGTTCAAAGCACATATTAAGCAAAAACCTGCAATGAACTCACATGTTTGAGATCATTTTTGAACTGCTTCAGGTCATACCCTCGGGAAATCTTTGGAGAAAACAGCACCGCTCCGTGCATATGGCTGACTACAGAAGTGATTGTCCGGCGGCCCACGCCACTGCGTCCTGCTAACAAAAGGGAGCCTCCAGGGAAACTCAGCACTCTATCTATCCTAGACATGTACTCCAGGACTTCTTGGAAAAGTAAAATGTCTAAGTGCTGGTTATCTCGTCCATAGTGAATAAGACCCTTTAAATATAAAAAAGAATATTGTGTAGTCAATATAATTCCTAATTGCATCGTGAAATATGCTCTAAATGAAAATATTACGTTTTATATACAAAGAAAAGGATGCTGTGAAAACATCTCCCACCCAATATTGTATCCATCTAATAATCCAGCTCTATAGAAGCTTCAAGGGACAACCTAGTGACGTCTATTCAGATTCTACATAAATGGGATCCTTTGGGAGGATCGTTAATAAAACTGTTTAAACTATAGAAAGGAATCAGGTTCATAATAAATACTTCCAAGACTCTCAAATTTTAACATGTTACAAGTTTAGTGTGCATTTATCATGAAGCAATCTCAAGGCACTAGAAATCAGTGCCTAAAAATCCTTTTCAAACTTGTGTTTGTGCTGGGTGCAGGAGGGGCGGTGGGCACATGAGTAATAAAAGTTCATGCAGGTACAGAACTGCTAAGTTGGCACTGACTCCCCAGCACCTCACAATAACAGGCATCGTGTGCTTCCTGAGCCACGATGGCCTGCAGGGCGACACAGGACAGGTCACATATCAGCAACTTTCCACCTCCCCAAACTTTGTGGTACCTACTGTAAACAGATCAGTTCAACTAGGCATCGCCAAGCCACTTTCAACTCAGAGCAACGCTACGTGCAACAGAATGCAGCTCTGCCTAGTCCTGAACCGTCCTCACAATCACTGCTGTGTTGGAGCCCGTAATTTGCAGGCCCTGTGTCAGTCCCTCTTATTGAGGGTCTCCCTCTTTCCTCCTGACCAAGCATGATGCTCGCCGGGGACTCGATCCTTCTAACATGTCGAACTTAGGAGAGAGGAAGCTCTTCATCTTGGTTTCTAAGGATCATTCTGGCTGTAGTTCTTATTTCTCTGGCAATCTATCAATACTGATTATTCAATATTCTTTGGCAACACCAGAATTCAAATGCATCGATTCTGATCCTGTCTTCCTTATTCATTGTCCAGTTTTTAAATGCCTAGAAGGAAATTGAAAATGCCATGGCTTGTAGTGGGTTACACATGTGTGGCAAACCACAAGGTCACCAGTTCTAAACCACAACTGCTCTATGGGAGAAGATGAGGCTTTCCACTCCCATAGACTTGAAGTCCCAGAAACTCACAGGGAGTTTGACTCTGAATTGACTCTATGGCAGTGAGCTTTGTCATCTGCATGCCACAGGTTGCTAACGCGTCTTCCTTCCTCCAGTCCTCACACTGTGTTCTCCACACTGTCCAGCTTCTCATTACTTCTTCAGCACAGAGCTAGAATAAGCACGCTGCAATGAGTCAGCCCTAGCTCGCACCTTTCCTGGTTTTTAAACCACACAGTATTAACTTCTTCTGCTCAAATGATGGCCTCTTGGTCTATGTGCAAGTTCCACATAAATAGAACTTAGCGTTCTGGAATGCCAATTTTTCACAGTGCTAGCCACTTGAATGCCTTTTCACAACCTATAAAATACAAGTAAATATCTTTCAGGGTATCTATCCCCTGCTATCGGGCAAGATCCATCTGACATCAACAATAATATCCCTCGCACATCTTCTGAATCCAGCTTGCATTCCTGAAAATTCCCTGTGGCTGTACTACGGCAACTTGTTTTGAACCATCTTCAGCAACATTTCACTGGCGTGTAATAGTGACGCTATTGCTCAATAGTCTCCACTTTCAGATGAGTCACCTTCCTTTGGAACATGAACACAACGTGGTTCTCACGCAGGCAGTTGGCCAAGCGGCTGCTTTCTACAGTTCTTTGCATAGACAAGCGAGCTCCTCAAGTACTTTTTAGATAGCTCCAGCTGCTTCATTGTTGAAACATTTCAATTGGTATTCCATCAATTTTTGGAGCCTTGTTTTCCGCCAATGCCTTCAATACAAGTGTATATTTTTTTCTTTCAATGCCATTGGTTCTTGGTCATATGCCACCTGATGTAATTGTTGAAAATCAACAAATATTTTTTGTACCATGACTCTGTGTATTCTTTCCATGTTATTTTGATACTTCTGATTTCTTCCACCAGCCAAATGGAAGAGATCCACATCTGTATCCATATTAAAAGGCACAGAAATTTGAAGTACTTGATAAGGAAGATCAAAGAGTACAGCTTTCAATATGGATTACAACTAAATGTAAAGAAAACCATAATCCTCACAACTGGCCCAATGGATAACATCCTGATAAATGGAGGAGAGATTGAAGTTGTCAATGATGTAGGTCTGCTTGGATCCACAATCAATGCTCATGGATACAGAAGTCAAGAGATCAAAAGATTCACTGCACTAGGCAAATCTGCTGCAGATGGCTTTAGACTATTGAAAAGCAAGAATGTTACTTTGAGAACTAAGGTGTACCTTACCCAAGCCATATTTTTTCCGTTACCTCATATGCATGCCAAGGCTAGACACTGAATAAGGAAGACTGAGGAAGAATTAAAGCATTTTATTGTAGTACTGGCAAAGAATTTTTAAAATACCATGGACGACCAAAGGACAAACAGAGTGCTCCTTGTAGGCAAGGGATGGTGAAACTCCATCTCCTGTACTTTGGACACGTTGTCAGATCATGCCTGGCATAGCAGAGGGGCAGTGAAAAAGAAGGCCTTCAACGAGATGTATTAATCCAGTGGCTACAAAACTGGTGTCAAGCATAGTACAGTGAGGTTGGAGCAGGACTGGACAGTGTTTCAGTCTATCACACCTAAGGTCCACGTGGGTCTGACCTGACTTGATGGCACCTAACAACAACATGCCACTCAGTATTTTGCCCATAGAAACTTTCAATATGGCAACTAGAGGCTTGGATCTTTTTTTCAGTTTAGTAACCCACGAAATAAGATACTGATGAAATCAATATTATTAATATAAATATTAACTTGTCTTTTTGAAATACTGAAATATTAATTTAAGGCATAATATGCAATAGTGTTTTTAATTTATTTTAACTAAACTTAAAGAAAATTCCCATAAACAGTGCTCTTAATGTTTCCAAGGATCAATATCATCAGTATTACCTGGACACCTGTTAGAAATTCAGATTCTCTGGGCTCAACTTTATAAATCAAACTCTTTAGGATTAAAACTCAGAAATCTATATTTTTTATTCTACAAGTTATTGCAAAGCTTACCAAATTTTGACAACTATTGCTGTAAGATGAAACTGATATTTCTATCAATATTAAGCTTTAGTTAACACTAAGTCTCATTCATATTAATCCTCCCAGCACATCTTGACAATAATATATATATATAAGTATATGTGCTTCCAGTTAGGTCAAGTACATTATACTGAACTCCAAAAGAAAAGAAACAGCTACAGCTTTACCTATCATCTTTTAACTCTATGGCCTAAAAAGAAAAGCTTGCAATAAACACAACAAAAACATTTCTTTAATCAAAATAAAATAAAAATTCAAATTCAGAATTCATATTATACCTTTTTAATAACATCCTTGAGATCTGAAGAGCTTAGTTTTCCAAGTGGTTTTCCATGTGGAGGCAACGGTTGCCTTGGGGCTGCTCTTGCTCCTGAATTATGCCTGGCTCCCCAGGTAACATAGAAACTATCTGCAGAAAGAAAATATGAAAGTGCTTCAGATAAAGGGCTCATCAGTAAAGTAATACCACCTTCAATTATTTTAAGTTAGTCTAATAAGATCATCCTCTGAAAGGTAGAGATAAAGTATACCTTGTGGCCTGGTGGCACAGTGATTAAGCATTGGACTGCCAACTGCAAGGTCAGCATTTCAAAACCACCAGCTGCTCCTTGAGAATAAGAAAAGACTTTCTACTCATATAAAGAGTTCCAGTCTCAGAAACTCACAGCAGTAATTCTACCTTGTCCTACAGAGCCACTATGAGTCAGAATCAACTTGATAGCAGCAAGTTCAGAGTTTGGAGTTGGTAGAGAAATATGAACATTTAATCCTTTAAAGATAATTATTTTCGGCATGAAATTTTTGTTTAAGCCACGACTTTTCCGTAATAGAAGGCATTTTAACAATTTTGTTGACATAGAATTCTCCTACACAATTCAATAGTTCACTCACACAAAGAGCTGCACAACCGTCAACACGGCTTTTGACCATGTTCTCCATTCTAGTACTCCTCATCCCCACCTCCCCTCCACGCCCTCGATGGGCCAGTTACTGTCTCTGTACATCTGCCTGCCCCGGATTTCACAAACAGAAAGACCCTTTTACAGAACAGACTAACAACACTAACAAAGCAAAACAGACTTAAAACCCCAATTGATTGTACAATACTCTCTGATCACATGGTTATTCATAATGGAAGGCATTTGAAATGAAATACAAATATTTTGAAGGTAATGTGGGTGTGGCTATTTTGGGTCCCTGCTGCTGGAGTTAGTAGATGGGAGCCATCTCTCCAGACACACACACGATTCAGGCCCCACCAAATGGCAGCACATACTAAACACAGCACAGCGGCTTCCAACAAACCCAGAGGCAGAGAATGTTGTGGTCACAAAACAGTGACGACACAAAAACCTTGCGGTGTTATTTCAAACTCGACCTGAACAACGACAGCCGTCGTAGTGGCTGTCCTCTACTTCATGCTCCCCAGAGGGAACTGACTTGCTTCCCGCTCTCCTCTGCAATCCCTACTTTCCACCCTGTGTGTCCCATTTTGATTCTATTCTTTCTTCTAGTATCTTCAAACTTAAACTAAAGATAATTGCATAAATCACAAAATAAAACATTTTCAAGACCCTCTTTAATAACGGATTTATTAATACTATGAAGAACCATAATTTCTAAAAGAAAATTAAAGGATAAAACCAAATGATTAGAGAGATGTACTGTACTGAAAAGTGGATACTGGCTTGGACTTGATGACAGGTCAAATAAATCCAACGGGGCAAAAAATCTTCTAGATCGACATGGACAGAGGTTTTGTTGGAATAAGGACTGCAGAGAAGATGGGCATTTGGTGATTCGGGCTGCATCCGTGTAATCAAATGAGAGGTTTTGTAATTTGTGCAGATGGAAGAGAAAGCAAGAAATGCAATGACGAAGGAAAAAGGTATAGGAAGTGGTTTAGAACTATGCAAGTTGAAGGTTGTTGCTTGCTCTAGGATGGAGTAGAAAACCCTTGGAATCAGGGCAATTCAATGCTATCGTGCATAGAGTTGTTTTTAATTGGAGACTAACGATATATCAGCTAACAACAAGATCTGATTGTGGAACAGTCTCACGGAGGGGGAAAAGGTCAACAACAAAGTGAGTGGATTCTCTTTGTATGGCTGCAGGAACATTGTTTTAAATAAAGTTAAGAGACATTTACGGACTTATCATTTTAAACTTCAGAAAATGAACACTTAGCTACTATATAATGCCCAAAGAATATGCCACTTTCTTTACATGTTCTGTGGGCTTGTTGTCAGAGACATCGCTACCACAATTTTTAGAAAAAGACCCGACTAGACGCAAAGCCATCAGAGATGCAAGACACAATGACAGGAGTTCCAAGTCAAAATCAAGGCAACGCTGAATTTCTAAAGACCCCTGGTGGCCCAACAATTCAAAGCCCCAAGCCTCGGTGGGAGAACAATGAAGCCCTCTACTTCCAGAAAGAAGCACAGCCTCCCGCAAACTCTCTACAGGGCCCAGCAGCGGGGTTTCCTTCTTGGTTTCTCTCCCCATGCTAGCCCTCCTTCTTCAATCTATGTCCTGGCTCCAAAATTCAGGCAAATACCAAAATTCCCTTCTACCAAATCCAACATCCTTCCAACATTCTAAACTCCCTTTGTCTTATAAATCAGGGTGCCAAGACCAACAGCAAACAGATAAATGTACGATTTATAGAAATATACTATATAAAAATTTTTTAAAACAAACTTCTCCTCTGAGAGAACAGAAACTCATTTCGAAGCTTGAAAACTATTCTATTAAAAAATATTTCCATTAGTGTGATCTTTTATCGAACGTCTTCTCACTGCAAAGATTGTTATGTCACTCTCACGGAAGTTTTCACGATGCTATATTGAGCAGTATGACCAACACAGCTGCTTTGGCTGAAGGGCATGGCACTGTTGCCTATCATAAAATGGCAGTAATATGTAAAACGTTCTGTGCCAATGACATTATGGGCACCAAACCAGAGGAAGCGAAGTCCAACTTCTAGCCATCCTATAGAACAGAGTACAACTGCCCTAGGCAATAGCTGATGAAAGCAGGCAGCCACCTCGTTCTCCTGTGGAGTGACTGGGTGGGTTTAAACTATTGACCTTTGGGTTAACAATGGAGCACACAATCATTGTACAACCAGGCTTCTTAGCGTTATGAATAGTGGCAAGCAAAAGAAACACCATTACACTTCACCAAAAGTTTATTATCATCATATGTAGATTCTTCTCAATGATATTTAAGTTGCATACATTTACAACTGTTGTTTTTTAAAACATCATTAATGAAAATCCTCCTGGAAAAATAATTTTGCAGAGCAAACATGAAACATTACAGCCTGAACCACTTTTCCCAAGAATCATTATGGTATCGAATTGTTTGAACATATTTATAGAAATCTAGCAAAAGAAAGACTGAACAGCCCTTACAAAAAAGTATATTAAATGACACAACATTATAATTTGTTCAGAAAATAGACATAAGAAGGCATACTAGGAAAACAATAATTTTAAAGATCTCAAAATAATATTTACATAAACACTGTAATTATATTACCTGCCATATTCTCTATTATATCTGAGCCCCAATCTCCTTGAAACACTGATGTCAAAATGCTGTCAAATGCATGAAGTTCCTTGGCCCCAACAATTTTGTCACGGAATAAGCGGCGTGCTTCGTATGCTACAATTTCTAATACATAATCTAGTGGATGTTGTGAGGTTCCTTAAAAAAGACAAAATATCTGAAAATTTACATCATAATAAAACTCAAGTGATTTTAAATTGCTTTAAAGTAATATAATAAGAAATAAAAATTAAGAATCTACATACCGTGTTTTGACATCAGATAAGTTAAAAGAAAAGAAAAAGAGTTAAATTTTATTTTGTTAAGGTGTTAATAAATTTGTTGTTTTCACCTAAAGCACACACTAACTTCTAGTATATTCAGTTGTTTGGTGAAACATAACTTAAAAGAGCATGTTAAATATGATTTCACAATAAAGAACAATTTATTTTTCCCCAAAGAATCAGGCTTTACTAATGGCAATTATAAATAATCCTGAAGAAATAAAATGTGTAATTATTGTTATAGTCCTTATTTAATGTATCTAGTATAAATACAATCAACAGTACGAATATGCACATACATCCTGAAAAAAGATAAGTGATTTGATATCTTAAAAACAAAACTTACCTCCTTCTAAATCATATCTGAATAAACCAAGAACCCATTGGGTAAGAATGCAAGGAGTAAAAAAATAGTGACTATAATCATCAACTGTAAATTTGGCCCGCACCTAAAAAGAGTAAATAGGATATATGGTCAATTTAATATCTTAAATATATAATTACATGCAGGAATGGCAATTTTTACCTTTGGAAGGAACTGTATACCAATATAATTAATTTGTCTGATTACCTGTACATTTACATGTTATGAAATTTAACAAAATTATTCTCATAAAATATTCATAGACTTCAAATAATTACAGTTATGAAGCCCTAGATAAAGAGATTCACTAAAGTCACAAGGATTTTAAATGGTCTGTTTAAACATAATGTAATAATAGAGGATAACAGGAGTGTTAATTCAAGCTTCCTAAGGCTTGAAGCTTCCAGGCTTGAAGTCAAGAGGCCACCTCTCTTCTCAATACCACAGTCATCGTTATCTAACGCCTCAGTTAATTTAGAGGAGAAGGGGCAGGGAACTTACCTTTTCCCACTTCTAATGAAACAGTGTAATAAACACTTCCATAACTGGCATTTGCCATTTTCTTTACCTAAAAAAGATCTTTTACCCTCAGTCACGTGGTGAACTTATGAACGTCTATTCATCTCTAAGACTCAGACCAAATTTTGCCTCTTTTTTAAAGCCTGTCACATAGCAAAGTTATTCAAACAACTCCCTGGAGTTGTACATACTCCTATTGCTATACTTCTCAAGTTGTATTAATAATTTATTTATTTATATGACTACGTCCCTCATCGAATGAGAACTTCCAGAGAATGAAGACTCATTCATTTTTGCACCTCTAAGACTGGCCAGAGGAGGCACACAGTAAATATCTAATGCACACTCAATGCCTACTTTTCAATTTATTCTCAAACTAATATGGGAAGATGCCTCAGACATTTGCTCATAGGTAGTAGAAAAAAATAAGCATCGAAGACTACTCTTTAAGGTTTTAAGCCTGGAAGACAGAAACTGCTAGAAGTCAGTAGTGAGAGCTGGTTTGGGAAAGAAGATGAAATCCATTCTAAATATGCTAAAGTTCAGTTGATAACAGAATATCCATCCTAATATATTCATTCAATAAATATTTACTAATGGTCTACTAGAAACCAGGAGCCCTGGTAGAGGTGTGGTTATGCATTGGGCTGCTAACTACAAGGTCGACAGTTTGAAACCACGAGCAGTTCTTCAGGAGAAAGGGCTTTCTACTCCCATTAACAATCGCAGTCTCGGAACCTCACCAAGGCAGCTGTACCATGTGCTATACTATAGCAGCTATAGGGTCACTTTAAGTCAGTACTGATTTGATGGCCCTGAGTTTGTCACATGATTAGAAACTGACCAACACAAGATAGGACAAAAAGTATGTAACCCTTATACTTAGACTCTAGCGGAAAAGTCTAATTAAGCAGCAGAAAAGTAAATCCTGAGATCATCACAGAAGGCAGAATTAAGAGTAGTCATTTAGGAATGCAACCAATAGACATGAAACTACAATACAAACACATATGTACCTGCTCATACACTTGTACCATAGATCCTGCTAAGAGATAAATTTTTGATGAAGAACCCCAAATAGGATGATTCTTCAAATTTTTATGTAAAACTGGTTCCAAATATGCTCCGTAAATGGTTTGTAATTGTTCTCTTTCTGGGTAACTTAAATTAAAAAAAAAAGGCACATAAGAAACATTTAATTAAGACAAATATTCTAAATTATCATCTTAATTACAGCAATGCTTTTCATAATATCATCTGAAACCTATACATCTCAGTGTCCTACCCAAGTGTTGAAGGTGAGGTCAGGGTCAAAGTGCCTCTCTTATTCAACAAAATTAGACCCCCGTTTATCTGTTGTTAAATATTAGGGAGCCCAATATAGTATTTCAATGAAATTATTTTAAAATATCTTTGCTTAGAAAACTACTCATCCCTAGAAAAAGACAAAAGGAAATTTTTACTTAAGAATAAACATTTTGAATTAAATATAGTCACAGAGCAGTGCACAGGCAGCAATCTACCTAAAGACAACAAAGAGAGAAACCAATGAAATAAATAAAATCAACCTATTTCTCCCATATCCAAAATTTATTTTAATACAACCTAATTTTGGTAATATCATGTATAAATTATAAAAGAACTTAATAGATGGGATGCAATCCATATGAAAGCCAAAGAACAAAGCTCTGTGCAGCAATTTTTAACAGCCTTTAGGCAGTGAGGCAATGTCGCAACCAGAAGACTGACCTTCGGGATGATTACAGGTCATGGAGTCGAATGGATATTTTTAAGCTGATGCCATTATATAATGATTAGAGGGTCAATTAAATAGGAGAACATAACCATAATAAATACCTATGCACCAAATGAAAGGGCTTCCAAATACATTAATGAAACGCTCACAGAATTGAAGGCAAAATAATTGTACAATAATAGCATATTTTAATATACCACTTTCAATGAAGGATACAACTAGAAAGAAATTCATCAGAGACCCAGAAGAACTAAACAACACAATCCACCAACTTGACCTCAGAGATATACACACAACCCTCCACCCAACCACAGCAAAGGAGGCTTCTCCAGAACAGACCATATGTTAGGTCACAAAGTAAGACTGTCGTTACATTAGACACACTTTAAAGATATTACAAAGCATCAACTCAGATCATAGTACTATAAAATTAGAAATCAATAAGATGGTCAAGGGGAAAAGGCAAGCACATGGAATTTGAATAACCACCTTGCTTAAAAAAACTGATAGGAAAAAATGAAATTAAACAATTCCTTGGAGCAAAGGCTACAATTATGAATACATAAAAAACGAAAACCTGTGGGAGAAAAGAAAAACAGTGCTCAGAGAAAAAAAAACTAAAGATATTTACACTCTAAATCTGCCATTCAGATTCCTGATAACGCTATTCTGAAAACTGGACGATGTAAACAGCTCCATAGTATTTATTTATCTCTAATACAGAAAATGCTTTGACTAAATTCTTCATCCTTCTAATTATTACTTATAGTTCTTGCAATAAAATAATAGCATCAAGGCTTAAATTCAACTATTTGTAGAAGGATCATTAATGGCTCCCTTAAGAAAGCACAACTGTATAAGATACCTGCTTTCAAAAAAAGACAATACGATACATACTCTACAGCACAAAGACGAACAATAGATGCAAATCTGGTGGTAAGCTTGTGTCTCCCCAGTCTTCCTCCAGCAGACATAGATGCCACAATCTGAATATTTTCTAAACCAACCCATTCCAAATTTTCATCATAAAATCCTTGATATGTCAAGACCTATTTGAAAATAAATGTATTTAAGTGATTTATACATAAGATTTTTAATCATGATATAAAATGTTGCCTAAAATTCAAATATTTCTAAATGCAAGCAACATTCTCTACCTAACTAGAGGGTTTAAAATTAAAGTATATGATCAATTTTTCTCTCTCTTACAAAAAATACCATTCAAGTCTCTATGATAAATGTTAGCGGAATAAGCTGTATTTTAAAAATGCTCTTCTCTCAAATAAAGATTAAAATCCAAATCACATTTCGAATCTATTAAAATTATTTTTTTTAAAACTGAGAGGGCAGATGTCAGACAGTATAAGACATGACAACATAATAATAATTTATAAATTATCAAGGGTTCATGAGGAAGGGGGATCGGGCAGGGAGAGGAAAAATAAGGAGCTGATGCCAAGGGCTCAAGTAGAAAGCAAATGTTTTGAGAAGGATGATGGCAGCAAATGTGCGAATGTGCTTGACACAATGGATGGATGGATGGATTGCGATAAGCGTTGTACGAGCCAGCAGTAAAATTATTTTTTTTAAAAGGGGGAACCAATCACAATGATCTACATATAACCCCCTCCCTGGGGGATGGACAACAGAAAACTGGGTGAAGGAAGACGTTGGACAGTGTAAGACATGGCAAAATAATAATACTTTATAACGATTGGGAGGAGGAGGAAGGGGAAAATAGAGGGGCTGATACCAAGGGCTCAGGTAGAAAGGAAATGTTTTGAGAATGATTAGGGGACAAATGTACAAATGTGCTTGACATGATGGATGGCTGGATTGTGGTAAGAGTTGTATGAGCCCCCAATAAAATGAGTTTTTTTAAAAAAACAAAAAACTGAAAGTACCCAGGGAAAATATAAAGAAAACAGTTAGGGTCCCTATATATATTTGACTATATTTCTGCAGTTGCATAACCCACTTGCTACCATGGAGTCAATTCAAACCCATCCTGACCCTTTAGACAGAGTAGACGGACCCCCTGTGGGTTCCAAGACTGTAATCTTCACAGGAGGATAAAGCCTCATCTTTCTTCTATGAAGTGTCTAGGAGTCTCAAACTGGTGACTTTACGGTTAGCAGCCCAAAGAATAACCCACTACACCACCAAGCCACCTTACAGTTATATAATAGAGTTAAATTTTTACCTAAGTCAGTGCAAAAAACGCTTAGAAGTTAATGTTTTTAATGTGATATAAGGAGTCCCTATGTGATACAAATGGTTAATGCACTAGGCTGCTGAACAAAAAGTTGTAAGTTCAAATCCATCCAGAAGCACCATGTGAGAAAGGTCTGGAAGTTAATGTCCAAAAAATGGAGCCACTGATAACTCTATCGAGCACAGTTCTACTTTGACATATATATATATATGATATATATATATGTCAAAATATATGCAACAGCAACTGATTATATAATGAAAATAAAATTACAGTAATAAATAAAATGTACTACAGTGAGTATGAAAGATACTTCAACCTTGCTACATCCACAAAGAGTCACAGTCTTGGAAATCCAAAAGGGCAGTCCTAGTCCGTGCTGTAAAGACACTGTGAGGCAGGAGCACCTCAATGGCAGTGAATACAGATAGCAGTGCATACACTGAGGGGAAATGCATCCTCTCAAACCCCAATATACGAAAAGGAGCTGAATAATGGGTCAAAGCAGCTGAGAAAGGCCTGGTTGACTAAGTCTAACGATGGTAGAAGAAGGCATAAAATGAAATACATAATTCCTTAATTCACTTCCATCTACTTCTGCTTTTCCCGTTTTGTAGAGTTAAAGAAGAGGGAACAGTATAGGAGGACATACTAGTAAGACAGTGGGTTACAAGTTGGGTTGCTAACTCCAAGGGCAGCAGTTCGACTCCACAAGTCACTGTTTTGAGAAAAAGATGATATCCACTGGGCAGTTCTACTCTGACCCTGAGTATCACTCTAAGTCAGCATCGACTCAATGGAAGTAGGTTTGGTTTTGGTTGGTTTGACACATGTAGAATAAAGATCATTTTTTAAACCCATCTCCTATTGAGACAATACTAACTCCTAAAGAAAAGACCATCAGAGAAATAGGCTTAGAACCACATTGAGATGTTTTAATTCACTCCTTTTTCAATCATATTAAAACACTTTAAGTGATAATACTCACCTGTTGTAGGAATGCTACCAAAGTGCTGGTCCCCCATTTATCAAGCTTGGGTAAGTTGATATCTTTTAAGTACAAGACAAGTCGTTCACAGTCTTTTGGCCTGTACACTCGACCAGTATTAGTACTGATGACCATGCAAGTCTGGCTCAGTTTCTGCAGGAGATGTCGAGAAGTAGTTTGCGCACTACAGTGAACTGTAGCAATCTGAGTGGATCGAAGCTGGGAAAAGGCATACCTGAGCAGCATCCTAAGAAAGACATATGACATTTGACTTTAAAATTCAACCAATATAATACTTTTAAATATACTTTAAGGCCTGTCATAACTATTTCAATGTATTAATTATAAGTTATTATATTAAGGGGGAGGGGCAAATATGGATATGGGCATGTACAACTATCCAGGTAATTTTCTCACTTGTTGACAAAACAAAGTCGATTCAATTTTCCAGGCATTTTTGTGACATCTTCAGCAAAATAAATAAAAGTCTACAGAAATAATTGAGTTTGATAAAAGTGAATACAGAACACACCAAGTATTTTTCCACAGTTAGAGAAAATCTGTTAGAAAAATTTTTCAATGATTTTAAAGAATATTTTAATTACTAATACCCAAAATGAAATGTGAAATAGTTCAACGCTTCTTTACTACTAGAAACTACATATAGTCGACATCTAAAATTAGCTGAATGTCACTAAATTAGAAATTATTTTTACATAGTTAACTTCAAGATTCATATTTTATAACTAAAATAGAAATTTGTGAATATATCTAATCATTTTGTTGTTATTATATGCAAAGGTTCTTTTTAACAGTAAGTTCTTCTAAAATTGCTCTTTCCATTACAAACATATAATCTGGCAAAGAAAATGGTACATTCTTCTCCATAGTGGTATTTTTATAACTAGTAAGAGTTCTTCACAGAAAAGATGAATGGTACTTCTGTCATTAGAAACATAATAAAAAGCGGCTGTCATTTTAAGGTGAAGGGGCATATACTAAAATCATAACACCAACATCACAAAATCTGCTCTTACCCTTTGCCACATCCTTCTGGTCCTACGAGAATAAATGGCTGCTTAGTATCAGAACTTAACCAAGGTTTGAAATAATCTAGACCCCGTTGCATGTCAGGAGTCTGAATCACTGGAAGAGTTTGGCCATTACTGAAGTGCTCAGCAGTCAAGTTGTCTGGCTTCCTCAATGCATACGATGCAAGTCTCCTTTTACTTGAGTCATAGAACGTGTCCATTGGTTTATGTGGGTCTGGGGGAGATTCTCGTGCCCAATTAAAAACCTTAAAGGAAAAAAATGTAATAAATTTTCACACACTAAAGAGAATTTGAAGTTTTAATCCTCTAAAGTATATGCTCCAGGCTCACCATATGAGAATAATCAACCATTTGAGATCTAAGGGCAGCGTTTACCTAAGACAGAGGAGTAGAGGGGAGAAGTAGAAACAGGAGGGACCACCAGCTGGAGAAACAAAGGGCCACAAGGAGGATTAGAATGGACGAGGTGAAACAGAATGTGCATGAAGTGTTCAATGTAGAACGGATGATGTGCTCAGTAAACCATCACCGAAATCACAATAAAAAGGTACGGATAATTTTTTAAAAGAACATTATCTATGCCACTAAATTGTACACATAAAAGCTGTTGAATTGGTATACAGGGGGTTCCAAAAAAAGTCATGGAGAAATTTCATTACCTTTTAATTCCATTTTTCCATGAACTTTTTGCAGACCCTAGTACATTTTGCTGTGTTCTCAATAAAAGCAGCAAGATAAACAAAAGTTAGGGGGGAAATGATGAGTTCTCAAAATAGAACATGGATCGACCTAGAAGATGTGCTGAGTGAAATACATCACTCACAAAACAACAAATTCTGTATAACTTCACCTAAAACATAAATTATATACCATTAGGTATTATAAACAATTCAATATGCAAAAATAGATCATCCTAGCTCAATAAAAAATTATACACTAAACCTAATAAATATCCTTTATAATTAAAGTAACATTTTGATTAAGGTATTTAATTTACTTCAAATTATCACTTATGCAATTTTTTAAGTCAACTAATTTGTGCAGATGCCCAGGATTAAATATGTGCAACTTTTAACGGAGTTCTTATGGAAACACAAAATTACAATTTAAAGAGAATTCCGAAGGCCTGCCATTTCCAGCACACTGCGGCATTGCCCGTTCCAACGCCACCATCACTGAGTAGAAGCAGTTGTGCTCTCTAACCATCACAAGTGCCCCCTGCATTTGCGGCGCAGGAAGACAGCCTCTGGGAGTACTCTTCACTTGTTCTCAGACTCGAGCAGGCTTTCATCTATTTAAAAGCAGCAGGTAGTACACTATCACGTGGCAGCAAGCAGGGACAGAGGTAACAGGCAATCATGGAAAGCAAACAGATACAGAGAGTAAAATGATAGTGTCAAAAGCAGCAGTGAAGTAAAAACTGAAAAACAAGATGGGGGGAAAAAAGCAAGGATACGATGTTCTAGCCAGCGCCCCAAAATAAGCTCAATTATTTTAAAAAACCAATAGAAAGAAAATTTCTTAATATGTAAATTCAGTTTAGACATTTGGCTAAAATACAATCTTTGTGTATGTTAGAAAAATTGATTAATTATAAAATCATCCTACCATTTGTAATTACTAGCACTGTTCTTACTAAAAGAGTGATAACAACTAAGTCATTTAAAGAGGAAAAAATAATCATATTATTCTTATGTCTAAATTAGTTTTAAAGCATCTCATTTTAAAAAGATACAGCTTTTGAAATATTACTTCATTAAATTTTAATAATGAAATAAAAGTATTAGTTCAAAAGAGAAAATGAGTATAGAGGTAACAATGAAATACAGTGTTATTTTTTAAAGCCACCTGTGAATCCCCCCTGACCACAGACCAGGGATGACAATAGTCTTGTTCTCATGCAGAGTGCCTTGGAAAAGTGGATTGTGGCAGATATGGTTGGGTTTAAAAAAGAAACACATCATTATTTTACTGAATGCACAATCACTGAGAGAGAGAGAAAGAGAGAGGGAGAGAGAGAGAGAGAGAGAGAGAGAAAGAGAGAGAGATCTGAGTGAATCCTTGGGAGCAAAGTGGCTTTCCACTCAACAATTCATATCCGTTCCGCTCCACGGCATTGCTTGCAGTCCCACAATGTAACATCACAGCACTTCTTCCCTTGGTCTCGCTTCTATCCTTCCTTCTTTCCTCCTCATTCCTGCTGAGCGTTATCCCGGGGTAAATGCTGCTCTTTTATTAGTCTCGTTTATGATGGATTTTCCTAAGATCCTGTACCTTCCTGGTGTTGTTATTCACCTCACAGACCTGTCTATTGTTTTCTCTAAAAGTTCCTGGGACCAAAGAGTGAGCAAGGTCATATCTTTGGGAGTGAATAATGGTCTTAAATAGATTACCTCCTTGGTGAATTCCAGTCGTGATTTCATGTTCAGATTGCCACCAAGTCCTCTTATGAGATTAATAATAAATTGTTCATGATCTTTGCATCCATGTAGATGTGACAAACCATTCATCACAGTCCCAACCAAACTTGTTTCTACCACATAATCATTCTGTAGATTAAAATCCACAAAAGACAGTATGAATCAATGAATTTACTATCACAAGCATAGCCACAGATTGGCTATCACGTATCTTCCAAGGACCACTTTTAAAGTTTAGTAAGTGAGGAAAATACTTTTTCTCTCTATTCAAGTGGCATAAAAATTTATAAATTATAAAGGGTTCATGGGGGACTGGGGAGTAGGAAGGGGAGGGGAAGGAAAATGAAGAGCCGATTCAAGGAGCCCAAGCAGAAATTGAGAGTTTTAAGAATGATGGTAGCAATGAATGTATAGTGTGCTTTACACAATTGATGCGTGTGTGGATTGTGATGTGAGTTGTTTGAACCCCAATAAAATGATTTTTTAAAGTACATAGAAAAATAAAACTGAAAGATAACAGAATTTTTCCATGAGCTTTTTTTGAAGTCCCTCTACATTCCTATTAATACCTCCCAATTCTTTAGTCTATTGTAGTATTGGCTTGGCTTTGTTTTTAGCCATGATATATAGGTAGATACTAACATATAAGTAAAGTAGGAAGGTAAGGTGGTCTTGCTATCAAAATTTAAAAGGTATCCAAGTATTCATTCCAAGATTTGTCATAAACTATGCAGGCATTCAGAAAGGGAGAAGTGTCAACTAACATTAAAACATGTAACTGAGAGACAGAGGAGCAATGCCTTTCCAGAAACTAAGGTGTCCCTCTCGCTCGCCCTTCCTAACCAACCACCACTGTGAGGATTCTCGCTCCGAAATTATGGATTCTAAAGTATTATGGTTACCTTACCTGCTTTAAGACCCATTGTAAAGCCTTTTGAAAATAATCTCCAATCCAGTTTTCCAGATTATTCCTATAGTTAGCAGGCTGATTC
Source organism: Tenrec ecaudatus (assembly GCF_050624435.1). Classification (NCBI taxonomy): domain Eukaryota; kingdom Metazoa; phylum Chordata; class Mammalia; order Afrosoricida; family Tenrecidae; genus Tenrec; species Tenrec ecaudatus. The sequence goes on along the minus strand of NC_134533.1, from coordinate 100,089,747 downwards.
CTCAACCAAGATTTTATCAGAGAATTAACATCCGTCTCTTCATCACTGATAGAGATTAGGAAAAACAGAGGAGACACTGCTTAAGAAGAAATTGACTATTTATGTGCAATATATATGTCTAGATATGGTTTTTTTGCAAAAGAAGGTAATTTATATCTATATTACTATAAAAGTAAAATTAAGCACTTCCTATTCCAAATGTGATCTACTTCTTAAAGAGAATCTCGCCCCAGACTATTGAATCACAATTTGCAGTTTAACAATATTCATCTGGTAATTCAAATACACATTAAAGTTTAGGATGCACTACTCTAAAGCAAGAAGCCCTAGTTACATAGTGGTTATGTTTTGGGCTGTAAACCCCAACGCCTGCAATTCGACCACCAGCCACTGTGTGTGAGAACGAGGACGCTTTCTCCTTCCTCGAAGAGCTCCAGTCACAGAAACCACCAGGGCAATTCTCCTTGGACCAACAGGGCCACCATGAGCTGAAAGTGACTCAATGGCAGGGAGAGCAAGTCAGTCTAAACCATAATCCTGATCTTTGACATCACTTCTTTTTCTCTGTCCCACAGAAAAGCCTTTAATCTAATTACTAAACAAACTGCCATACCATAGTCAAAGTTGAAGAACTTTTCACAAAGCACTGCATCATATGAGCTGCATGCAACTATTAAAATAAAATATTCACTTTTTATTTAAAATTGCAATGATGTAATTGTATAATAACATAGAAGAGTCTGATTCATGAATAATTTTGGAATTGATTAAGGCTATAATTATTTTATGGCTAGCTCTAGAATACAACCCACCAGTCATAAAAATGTAGCGGCTGGCTTACATAAAGATGTAAACAGCCTTGGAAACCCCTTGGGGAGTTCTACTCTGTCCTCCAGGGGCACTATGAGTTGATATTGACTCAAGGAAGTGGAGTACTGGAAGGTAAGTTCCCTAGAGGCAATCACGCACAAAGATTCATTTTATTCCTTCTTTGCACTGTCCAAAGACATCTTAGTTTAATGCCCTCATATATATCCAATAAACCGCAAAAAATATAAATTTCCTCTCAATCTATTCTTTCACAAGCTGCTGATCAGAATACATTAAAATTTAAGAGATGTTACATGAAAATGTTGCTAAAAATCTAAAGCCAAAACATTTTTTTAAAGTAACACCAGAAGATACCATTGTTGGTTGTGTTATTGTGAGCTGCCCTCAAGTTGTTTCCAACGGTCGCAACTGCCTATACAGCAGACTGAAACACCGTGCTACAGTCTACACAGCAGACTGAGACACCGTGCTACCGTCTATACAGCAGACTGAGACACCGTACTACAGTCTACACAGCAGACCGAGACACTGTGCTACAGTCTATACAGCAGATGAGACACCGTGCTACAGTCTATACAGTAGACCGAGACACCGTGCTACAGTCTATACAGCAGACCGAGACACCGTGCTACGGTCCATACAACAGACCGAGACACCGTGCTACGGTCCATACAGCAGACCGAGACACCGTGCTACGGTCCATACAGCAGACCGAGACACCGTGCTACGGTCCATACAGCAGACCGAGACACCGTGCTACGGTCCATACAGCAGACCGAGACACCGTGCTACGGTCCATACAGCAGACCGAGACACCGTGCTACGGTCTATACAGCAGACTGAGACACCGTGCTACATCACACACCCCACCGTTGCTCTGAAGTCTGAGTCTCTGCGTCAGAGGGACTTCCCCGTTTTCTCCACCCTCCACTTTACCATCCGTGATGTCCCCTGAGAACAAGCCCAAAGCAAGGAGATGAAGTCTCACTATTCTTGCCTCTAGTAGTATTCTAACTCTACTTCTTCCAAGACACGTCTGTAATTTTGGAGGTCCACAGTACATTTAATATTTTTTGTCAACTCCGTAATTCAAATGCACTGGTTTTTCTTCAGTCTTCCTGATTCAACTTTTACATACAAAAGAAGTAATTGTCCATGCCATTGGTTGGGTCAGATAAATTTTAGTCCTCCAAACGATATCCTTGCTTTTCAGCACTTTATAGAGGTCTTGGACAGATTTACACATGCAATGTGCTGTTTCATCTCTTGACTGCGGTTTCCATGAGCACTGATGGTACATCAGGCAACATGAAATCCTTCACTACTTCAATTTCTTCTCCACTGACATGATAATACCTACTGGTTCAGTGAAGGATTTTTGTTTTCTTTACAGTGAGTTGCAATTCAGGCTGGAGGCTGCAGTCCTTGATCTTCCTAAACAAATGCTTCCAGCCCTCCTCACGTTGAGCAAACAAGATTGTGTCATCTGAATAATGCAGGTTGTTAATAAGCTTTCTTCCAATCCTGATACTGCAGTTTTCTTCATATAACCTAGCTTTCCTGATTAATTGCTCAGCACAGAGATAGAATAAGTGTGGTGGGAAGAGATGAGCCAGACAGGGTGCAGGATAGCACCGATGAAACACACAACTTTCCTCTAGTTTTTTGGTGCTTCCTTCGGCCCACTGGCATGACCTCAATTCTACCTTACAAATCGGATTAGACCAGAGCATGCACACTGCTACACATAAGAGCCGGAAATGCAGGGAATCCAGGATAGATAAACCCTCAGGACCAATAATGGGAGTGGACACACCAGGAGGATTAGGGGACGGTGGGGAGAGGAAGGGGAAATCAATTACAAGGATCAACCTATAACCCCCTTCCAGGCGGACAAACAAGAGAAAAGTGGGTGAGGGGCAACGGCAAATTATGTAAAATATGAAAATAATAATCTATAACTTATCACAGGTTCATGAGACAGGAAGGGTGGGAGAGGGAGGGGAAGAAATGGGGAGCTGATATCGGGCTCAAGTAGAAAGAGAATGCTCTGAAAATGATGATGGCAGCATATGTGTAAATGTGCTTGACACAATGGATTAATGTATGGATTGTGATAAGAGATGAGTCCCCAATAAAAGTATTTAATAAAAAATTTTAATATAAAAAGTGTGGTGAGAAGACCGAACTTTAATGCAAATCTTTCAATTCTGCTCGCACAACTGCCCTTGATCCATGTACAAGTTCCACATGAACACAGTGAAGTGTTCTGGACTTCCCACTCTTCTCAAGGCCGTCCATAGTTTGTTATGATCCACACAGCTGCAGGCCTCTGCACAGTCAATAACACAAGTAGACACCTTTCTGGTGTTCTCTCCTTTCAGCCACAATCCATTTGACCTCAGTAACGATGTCCCTCATTCTACATCCTCGTCCCAATCTAACCTGCACCGGTGCTAGCTTCCTGGCAATGTACTGCTCTAACAGTTACTGGATGACCTTCGGCAACATTCTACTGGCATGTGACACTGATGATATTGTTTATAATTTGAGCATTCCATTGGGTCACCTTTCTTTGGAATGGGTACAAATATGAATCTCCTTCAGTCTGTTGGCCAATTCACTGTCTTCCAGATTTCCTGGCATAGATGAGTGAGTGCTTCCAGTGCTTTAGTAGCTTGTTGAAACTTTTCAGTTGGTATTCCATCAATCTCTAGGGTCTTGTTTTTTGTCTAATGCTTTGATTGCAACTTTGATTTCTTCCTCCAAATTGATGCACCAATCACTGAAGCTAATGATGTAATTAAAGAATTCCACTAAAGGCTTCATTCTGAAGTTGATCCATCCAACATGCCATTAAGATGCAGGGGTAATTATTGGCAATTGGAATGGAAAAGTGAGAAACAACGATGATGGAACAGTAGTTGGAAAATATGATGGTCTTGGGAATTGAAACACATCATATCACAGGTGGGAATTTTGTAAGACTAAGGGTTTCAATTTCATCACTAACTTAGTTGTGGGTTTATAAATTTGAATATTTGTATTGATTGGATTTCCTGGTATGCGGATAGATATTACCCTATCAAAGATAGCATTGTACTTCCAGACAAATTTTTCTGTTTCATTTTAATGACTTCCAATTTTCCTAGATTCATTTGTACATTCCAAGTTCAAATTATTAATGTTTTCAGAGGTTTCTTCTCATTTTAAGTTGTGCCCCACCAGGTTTCCATCCATCATGTCACCATCAATTATTTCAAAAGAGCAACTCTTCCTCAGACGCATCTTGAGTGCCTTTCAGACCTGACGGGCTCATCTCCCAGCACCCTCTCTGACACTGCACTGCTCTGTTCATTAGGTTTTCAGAATCTGACAGTGTTTCAATGTTAACGATAGGCTTTTCACTGGTAACGCCTCTGAAGAGAACAGCTTATTCCTTCTTTGTAGTTTGTTCTTAGTTTGAAAACTCTGCTGAAACCTGTTCACTCTGAGTGACCCTGCTGGTAATTGAAATACCTGTGACAGAGCTTCCAGCCTCCGAGCAACACACAAGCCACCATAGTATGATATAAACTTGACAGACAAATGGTGGAAAATATGAATTAGAATTCATAAATTAATTTAATATAAGTCAGTCCTACAGTATTATCAAAGAAGCCATTAAGTAATTATGGAAGCACAATCTGAATCAATGTGATTATATTATCATATGTCATGTAATATCTAAAATAGAGGTTTAAACATGCCTAAGAGATGGGCACTTATAAGAGGGGGTTTCAAAAATTTTATGCAAAAATGGGATTAAGAGAAAATAGAAAATTTCCACAAACTTTAGGAAGCCCCTTGTATAGGTTGAGAAGTAACACATTCTAATATATATATATATATATATATATATATATATATATATATATATATATATATATATACACATATACATATATATATATATATATAAAAGTAAAATTAAATTTTCCGGCCCATTTATATCATCCATTTTGGGAAATAAAGTTGGTTCATAGACTTACGTTCTATTACGTGACTATATCATAGGATAAAACTAAAACCAAACCAAATGCCATCGAGCTGACTCTTGCTCATTATCCTCCAGAGGGTTTCCGATGCTGTAAACTGTCACGGACGCAGACAACTTCTCCTCCGCACAGGAGCAGCTGGCTGTTTTAAAGAACGGACCTAGCACTTAGCAGCCCAAACCTAAGCCATGCCACCAAGTCTCCGTATGTTATATGATAAGTAACATTAAATAAAATGTTTTCCATTGGTAACATGAGAAGGTTGACTCCTGAGTCTTACAAACTTAATATAAGCCTAAAATTCTATGAATCTAAAATCATCTTACTAAAATATCACCATTTACTTTTACCTCATTGGACTCTGTCTCATAAAAATTATGCTTACTTCTTTAAATTCAAGCAGTATTTAAATAAAGGTAATAATAAATACCCTTTCATTTAAACAGAAATTTTTTTATAAACTGCGATACCAACTAAACTTCTAAACTAATAGAATTACAAGAATCCAAGTGCTTCTTTGAATGAATTAAAAGCAAACAACAAGAAAAAACAAGGATAGAGAAAATATATATAAATTTTCTATATTATGAAACTGCATTTCATTATTTATGAAACAAAGAAACCAAAATAAGTATTCAACATACATTATATCCAAATGCTCATATGTCTTACCTAAGAAAGATCATTCCCATTCTCGATATCGTGGCTGGGGAGGCACAGCTTAAATCATGTGTTTCAAATACAAAGTTAACATTTGGGCCAAACTGAATCCTTTCTCCACTGGGCATAGTGAGTAGTCTATTATCATCCAAGACAGAATTCAGAGATTCTATCCACTCAGGGTCAATATCCCCGTCACATATAATCCAGGAGGTGACATCTATTTTCAAACCAAAATATAGGAAAGAAAGCCAAATGAAAACACAGAAATAACACATTAAAGATATTTTATAAGTGACTGGCATAAATGTCATTTTATGTTAGTGAACTTAAACATAAAGAGCAAGAATCTGAGCAAATTGGAAATGTCCATGTCAATGTAAACTGTGACTATGCTGGAGGAGCCATGTGCAATCCTGGCTCCAATGGCCAAAGACTGAGAAATACACACGCACAAACACAGCTTAATTTATCTATGAATATACTGACTTTAGGAGCTCACTGAAAGAACCTGGTGCGCGAGAATTGGGTATTTCAATTTTCGGGAGACGTCTTAAGAGTCTCTCCAGTCCTTTGTCTTCTACAACGGCAAAGAACACAAGCGTGATGGGGGGGGGGGGGGGGCTATGTGGTAACTCTTGAAGTAAATACAGGAAAGATGTACTCAGGGCCCTACACGAGAACAAGAAATTAGCATTGTCTAACTGCTCATATGTAAAAAGCAAATAGATGACCTCAAAAGAAACAATGGAAAAGTTGTGTATACAAGTCTTTGAAGACAAACCTTTTTTCGGCCAGAGTGGTCTTAATTTGTACTTGGAACTTTGGAATTGAATTCAAAGAGGAAAATAACACTAGTGAAAAGGTTAAAAAAAGTACAGAGAATATCTCGTTGTTACTTAATGTAATATTGTAAAGAAAATAAAGGACTACATGGAAAATTCTTTAGCCTTCTGAACTCTCCATTCATTGCCTTAAAAATTAACTATGAATTAAAATTATGAGGTGGACAAGAATGGGAAGTCTCTTCTGACTCTGGGCATAAATTTCTTTAAACATGAAGTAAAAAAAAGTAGAACAGTCCATTATTTTACCATTTATATTTTCAAAACACAGTTTTCAAAGTGCTGATTATATCCAAAATTTCAACTTGTCATCTTGATCATTTATCAACATGCGCTATTTTATCCACTCCCCAAATATTTGTTATTCAATAAATTAATTTATTCATGAATTAATATTATATTAATCTGAGTTTAAACTACAATAAATGTTTAACACACTGTAAGTCATTAAAAGAACCACCTGGTAGGGCTCCCTAGAGTAAATTAATTTCTAAGATAGCAAATTCACATCTTCTAATGTCACTTATAGCCAAGTATCAGCCATGAAATGGACAGCAGGATACACAGATTCCAGCATGTTCTAAAAGTCATTCCGGAGCACAACAGAACAGATCACACGAGACCAACCTTGAGGTTCTCGCACCACTTGACGAGCACTATTTGTCAAGACGCCGTCAGACCACTCCCTTGTGTCCATGTCAATATGACCCAGTAACTGATGTCTCGGCATAGCTTTGGGATTCATGGTGTATTGCTTCACAACTGCGCCGATTTTACCAAGTGCGGCCCTCAACATTCTCCACAGGGTCGATTTGCCAGCGCCACTTGGACCAACAATAACAACTCCCATTCTCTGGCATAACTGCTCATACAATTCCAAAGCCTTCTTTATCTAATAGGAAAAAATATGTTCATATATGATTTTCAATGTTCAATCATACTCAATTCTGCCATTCTATAGTATTTTTTTCTATTCAAAAGCATGTAAATTAAAAGTTTGTTTTCTTTGGTGGAAAAATAATGCTTTAAATAGAATACCCTGTTAAATGTGAACATATTACAATGTGATCTTTAAATGCAGTATTAAGTGTTTGTTTTTTTTAAGGATACTCTGCAGATTTTGACAATTTAATTTGTTCATTATTTTATTCACGTGCGTATTCATTCTTTAAAAAAATCCAAGGAGAAAGTGTGCATTACAAACATGCATCTGTGAATCACAATAAGATCCATTAAAAGAAATTTCTATGAAGTAATTATTCAATTAACAAAATCAGGTGCAAGTGGTTTCAATGAGCCCGTGGAAAAGTAGACTTAAAAGATAATGGAACTTTTCCACAGGCATTGGGGCCCTCCTGTACAGTCCATCAGCAGAAGGACCTGTGACGGTTCCGTGATGTGCCAGCAACTCGCGCAAGGACTAGAAATACAACAGTGATCGAAAATACACACTCATTCCGCCCTTCATCAAGATTATTGTCTGGTTGGGAAGAATCAGTACTAATCAAACACAAATTAAATATTAAACAAGTATATATGAAAAAAGTAGTGAAAGTATATAGTAAGGGAAAAATCTTAACTTAAAAATCAGGGAAGACTTTCCTAAGAAAGTGAGGTTTACATTGAAAAATGAAGCTTAAGCAGATCATTAAGTAGGAGAGAGGGTTGATAGATAATAAAATATTCTTGATAGTTACCTGGTTAGGTATAATTTCATAATTGGCCTCTTCAAAGACTTGCTTTAAGGCAGAACTTAGTTGTTCATATTCTACTTCCTTAAACTCAATTCCAGGAAAGACATCTTTAATCAATGCGTCGAACCGGGTGCAATCAGCAAATGTAAACTTTGACATTGTATTAAGCCGTAATGCTTGTACCACAATACGACTTTCATTAACTAGAGAAAAATTTCCATTATTTTAAGAACTTAAAATTAATCTAAGGACTATAAAGACAGTTTCAAAGTGCTCTATAGCCTTCATGTGAATTATCAGTCATTAAACAGTTCACTAAAATGTAGGGGCATTTAAAGACAAATTTATATTATTTATATATATAACATAATTACATATAATACATTTAAGAATATAATATTCATATTATTATATAAACCAGCAAAATTATTTAACAGTCTTGTGGCTGCCAAAAAATAAGCATCTGTAAGAGATAAGGACTCCTTTCCATGAAATTTGAATCTCAGAATACCCCAAATTTAGATAATAATACCATTATCATTTATTTCTGCATAGTACTTTCACATTTATAATGTACTATGTAACCCTTATAACAGTTCTATGAAGTAGACAAAGTATTATTGCTCCATTTGTATATATAAGAAAAGTATTTCTCTTAAGACTAAAAAATGCAGCTGACAGAACATGGCAGATGTACTGCAGCTGGTATGCAGAACCTAGTGACTACTTTCAGATCCAAACCCCCGGCCATCGATCAATTCTGACTCACAGTGGTCTTGTGTAGGGTTTGTGAGACTACACACCTCTACGAGAGCTGACGCCTTTGTCTTTTTCACTGGGGGAACTGATGTGTTTGAACTGCCAACCTTGCTGTTAGCATCCCAAGGCCTAACTCACAGCAAGTACCACCAGGGTCCACACACAGGCATCTCCAAAAAGAGCAAATTCCCAGCTACTTCAGGATAGTTTCTACTTGCCTTCTAATGTCATGTATCCCCTCACTCACAAGGACTTCACCACGGTCACCTTCAGTGCTGCATGTATGGCTTTGAACCACTGAACCGCGCCCTGTCTCAAGTAAGGCTATGAACCAACTACATCAACCTGTTCTGATTTACCGACACACCAAACATGAACACACACCTGGGAAGATATCTCATGTATAACTAAGGATTTTATGTATATCCATTTTGCTTCACAAAGATTTTAAGTCCTCAGACTAAAAATTAGCAAACTATTCAACAACCTTTGATCAGCCTTGTTCAAAACTGACTCACAAGCTCATTTTAAAGACATGTGAACACTGAGCTCAAGATAAGATAAGATTTCCTTATCATCAAAGATATTAATTAGCTGATGATTGACAACGAAAGGAAAAAAAACTGCCATTGAGTTGATTTCAACTCATGGCGACAGGTTTCCGAGGCTGTAAATCTCCCTAAGTACAGATAGCCTCATCTTTCTCCTATGGAGCAGCAGGTGGCTTTGAACCACCAACTTTTCAGTTAGCAGTCCAAGGCTAACCTGACAGCACTACCAAGCTCTTTGATGATTGACAGCATATATAAATAAAAGCAAATAAACTATTTTTAGTCTGGTGTTTTCCCTTCAACTAATTAACATTTAGACATGTAAATACAAAGAAAAAGGCCTCACCTCACTAGAATTTAATTCAAGCCCTGAACTCATAAACTATATCTATTTCAAGTATGAAAAACAGAAAATTGGTCATTTCACACAATAGCTATTATCTACTATGGAAAATGACAGCGTAATAATAATTCTGAAGTAGGTTTCTTTTTAATATGTGTAATTTTGAAGTCCAAATAAGTGACATCATGTAATCCATTTCTGCGCTCTCATTGTCTTATGCTCACAGTGTTTTAACTTAGTTTTTAAAGCCAAGTTTAAAGAAGTTTAAATTCAGTCTTTCAAGGAGGTACACATCTATGAGTGGGAGCATTTGAATTAAATAATTGTGACAAAGTATAAAAATCCAGAAAGTCTGATATAAACAAGTAAGTTCATAAATCAAGGGAGAGAAGAGACTAATCTCTTTTGCAAAAGAATTTCATATAGTGTATACAGATATCACTCCTCCAAGAAATGGCACTGAATCCTTGGCTCCCACTTTTTGTGGGAGAGGCATATGCAGTAACTTGATTCCAAAGAATAAAGAGAGGGGAACATAGTCACTTAAACCCAGAAACCTCGTAAACACTAACTTAACCAAAAAGTAAAGTGAGCACAAGTCAGCGATGTCATATGGTTATGATGGATCCACTGCTACATGTTCAGAAAGGCAGTTCACGTCTGTAGTGTTTTAAGCACTCACAACTCAATGGAGCCCTAAGAGAAACATATGTAAAACCTAGATTGGGGGACATTCTACCTGACACCTGTGAGCTCCTCTCAAGACTCTGCAGGACAAAACTGAGGGAAGGCTCAACGCCTGTCAGACTCCAGAGAAAATGATGACTAAATTCAACGTGGTGACTTAGATTCAAGCAGGAAATAGAAAGAGGATATTAATGGGGAAAGAGTTAAAAGCCAAACAATGTCAAGAGTTTGGTTAATAAAAATGCACTAAGCTTCTTAGTTCTAATAATAGCACAGTACGGGAAACCGGGTGAATGGGCTATTGGAATATTCTGTACTATCTTTATAACCGTACTGTATATCTCAAATTATTCCAAAACTAAAAGCTTTTAACTTCATCTTAAAAGACAAAAGGAAAAGAGGCATTTTCCTTCAATATACCATCGCTGTGAAAGAGAAAATTCTGGTCAAAACTCCCACCTGTTTCAAAGACTTCTGTTCTTGTTTTATGACTAAGCAATCAAATTATTAAGCTCCACTGTAAAGTTGGGTGTAATCGATGTTCTAACAAGCCTCCAGGTGAATGTGATGTGCAATAAAAATTGAAAATTGAGCTACACTATTCTCTAATTATCACTAAAATATTCAAACCAAATTGACTGCCCTTGAGGCAATTCTGATTCGCAATAAACCTACAGGACAGGCTAGAACGGTCCCAGGGAATTTCTGAGACTGTGACCCTTTATGGGAGTAGTAAGAAGGCTCAGGTTTGTTGTGTGCAGTGGACAGGAGTTTCAAACTGTTGACCTTATGGTTGCAAACTAATTCGTAAACCACTAAAACCACCACAGCCCCCAAAGCTCTTGATAATGGTTCAATAGTGGTGACAAATTTCATATGCTACCACAGGATGAAACTGGAGACAGAATATAAAGAAACTTCCTATAGTATCCTTGTAATTTTTCTTTAAATATAAAATTTCTTAAAATACAATTTTAATATAGAATTAATTTTATTTGGAATAATCAAGCATACCGTTCTCTTTAATGCCATTTTTCTTCGTCTGTCTAAGGAGATTTCCACTTCCTCTCAGAACTGTCTTGAGAGCTCTCAAGCCCCAATCATAATGTTGCTGAGGGGTCAAAAGTTCCCTGCGGTTAGGACACAAAATTTTTAAACATCAAGTAACTATCAGAAAATCAGTTTAGCACAAGAGCCAAAGAAATACAGAATGTACCTAGTGATATATAGAAACGAAGACTGATGTTCCATTCATCTAGGTATAGGACCCATTCATATAATGACCTTAAGCTGAAGAAGACACATGGTTCTCAAGGTTCAGGATAAGCGTTACAGGAGCGAGCTATCTTAGTGAAGATACTACTACATTACTATCACTTTCATTCCTAAAGTCTACAACCAACTCACCTTGCTATCTATCTCTCATACTGGCTGGTTTCCCTATCTCTTAGATTAGATGGAATAAAATGTTAGGTTGTCTAGAAAATAGTAGGAGCTTTCGAGTGGTCAGCTGGCAATTAGTGCAATACCAATTACTTATCTTCCCCTCAGGACCAACCACAAGAGCAGCAGTACCAGGAGGGGAAGGAGAAGGAGGGGGGGGGGGGAAGAAGGGAGGAACAGATCACAATGATCTACATATAACCCTCTCCCAGGGGGATGGACAACAGAAAAGTGGGTGAAGGGAGACATGAAAAAAAAAATTTATAAATTATCAAGGGTTCATGAGGGAGGAAAGGTGGGGAAATGAGCTGATACCAAGGGCTCCAGTAGAAAGAAAATGCTTTGAAAATGGTGATGACAACATATGCACAAATGAGCTTGACACAGTGGATGTGCGTAGATTGTGGCAGAAGCCCCCAATATAAGCATTTTTAATTCATTCATTTTTATTAAAGAATTCTCTTAAGTACTCAATACTCCATTGTAAGTACCGTATATACTTGAATATAAGCGGACCCAAGTATAAGCTGAGGTACCTAATGATTACCTGGGAAACCAGAAAAATTGACTGACTCGAGGATAAGCCTAGGGTGGGAAAAGCAGGATGTGGATTAACAGAGACCAGAGGGGAGAGACGGGGCGCAGCCACAGACACTCCTTACCAGGTCAGCAGCATAAGTCAATCACTAGGGGTGCTTCTGCAAATTGGAATAGGAAAACTCACCTAGATAAATTGAAAATTGCGACTAATTTTCTGCCCAATGTTTTCGCATCTTTAAAGCCTTCTGAATAGAGAATCACTTCTGCAATAAGCTCATTGTCGGGACGGGACATAGCTACTGGCCTGAAAAGTTGCTTAAGATTATCAGGCAATTTTTGTCTTCCTCCATAGCCTTTTCCAGCAGGATTCATAGTGATAAAAATTCCGGAATTTGAATTTATTTCTACCTGAAATGTTAAGATAAAATAAAGCCATCAAAGATATAAATCAAGTATAAATGTAAATGTACGTGACATTTCTCTGCATTTACAACCTAACACGTCAGCAAACAGTAACCTTCGATGTTTGAAGCATCCATCTCCTTATCCAAAGTATAAGAAATGTCTCGGGTTCTACACTGCTTTACAAAGGCTTCCTATAATCATGTTTTTGAAGCAGAAAGCTAAATAGATAGTAACCAGTTTAAATGTCTATTCATTCAACACATACATTTATTAAAAGACTTCATTTTGGGCACTTTGGAATGCGATTCTAATTGAAGTCAGTAATGATTCATGCCCTTCTGAAGTTTAAAGTTTATAAATAAGCTATCATATTGTAATAAATTCTGTAATGTGGAGGTGCAGAATATCATGGAAGCCCCTCAAAGGACCATTTTGCCCCAAACACTAAGTACAAAAGCCAAATCAGCATGTAAAGAACCAATGAATGGGCAATTCAAAACTAGTCACAGCTGGAGCAAGCAAACAAACAAAGCTGCTTGTGAATAAAAGAAAAAGAACAATGGGGGAGGGGGAAATAAATCCAGGAAAGGTTCCCTTGTGTTTTGATTACTATTAAGACAGAAAAGATGCTGAAAGCTGATGAGGACCAAGGAAAGGAGGCTGACACTGCAGAAGCTGGAGGAGCTCAGAAAAGGTTCCTGGGAAGCAGGTGGCCAAAGAACAGGTCAAAGGATCCGTAATGGTAATCAGGAAAGAGAATTCTTTCTTTTTAAGAAGGGGGAAAAAAGGCGGGTGGGGGTAGAGAAGAGATTATGAGAGCATTTAATGGCAAAGAAGCAATCTTTACACAGTAGCTTTTATTTGTAAAGAGTTTAAGCACATGTGTATAAATAACATGTTGACAATTATCTTTGCCTACACCCAAAATATGTGCTCACTGTAAAATGCAACTAGAGCTAACAGGAAAATTTCACACGTCTAATCAATTTCATTGTATTCAGCACTATACATTGCATAGAGATCTTCCAATTTCTCTTTTTAAAAAGCTTCCATTTTAATAACAAGAATTTACTAATGAGGAATATGAAAAGTACCATAGACTGCCAAAAAAAAGCAACAAATCTGACTCATAAGTACAGCCCGACAGCTCCTTGGAGACAGCAATGGTGAAACGTCACCTACAGTCCTTTGGACGTGTTACTAGGAGAAACCAGCCCCTGGAAGAGGCTATCATGCTTGGTCAAATGGAGGGGTGTCAAAAGAGAGGAAGACCCTGGACGAGACGGGCTGACTCTAGGGCTGCAACAATGGGCTCAAACACAGTAACCATCGTGAAGATCGTGCAGAACTGCGCGGTTTCTTGTACCTAGGACTGCTAGGAGTTCAAACTAACTCAACATCTAATAACACAGAACAATAGCATAGTGGGTTCTGCTCTGAGCTGCTAACCACAAGGTCAGCAGCTCCAAACTACCAGACACTCTGCTGTAGGAAGATGAGGCTTTCTACTCCAGGAAAAAGTTAAAGTCTCGAAACACCAATAGAGGTAGTTCTATTCTGCCTATGGGGTTGCTGTGAGGCGTCAGTTTTTAACAATGGGAAGACGTCATGGGAGTGAGGGGCTGCTCAGCGCTTATTGCTTTAACAGTTACACAGAGTCAAAACAAAAACCAATGGCCGATAGGGTTTCCAAGGCGCTAAATCTTTACAGGAGAACATACCCTCTTTCTCCCACAGATCGGCTGGTGGGGCTGAATGAATGTTCACACAGTAGGCCAATGCTTACCAGATAGCAAAAAAGAACTAGACTGCAGAACTAGACACAGTTGAGATCAATTCCCAGCCCCACTACTTACTCTTAATTTATCAAGGTTGGTTTCCTCATCCATGAAAGACGGTAAAATCATTAGTATCTGCTTCAACGAGTGAGTCTTGGAAGTAGGGTCATCGTTAAGTAACCAAAGAAGGAAATGCACAAATACTAAGAACAGTGCCTGTCTAGAGGAAGTGCTCAGTTGCAGGAAACTGAGGAACGGGAAGAGTGTATGCAGATGAATTCTTTATCCTCATCTTGTACGAAGCCTGGCAGGCCAGGATTCCGGAGTGGAAGGCCTTCACACCTATGACTTAGAGATGAGTCCCAATCACAGTCTCCTAACATTGTTCCTCACTTTATCCTCCCATACTAGTACTACCTTAGTTACCTCGTACAAGCACATGGCTGACTGCTATCTAACCTGCAGCTTTATCTGTAAGAGCAGCCATGCTGCAAGTTTTCTCCTTGTTCAGGGGTGCGGTCACTCCCCCTTCCCTGCCCTCAGCACTGACGTTAAGTTACTCCTCCAATGAAATCAGGGACATCAGGGTTAGGGAACAAACCACTTTGTTACCAATGTGGTTACCTGTAACTAGGGGGGCTTGCATGTCCTGAAAGTATATAAACTGATGGTGGAAATATAATCTCTCTCTGTGAAGACCTGGCTCCTGAAGTCATGGCAGAGGTGGGCACCACAAAACTTGTGCCTGTCTCTTAATTTCTTCCCCTTAATTACACAACTGTCCCTTAGAGCCCATCCGGGTGTGAGGTTGGACTTCCCACTCAGTCAAAGTTAATAAATGCCACTGTAACACAATTATTCATATTGAGCATCTGAAAATGAATGGTGGTATGGCACGAAGTAAGGAGTAAGAAGCCTCAGGGATATTTCATAAGTAAAAAGGTGTAAAAGCGGTAACATATTAAAAACACAAGTAATAGAAAATGATGGCCTCCTGCCTGCATACGAGTAATTCCATTCTTACAAAATGTATACTTCTCTAGTCACAGCACAGGTGATGGCAGAATTCTATACCTCTTTGCCAAGTAATTCACATACAGTTCTGTGATTCTTCAGAGCGTCCTGGATTGTCTGGATCTGCATAGATACCGCGGAGAGCACAGATTCTTCGAGTCTATTGAATTCATCGAAACACCCCCAGGCCCCACACTTCACCAAACCAACAAATATTCTTCCCATTGACTTCACATCGATGCCCTGGGAAACAACAAATATTTAGATTTATTAATATCTCTAATAATGATTTCGTATTTGTCATTTCTCCCTAAGATCAACAAATCATCTCATCCCCCTATGCCCCTCTGGTTCTTTTTTGAGTAGGGAATGCACAGCTGGTCCTTCAAAACCTAGGGTGTTTTAAATGAATAAACCAAATCACCTTTCTAAAAGCATCCTCAAAAGTTTACAAATCAAAATAGATAACAAGATGTTCTTTGTTATTCTTAAAACAGAAATATAAATCCTACATAGCATGTTCCCTACATTGTAACCTTAAATGAATTTAAGGGATTCCTCGTTCTTCTTAATACTTCCTTTATGAAAAACATATTTTTAACAATGTAACATAAGCCTTGTCTTTTTAAAAATTTGTTATTTGCAATCATTCTTCTTGGAGATACTTTGGAACTACCATACTTTTGTAATGTGCAGATACTCTCCATTATACATTGAATTAAAACAAGCTCTGTCTTCAAGTAATTTAAAAATAAAATGATTTTAAAATATTTCAGAAGCACACCTCACTTGAGCTAATCCAAACATCTCACTGCCGTCATGTCAATTCTGACTCACAGTAACCCTGTAGGAGACAGCAGATCTGCCCCTGTGGGTTTCCGAGACTGTAAATATTTACAGGAGTAGAAAGCCACAACATTCTCCTGGGAAATCGCTAAGCCACTAGGGTTCCTAAAATGCAAACATACAATGTACCTATTATTATATAGTTTGATAAATATTTATAGATCTACCTCATCACAATTGAACACTAAAACTTGTCTCCCTAGAAGTCCACCCAGAGCCTTTACTGACTCCGTTTTTCCAGTCCCTGCTGGTCCATAAGGGTTCCCTCCTAGTCCCATCCTCATGGCTTGAGTGAGCGTTAGGTAGCACTTATCTGTCAGTGGAGTGTAAACCAGCTTGGGAGCATTCCCCTATGTAAAGAAACACAAAGGGCATTAGTGTTGCAGTCAACATTTATTTATACACAAAAAGATTCTAGTCAAAATGTAAAATGCAATAAATAGGTTAGAGGTCTTGACAAAGAAAAAAAATGATATATTTTCTATGGAAAGAAACTTTGCAAAGTACAACTTAACTTTGCTATTTCTCAAATGCACATTCTTTTCTAACCTCAATTAAAATATTGAGTTTTCAAAATAGTTCTTTCAAGTTCTATTTACATAAACTTTGTTAATTTGTTGAAAATACACACAGCAAAACATAAATCTCAACAATTTCTATGTGCAGAATTAGTCACACTGGTTACATCCTTCAAGCTATTCAACAATTCTCACTCCCCTCTAGTGGCCGATTCCCCCCCCCCGCCCCACCCCATTACAAGAGGGCACTGTCCCACAAAGGAGTCTGTCTAGCCTTTCAAGTTGCTGTTCTCAGTTTTGTCCTACATGAATAGTTATTAAAAGAATATAATGTTCAAGGCAGGCCTTCTTTTTAACTACTTAAGCTAAATTACTGGGGTTTTTTTAAAAAAAACTTTCAGGAATTACTTTTGGTTTCAAGTTTTAAGATGATCTCAGGACAATAGTTTCAAGGGTTCATACATCTTCCATGGGTACAGAGTCAAGAGACTGTAAGAATTTGAAATTCTGCTCTGCTTTTCACTCTTTTTGATCAAGATCCTTCTATGGAATCTTTGATCAAAATGTTCAGTAATGGGCAGCCAGCCATTCTCCAGGTATGCCGGTCTCGTGGCAAAGCAAGCAGCTGTTCATGGAGATAGTCACACATTCCCATCTTCTTCCTCTTCTAGCCCTCCTTCTTCCTCTGTTGCTCCAATCAAATAGAGACAAACTGTGCCTTAGAAGGCTGGCTGCAAGCTTCTAAAACCCCAGGTACTATGCAATGAACTAGTAGGTAAAATAGAGACACTAAACACATTATACTTACTACCTTTAGCCTCCAAATCAAGGAACCAAATCCCACAGGATGTTTGACTGCTCTTTCTTTCTCAATAGCTCTCTTTCTTTCTTTTATGCCATTGTGTAAATATATCACACAACTTTTGCCAATTCAACCTTTATTTACAGGCTTACAAATCACTACTTACAATACTTACTTAGTAATTACAATAATTTGCTATGAAGCCCTACCCTCGAGTTGATAAGTACCCAAAAAAAGCTTCTAAAATACACAATTCTATAAATATATTGTAGAATATACCTCAAAGTGTTAATTTGAAAAATTCCTAATGGAATCAATGACTTCTAATGTGCCAAATTAGTCTCAAGATTGCAAAATTTCTCTTGTATTACAAAGACCTGCAACCTGTAGGTCTTTTCCTTCATTTAGGTAGAAAGCTTTGGATTTTACAATGCATTTCCTGTGCAACAGGCAGCTCTACAGACATATGTTTATTAACAAATTGTCAAATATATTCTGATGAGTCATTAGGACAAATAAGATAGAGAGCATACAGCTGTGTTTTCTGAGAACAAGTCACATAAACTAAATCATCTATATAAAAATTCTTTTTACTTTACAAATTGAAATAATTTAGCTTATTTACAAAGGTTCTCATTTGGGTCTTGTTTAAGGAGACACGCACCAAATTGTTTCTATTGCTATTGCCTACATTCAATCCCTCTTGGAGTAGACTTATTTCAACATTTATATAAAAGTCATTCTAAGAAAATATTACAGAATTCAACCTAATGTGAAATATTTAACATTTTAAAAATATGAATAGGATTTTTTCTAACATAACATGTTTTTAATTCATATGAAACATGAAAAACTTTAGTACCCAAAAAACATTAAAATCTCAAAAAGTTAACTACTAAAAGAACAAAATCGTCTAACTGAAAAAATAAAATACTTCTGTCAATAGTCATACCTGATACTCATAAGTATACTGAAATTCAGAATCCACCATTTGAACATAACATGTGTTATCACTTTTCATATAAAATCTAACTTGTTTTTTCCAAGCCCAGTCTTCAGTCGTATGAACTTGAACTTGGTTCAGCTGCTTCACCACATCAATATTATGAATAATGTCAAGAATCAGTGCTTTAAGTTTTAGCTCCAAGATGCCAGATTCTAGACACAAATGAAAATAATTAGAAAACTGTTATTCTGTGGCTTTTGACTATGTTCAGATTTCTCAATGAATCTAAATGGAAATTTTCATACAATTAAATATCACACCAATATAAGTGCATAACACAAAGCACATACACACAAAATAATGTCCAGATCTTGTGGTAATTATTGCACAAATATTTTTAATATGACTTAATTATTAAATTGTATGCTATGTGAGAAAAAAAACTATTAAGAATTTCCACTGTATAACTACTAATAAAGAATACAAACAATGGAAAAAAGAATAAAATGTCCAGTTCACCACTATATAAGATATAAGAATTTTGAATTTGAAAACAGAGACATCAAAATCCAAGGGGAAAGGGTTCCCAGTGTCAAAATGAAAATAATTGAATAAGCACACTCCACACTGTCTCTCCCTCTGAGTACATGTACAAACCTGGATTGTAAGGAAACACTGCCCTGCTCTCCCTGGAAGGCTAACTTGGGTGCAAGGACTCTGATGAAACCTTGAATGTGTGCCTGTTTGAATATACTGGAAACTTGGTGCAAACTCTTAGTGAAAAGGAGATTCCTTGTTGCAAACAAAAGGAAATCTTTCTTTACATCAGAATATATTTATGAATAGACCATGTTTTGCTATAGTCTGTATTTGTTCTATACAATGCTAGCATGTTTTAATAGTCTAAAAACATCCTGAGCCTGAAGTTGTGCCCAAGTATACGTCTTGAATCTGAAACTTTGTACGCTCTCTCCTTCAGCATGTTACTAAAACCAGCAGGCACAGAGCTCCAAGGGTCTTCTCTCCCTTGAGGCTCTCTCGCTCTTTCCCTCATTATTCAGTCTGCGCCTTTTCGTTGTCATTCCAGTGAGCTTCCAGCTGGCAGTATGCACTGAGCTGCTACATGATGAAGCAGGAAAATCGAAGAAGACCAGCAGTAGAAATACCCGAAAGCCAGCAGTGAATTTACCTCCATGGACCACCCCTTTTTGATATCCTCAGGCCTGAAAACAATGTAACCGAAAACCCACATTAACAGAGACAGAAAAGAGTCCAAGAATAGGGTCCTCTGACAGCCACAATACGGCAGTTGGAAATCACAGGTATTACTATTAAAATAATGTTTAAATAACAAAAAATAAATATAAAAAGAGGACCTATTTCTTACCAGTATTCCCTGGATCCTCAGAATTTGTGTCAATGTTCGTATAATGCTCTAACTTATTCACCAGTTGGGTTTCAATCTGATGGAGAGTATGGTCTTTGATAGCATTTTCTACATCTTCAGTGAATTTAATTTGCTCTGCCAAGCATAATATCTATGGAATATAAAGACAATTTGTTTTTAGAAAGGCAAATTTAATTAGATGTGATTTTTAAATTTAAGAAAAGATACCTTTTTTCCAAATTTCCAAGTGTAAATATTGCATTTCTCCACCTAAAAGTCTTATTAGCACTGGGAACATTCATGGAGGCGCTTGGAGGACACAAAGCATTGTGTGGTGATGCCCAAGTCTGCCTCTCGGACACCATCTCCTATCACTTAATGACAGTCCTATTTCCCAGTCCTGGACCCACCCAGCGTGCTGTGGCCCTTCATCTTTTCTGTCCAAGACCTTCCTCATAAACAGTTTCTTTTTATAACAAATGGGGCCCAAAGAAATCAATATGACACATTATATTTAATAAAAGGACAATCTTGTATTTCAAAATAATTTCTGAGTATACCAGTGAAGTCTAGAATTCCAAAATTCCTGTTCCATTTAAATCAAGCAAACCCACAACCATAAAATTGATTCCAACTCATAGGGTCCTATGGTGTGGGGCAGAACTTTCCCACAGTTTCCAAAGCTGGAAACTGGAAGCAGACTGACAGACTTTTTCTCCAGTGGAACAGCTGGAAAGTCCTAACTGATGACCTTTGGGGTTAGCCGCTGCACACTTAATCAACGCACCACGAAGGCTCCTAAATTAAGAAAATATTAGTCTAAATCTGCCATGGTTGAATCCACAAACATAAATTAATTTACATAAAATATGAAATGTTCATACTGAATAAGAGATTTTCTGTAATACCACCAATATACGGATAGGGAAAATTATAAACTGAAGTGCCTACCTTTGAAAATTTTGAAAACTGTGTAATACATATAGTCCTTAAGTGTTTCTGTGGTGGGTGGGGGTACCATTATCTCCTTTTGAACTAAAGATAAGATCCACCTCCTATAAAAGTGCTCAATCTGTTGAGCAATTACTAACAAATAGATTGTTTCTGATATATACCTTTCAGCATCCCAAAGAATATCAAATGCCTCTCTTTATTCATCAGATACATTCATGCAATTATATTAAAATTATACTATAATTTATAACTTGTTGATGAATATTTAAGTTACTGTCTTGCTATAACTTGACCCATTCTACAAATGTCACATGAAAGTGCTTTTATGGATGAGAAAGCAAATTAGTAATTCTTTCCCAGGCAAAATCATCGCATTTTTGTGATACAAAGCACATTCATTTTTTAAATCGAGTATACAGTGAAGTTTTGAGCAGATACAAATGTGACTTTTCAGAAAAGATTTTGCCCTGTATATAAGAATTTTTATAGCCTACTATTTATTATATGTAGGTGGGGTGGCTTTAACCTGCAAAAATACAAATTTCTTTAACTTCCATATGAAAATCTTTTACTTGCTTCATCCAAACTTAACAATCAGATTTCCTTTCAGTCAATAATACCTTATTACAGATGCAAATCAATAATCTCATTTTTAACAATCTTCTATATAATTTTGTGAGATATAAACAGAAATGATCATCAAGACATTCGTGACTCATTTTCAAGTTCCTTAATACATTCTAAAAAGTCACTATCATTAAAATGCAATGGTTAATATTGGTGATCTGCATGCACGCTTTGATTTAACCTTCAAAATGACTTCCTAACGTAGGTATAAAGATCAAATACTTTATATTGCATAGATGATATAAAATAATATCAAATACAGAATGTATATTTAACATTAAATTTTAAATTACATGGCTATATAGTTCTATCTTATACCCTCTTAACTATTATAATCTTAAAGGCTCGGTTGACTTACTGCTATTTTCAGTTATTCTCTGAGTTACACTTTTCTAAGAATCCTATGTGACAGAGTAGAATTACATCATAGGCTATTAGTTCTTTAACTATTTTATTTTTGTTGAGAATATATACAGCAGAACATCCACCAATTCAACATTTTATACACACATGATTCAGTGAGAAAGGATTTGTATTGTAGAAAATTAACACAGCTAGAGGAGAGTTTCGTCAACATCTACAATTTACATTTGAGAAAACTAAGATCCAGCAGTTGAGCTTTATGCACAGGCTGACTAGCAGCTAAGGAAGAGGAAAGATGGCGTTGTCTGAGACTCCTGCCGTCTAGGTCAAGGATCTCCCCTAACATCATGTAAGTGTTGCATACCTGTGAAGGGAACAGAGAAGGGTCAATTGCCCCTTGAGAACTTCTTCCAGTCGTAACACATTCCTTCAACAGCTGTTTCAAAGTTTCTTTCATTTCTAAGGATAAATCATTTAACCACGTCTGCAAATAAAATTAGAAAAGAATATACTCAAGTCATAAACCAAATACTTTATTTACTGTCTTATTAGTTTATCTCAATAAAGATTATAAGTTTTCATTGACTCCATATTCCAAAAAGTATTATAAGATACAAAATTGTATTATAAACAAGCGATTTAAATAACTTGGAAGAATACTATTTCCATCTCTTTGTAAGTGTGAAAATTCCAAAAAGGATGTTAACTATCACTGTTTAAAATTTTACTATATATGTGTATACTTATTGCATACTAAAAAGTAACCCATTCATTCTATCATTAAGATGAGTCAAGGAACTGGGTCTCATGACCCATGCTGTCCTGTGGGTCTCATAATCAGAAAAGAATTGCTTCATCAGGATGAACTGTATGACACAATGATTAAATGGACTCCTTTTATAAAACTAATTTGGTTTCAAAATCAGAACAAAACATTCCTTCAAGTGCTTGATTCTATTTAACAAAAATTAAAATTGAAATAATGACTACTAATAAATATTAACAGTGAATATATATATAAATATAAATCACTGTTATATGTGATACTTATTTTTAAAATACTTTTATTTGGGGCTCTTACATTTCTTATCACAATCCACACATTCCTCCAGTGTGTCAAGCACATTTGCACATATGCCACCATCATCATTTTCAAAGCATTCTCTTCCCACTTGAACCCCGGATATCAGCTAAATGATACTTTTAAAAGTATCATTTACAATAAAATATCAGAACAAAAATACAATCATACATCATCTCATCAATTCCTTAAAATTAACTGTAACTCCCAGCTTTTTTAATTCAGCCTTTCGTGTATTAAAATACAATACCATGTCCTTGGGCTCAGAAGCAGTTAAAGCTAGAGTGTGACTGTCTCCCGGAGGAAGGCAAGACACGCCCACCTGAGGAATCAGAGACCTTGCAGAACCCCAGCCCTCGCTATTCCAACTCATTTGCTGCAACGTAATCTCTTCTCCTTTCATTCATCTGCTCCCAAAAAAATTACCCAAAAGCACAAATGTTCTATGCTTACAATACTTTATGAATTTGACATCCAATAAAATGCTGACACCCAACTAAGACTGGATAGTTTGCTGGGGGTCTCTGGTGGAGCAGTGTGTCAAGTGTTGATCTGCTAACCTAAAAGGTTATCCATCTCTTTTTTCATTTCTTTCAGTCACTTTAGTTCCTGTATGTTAAACAGCAACTTTTTTAAGTCTCTCCTGACATTCATTCTGATATTGATTTTATTTCCTGTCATTTTCATGACCTTTTGTTTACCTCATGTCATCTCATAATTCTTTTGGTCTTTAAATCATTCACATTCAATGCATCATATCTTTCCTTGAAATGTCCTTGAAATCCATGTGGGATATACTCAAGGTTATATTTTGACTTTCATAAATTTGTATTAATTTTCTTCAGCTTCAACCTGATCTTTCATACAAGTAGTTGGCCCCTGGCCTTATGTTAGCGGATGATGATGAATTTATCCATCTTTCTTTCCAATAGTTGCTCAAAATATACTCTAGTTTCAAGTGTACATGCTTACCTAAATCATATTGGGCATAAGTCATATTTTAAAGAGAAAAGAGATCCAAGACCCCTGTAATGCCCCAAGTACCAAACCAAACTCAATGTCATTGAGCAAATTCTGATTCATGGTGGTGACCCTATGGGGCAGGTTAGAATTGCCTTACGGATTTCCAGGACTGTAACTCCTCGAGGGGAGAAGCTGGTGTTTTCAAAATGCTAACCTCATGGTTTGAAAGCATAACCCACTAAGTCACTAGGATTATTTCAAGCACTATTTATCTTTTAAAAAATAAACAAAAATAAAATAATAAAATAATAAAAATATAAATAAATAAATTAAAATATAAAATAAATAAATAAATAGAAATATAAAATAATAAACTCACTGCCACCAAGTTCCTTCTGACTGACAGCAACTCTATAGGGCAGGGCAGAACTGCACCTGTTTCTGAAACTAGAACTCTTATACTTAAATTGTTATTTCATTTAATTTCCAAAATTAGTTGCAAAGGGCATTAAGATCTGCATTAACCAAATGAAAAAACTAAGGCTCTAATTTATGCATCGAATGAGATGATAGATATAATTAAAATCTAAGATTTTTTTCTACAAAGTCAGGGGTCTTATTATGATTGCTACCTTTCGAAGACCACCCTGCATCTTCTCTTGATGCCTGAACACCTAACCAAGACAAGCAGCATCGCAACCACAATCATGCTTTCTGTCAAAATTCATGATGAATGCAGTCATTGGGTTATAACTTGAAATCAAGAAAATAAAAGAGTGGTGTGGTCTTGATTTTAAACTATGATGAAATTTGACTGTCATCATTTTAATGGAATTAATTTAAATATGTTCCACTGATTAAACGTATTCCACTAACATGAATCTTTTCATTGTTTTAACAATAAAGTGACAACTACAGAGTCACAGCCACAGAAGATAACTCAGGTTATTATTTTGTTTGTAAGGCTGGTCTTTGCTTGTAAGTTTTGTTTCGCCCTTTAAATTCTGTTTTCCCAAGTTTGTGGGATAAAGATTCTGGTTTTACTAGTTTTGTGTGTGTGATATTCTGTCAGTTTGGGTTGGCCAAACAATCTCATTTTAAGTTATATGCAGTTATGATGAGAAGTTATTATCTGCTTTAGCAAATTTTTTAAAAATAGGTAGCTTTAAAATAGTCATTTGTTTAAGACACAGATGGGGTTTCTTTAAAGTTCCAAATTAATTAGCATTCCTCTCAACCAGGAGTAGGGAACATCCAGGACACAAGCCACATAAAGCCTGAGAAATCTCCAATACCAGCTCACATCGCTCGACTCACCAAGAGCAGCGGCTCTCGCCAGCACGTTAGGGGGGAGTTCATTAATGTTTGACCTTATGGTCTCAGAATGATGTGACATGTCCAAATGGCCCTTGACAGAAAAAAGCGGTTCCCCATCCTTTCTCTAAATTGACTAAATTATTCTTGAGACAAGGTTCATAAAAATTTATTTTCATACTTGAAAAATAATTGTTTACCTCCACATTATTTGATAGGAGCACTTTATTTTTAAAAGGTACAACTTCACCCTCTAAAGATTTCATTGCAATTATATGTTTTGATTCCTCATCAAAGCAGACACTGTTAATACCTGTAATACAAAAATAATAATTTAAATGGAAAGGAATTAAAGATACAATTATCATATATTACTTAATAAATAATGACAACATATCACATCACATATATAGTATCCCTAGTATTTCAATGTTGTCTTCAGGAAAAAGTTAATTTGTTGGTTAAAAATATTTTATGCAGATACCTAGTAACATGACAAATTCACTGAGGGTTTTGTAGCTTACTCACATATTTTTCTTTATTCATTTATTTTTACCATTTTTCACAAAGAATTTCTGACAATACACTCCACTACTGAGTACCAATCAGTAAGAATTGTCTTCTCATAAAATGTTGCAGTCTTTGAAAATGATTTGGTTCTTTCTTATAAAGTTTAGCTTAAAATTGCCAATATGGCCCAGCAATTCCACGATTAGATATACACCACAAAGAATTTTGAGGTACTCAGACAAAGAGCCAAGAACAACAAAAAATAAAACACCTACTGCCTTCCAGTCAATTCCACTTCACAGTGACCCAACTGCTGAGAGTGGAACTGCCCCATGGCTTGTCCAAGGCTAAACGAGTATATCTTTTTTTATTAATAAATCTTTCTATTGGGGCTCATAAAGCTCTTATCAAAATCCGTACATACATCAAATGAGCAACGCACCCTTATACATTCATTGCACTCGTCATTCTCAAAATTCACCTTCCACTTGGGTTCCTGGAATCAGCTTGGTTTCCCTTTTATGCCCCCTCCCCCTCCCTCCCCGCTTCCCCCTTCCCCCTGGTCCCTTAATAGTTTATAAATAATTATTATATCTTATCTTACACTCCCCGGCGTCTCCTCTCACCCACCTCCTCATTGCCCATCTCCCAGAGAGGAGGTTACACATAGATCTCTAAGATCGGTTCTCCCTTTCTACACCCCTTTCCCTCCTGGTGTCGCCACTCCCACCGCTGGTCCTGAGGGGTTCATCCGTCCTAGATTCCCTGTGTTTCCAGATCCCTACTGCACCGCTGTACATCCTCTGGTATAACCAGGTCCGCAAGGTAGAAATGCGGTCATGATAATTGGGAGGGGAGGAAGCGTTCAGGAACTAGAGGAAGGTTTTGAGTTTCATTGTTGCTACACTGAACCCTGAGTGACTCATCTCCTCCCCACTACCCCTCTGCAAGGGATGTCCAGCTGTCTACAGATGGGCATTGAGTCCCCGTCACGCACTCCCCCTCATTCACGGTGATGTGATTCCCACCACCACCACCCTGCCTTTGTTGTTTGAGACCTGGTCACCTCTGTCCTTCACGAACATAGATGCAAAAATCCTTAACAAAATATTGGCCAATAGAATACAAAGGTATATAAAACATATCATCCACCACGATCAGGTAGGATTCATCCCAGGGATGCAGGGATGGTTTAACATCCGAAAATCAATCAATATCATACACCACATCAAGAAGAAAAAGGATAAAAACCATATGATAATATCCATAGATGCAGAAAAAGCATTTGATAACATCCAGCACCCATTCCTAATCAAGACACTCATGAAGATAGGATTGGAAGGTAAGTTCCTCAAGCTCATACAAGCTATCTATGAAAGACCAACAGCCAACATCATAGTCAATGGAGAAAAAACAAGAACAATCCCACTGAAAAAGGGTACAAGACAAGGATGCCCCCTGTCCCCTCTTCTATTCAATATAGTTTTGGAGGTTCTGGCTAACAACATAAGACAGTGGAAGGACATCAAAGGGATCCAGTTGGGAGAGGAGGAGGTGAAACTATCACTATTTACAGATGACATGATCTTATACACTGAAGACCCCAAAAACTCCACAGTTGGAGTACTTACAGCGATAGAGGAATACAGAAGAGTAGCAGGACACAAGATCAATAAACAGAAGTCAGTAGGTTTTCTATACACACGAGTATATCTTTAATGAGGCTGACTGTTACATCTTCCTCCCTCAGAGTAGCTGATGGGTTTGAAATACTGAACTTTCGGTTAGAAGCCACACAGGTAACAGCTATGTTATCAGCGCTCAAACAAACACATACATTAATACTCCTAAAAATTTTATTCCTAAATAACAAAAAACTGAAAACAATCCAAAAGACCATTAACAATAAACAGATAAACAAGCAATAGTATATTCAAACAATCAAATACCATTCAGCAATAGAAATGAAATACAGTTATAAGTTGCTTCAAAATTATTGTTCTGATCTACAGAAACCAACCTTTGAAAATTATGAATAAGCACTTATGATCCCTTTATATGAAGTTCTAAAAAAGTCAGAAACTACTCTAAAGTGCTATAAATCAGATCCGTGCAGGGTAGAGCTGGAGGAAGTAGAGAAGAGCTGCAAGCAATAGAGGGGACATTTGGGGCTGATGGTAATGTACTATGTCTTCATTGAAGTAGTCGTTACATGTACCTAAGCTCATCAAACTAATACTTAAAATGTGATGACTCTTACTGTATCATATCATATATAAATAGGTCCTTTAAAATAGTCAGAAATGTCTTACATTTGGTAGTAGAGATAGTTATGGTTTAGGTATAGCTTTTAGGTATAAGACAAAAAGAGAAACAGGGAGAGCAGACAAGATTTCCCGGTCCTAACATTGGCATGTCCTTCTGCTGGTGGTGGTGGGTGCCACGGAGTCAGTCCTGAGAGCACACCAGACGGAGACACTGCCTGGGCCGCGCCGTTCTCACGGCTGTTCCTGGGCTTCAGCACACTGCTGCAGCCCCAGTGCAAGATGATGTGTCCATCTCCTTCCCTGGCCTCTACTTTACCAAACACGATGTCCTTCTCCAGAGACGGCCCCTCCTGACATCATGTCCAAAATCAGCCTTGGCTTCAAGATGACCCCTGGCCTTACTTCTTCCAAGGCAGATTTGTCTGTTCTGTTTTGTTTGTTCTCCAGCACTACAATTCGGATGCATCAATTCTTCACTCTTCCTTATTCAATGTCCAACTTTCACATGCGTAGGAGGCAACTAGAAGCACTGTGGTTTGGGTCAGGTGCAACTTAGTCTCAAAGTAACATCCTTCCTTTTCAGTATTCTAAAGAGGTTTTGAGCAGCTGATTTACCTAATGCAAACATCTTTTGATATCTTGACTGCTGCTTCCATGAACACTGATTGTGGATCCAAGGAAGACAACTTCAACCCTTTCTCCATTTATCACAATGTTACCTATTGGCCCAGTTGTGGGGATTCTGGTCTTCTTTACATTAAGTTGCAATCCATACAGAAGGCTGCAATCCTTGATTTTCATCAACAAGTACTCCGAGTCTTCTTGCTTTCAGAAAGCAAGATTGTGACATCTGCATACCTCAGGTTGTTAATAAGCCTTCCTCCATTCCATTCTTCATCATATTCTCCTGCTTCTCTGATGATCTGCTCAGCATATACATTGAAAAAGTACAATGAGAGGATGCCACCCTGACACACACCTTTCTGGGCTTTAAACCGTGTATTATTCTGTTCTTCTGTTCACATAACTGCCTCTTGATCCATGGACAAGTTCTGTTTGAGCCCAATGAAGTGTCTGGAATTCCCGTTCCTCTCAATGTTATCCATCATCCTTTGTGATCCACACAGTTGAATGTCGTAGCATAGTCAATAAACACAAGTAAACACCTTACTGCTGCTCTGTGTTTTCAGTCGAGGTCCTGCTGACATTTGCACTGACATCCCTTGTCCCATGTCCTCCTCTGAATCTCCCCTGCACCCCTGGTAGCACCTGTCAACCTAACGCTGCAACTGCTGCATGATCTTAAGCAAAATGTACTTGCTTGTGGTATCAAAGATATTGCTCTATAAGTTACGCATTCTGTTGGGCTGTTTCTCTGGAATGGGTACAAATATGGATCTCTTCCAGTCAAGTAGCTGTCTTCCAAATTTCCTGGTATAGACAAGTGAATACTTCCAGGGCGTCATCTGCTTGTTGAAACATTTCGATTGGTATTCCATTAATTCCTGGATACTTGAGCTTTTGGCTGATGCATTCAGTGCACCTTGAACTTCTCTCAGCAACAGTGGTTCCTGCTCCTACGCTACCTCCGGAATGGAATATCAACTAACTATTTTTGGTACAGTGGTTCCTGCTCCTACGCTACCTCCGGAATGGAATATCAACTAACTATTTTTGGTACAGTGGTTCCTGCTCATACGCTACCTCCGGAATGGAATATCAACTAATTATTTTTGGTACAGTGGTTCCTGCTCCTACGCTACCTCCGGAATGGAATATCAACTAACTATTTTTGGTACAGTGGTTCCTGCTCATACGCTACCTCCGGAATGGAATATCAACTAATTATTTTTGGTACAGTGGTTCCTGCTCCTACGCTACCTCCGGAATGGAATATCAACTAACTATTTTTGGTACAGTGGTTCCTGCTCCTACGCTACCTCCGGAATGGAATATCAACTAACTATTTTTGGTACAGTGGTTCCTGCTCCTACGCTACCTCCGGAATGGAATATCAACTAACTATTTTTGGTACAGTGGTTCCTGCTCCTACGCTACCTCCGGAATGGAATATCAACTAACTATTTTTGGTACAGTGGTTCCTGCTCCTACGCTACCTCCGGAATGGAATATCAACTAACTATTTTTGGTACAGTGGTTCCTGCTCCTACGCTACCTCCGGAATGGAATATCAACTAACTATTTTTGGTACAGTGGTTCCTGCTCCTACGCTACCTCCGGAATGGAATATCAACTAACTATTTTTGGTACAGTGGTTCCTGCTCCTACGCTACCTCCGGAATGGAATATCAACTAACTATTTTTGGTACAGTGGTTCCTGCTCCTACGCTACCTCCGGAATGGAATATCAACTAACTATTTTTGGTACAGTGGTTCCTGCTCCTACGCTACCTCCGGAATGGAATATCAACTAACTATTTTTGGTACAGTGGTTCCTGCTCCTACGCTACCTCCGGAATGGAATATCAACTAACTATTTTTGGTACAGTGGTTCCTGCTCCTACGCTACCTCCGGAATGGAATATCAACTAACTATTTTTGGTACAGTGGTTCCTGCTCATACGCTACCTCCAGAATGGAATATCAACTAATTATTTTTGGTACAGTGGTTCCTGCTCCTACGCTACCTCCGGAATGGAATATCAACTAACTATTTTTGGTACAGTGGTTCCTGCTCCTACGCTACCTCCGGAATGGAATATCAACTAACTATTTTTGGTACAGTGGTTCCTGCTCCTACGCTACCTCCGGAATGGAATATCAACTAACTATTTTTGGTACAGTGGTTCCTGCTCATACGCTACCTCCGGAATGGAATATCAACTAACTATTTTTGGTACAGTGGTTCCTGCTCATACGCTACCTCCGGAATGGAATATCAACTAACTATTTTTGGTACAGTGGCGCTGCCCACTCTCTCCATCTTCCTTTGAAGCTTCCTGCATCATTCAGTATTTTGCCCGTACAGTCTGTCCAGATTGTGAGGCTTGAAACTTTCTTGATCTCTTTCCGTTTAAAATAAGCTGACTGTGTTCTTCTGTTTGGCTTTCTCTCATTCTTTGTACACTTCATTATATTTGACTTTTGTCTTCTCAAACTACCCTTTGAAATGCTCTCTCCAGCTCTTTGGCTTCATCGTTTCTTCCATTTGCTTTAGCTACTCTACAAGTAAAAGCAAACATCAGTCTCTTCTGACATCCACTTTGATCTGTTCTTTCTTTCCTGTCTTTTGAATGACCTTTTGCTTTCCTCATGAACGATGGTCTTGATGTCCTCCCACAGTTCATCAGGTCTTCTGCCATTAGTGTTCAATGCATCACATCTGTTCTTGAGAAGTTCTTGAATTTTGATGGGATAGACTCAGGTCGGATTTTGGCTCTCATTAATTTGTAATTTTTCCGCTTCTACTTAAATTTACATATGAGCAATTAATGGTCTGTAGATGAGCAGTTGATGGGCTATTCCACAATCAGTCCCTAGCCTGGTTTGAGCTGCTAATATCGAGCTTCCCAGCACCTCTTCCCACAAATGTAGTCAATTTGATATCTGTATATTCCATCTGGGGAAGTCCATGTGTATAGTAGTCTTTTGTGTTGAGAAAAGGTATTTGCTATGAACAAGTCATTAGCATCATTTTATCATGTAATCTCCAGCTTCACATTAATCATCAAGACCATATTTTCCAATTACTCTTCCTTTTTGTTTCCAACTTTGCATTTCAATTGTCAATTATCAATGTATCTTGATTGCATGATTGATCAATTTCTAACTGAAGTTACTGGTAGAAATCTTAAATTCCTTCATCACTAGATTTGCGGTAGGTGCATAAATTTGAAGAAGAGTTGTATTGTTTGGATTTCCCTGAAAGTGGATAAATATAATCATATCACAGAAAGCATTGTACTTCATGACTGATGTTGGATTATCCTTTTTGACAACGAATGTCATGCCATTCTTCTTGATTGTGTTATGTCGGCATAGTAAATCAGATGATTTTCTGATTCAAAATGCCCAATACTAGTACACTTCAGCTACCTAATGCCTAGGATGTTGATCTTTATGGGTTCCACTTCATTTCTGATTCATTTTCCTAGATTCCCAGATTGATATTTGCCGATTTTCTTAGATTCCTAGATTTTTCTAGAGTCATACTTCGACCACTCCAAGTTCTTCCTAGATTCATACTTCACCCATTTCAAGTTCTGATCATTAGCAGATTTTTACAACTTTTTCTCCCTACCTGAGAAATGTCCCACCAGCAAATGAAGATCCCATAGGCTCTACTCCTGCAGACTCTACCCGATTCATGTCACCTTGTCGACTGCACTCCTAAAAGGAGCTCCTCTTCAGACACATTTCAATGCCCTCCAGCACTGTCTCTGTCAACACTCTCCTTCCGTTCCTTAGGCCTTCAGTATCTGACAATGTTTCAAAGGTATACAGGAGGTGTTCAGCAGCTCCTTCCTCTGAAATAGGAGTCGAGTCCTTGTTGTCTGTTCTTAAGTCTAGAATCTCCGTTGAAGCCTGTTCGCTTTGGGGGACCCTGCTGCCATTTGAAATGTCCATGACATCGCTCCCAGCACCAAGGCAACACACCAGACACCAAATACCACAAACTGAGAGGCATGTCACTTCAAAATATATAAAAACTTGAACATACATACATACCACCTTACTCAAAATATATATTTGTAGGAAACCCCAGGAAGTAATTATTTCCAACTTAAGGGAAATTTGGTTTCAGACTGGTAAATTAATAACCAACTAATAGATAGTGGAGACAGGGCTTGAACGTAAGCCCTCTAATTCCAAGAGCTTTGTCACTAGCCACCACTGTCCAAAGAACAGCTTCTGATGTTAGGACCCTCCGACTTCAAATAAACAGATATTTGAAATGTTTTTGTACAGGACTAGAGACTGTAGCCCTCCGGGTCAGACAGCGTATATGGTAACTACTTGACTCTATGCTTCTACCACAAAAACAGCTATGGAAAATACAGGAGTGTGTCCCAATAAAACTTTTAAAAGGAAAGAGCCACACTTCCTGATCCCTGATTTAAAAGTATGATAAAAATGTTTTCCCACCTTAAAGTTCACTAGAAAAGATATACTTTTAATCTCAAACAAATGATCTATTTCGAGAAAAATAATCATCATTATTACTGTTGTAACAAGACTACCCCATTTGCCATCCAAAACCAATTAAAGTGACTCAAAGCCTCACTGAAACATGCAATACTAATTACACTTTTCCTTCATTTATTTGTATAGCTTATCTATAGACAGATGGCTCCCAATTCTACATTCTTCACTCACCTCTCCCTATGTCAATAATTGCCTATGGAGTATCTCCATTTGGATGTCTTTCAGATCTTAACATCAATACATAAAAGCGAAGGGGTCGTTTTCTCCTTCACCTCCAGATCTCTGCATAACGTATTGCCTCTGCTTCTCCAGTCTTCTTCTAGCTAAGGACCGCCTAGTCTTCATACACTTTCTCCAAAATACCTCAAGATTGAGCCAATGGCGGGGTTGAGGTGCCATATACTTACATTTACCATAGACATTATCACATGGTCTGGCATTTGTCACCGCCACAAGCCTGTACATTTCCTGAAGGCAGCATCTGTGTTTTATTCAGTATTTGATCCTGTGCTTAACATTATGACTGACAAATGATTAAGCTTCAATCAATATATGTTAAATAAAGCCTACCAGCAAACAACTTCTTAAGGTGAGATTGGATCACTGATGGGTTAGTAGATTGTCCCAGTATTTCTAACAAATCATCATCACCAATGAAATAAAATCTTGGGAATGCCGAACGTTTTTCCTAACAGAAAAATAAAAAGAACAGCCTTAACATTTCAAATAAAGATATAAAATGCTTCACAATTTATTATATAAAAATTGAAAAACAACATGCCTCCAAAAATTCATTTAATGATTTCTGACATCTTTGAAGCTGATCAAGTATAGTTAATAAAGAATTCCTGATTCCTGCATGACTAGTTAACGTTGTTACTCTATTGTCTCTCTTGATGTCAGTCATTATTGATCTGTAGAAGAAAAAAAAATTACTTTCACACTTGTTACAACACTTTTGGGCTGAAAGAGAAAAAGAGAGTAAGAATGAAGGCTTCTTGGACTGTGTCAACCAAACTACTTAGGGTGACACGATTACAATGCCAGTGCAACATTAGATTCTGAAAAGTGTTCAATATTAATAGTATTTCATTGCCATTTGTAATGTATTAGCCTTACTGCCATTTTCTTATTTCATTCATTCATTAAAGAAATATTTATTAAACTCTACCACAGGGAACTAGCGGCCTGAACACAAAGAAAGACATTAAATAATTTCTTCCTAAAATACTTAATAAAATTACAATAAGTTCTAAGAATGAAAAACTATCAAGGATTTTGAATGTGGCTAATCAGGTAACTCTTAACCTAAGACTCCCTTGAAGAAGTAATTTAAACTGAAAAACATGTGGGGAGAAAATATTTTTTGTGTAGGAAGGAAAGAATTATTGGAAAAGATACAGGGACTGAACCTGGGATGTTTGAGAAACTAAGTCAATAATACAAGAAAAAGCTAGGTATATGGAGATGTAGATCCTGCAGGGTACTATACTCAAGTGATTTATCGTTACCCTTAGAGCAAATAGAAACTATTGTAAAGTTATGTATAGAATAAAGATGTGATGAAAATTCCATTTTAATAGATTACTCTGGTTGTAGTATGGTACATTTATTAGAGAGGATGAGAGAAGGTCAAGAGATTATTAGTAATTCAAATAAGTACTAATTATATTGGAATAGAAGACATAGAGATAGAAAAGGTTTTTGAGTCAAGATAGAGAAGTAGGTTAGAGTCAACAAATTTGTGTAACTTGGATTTAAAAGAAGTAGGAGAGGAAAATGTCAGATACCCAGTTTGTTTCTTTCAGTGGTACAATTAAGTGAGTTAAGAATCAATACAGTCAAAAGATTTGTAAAAGAGAATAGGGGTCATGGATTCAGATTCCACATGTTAACTGAGGATGTTCAGTAGATTTAGAACTATGGCTGCACATGTACATTCAGGAGACTCGGTGAGGTAGGAGAATCGAGGCTGAACGTGAGGTACAGATCCTCCAGAGAAGACACAGCGTCAGAAGAGCATCTATACAGCAATCTGGAGAATGTACACACAGAGACGTAGAGGGCTGAGCCTGTAAACTAGAAGGAACCAGATACAAGCAGGAAACTGGAGAAGCAAAACTCTAGGAAAGTGACTTTCTAATTAAAAAAACAGAAAATCAATGCTCTATTCCAATAAATAGCAGCTACCGATGAACTAAAATAAGGAATTTAAATATAAGCAAATGACCTAATGGGAGCTATTTGCTTCTTAGAAAGGTCCAATAGAGAAAGTGCTTGTATACAAACAGGATTCGACGAATGTAAAGCAGTAATAAGTCCCTCCATATATTAATGAATAAAAAACTGTTATAAGTGTCTACGTCATTTATAGTTTCACTGACCGAAAATCTTCATCAACTCGGTTGAAGCGTGTCTGTTCTTTTGGCAATGCTCCACGGCCAAAAATGGGTTCCAGATACACCCACTTTCTTTGGATTTGGTTTAAATTCTGCAAATACTCATCTAATTCGGCAAGTTTTCTCTCCCAAATGGACACTTTATCTTCGAATCCTTTGTAATAAGGAGAGTCCTTTAAGGTTTGAAGAAGGCACCTATTATCTCCAACCTGATTTACTATGTCTTTCCAGTCTTTGATCAGCTTGATGGTTCGACTTTGGCTGTCTTCATAATCAGTCAATGTAAATACCGCTCCGACACCCCAGAGGTCAAGTTCACGTAAAGCTTCGCGGATTGTGACTTCCCCTTGGGCCCGACTATTTAAATCCTGTTTAGCACAAAGTATAATGTTACTTAAACACTGGCATACGCATAAATTATAATAATCATACTTTATTTTATAAGTAACTGCTTTCACCTGGCTTTCCACCATAAAGAAAAAGATAGTAAGAAGATATATTTTACATATAATCCAAGAGAACTACTGACTAGTATTTCACACTGTAAAAAGCATACCCCAAGTTCTGCCTTATCCTTGGTCGCTTCTGTAATGGAAAAGAAGAGCACACACTGCAAAGCATCGGTCATAAAGCACCAAACGCACCTGGCTCGTTTAAAGCCGTGGATGACGAGAGGGCAGCAGAGCTTTAACTGAAAAGCCGGGCCCATCCAAACTGACTAACAATCACTACAGGAGTTATCTCCTACAGCAGAAGCAACAGAACCACTGGTACACACAAAGATTGCTGAGCAGCATGAAGATTTACACTTTTAGATGTGAAGTAACACAGTGTAATAACGACAGGCCTTGTAATTTACATTAGATGGCCAGAAAACCCACCCGAGGAAATATGCCACTTATGATAGCATTGTGACAAGTTCTACTCTCACCTGAGATTTTTCCCACCAGGTGAACAAACTGGTTCTTGGTCTAACCCCACCACCATCGAGTCGGTTTCAACTCAGAGCAGCCTTACCGGACTGAAGTAAACAGCCCCATAGGGTTCTTGGTTACTCCCTGCACATACGAGGTTAAGTCTAAAGGAACTAAGATTCAAAGTTTATAAATGCATGGGGTTATTCTAAAAATAAATATGTTTCAACATGGGTCTGCTATCAGTGGGTGGCTATAGAATTCTTAGAGTGCCTTAAGGGAAAAAAATCCAATTAAGACAATGGCTTCCCAGGAGAGCTCCATTCAGTTTACCCAAGGAAAACAACTCAGGTTAGGCTGACTGTTTTGTTTTGGTATTTTTTTTATTCCCAAGCAATAATCTTGAGAGATTTTCTCAAAAGATAATCAAAAGGGTTTATTAGGAAGAAATTTTAAGAAAATTGAAAACCACATTGGTGAGAAAAAGGTCGTGGGAATTGCAACAAGGAACGTTCATTTCCATTATACGGTACACATTTTTATTCCGAAAGCTTAAAAAATACATATTTAAAGGGTACACGGTTTGCGTCCCTTAAGAGGTCAAAACTGCCATTTTGATGTGGCATAAATCAAAGACTGCATGATTCTTCAGGTGAGGGTTACAGAGATGGAAACACTGCCTTCAAAATGGTACAAGCCTAGATAGTTAAGAAATAATAGCTTCACCTTTTGAAATTTTAGTTTAATAAAGGTTTCTATGTTTTTGAAGCAATGAAAACCATAGAAACCTCACCCTTGTAAGTATTGCTAACCTTAAATTTATAACATACCAGGTAATTTTAGAACTATTTTATGTACAATGTTTTGCTTTAATGATAGCTGATTCACTACTTAAAGGAAGATAATACTTTTCTACACTTTCCGTTGTCTTAAAAGAAGCATCTTTCTTCATTGTATCTCTATTTCTGTACACCCAAACCTCACTGGAATCAAGCTGACTCCAGCTCATAGCACCTGGGGTGAAGGCTCTGAGGCTGCAGATCTCTACTGAAGCAGGTGAGCTTAACACTCTCCCACGGGGCGGCTGTGGGGTTTGAACCACTGACCTCACAGCTAATAGGTAACACTTCCCAACAGTGCAGCCAGAGCTCCCCCACAGAGCTCTCAGCAAACGCAGATGTACCCCTACTAAGACTGCACAAAGGACACTGTCCCTATTCTAATGGAGGAAGACAATCTAATTTACTGTTTTATGAGATATATAAATAATGAAATATGGGACATTATTGTATACTAACCAAAAAGTTTATATGTACATAAATAATATGTATTTTAAAACTGTATACCTACTTTAAGGTCTGAAGCTTTGGCTACAATTTTATCTGCGACTCTTAGCAAATCTCCAAACAGCAATTTCTCTAGACTAGTTCCCCTTGGAAGGCCAAGCAGGCGGAAAAGGTCAAGCCAGTGATCTGGAGATAGATGCTCCCCTCTGACATACTTCAATATAGGAATTGCAGTCTGTTAAGAAAGAAGTATACACACACACATATTGATAAATCTGCAGGTGCTAGTTATTAATTTCATTAACTATGGAACTGTTTCATTTTCTGTTTAACAACCTGGAAACCACATTGTTCATCAGAATTTCCCAAAGTTTATTTTTTTATTTATATATACAAGCAGATTTTCCTTTGTACTTTAACGTCTTAAAACAGGGCGTAAAATATTTGTTTTTCATCATTCTAGAATAGGGCCCATGTTGCTTTAGGTTTATAATCATGCTGGCTTATAACTTTAACTACATATTTCTTAGTTTTAATTTATTTTCATATTTAAGATGAACATGAAATAGTTTCTATGGTTTATATTTCCTATTTTTTCATGTAATGGAATAATATTGATTGAAAAATAAACTAAAGTTATAGCCCAATTGGTACACAATAAAAAGATGACTAAAGGTTGAGGTCATCATTTTTAATTACCAGAAGAAGTCCCATCTTACTTTATATTTGTCAATTTCTGATTGTAATTTCACAGTCATTACTGAATGTTCCTCAACCTTCCTTAATCGGTCATGCCAATCCATCAAAAATTCCTCAAATTGATATGTCTTAGTCCTATAAAACATCAGAAGTAAATCTTACAATTAGCATTCCAAAAAATTAATCCTGAGTTATAATAATCTAAAAATTGTTTAATCACCGGAAAGTAATCCAATCTTCATTCGCCATATCTTGAAATCCTTGATGAAATTCTTCATAAAGGGCCCACATTTGTGCACAGCTCTCAATGTCTTTAGAGACAGTGTATGCCAGGGAGAAGTTGGGCTCTCCTAATCCAAAGTGATGGCAATCGTCACTACGGAAACAAAAATTGAAAATTCATTAATTGTGTTTATTTAATGGTATAAGTGGACAGTGGGGGACTATACGTGACAATTTTAACTCCTTAGGTCTGGTCTATACGAATTCATTCATGTGTTTTCCCCAAAAGGCTCAAAATCGAGTGAATAGTATGTAAATACAGATATATATACATATGAGAATATGAGTGGGGCTACAATACATCTGTGGTGAAATTTCCTTCCCTTTGAATTCCATTTGTCCATGAAGTTTCTGAAGCCAAAGCCATTACCTATGTATATGGACACATATAAATGCATACACATGTCTATGTATTTATACATATACACACACGTCACAATATCTGTGTGCACATACATGCACACAAACAGATACTATGTATATACTTGACATATTTTGGTGGTGGCCAGGATGGAATCAAGGCTGACTCATGGCAACTCCACAAGTGGAGACTGCTCCAACGTGGAAGTAGATCAGTAGGCCTGGGTTCTGAGACAATTGTGAACTGGTTCCAACTATTAACCTTTTGGCTAGTAGTCGAATTCTTACCCATTTGTGACATCCTGAATACATAACAGATACTCTGGGCTTTGTAAATTTATTAATCCGGTAAGTAGAAAAGACTAAATTTTAAAGTGTAAAATAGCTCTCATTGAGTAAGTAAAATGGCATTTAATAAATATAGTACCAAAACCTCTACCTACAAAACCTAAAATAATGTTCATATTTAATACCTTTTAGTACAAGATAAACTGATGATATATTTTTTTCTTTGAAATATATTTTGATTACATATTCATTTTATCAGGATCCCTGATAATGGTAATGCATTGGGCTGCTAACACAGTTTGACAGTTCAAAACAACCAGCTGTTCCAAGGGAGAAAGATGAGGCTTTCTACTCCCATAGTTACAGTCTCAGAAACTCACGGGGCCAGATCTACCCTGTCTGGTTGGGTTGCTCTCAGTCTGAATTGACTTGATGGCAGAGTTGGTTTTATTTAGTTTATCACTAAGCTAATTTTTACTCTAAAGCTCTAAAAGTGCATGTTCCATTAACTTTATAGAAGCCATTTTAAAATAAGATGAGATGATAAAAAGCAAGTATCTAATTACCCTTACTTAACCTTTTAGTAAATTTAATTTTCTACTTTACTCTCAACCTGATAATTTCCCATTCTTAATATCTTTATGATTCAGCCACAACTCATAAGAAAGTAGTGTGTACACTAATAAGCTATTTTTAAGAACCACTGGAGTTTCAGAGTTAAGATATTTTTTAAAAGATTATTTGATAAATATATAATTAACTTTTAAAGAAAAAAACATACACAAGCTTCTTTCTTATGACTTCAAGCTCATCAAACTCAATTTTCTTCTCTTTGATTGACTTTGCACTTTTGTCGAGAGTATTTTGCTGTCCAGTTTCAATAACATCATCACCAGGCTTTAGTTGATCCCAACGAGCTTTAAATTTTTCCAGTTCTTGATAGTAGGTGTGAAGACGTGATTTTACATTTCCTTTCATCACTTCAATCTATAAGCCAATAGAGTTTTAAAGTGTGTGAGGTTAAATTTCATTTTTCACTTTCACATTTTATAACCAAAATTTTCTACCAAAAACTGAAAATACATTAATGCCAGTGTTTCAAAAATTATTGATTCTAAATGTCAATTAATTCAAAGATACAATATAGACCTTAAATTTATAACAGCCCTCAAACATCATTAAATTTCCTTAATCATTCATGTTAACAGTACTATCAAAATGATAAAAAGTGGTGATGTGATTTTTAAAAATGTTTTAATTGATTAACTGCTAGTTTTTCTACATAAATATACACACTTGCATAAATGGAAAGGGCACTTCCTGGTCTCTCATCAGCCAGCAAGTTATACCAGTACACTGTGGTCACTAGATGTGTGCAATAGTGGCTGACCCCTTAAAAGGTGGAGAGCTGATTGCTCATCTGCTCCTCGCTTCCTTCTCTGCACTAAGGGGCAAGTCCGTATGGCAGTAACCCGGTAGGGATGGGTGGTGGAGACTGAAGTAAACTGACCCCTAACAAAATTGCCTCAGCTTGAAATCTAACTTCTTAGAATCTCATTTACCCTAGTATTATTTTGCATCTCTCCTACTTCATCCTAATCAATTTAGTAATTAAAGAAAGAAGACAAGCTTCAGAAATCAACCTAAGCTAAACACAGTAGTCTTAACAAATCCATTAATACTGTTTACATTTCAAAGAGACTATTTTCTTCTTGCTCTGGTAGGAAGTGAAGAAAAAGCATGGGAAACAATCAGTGGTACAAGACTATTGAGGTTGGTCAGTTTCATCAGCAACATCAATTTTTTTCCTAAAATCAGCTACACTGGAACAAAGCAGTAAACATTAAGTAAGGAAAACTACTACTACTATGTTTCTAATTTTTTAAGATCATTAAAAGATTCTTACCTGCTCTTTAATCATAAGTTGGTGACTTTCCATCATCAACTCAAATTTATCCCACTTAGCTTTCAGATTGCTAATCGTTTCTACCCCTCCACCTGCCACAGTTCGTAAGAGTCTGTTCTTATCTTCAGCTTCTTGGAACAGGGGCAAAATCTATAGGTTTAAAATACAGCACATGTGAAAAACATTTTTCATAAGCTGTCCTAAAATTTCATTTTTATTTCACAGCTTGCTTTTTTGAAATCAAAATTTTTCTTTTAGACAATTTGTTAAATTCCTACATGGAAAGTATCTAATGCACAGGTACCATTATACATAAACGTAACTCACCAGATATTAAAATGATAAAAAGGGATCATATGAGATAATTAGTGAAATTATGGTTTTATAAAAATATCATAGGTGTTCAAAATAATGTTCATTTTATAATTCTTCGTTTGGAAATGCTAAAAAGTCTTCTAAAAGAGTTAAGATCAGCTAATCTAACAGTAGAGGTTAACTAAATTGTCTTACACAGAAGGGATTGTCCAATTCCACGGCTTTAAGTATCATGGAAATGAAAATGATTTCCAAATTTATA
Organism: Tenrec ecaudatus; assembly: GCF_050624435.1. Taxonomy (NCBI): domain Eukaryota; kingdom Metazoa; phylum Chordata; class Mammalia; order Afrosoricida; family Tenrecidae; genus Tenrec; species Tenrec ecaudatus. The sequence continues at coordinate 100,047,705 of NC_134533.1, read as the reverse complement.
TCTCTACTCTTTAACTTGTATTTTAAATTGCATGTTCCTTAGCTCATGGCCAACTTCTACCCGACAGCTCAGCCCCTGCCATTCCAAAATCCGAAACCATCCCTTCCCTAGTCACCATCCCCTCAGTAAAGGGTACCATTGCCTGCCCAGCTTCTTAATGTAGGAGAATCTTTTCTTAGTTCTAACTCTAATGTGCACAATCCATGTCCCATGTCTCTCCACTTCAATTGGTACTGCATGGCCTCATCTGTTACTTTGTCTTCCTCCAAGAGAAGAAATAATGCGTTTGAGTTATGATGTTGGCAAAGAATGTTGAATATATTGTTGACTGGCAGAAGAACAAATAAATCTTTATTGGAAAATACCTAGCCAGAATACTCCTTAGAAGTGAAGAGGGTGAGACTTTATCGCATGTACTTTGGGTGTGTTATCATGTCACTGTTAATGGAGCGGATCAGCAAAACACAGGAAGAGTCTCAATGAAATGGAGTGACTGCAATATTGGGTTACAACAGAAATGAGATACGATGGTGCAGAATCAGCAGTGTTTCCTTCTGTTGCATCTAGAGAAACTGAGTTAGGAGCCAGTCATCTGTTCTCCAGAGTAGCCAGTCAGTCCGTCACTACGTAAATCACGGTATGTCACTTCTCGGCTTAGAACCCTCCATATACTTGCTACTTTACTTAAAATCCAAATTTCTTATGACGGTTTAAAAAATCCTTCTATCTGGCCTTTATCTACCGTTCCAATTTTACCTCTTATCATTTTTTCCTTGATAATTTCTTTAACCACTACCCTTCTATCTGATCCTTCAGCATATCAGGGCATTCATGTCCTATTTGTGCTTGAAGGCTCTGTCTCCAAATCTATTACATGCCATCTCTCTGAGGTCTCCTGTGACTGCTTTTCTTAATGTCCACCAGGTGTGCATATTTACATGTCTCCTTCCTTCCACTACCATGCTTGCTTATGTGTGCACTGCACTCTCTCATACTCATCCACACACATGCATATTCCGTAAGAACTGAGTTTGTCCACAGCCATAACCCAATCCCCACCGAATTGCCGAGGGTATCAGTTGAACAAATAAGTGCCTCAGTGGTTTGACTAAGTATCAATGCCATACATTCCTTCCCTACTTAACTCCTTCTACTAGGCAAGCAATTAGTAACTAAGTGTATTTACTAAGCCGCTAACATGAAAGGGTGTAATTGCTTCTACCATGAAAGCGCATTACTTTATTCACCTTAAGCCCTCTTTATAACTTTTGTTCTGTTATATAGGGAGCAGAGAGTTAAAAGTCTATGGCAATGATTGGAACCATATCTCCTTCTTGCTATAAGCATAAATTATGCATAATATTCTTTTTTATTGCTATGAATCATCTTATCGGAGGGCTCTTACAAATCTTTTAACAATCATCATTCAATTTTATTAAGCATAGTTGTACATTTCCAAAACATTTTCATTCTACTTGAGCCCTTGGTATCAGCTCTTTTTTTTCCCTCCTTCCCCCACCCTCCCACCCTCATGAATCCTTGATCAATTATATATTTTTATTGTTGTTTCTTATTTTACAAGCAGAATATTCTTTTAACTTCAACTTATTCATTGTAGAGAAGTTTTTTTTAATCTTGAAAACTATATTGGTGGGGAAAAAGAGCAGGTATGTTGTATTGAAGATTTTTATAACTCAGTAATGCACCTGTCCTTTCCTTGAAGGTAACAAAGAAATGTTCTATAAGAATTTCATTGGATGTACTTGAACTATGGAATGATATATGTATTAACTCCAAATTTTAAAAAATTAATTTTTTAAAAAAGCAGGAAAAAAGAATTTCATTGGAAACCTTACCCCAATCACCACCCTTCAACTCTGACCTTGCTCCTGCAGACTTCTTTTTGTTCCCCCAACTCAACAGCATTTCAATGGAACATAAGTAAGTCCTTCAAGCATGCCAAAACTACTGTTGGTATAAATCAATTCTTCAGGGAAGAGTTGAAAGACAGAACTCCTGACTTCAGATCAAAATACAGGATATGGTAGTTTTTTTGACTTTGCAGGAATGTTTTTTTTACTTGCCCTAATTTATTCAATCCTAATTCATTTTCAACTTCTATTTTCACAATGTAAAATTACAACACTAAAGGATTACTACTATGTAGATTATTTAGTCTTACTTCACAATGCCATATCACAAATTAGACTGTAAATACTTCTGAAGACAATAAGAAGCATTGTTGTTATTATTTCATTACATAACTGCAACATGAATAGTACAATCATGAGACGAACAGTTGAGTCAGAGCATATGGGCTCTTTCTAATGTTGAGGTCATGTATTCTTTCTAAGTAATCATATAATTGAAATATCTGCAACAGAGTACAATAATAATAACATCTTTGTTTTAGTGATTCTCACCTTTGGCTTCCTTTCTTGTAGTTTACTATATTGCAAATTTGCATCACCTATTTCTTCCACAGACTGGGGCATAATTGTTAAGACTTCCATGGCCTCAGTAACAAATGTGTCAATTTCATGTAAATTACCTGAATGGGGAATATTGAATGATAACAAATGTATTCAAAATATAACAAGAAAATTACAACCCAAAAATGTTCAACCACGTCATTTGTAAACTAAGTCATATTGGAAGTAATCACCACATACACCAACCCCACTGCCAGTCAACATCTAGTTTTAGTGGCCTTCACATTTCTGGGGCTGCAGCCCAGAGAGCCTCATCCTGTCCCACCGAGTGGGCAGTGGGTTTGAGGCACCCAACTCACAGCACTACCAGGCACCGTAACTACGACACTAAACATAGAAAAGCCTAAGTTATCATTTGTTTTCATGTAACAAAATCTTGAACTACAGAATGAGTTTTTAAAAGGTTTTACCTATCAAAGTTTACTAGTTAAACATTGCAATTAAACATTTTAAAGGAATCAAAAATAACTTAAGGCAAATTTTACTAAAAATCAAGAATACTTTCCTTAGTTTTTAATAAAATAAAAAGAAATTCCGCTTATGTGATAAAAAAAAAGGAACGGGGTGGAATTTTAGAAAGTGGCATTTTCCTTCAAAGAAATAAGAATACATAATATCGGGATTATCTACCCTTCTCAGTAACAGATCCTCAAGTGAAATTAGCACAGACTACAAATAATAAAGATGCCTTCAATTTTTAGATCTCTCGGGGATGAACACGGAATTTCTTAACTTGTTAAAATTCTCACTTTAAGCGAGTTTTAAATGACTACACTTGCAAGTCCAGTGTGACTTTTAATCATCACGAGGGCTCATGTTCGAAAAGGATCAAAGCACATGTCACCAGCTTATAAAATTAGGGAAAAGTAGAGGAAAAAATGTCTTTACCCTGGATGGATTTTTTCAAAGAAACAACAAGCAGGTCAAATAACTTCTGGATAAGATCGTCAATCACAGTCTTCACGGGATTGCAATTGATATTTAAACAATCCACCTTGACGGTGCTGAAAAATGCCAATGGACAGATTTTAAGGTTAAAAAAAAACTAAAGAAAAAAAAAGTTCATTATAACACTACAGAGATTTCAAGTAAAAAAAATTGTAATCAGAGTCAAAATTATTCTTGTTTTTCAAGCACATGTACGTTCATTAAGCAAAATGGTTTTACGTGTACTATTCTGAAGTTTTTCACTGAACAATTATTTCCTAACGTTACAATTTTGAATGCTGCAGTATATAAGTACCCGAAATCATTTGGCCTACTTCCTCTTTTCAGAAAAAAACTACTCAGTGGCCCCTGGTAATTAGAACTTTTGTACTAGAGCCTGCAGTTCAGGATGAAGTGTAGGCATCTGCTTTTACAGACCCCTGGATCATTGCAGCGCTCCTCAAGGGGGCAGTATCATGCACTCTAGGAAACACTAGTGAATTATTTTTTAAGGCACTACATATCATATATTACTTAGACATAAACATGAGTACATCTAAATATTTAGATGTGTTACTTGTCACAACATATAATTTACTTATTTAAACACTTATGAAATAAGCTATATGCTGGAGTCTAAACATGAACAATAACAATAAAGTCAGGGTGGGGGTGAAAAAGTAAAAAGAAAAAGTAAATATAGATCATTGAAGTAATCATATAATTATCTCATTTGTTCTAAATTTTGTTCTTATTGTTAGATTCAGTTCAGTTCCAACTCATAGCAACCCTATGTAAGCCAGAGCAAAACACTGCCCAGTCCTGTGTCATCTACACGATTGTTATAGTTCAGCCTACTGCTGGGGCTGGTTTTCCTGTTTCAGTCTCCTTCTATTTTACTGAGCATGATGTCCTTTTCCATGGCCCGGGCTCTCCTGATACTCAAAGCATGTGAGACGATGTCTCACCATCTTAACGTTTAAGGAACCTTCTGGCTGTGCTTCTTCCAAGACGACGTGTTTGTTCTTTTGGTAGTCCCTGCTACTTCCAGAAGTCTTCGACAGCACCACAATCCGTACACTCAATTCTTCTTCAGCCTTCCAGCCTCAATGTCTCACTTTAGTGTTTTAATCATTTTACTGGGGGCTCGTACAACTCATCACTTTAACATGCATCCGAGGCCAATGGAAAACGCCATGGCTTGGGTCAGGCACACCTTACTTCTCAAAGCGCCATCCTTGCTCTTCCCTAATTTACACTGAGCAGCAGATTTATCAAATGCAATAAGCCCTTGTATTTCTTGGCTGCTGCTTCTATGAGCATTGACTGTGGATCCAAGCAAGATGAAATCCTTGACAACTTCCAGCTACTTGTCATAATATAACTTATCGGTCGTATATCCTATTAGGCAGGATGGAGCTTCCCCTGTGTGTTTCTGAGACTGTGACTCTTTACGGGAATAGAAAGCCCTTGCTTTCTCCCTCGGAGTGGCTAGTGGTTTCAAACTATGGACGTTTACTTTGCCGAAAATGGAACAATCAAGAGGAATGTCATTGCATTCACTGTCAAAAGGACATTTCAAGATCTATTTTAAGAACAATTCTGTCTGTGATAGGATAACACAGATCTGCATTTAAGGGAATCCAGCCAATAAAACTATTTTTCAAATGTATACATAAATCAAAAAGCTAGTGATGAAGAAACTGAAGAATCCTACCAACAACTGCAACTGGAAATTGACCAAACATGCAATCCAGATGCATTGATAATTATTGGCAATTGGAATGCAAAAGTTGGAAATAAAATGTAAGGAATAGTAGTTGGAAAATATGGCCTGAGACATAAAAGCAAAAACAGAGATCACATGATAGAATTTTGCAAGACAATGACTTCTACATCGCAAATACTTTTCAACAACACCAACAGTAACTATATGCATGGACTTCTCCAGGTGGAATTCACAGATATCAAAATGACTACATATCTGGGAAGAGATGATGCAGAAGCAAATAAAACCAGGCCAAGGGTTGCATGTGGAACAGACCATCAATCGCTCATGTGTAAGTTAAAGTTGAAGCAGAAGAAAATTAAACCAAGTCCACAAGACCCAAAATATGACCTTGAGTCTCTAACAACTGAATTTTAAGAATATCTCAAGAAGAGATTTGACTCATTGAATATTAATGATGAAAGACCTGATGAGCTTTGAGATGTCAAGAACATCATACAAGAGGAAGGCAAAATATCATTAAAGAGACAGGAAAGAATTTAAAAATCTGTATGGATGTCAGAAGAGACTCTGAAACTTGCCCTTGATCATAGAGTATAGCTAAGGCAAACGGAAGAAATGATGACGTCAAAGAGCTGAAAAGAAAGTTCCGAAAAGAAGCTCCAGAAGACAAGGTCAAGAATTATAATGAAATATTTAAAGACCTACAGTTAGAAAACCAAAAAAGAACATACTCAAGATATCTCAAGCTGAAAGAACTCAAAAAAAAAAATTCACGCCTTGAGTTACAATCTTGAAACATTCTATGGGCAGGCCCATCAACACAAGAGAAGAAAAATACACCGTCACTATACTAAAAAGAACTGGCTGGCAGTCAACCATTTAAAGAGATAGGAATATAAGCAAGAACCTATAACACTGAAGGAAGAAGGAACAGCTGCACTAAAAGGATTAGCCAAAAACAAGGCTCCGGGAATTGATGGAGTTATCAATTGAAATGTTTCCAGAAGCTGATGAAGCCCTGGAAACACTCACTCTCCGCTGCCAGGAGATTGCAAGATGGCTACTGTCCAACAAACGAGAAGAGCTCCATATTTGTGACCAGTCCAGAGAGGCGACCCAAGAGAATGCTCAAACTTAGAATAATGTCATTGACGTCACATGCAAATAAAATTTTGTTTAAGATCATTCAACAGGATTGCAATACTAAATTGACAGGGAGCTGTCGGAGATCGAGCAGATTAAGAGGTCGTGGGGCACTGAGGTCACTGCTGATGCCAGGTGGATCTTGGCTATCAGGAAAGAACCCTAGAAAGAGTTTCACTGCTTCTGTAGACTCTGCTAAGACATTCAAGTGTGTGCATCATAACAAACTATTGCTACCTTGAGAAAAATACACTCACAACACTGTGTTGTGCTTATGTGGAACCCGTACATTTTATCAAGAGGCAGCAGTGAGAATACAATAAGGACATACCACATAGTTTACAATCAGGAGAAGTGGAAGACAGGGTTGCATCCTCACCATACTTAGTCAACCAACATGCTGAGCAAGTACTCAGAGAAGCCAGATTACATAAAGAAGAATGTGGCATCAGGATTGGAGGAAGGCTTATCAACAACCTGAATTACTAAGATGACATAACCTTGCTTGCTCAGAGTGAGAAGGACTTGAAGCATTTGCTGATGAAGAACAAATAATGCAGCCTTCACAAGTCAATGAAGAAAACCAAAATCCTCACAAGTGGATCAGCAGGTAACATCATAATAGTGGAGAAAAGACTGAAGTTGTCAAGGAGTTCATCTTGCTTAGATCCACAATCAATACTCATGGAAGCAGCAGTCAAGAGATCAAAATATGCCTTGTATTAAGTAAATCTGCTGCATAAGACCTCTTGAGAGTGATGACAAGCAAGAATGCTACTTTGAGGACAAAGGTGCACCTGACCCAAGCCATTGCATTTTCAACAGCCTCACATGCACGTGAAAATTGGGAGATGGAATAAGGAAAACTGGAGTAGAATTTATGCATTTGAACTGTGGTGCTGGCAAAGAATATTAAAAGTACCATGGACTTCCAAAAGGACAAACAGATCTGTCTTGGAAGAAGCCAGAATGCTCCTTAAAGGCAAAGACGGAGAGACTGCTTCTCCCGCACTCTGGGCATGGTGTCAGAAAGAACAGTTCCCGCAGAAGGACATCGTGCGTGGGAACGCAGTGGAGCAGCTGAAAAGAGGAAGACCTTCAGCACAATGGATTGACACAGTGACTGCCTCGATGGGCTGGAACATAAGATAATTGAGAGGATGGCACAGGGCCAAGCGGTATTCACTTTTGTTGTCCACAGGGTGCCCGTGAGTCCAAATGGACTCCACAGCACCTGACAACAGCAAAAACAGTACGTTCTCTCATATCATTGTCAGATCCTCACACCACATCTGGATAGAAGCCTTTTCCACCACTCCATTCTACTGCTGTGGTTGTCAGCCAGCAAAGGCCCTAGAAAAGACACTTCTTTTATTCTCTGCATTGCCTGGAAGTGTTATAGTGAAGCTCTATAGGAGGGAAAAAGCTGATTTGAGTTTCAGACACTACATAAGGACTGCCTTTAGAATCTGTTATATATCTATCAAAAAACTATTATGATGCCTAAGTATTACATTAAAATCCAATACCTTGGAAGTCGTTCCACTTCTTTCCCTTTTATTTTCAGAGCTTTAAAATTCTTTTCCCAATCATGTACAGTGAAGAGGTGTTTCTCCACCAAGGCTTCCATATCAACTTGCCCAATTACAATCCATTCCTATTTAAAGAATAAAAATATATTTTTAACAACTTCAAAAGTTAACATTTTAAAGTTTACGATTCAACTAAGATCAACAAAAAAGGCCCAATGTGAGATATTTCATTATTTCTCAATTTAAGTATGTAACTATTTGTACTACTTCATAGCTTAAAGACTGAACAACAACAGAATTTAATATAGTAACTGCAGTGGTCATAAAACTTTATTAAGGGGACGGGCAAAAGCCCTTTCTTAAGACTCTCCTCAAATTGGATGCACCTAAAGCACAAAGACAGGATCACATCGGTAAATCCCGGGGCCACAACGTGCTGTAAATCTGAAAGTATCTAGCTTAATTTGATTCATTCTAAAATGGATAATTCAAAAGCAATGCCAAAAGCACTGATGGCATAGTGGGTTATGCACTGGGCTGCTAACTAATTACCAGGTCAGCAGTTCAAAACCACTACCTGCTCTGCAGGAGAAGGACCAGATTTTCTTTTCCATTAAAAAGTTACCATCTCAAAACCCCACAGACCAGTTCTACTCCTCCTGCCAGGGTCTCTCTGAGTTGGAATCGACTCCAGGGCCGTGAGGGTAGGAAAAGGGCAAGCAGAGGCAGTTAACGAAGAGGAATTATCAGGCACGTGTTTCAGAATTGACAGAAATTAAACAAATTAACTTTACACTGGGAGTTAGTTGGTACAGAGCATTTAAATAGAAGAAAAAATTTAAATCATCCCAATTTCATTATATTTGATGGCTTTCCCCATGGATTGCTTTTGAATCAAATATATATAGAGATCATATTTTTCCTGAAAAGAATTAAGATGGACCTAACAGGATCATGTCAAGTTCTACCAAACTGATGCAATTAAAAGACAAACTAGTTTCTCAACTTTCATAAAGTTGTCAAAGACCAAAAATGTTTTGTTTTATTTCTCATCAATAGCATAAATCTAGACTATACTAAAATCTTCAACTCTGGTTTGCCATAATTTTTATTTTATACCATATCAAAAAAAATTATTGATCTGCATACTTAAAAATTTAATCCCTCAGTGAAATATCAACATAGGGCTGAAATTTTCCCTACCTTATGTTGGTGTAAAACAGCTGACAATCTTCTGAAAAGATCTTCTGCCTTGCTGAAAATAGTCAGAAATCCATTTGCATTTCTATCAATCATAATCGAAAAAATAGACTCATCTCCTGCTTCACCTACTCCCTTAAATTGATTTGGAATGCTGATGAATCTCTTCATTTCTCTGTAATACTTAGCCCGGATTTCTTCAAAGGGGGGCCTGAACTGCAACCGTCCCTGTCTGAAAGTGAAGAGAGAGCTTTAACTACAAATTATTAGAAAATTATAGATTGAAAATTAAATTAGGGTTGTAAAAGGCTTACTTGTAAATTAAGTCTATATTTATTTCTGGCAGATGCTCATTAAGAGCTTCCAATCCCATCTGATATTGATGCTCCAGAGCTTTGTACAATTGATGGTTCCAGTGCTGCTTCCACGCGTGCATGTCACTTGCTTGGAATCCCTAATATGTTACATTCACATTTTTAATTTAAAAGTTATATGGTAGAAATGGAGCTTTTATTTAATGCATTCATGTCACACAAACCATGATTGCAAGCAAAAGCACTCTCTTTAAATAAACATCTTAAAGCAGGAAACTCTTTACCTGTCACTTTTAGTAGGTGTTAGTTAATATTGAATCAAACACGAAAATCTCTCTAGGTGAAGAACTTTTTAACATAAACACAAGTTTATGGCTAACCCACAGAAAGATCAATAGAATTCTTCAATCAAGTCAATGTGTCACTGATTTTTATATTTGGGCAGATTTTTTTAAAAAGCCAGGAATAACAATAATAAATTCACTTTGTGAGTCTAGGGTCTTCTGCAAAAGCTCTTGGTATGTCTAGCTATTCTTCTTCCTTACCACGTCACAAGCAATCCCTTGCATACTTTAAAACTTTTTAAAGTTAAAATGATAAAATTCGAAGAATAGGTTTACATACTCACTGGTTTCCAATCCTAAATATGTCAATTCCAATATTTAACTTTTGTTGATTCTTAAACTTCTAAGAAGTGAAAAATGCATGTGGGTATGTAAGACACCTAACATAAAAAGTCAATTAAGATTTCATCACCTTCAACATAACAGGTACAGTGCTGGCCGCATTACATTAGCATACATCACCTATTGTAACAAATTATACTTATAAATACAATTTAGCAGGCCCCCTCAAAAAGAAATTTTATCTAGGATTATTTCAACTGTTGTTTGTCTTCCTAAACTTAATTTTATGCAATGACACAGATTCTATAATCACACTAACAATCGATAGGTATTTCAGCATCTAATCAGAAAAGCTAGAAACTCTAAACCAAGAGATGTGGCATTCCAAAAGGGAAACATCAGCTTATTTCACTTTTTTTCAAGAAAAATTGCACTGTGATTTTATGATCTTTCTATATAAATTAGTCAAAGAATTTTAATTTATGAACAATTTTGGTGATAAAGATTTAAAGATCATATTTATGAACTTCTCATCAATTAATATCTTCACATTCTGAAAAGTTCACACTTCAGATTACAAATATAAAGGAAAATATACTCTACCTGTGCTTCTACACTTGCCAAGCCAGTTCTCAATTCTTGCAGTCCATCTTTCCAACGCTGCTGCTGCCGAAGCAGATCAATATTCATAAGAACTACCACCTGTTAAAAATAGAACGTAACAGTGCCAATTATAGCCCAAAAAAGTTATTTGGCAACAGATTAACGTGATAGACACTACCTTAATCAAGTGACCAGGTTTAAGTTAGCCTATAATAAAACATTTATATCACATGTATGCTTGATATGATACATTGAGAAGCCCAAAATACCTCTTCTGATATATTCCTGCCAATTGCACAACCCAATCTTCTAATGGAAAAACAACACCTAGGTCCCAATGGGAAAACATCCTCCAAAATAATTAACCAATGCTCGTGAAAATATCAAGGCCATGTAAGACAGGGAAAGACTGAGGGGAAGGAGGCGAACACAGAGGCACACTAAACGCAGAGTGGGATTCTAGACAGTCTGAGGAAGAAAGGACTTCAGTGGAAAAGCCTAGTGCGGACTTCTGATAGCTCTGACGCTGCGTGAGCTGCACATGATGAGACTGCTGAGACGAGGGCCTCAGGGGAGCTCTCCAAGCAGCTTCTGGAGCTTCTCTGTAAGTCCCATTATTTCAAAAAGAAAAGATTTTTTAAATTATACCAATTACTTTAAAAATAAGATTATACACAGCTTGTTCAACTTTTTATATAACATATACCTTTTCACAGAACATAGTGTGCCATTTTCTCAGTTTTCTGTTTTCAGTGGCAAGACGTTCGGCAGCATGTTGGAGCTTTTGGATGTAGCCTTCTAATTCTTTAGGATTGTCCCAAGTAATCTGTGACTTCCCCCCACTTCCTGCTTTGGAATTCTACAAGGTACAACAAATGGCATTTAGTATTTTTTAAGTATCTCCTTTTTACAATTCAAATGAGTCCTAACATTGACCTGTAATTTAGAAAGCACATAATAAGCTTTCCATTTCATAGCTGATGAGGAACTCTGACCAAGTTGGAGTGAACCCATCACGCATACATCCTTTCTCTTACAACTAAGAAATTCCGGATAGAACATAACAAGAAAACATCACAAGGTTCTAAAACAGCAGTTCTCAACCTGTGGGTCGGGACCCCTTTGCGGATGAGCGACCCTTTCACAGGGGTCACCTAGGACCATGGGAAAACACTTATCTCCGATGGTCTTAGGAACTGGGACACTGCTCCTCAATCCGTTTCCAGGTGGGCGTGCCCACATGCAGATATGCTGATCTGGTGAGAAAGAAGCTATCTCAACCTTTGCACTGACATTGGCTTCTTACACACACTGTCGCAAAATGTAGCAATGTAGTTTACTGTTGTTACATTAACACTGGTATCCATGCTACACCATGCTTCAAGACAAAATGTCATTTATTTGTAATTAGAAATAAAGATTTCACAATCTATAATTACAAAGTTTTGTGATTCCTCACTATGCTTTAATTATGTCCAATTTGTAACAATGAAAATACATCATGCATATCAGATATTTATATTACAATTCATAACAGGAGCAAAATTACAGTTATGAAGTAGTAACGAGAATAACTTTATGGTTGGGGGGTCACCACAACATGAGGAACTGTATTAAAGGGATGCGGCATGAGGAAGGTTGAGAGCCACTGCTCTGAAGGTCTGAAACAAAAAGGTGGACAGCGGAGAAACCTTGAGAATGCAGGAATGACACCGTGGGTTTTCCAATACATCTACGATAAGCCCTCAGAAAAATCTCCCACCTAAAAGCACCCTCAGACAAAACAGAGCTCCAGAGGACGCCGGCTTAGGAAAGGGGTGGTAAAAAAAAAACAAAAAAAAAAACAGCAGCACTCACCCTACTCTTGTAATACATCTACGATAAGCCCTCAGAAAAATCTCCCACCTAAAAGCACCCTCAGACAAAACAGAGCTCCAGAGGACGCCGGCTTAGGAAAGGGGTGGTAAAAAAAAAACAAAAAAAAAAACAGCAGCACTCACCCTACTCTTGTAATACATCTACGATAAGCCCTCAGAAAAATCTCCCACCTAAAAGCACCCTCAGACAAAACAGAGCTCCAGAGGACGCCGGCTTAGGAAAGGGGTGGTAAAAAAAAACAAAAAAAAAAACAGCAGCACTCACCCTACTCTTGCTAAACATCCACAGAAATACTGGCCTCGTGCAGCTTCAATGGGACTAAAGATAGATTTGGTATCTCACCCCCAAGCCGGTAAACGCCTAGAGAGGGTGTTGTTCCACTTCCCCTACAAGAATAAAGTTAGAAGACTGATCTTCCACCGCTTGTCCAGCAGAAGAAGGTACAAAATTTCCCCTACCAATATAATGTCAACATCTGAAGGATGAACGCAGCTCCACTGCTACCCTACAGCAAGAAAGCAGTGCAAATCAGTCCTCCACTCCCTCCTTGGTTTCAGAGAAGACCCGCGGAAACAGCATCGACCTTACTTGAAGGCAGCAAGGCGGTGCAAGTCAGTGACTTACTTTCAAGGGAAGGTGTCAGCGAGGCAAAAGCAGGAGTGGAACTTCCATCCCACTTAGTGCAAGGAGGCACTGTAGGCCAATGATCCACGTAAGTCACGACTATATGTACGAGGCCCAGCATGTGGCATAAGTATCAAGTGAACATATAGACACCCGGCCCTCAACAGAGAAACTGCTTGCTCAAATAAGGAGATTAAATAGAATCCAGAATCTCATGATATTAAAAATGTTCAAGATGCATTCAAAAATCATTTATCATACCCCAAACTAAGAAAATCAAAACATGAATGAGAAAATATCATTAAAAGGCACTAACATAAATAGAAATCAGATATGAAAGTTATCTCATAAAAGTACTAAATCGGTCATCATAAAATACACCTTGAGGATTCACTGGGCCTGGACAATTCCTTGTGTCTTGAGGGACACCGAGGAAAACTGGCATAACATATGACAAAATAATAATAATTTATGAGTGATGAAGGGTTCACGAGGTGGGGGGGAGTGGGGAGGGAGGGGGAAATCAGCAGCAGATATTAAGGGCTCAAGTAGAAGGCAAATGTTTTGAGAATGACGATGGCAACAAATGTACATATGTTCTTGACACAATGGATGGATGCATGGATTGTGATAAGAATTGTATGAGTCCCCAATAAAATGATATAAAAAAAATAAAGAAAACTGGCATAACATAGCTCCCAAAGGCAGTAATGGGCGTGCTGCTTTGGTGAGTAATAAGTTGGGTCTTTAAAACTCATGAATAATTGACCGAGTCTTTGAACCTTGTGACGAGCCATCTAAAGTGCAACTAGTGGTCTAGCCCAGCCTGAGACAAGAATTGGGATAAAATGAAAGATATACGGAAACAACTAGTCTAATGAAGAAACATCAGTCTACAGAGGACTGACACCAAAAGAACTAGACGCTGCCTGGCCACCACTACCAACTGCTCTGACTAGAATCCAGTCAGAAGGTCCTGGAGAGAGTGGGAGAAACACGTGAACACAAATCAACGTCTTAACAGACCAGGTTTATTGGTCAGAATGAGACCCGTGGGACTCCAAAGACTACGGTCCTCTCCAGTCTGAAACTGGCCCCCTCACATGTCTAAATAATCAACCATTTCACATTAAAAGGGCAGCATTTGCCTCAGGACAAAGTTCAAAGTATTAGGAAAGTGGAATGAGCAATGGTAAATTGAGGGGAGTGTGGTAACAGACTGGAAATTAACAACAGAGTATCAAGGACCATGAAAAATCCCACTAACATTCCCTGGCACTCCAGAAGGAAAGAAAAGAGAATGGGACTGAAAAGGAACCAAAATAAGTAATACTGAAAACTCAATATAGTGAGTGGCCAAGGATTATAACAAACCTCAGTGTTCTCTGGGTTAGATTTGCATCCTCTCCTATGTCCCCTGAGCCACTCACTCTCAAGTCCTTGACTTCCAACCACAGGGCGGACAGTTCAAACCCACCAGCCACTCCTCAGGAGAAAGACAAGGTATCTGCACCCACAAAGATTTACAGCCTCAGGTACCCTTTATAGGTATCAAAGTGTCCCAAATCTCTTGCAACTTATGTTAAAAATAGCTACTGACTCCGTATAACTCGATTTTTCAAAATCAGCTTATCAGATATTTTGAGCATATTTATTGGCAAAAAAGGTTTCCATAAACCTTCAATTAAGCATCTATTACATAAAGGAGAAAAATAGGTTTAAACATAGTAAAATATGATCCTCTTTTCAAAAACATACATATACTACACATGATCTTAGCCAAAAGGCCGAGAAGCAATTCAAAAACATACATATAAATGGAGCCCTGGAGGCTTAGTAGATTACACTTTGGACTGCTAACTGTAATGTCAGCAGTTCAAAACCACCAGCTATGTAAAAAGATGAGGCTTTCTACTCCCATCAAAATTCACAGTCTTGGAAACCCTCACGGGAAGTTTAACTGTCCTAAATAGTCGCTATGAGTCAAAATTGAATCTATGACAGTAAATTTTGGATTTTGTGGAAATTTACAAAGGAAAAATTTTTAAATATACACAAAAATGTCAAGATTGGTCATTTCTTGGTATTATGATTTTAGAGCATTAATCTCTCTTTATCTGTATTTTTTAAACTCACCATTCCAAACTTGTATTAAGCGTTAACAATAAGAAAAAAATGGTGTTTAGTGACGTCTATTATGTCAACAACAAGCTATAGTAACTAAATGGTCATACACGGAGCTTTATTCTGACTCACGGTAACTGTACAGGTCAGTGCAGAGCTGCCCCTGCAGCTTTTTAAGACCATTAACTCTTTATGGGAGTAGAAAGCCTCATCTTTCTCCCACAGAATGGCTGGTGGTTTTGAACTGCTTCCTTTGTGGTTAGCAGCCCAACTCGTACCCACACACCACCAGGGCTCCGTGGTGAAGTAGAGGGTCAGAAAAACTGAGGAAGACTCTCAACAACTGGGCTGCAATAACAGGGTGGCACAGGCAGCATATAATACAGTTTGCGTGGTCGTATATATGGTCACCGATTCTGAATCGATGAAGGCACCTAACCACACAACCTAATAAGAACTATATAACTGCAAAAGCACATAAGGCTAAGAACTAGCGTGCAGAAAGGAATGTACATGAGGCCTGACTACTATCCTTTGAAAGGCCAAGTTACAAGGCTGCTCCTTGCTTAGTGTCTGAGACTAGATTCCAGAGGAGTTCTTATCAGAGGTGAGAAAAGTGTGCACTGTATCTAAACTTCAAATAAATTATTTATAATGGGTATCTGCTTCCTTCTGAGAATAATTTTATTTTTGTGCACGCTAAGCAAAGGGTACTTACATAAGTAACCCTCAAATGTACTTCCCTGGTAAGACAATATTTCATATTTGTTGTTACACCTTATTTCTGGGAGGATTAAGTATGTCTTATATAAGTCTACGAGGAGAGGGTTTCAACCTTGTAGCTTTTTCTTTTTTAAAACTAAAAGGTCATTTTATTGGGGGCTCTTAGAACTCTTATAACAATTCATACATCAATTATATGAAGCATATTCCTTGTAGCTTTGTCCTCCCACACTTTTTCTGTAATAAATCAGTCTTGGGTATGGCTATATTCTGAGTTTTAGTCAATGTGGAAAGTTATCTACATTCAAGTGAAAAAAATTCATAACTGGGTGTCTCTCACCTCTTGTTTTCAAATACGTCATGTCTATGAACACTAAAACATGTAGATTTCAGAGTTAGCACTCCTTCAAAAGCATACATTTTTTTAAAATACTGTGGTACAAAGGTAGCAGTAATTATAAGCCCCTTTTATGTGAGGGGCTTAAAGTATAAAACTAATTATTAAGGCGACTAAGATTTTGTACTTGACTCAACTCAAACTCAATTCCCTGCATTGAGTTGATGCTGACTCACAGTGACCCTATAGGGCATGGTAGAAGTACACCTTTGGGTTTCCAAGACTAACTCTTTACAGATGTCGAAAGCCCCGTCTTTCTGTCAAGTTATGATGATGATTTTGAATGGCTGACCTTGCAGTTAGCAGTCCAAGTATAACCACTATGCCACCAGGGCTCCCTTGTACTTGCCAAGTAGAAGTAGAAATTAACTAAAGACAGAATGGCATCAATCAAATTGCATATGACAGGAATTACTGAGGAGGTGAACAACATGCAAGCTTAAGTGGGGAGGGAGAAAAAATTAAAAAACAAAACCCAATGTGTGTGTGTGTGTAGATACATATATATATATATGCATATGCTTATATAATATATACCACATATATTCATGTATAAGCTAAGTTTTGTTTGTTTTTTTATAAGCAGAGTTCTTAAAGCACATTCTTTTTTTTTTTTTCAGTGCCACGTGGGTTTATTTGTACAACAAACAGCACAAGAAGACACCAACGCCATGCAGGCAGCAGCCCAGGGCTCACACCAGTCCCTCTCGCCCTCACAGAGAACTCTACTTTGTGGGAGCCTGGGCGCCTTTGGGAGCTTGAGCTGGGGCAGGGGCGCCTTTGGGAGCTTTTGCTGGAGTCGTGGCCTTGGCTGGAGCATCAGCCTTGCTTTGTGCCTTGGCCTTGGGCCGGCAGAGCCTCAGACCCTTGGCAATACGTGCCCGAGCCCGCTTGCCAAGCTTGGGGTGGGCAATGTAGGCCAGTCGGCTGAGCTTGCGGTTGACGCCCATCGGGATCTTGGCCTTGACCTCTGTGGGCTTCACAAGATCCTTGATGGCCTCAGCGGGAGCAGCCGCAGCCTTGGCGTAGCTAGCCTGCATTTTCTTCAGGCCCTTCCTGTTGTGCTTCTTGGCGAAGCGCATGTTCCTCAGGAACTTGGGGTCCACCCCCTTAAGAGATTCGTATCGTTGTGACCGGGGTTTTTTGATGCCGTTTCTGTGCCATTTCCGGGATTGGTTGTGCGTGGTGTGGTTCTTGGATTTGGCCATGGATTTGGCCATGTCTGCACCGATGCCTGCAGCTCCCGGAACTCCAGGGACCGGAAGAGAGAGAGCTTAAAGCACATTCTTAATGGAGTTTGTGTGGTAAAATTAGATGCCTCAGCTGATTTTTGGGTCAGCGTATACTCGAATATATATGGTATGTTTGTTTATGTATGTATATATGTAAATGTAACAAGAAAGCAGATGGACTTTGGGTCTCTCCTTAAATCTTACCTCTGTACATGAATGGTTTGTTCTAATAATGTGGCACTATATGATACCCACCTCTCTGACAAGCTTGCTGTAGACAAAATGGATACATAAGCAAATGTGGTGAAAAAAGCTAATGGTGCCTGGCTATCAAAAGCTATAGCATCTGGGGTCTTAAAGGCTTAGAGATAAACAAGTGGCCATGTAGCAGGGAAGCAACAAGGCCCACATGGAAGAAACACACCCAGCCTGTGTGATCATGAGGGGTCAATAGGAAGAGGTATCAAAAGTTTAAAAAACACACATCCAAATTGACATGAAGGGGAGTGGCTGTAGAGGAGACCCAAAGTGCACCAGCAAGACAATTGGATAGTCCCTCTCAGAAAGGCCTTACGGAACAGAGGGTAAATCCAGGGTACAGTGTGGCACTGATTAACCACATAACTATCCTCCACTTCTTTAGTATTTCCTCCTCTTACTACTGTGGTCTGTATGTAACATACGTCATTCGTCATGTTAGACTTGCATA
This sequence comes from Tenrec ecaudatus, assembly GCF_050624435.1. Lineage (NCBI taxonomy): Eukaryota > Metazoa > Chordata > Mammalia > Afrosoricida > Tenrecidae > Tenrec > Tenrec ecaudatus. Next base: position 100,029,449 of record NC_134533.1, on the reverse strand, counting down.
TATTCATTTGTACATTTAAGATCGCTCAGTACATGGTGGTCCAGATAGATGACCCCTCGGAGACACTGACAGGAGTAAAGGTTCCCTGAGAGTATGGGAATCAGAAGGGTGGGGGGAATGGGAAAAGGGAGTTGATAGCATTGATGATTAGACAGCCCCTCCCAATGGGAATAAACAAGGGAACTGTGTGAGAAGACAGGGGTATATTGAAATAAGTACGTATGTCAATAAAAATAGTATTCAGAAAAAAAAGATAAATAATGACATCATAGGCTGGGAGACTTAATACAACCATAGAGGCATTTATTCATTTATTTATTCAAATTTTATATTCCTAATTTCATGCACAGGTTTTAAATTTAAATTCTAAAACTAAAAGATGATGAAAAACACTAAAGTCTTCCCTAGATAAATCACAATCCCTAAAGGATAAGCAAATATAATACCTTACAAATTAAGTATCATTCATGTTGATAAAATTGGTCAAAAGAGCTTGACACAATGGATGCATGTATGGATCATGATAAGAGCTATAAGAACCCCCAATAAAATTAATTTTTTTAATTTGTCAAAATAAGTACAAAAATAAGTGAACCATGATGACCATCTCAACGTACATAAAAAGTTACTTGGTAAGAGTGGGAAAAGTCATTGGAGAACAAAATTTAAAGCCTACACTAACTGCTGTCTTCAGTTGAAATACTAAGAAATGCTTACATGTAAAATCTATTCGCATTAATATGAAAACCCCATTTACCTTAATTATCTGCTCAAATGCCAAGGCAGATTGCAGCATCATGGGTCTCTGGCTTTGTATCATCTGCTGGTCAATAGAGTTATAAAAATGTGCCACCTGCAAAGGAAAATCCAATCAGCAACAATTAAAAATAAACAGCATGCATCTTTTGAAAGTTGTAACTGTTCCAGTGAAATTTTCCATTTTTTCAATCATAAACTTTAATATAAAACATTTTCCTCCAATCTAATGACTATTCATGTATTCATACATGCAATCAATAAGTAAGTGCTAAATTTCTATAATTTTCCAAGTCATGTGGTATTGTTAGGTGCCATTAGCTCCGTTCTAATTCGCAGCAACCCTATGGGGCAGAGCAAAACAGCCCACTGACTTTTCTAACAATCCCCTTTCCAGAGGCAGCTCACCATGTAGCTTTTCCTAAGAGTTGCTGCTGCATTAGAATTGGCAACCATTCAGTGAGTAGGTGAGTACTTACTTAACCCGTGCATAACCACATCTAGTGAAAATGTTTTTAGGACGCAATTGTAAAAATTTGATAGATACTATAAGCTAATTCTACTATAGGAAATTAAAGAACACAAAAAATATCTTTAGGTATATTGGTAAGTCAAAACTGCTAACATAAGATAAGCTGTGGGCCACTGGAGATCCCCTCATAGAGGCGTTTAGGAGAGGAGATGGGTTAATTAGGGTGTGAGGCAGTACCGATGAAAAACACAGCTTTCCCCCAGATCCTGGATGCTTCCTCCCCCCAACTACCATGATCCGAACTCTACCTTGCAGGCCTAGATAGGGCAGAGGCTGTACACTGGTACATATGAGAGCTGGAGGCACAGGGAATCCAGGGTGGATGATGCCTTCAGGACCAAGGGTGTGAGGGGGGATGCTGGGAGAGTGGAGGGTGAGTGAGTTGGAAAGGGGGAACTGATTACAGGGATCCACGTGTGACCTCCTCCCAGGGAGAGGGACAGCAGAGAGGGGGGGGGAGGGAGACTCCGGATAGAACAAGATATGACAAAATAACGATGTACAAATTACAAAGGGCACATGAGGGAGGGGGGAGCGGGGAGGGAGGGGAAAAAAAAAGAGGACCTGATGCAAAGGGCTTAAGTGGAGAGCAAATGCTGTGAGAATGATTGGGGCGGGGAATGTATGGATGTGCTTTATACAATTGATGTATGTATATGTATGGATGGTGATAAGAGTTGTATGACTCCCTAATAAAATGTAAAAAGAGAAAAGGGGAAAAAAAAGATAAGCTGTGAAGGGAAATTAGTGAGTCTTAAACCTGTAAGAAGAGAAGTTCTCTTTTATTTTTTGTTTCCCCCTAAGACTTCACAAAATTCCTGGCATAAAGTAGTTGCTTAAAACATATTTCTTAAATAATGTTATCCAGAGGACTTCTCTTCTTCCCACTAATGCACAGGAATAGATCCTTTATTGGTAAAGACTACACACTCTTCTTGTACCTCAATAGCAGAAACCCAATGAGCACTGCTGACTGCTGGGAGCAAAGAACAGACACTATTTCAGCAATCTGGCAACACTGCTGTCCAAAAGGCAGTATGCAGGCCCTACTCTAGCTAAATGTGCGCGTATCCGTGCGCGCGCGCACACTCACACACACAGACGGAACATCAAACACGGGCGGGAAAACGGAATCAAAAGATGAGTGGAATTTTCCCATGAACTTTTTGAAGACCCTCACATATTCTTCTAGATGGGACTCAAACATCATGCTTTCATAAACATTTATCTGATAATACTTCTACCCCTAGTCAGGAGAAGAAAAGCATCACCTTCACACTTTCAGAATCTTCAGAACATCTATAAAACAGTACTTACAGTCAGTATTTTTTGTCAATTTTTTCATGTGATCTCTAAAGGAAAATTACAGCTTAGGAGTCAGAAAGACCTACTGTCAACTCTCACCTTCAGAACGTACTAGCTATGAAAGACTGGAAAATTAGGCTTCTGATCCTCAGGCTGATGTTTAAAGAATATAAATCAAATCACTAAAAATAAAATCATGTACCATAGAGACTGTTATTTCATGAACACTCAATATTCTGTATGCTTTCTTCTCTAGACCATCATTCTCAACCAGTGCTAATTTTGTTTTCCAGCGGACATTTGGCATAGTCTAAAGGCATTTTCGATTGACCCAATTAGGTAGGGGCCAGAGGGGTAGAGCCCAGAGATGCTGCTATAAACATCCTAAAATGTTCATGACACTTTTAAACCCATAAAAAATTACCTGGCACAAAATATTAATAGCTGCTAAATCTGAGAAACCCTACAGCAGACTTTAAAATAATTTCTTTATTCTTGTATCCTAATACACTCTAGTGCTCAATAATATATTCACTGAATAAAAGAATAAATTAATGATAAAACACACAAGGTATGGGGTTTTCCCTCAAAGATCTAATAATCAGGTAAAGAAATGACAGAATCTAACACAATATGAAAAGTGCTGAAATAGTGAATTTTTTCCCACAACACTATGTTCTCACAAAAGGATCGATTAACTAAAGGAAGGCATCCTTTTGTGTTGGGAAGTACAGCCAAAGAAAACACATTTCCCCAATCGAAGGCCTATTTAAAGAACAGATCCATTTCATCTTAACAAAACCCTGGGTGAGACTTAATATGAAGAGTGCAGGGAGGGAGCGCCAAAGGAAGGATAAAGAGGACATTTAAGACAAGCCGTACAAGCCATGCCAAGGGCATCGAGGCAGAGGAAATGACCCAATAGAATTGTGCAGACGAAACAGAGAGAGAAGAAATTACTAGAAACACAGACCTGTCCGTCAGTCTGATAACTTGCAAGGAATCTGCCCCCAGAAGGCAAGCAAATGATCATTTTATTAGATGCTTCTTTAAGACTCAAGTAGTATGAAAGAAAATAAAAGAATGGAAAATATATGATTATTCTAAATAATAAACACTAATCGCAATACGTCAAATAAATAAATTCCTATAGAAGTGACAAAGCAAACTGTAATGATTTATTTAATGAACCACAATTTCATAAGGTTAAGTGGTGCTCTTCTATTAGCTTTCAAAAATCAAAAATAGAAAGCAAAATCCCTTACAATACTCTCGTTTAATGTCACCAACTCAAAATAAACACATTACTTTAAAAAGTCATACTTGTTTAAGAATAATTGCTTGCTTGCAGAATTTCTGCGCAATATTTGCGACTTGCTGTATTTTGGCAGGGATAACAAAGCCAAGGGCTGAAAGTTGACGGACTTCTCTCAGAAGGACAACCAAACGATCTGAATAATGCACTTGTAATGATCCATCATTAGGATCCAGTTCCATAATGCGACTATTGGCCTCAATGCTACAAAACAAAATGAATTATTTTCAGTGTTCATGTTCTCTTTGATGAACAATAGTATTGTTTTTACAATTTCTTTTCAAGACCAAAATCTGATCAGCGTAAAGTGAAGAGAAAAAAAAATAGAGCTTTCAGGTTGTATTTTTTTCATTAAATTTGTTTTTTCCAATAGTATTGCACAATTCTTACCTTGGGAACAAAATGTGATATTCAAAATACATTATCACCTCAATATTTCAACCAGACATCTTCAAGGGTGGAAAAATCAATCTCTTAACCTTCAGCTCAAACTCAAAATTGTCATCACGTTCACATACAGAAAAAGCATTCTGATTCATTTCTTTTAAGGCACCTTAGATTTATTTTTAATCAGCTTGCTTGGTTCTTTAATATCTTAATATCTAATAGGAGTATAGATTTCAAATGTTCAAATCATTTTACCCTTTGTTTCACTAAGTATTGTCCTATCTCTGCATTTCATGTAAAGGTTGTAATGGCTAAATTTAATGTGATGTATTTCAATCAGTATGGATTGTGAACGTACTAAGCTAGGTTATGCATATGTATGGGATATATACTGTTTTCTTTTAGGATTACTTTTATACAATGTGCATTCTGTCAAGTCACTCACAATTAAGAGAGGTTCAGATTTTAGAAGTTAATGAAAGCTGGAGGGAGGGTGGGATGTAAAGTGGGAACCGATTAGAAGGATCTACATGTGACCTCCTCCTCCCTGGGGGATGCACAACAGAAAAGGGGGTGAAGGGAGATGTCAAGACAGTGCAAGGTATGATGAAATAATAATAATTTGGGGTTCTTGAGAGAGGGGGAGTGGAGAGGGAGGGGGAAAATGAGGAACGGATACCAAGGGCTCAAGCAGAAAGCAATGTTTTGAGAAGGATGATGGCAACAAATGTGCTTGACACAATGGATGTATGTGTAGATTGTGGTAAGAGTTGTACGAGCCGTTAATAAAAGGATTTTTTTTAAGTTAGTGAAAGCAAAGAACAGATCTACTTAGCCTGCTTAACATACAATATAAAGTATTTTGAAATGGCTTAAAATGATCATTTAAACGTAAACTTTCCTATATGAACCTAAAATCAGTTCAAAAACTATTACCTTAATCTTATTCACCCGAAAGCGATTTAGTTTCTACATCCCAGAATTTCCCAAAATGTGTTCCAAAGAACACTGATTCTACAGAACACTATTGGGTTATAAACCCAAAATGGAAAAAAGAAAAAAAAAAAGGTGGGAAAAGAAATTTTTAAAATCAAATGGGAAGCACTGTGTTGAACAAAGTGAAACTGGTGTCTCTCTACAGCAATTCTCGGACTTTTGTCATGCTACCCTAAAAGATGGACCTCAACACCACAGTGATAAACTCAGAAACCAAGCCCACTGGCATCGACTGGATCCCAATTCATGGTGGCACTATACAACAGTGGTTCTCAACCTGTGGGTCGCGACCCCTGTGGGGGTCAAATGACCCTTTCACAGGGGTCACCTAAGACCATCAGAAAACACGTATTTCCGATGGTCTTAAGAACCAACACACCACTCCTCTATCCATCTTCAGGTAGGTCCGCCCACATGCAGATACACCTACATGAGTACCCAGTGTGAAGACTGTTACCCATGCTACACCATGCTTCAAGACAAAATTGCATTATTTGCAATTAGAAATAAATATTTCACAATATATAATTACATATTGTTTTGTGATTAATCACTATGCTTTAGTTATGTTCAATTTGTAACATTAAAAATACATCCTGCATCAGCTATTTATATGACAATTCATAACAGTAGCAAAATTACAGTTATGAAGTAGCAACAAAAATAATGTTATGGTTGGGGGTCAACACAACATGAGGAACTGTATTTAAGGGTCGCAGCATTAGGAATGTTGAGAACCACTGCTATATAGGATTTCCAGGACTGTAAATTTACATAGAAGCAGGCAGTCTCATCTCTCTCCCTTGAAGCAGCTGGTGAGTTTGAACTGCCAACCTTGAAATTAGCAGCCTAGCCCCTAACCCACTGAACCAACATTCCTTCACTGTACTGTAGAGAGCGCAAATATTCAGGGTTCCTTCACCGCACTGATAGCGTGTACAAATGTTCTTTGGTTTCTTTTTTCTTTTCTGGAGCATCCTTCAAGTATCCTCAACACAGAAGGGAATAAAACTAAACAGCCTTGCCCTTCAAAAACAGTAACAAGTGTAATGGTTCCCGGAGGCGGGGCGGGGCAGGAGGGGTATGGAACAGGGAGCTGATAACACTGATGGCTGTATAACCCCACTCAATGAGATTGAACAATAGAATTGTATGTGAATGGATATATTGGATTGTGTAAGATATGGCCAAAAAAAAAACCTATTATAGGGGGAAAATTAAATAAATAAGGGTTCCTGCGGCTAAGGTGGGAGGAAGAAGGGCATAAAGGGGAGCTGATATCAAGAAGGAAGAAACGTTTTTAAACAGATTGTGACCCCAATAGTACAATACTGCTTGATGTGATGTGACTGAAGTATGGACTGTTAGGATACCTGTAAGAGCTCCCAAAAAAGATTAAAAGTTTTTTTTAAAAAAGCTAAATGTATTAATGTTAGATTCACTGCACATTAGCACCTTTTAATTCCTCTATTCTTTCTCTAAAAACAGAATTCCAGATAGGAAGGATCTTCAAATTTTTGGACGGACAATTCCATTATTTCTCCACAAATATTTTATTTTATTTTTGGAGAAAATACACAAAGCAAAATGCACGGCCATACAAGTTTTAGATACAATCATCTGTGCATTGGTTACATTCACATCGTAATTGTCCTCGGCATTTTTTCCTAATTACCCACAAACCTTCTGAAGTCTTCTCATATAGAAAATAAAAATAAAATTATTCTTTCCATTTAAGAAGCTACCATCTCTAGCTTAACGTGGCCTTTGTAGGCCCACTGATAAAATCAATTTCGTATCACAAATTTACTTAAAGAAAGCCACTGTGTCCTTCTAAGAATACAGACCATAATATACTGTGGTGAGGTAGCCTGTGGTGCAAAGAAACAATCATTTTCTTGGACCACCTACTTTAAAATCGCAATCATACAATTAGATTAACCAATTAAAGTAGGTTCAATACAGTTTAAATAAGACAGAACATATGTGAATAGCAGTGACAGAAACCATGGAAAAGAAAAAAATCTAATTTTAAGAAATGGAATCTACGGCTCTGGAAAACAGACATCAGAAGCAAGGGAAAGCAGTCAACTATTTCATGAAGGTTCCCAACTTCAATGACTTAAAAAGGCATGATCTGAAGGTAACCACGATCACCAACATACAGCAAACATAAAAGGAGAACCAGCAAGCCTAGAAAAAGTAACAAGTCTGGAAGAATAATTACATCTTCCCTTTGGAGTCAAAACATAACAAAGATTTCTGTGCAAGTTTCACTAGTTAAATGTGTAGACTTACCACAAACCAGATCTGGAATCAGATATACCTGACTGAATATCTCTGGACCAATCATCAAATTGTTCTTGTTCATAAAGCTTAAATTGATCTGAAAGATCTTCAGCACTACGATGGAAGGATCGAAATCCTGACAAGTCAGATAAAAGAGCTTCTGCAATCTTGATCGTATCATCTACCTGAAAAGTCAGATGAGAAAAATATACATTGCTTAAAGTCTAACAAAATTGACACAAGATAATGAGCCCGTTTCTCTGATCTGTGTGTAAAAATATCACACTTCATAACAACAAAGACACAAGAGCAGAGAGCACATACAGGTACAGGACCCCGAGAAGGTTCATAAAGATGTGTGTCCCATTGACTTTCAGAAAAAGAAGCAAAACTTGGCCCACAGCTACCAATGCTATGGTTCAACTTAGCATCAAATAAGAATTAGATCAACTTGATCAAGAATTCAGGGAGAAAAGTGTTTTCCCTCCTCAAATGAACACTGTAGCAACCTGCAAAGCTGACCAATAAAATCACGCAGGATGGACTAGAAAAGAAAGCCTCAAAAATATAAACTTTTAATCATTAAAACTATAGAACAGATGATTCTTTGTAATAATACATGTGCTCTTGCTATTAATCACATACAATTATCAATCAATATTTACGAGTCTAACGCAAGGCACTGAGTCATATACTAGTTAGTAATGCACAGGATTCTGACACCGATTTTAAAGTGACCAGAGAGTCATTTACACCTGAGCCAATGCCATAATTACCTATCGCTCTTCCTTTCAACCTGAAGTAATTTAGCTCTGCAAATAGATCTTGCAGCTATCAACATTTTTAAATGCTGTATTTTCAAAGGATTTTTAATAGTGTAAAGACGTTTTCATCCTGAACACAAAGTTTTAAGTAGACATGAGGAATGCCAAGTGATTTGACAAGTACCTATACACAAGAGTGAAGCAAAAATCATCAGAACTTCCTCAGCACACTTTTTCAAATGCTTGCATTTAACATGAAAATCAGATGGCTTTGCCGGGAAAAACTAAATATTTTTAATGTTCTGACTACAGTTCTAGAGTGCCTTTACAAGGTCATAATTGATCCCATTTTAAAATTAGCATTCAAATTTTATTAAAACCCGTACCTTCAGCTCCAACTGGCGGACCCAAACTATATTATTGACAACTTCTGACAAATTTTTCCCCGAAAGAGGTCCAGATGTATCACCAGGAATTCCTCGGCACCGATTCTCAAAGTCTATTCGAAAATCTATAATATATAATTCAAATAAGATGATTATACACATTAAGCAAAAGTTTCCTAAGTGTCTTACATAAATCAAGCCTACATAAAATGTTGCAGAGACAAAGATAGTTGAGTCAAACGCTCAAGGTTCTTGTGATGTATCCAATGAAGAGGAGGAAAATAAGATGCTAGTCCAATAATGTCTTTCATAGAAAAATCACCATGTTTTCACACAAACACCATACAACATATGGTATTTACCAACAATACGATCCCCTCAATCATTACCTCTTCAAGATGTTTTACATGTGTGCACATTATTTCTGTATGAGCACTCTTGTGTATGCACTACTTACATGGCAGTTACACACAAAAATATGGCAGTAAACTACTTTTCAGTATATACAGGTCAGAATATGTAGCTTTAATTTGACGACATACAATAAGAAATAAGTAAACTGCTATCGGAAGCACTATAATCTCCAGTAAACGCTTACCTTTAACAGAGTCCACAAGTCTTGCCAGTAACGTTTCCCTTTCTAATATTAACTCTTGGCTAATAGTTGGACGCTTCACCAACTCTTTGTATTTCAGAAATGTCTGAAGAAGCTAATAGAAAATAAACCAAGTGTAGGTTCATCACAAATATTCAACTTAGTAAATACATACAGAGTTCCTAAAATAGCTTAAGGGAGTTAGTTTACCTGCTGTGGGCTGTCTTGAATTTCTGAAATATAACTTTTCAACTTTGCTGCAACTTTTTGTTCTGCAGGTGCAACGATTTTTCCGTATTGAGAGACTGCAGCTTTCCACAGAGGCTAAAACAAATTGACAACCATTGACCTTGATATGCTGGAGTGTATTATTTGTAAAAGTAATAGCACAAACAGGAAATGATATGACTACATTCATACATATATACTCAACCTCAGTATATGGATTGTATTGCAGAGGATTCAGACCAGCAAAAGGCTCAAACACTCGAGCCAGGCCTATGATTTTCTCTTCGCTGGCAGGTAAAAAGTAAAGAAGTTTCTCATTAATTGTTCTAACAGCCAAGATCTAAAACATAAAATAATAAAACAATAAATTATATGTTAAAATCTGGATAAAAAACTGGCTAGAAGTCTAGTAATAGGCAATAATTCAGCATTCTATTCATTAATAATCATATGACCATCATACGTCAATGTACTTAATCTGATGAAAATATATAAAATCTAAGTATTTTAAAACTGTTTATAATAATTATTTATAAACTATCAAGGGACCAGGGGTGGGATCGGGGAGGGAGGGGGATGGGGGGAAAAAAAGGGAAACCGAGCTGATTCCAGGAACCCAAGTGGAAGGTGAATTATGAGAGTGACGAGTGCAACGAATGTATAAGGGTGCTTTGCTCATTTGATGTATGTACAGATTGTGATAAGAACCTTATGAGCCCCAATAAAAAGATTAAAAAAAACTTTAAAATTGTTTTAAAGTCTATCTTCCTTAATATAGTAAAAATATTTTTTCATTATTTTACGTTAGATAACACTTCTAGTAAGTTATATCTTAACAGCCTGCTATAGTTTATTGTGCCAGCCTGGCCGATAAACACAAATAGGATTAACTGAAGGGCAAAGGGATAAATGGCTCGGTGAGCCTCGCCTTGGTTGTTCTGTGCCTCAGTTTAAAGGGGTACACTACCTGTGGGATGCCTAGCCTGTGGACTGTGCCGCTGTAAGTTGAGGTCCCTTTAAGCCCACACAATTGGAATGTTCATCTCTGGAGCTGGGGACTGACAGTTGATGACAGCTGGGGACCTGCCTTGCTGTTTGCTGCCTGGGTATATATAGCCCAGCTCTCTCTACAGAAGGGGACTGGCAACTGGCAGCTCTCAAGCCTTGAATGACTGCTAGTGTCTCACTGCTTTATAATTTAACTGTTAATTTCTTGTATTATCTATCTGTATATAGTTTAATGGTTTATTTCTTGAATTATATATCTATCTTTATAAATATATTTATATATAATTACTAGCAATCTGGTTTGTCTCTCTAGAGAACCCTGTCCAATACACAGCCCTATTATGTATAATTTACAAGGAATTGAAAAACAAATATCATCATACTTAAAATTCCACCAACAATCAAAAAGTCTAGTAAAAATGCTATAATCTTTCATCTGAGTTGGAAATACTTGTATGAAGTTATGATTTTATTTTTCTCACTCTAAGTAAAATTGAAAAAACAAAGTACACATTAAGTAAGTCAACCTACTGAAAACGCCTAAAACACTAGTAACTATCTATGTAACAGTTAGCACCTCCACAACCAGGTCATTGCTGCTAAGTATCATTTCCCACTATTAAACTCCAGGTACCTTGCAGAAATGACTCATTCCAAATATGGGACTCAAAATGTACATCAAAGGAGTATTACTATCATGTCAAAGTGACACAACAGCTAATCTATGGGGCCCTCCCTCACTGCCGAAAGATGGAACGATTTGAGAATAATGGTAACATTAACTAACAAAAACAGAAAATATACAATTCAATTCCATGAGTTCATGAAATAGCTATAATAATGTACCTGTTAATTAAGGAACTGACTGCAACATTAACTCATTGTTCTGAAATTTGATAGCTGAAAGAACCAGCTGTCTACACTGACATTCCGCTATGTGTTTTATCTCAGACACCTCCAAAGTTGATGAAAAAAAGTTATTCTATGTGAAAAAAATCCTAACTAACAAATGCAGAGAGAGTGATAGAAGTAGAAAACTCTACTTCTGCAACCCTGTGTGATAGGCAAGCAGCCCTGGTGGCACCACAAGTAGATGAAGCTCGGGGCCACTAAACCCGGCCATTCCATGAAGTTACCTGCTTCTGCCAAGCTGCACAGCCTCAGAAACCCACAGAGCAGTTCTGCTTAGTCCTGAAGGGTCACCATGGGTTGGAATGAACTCAATGGCAATGAGTTTGGTCTCTTGGTTTGGGATCATCAATGGCTGAGGGAAACATTATCATGAAGTGGGGTCATAGCAAAGATCTTCATATGTTTGAAATATATCATGTGCCTGAAATACATATTCCAAACTCACTGTATTGTGGCCATTGGTACTCTTAGTGACCCTACAAGACAGAGTAGAACTGGCCCTTTGGATCTGTGAGACTCCAAGTGGACAGCTTCATTTCTCTATCATACCGTGAATGGTGGGTTCAAACTACTGACGTTGAAAGCATATATTGTGGCTTGGTTTGATAAATATTCCAGAGAAAAAGTGGGACAGAGAGGGGCAAACAGCGAAGGAGCGATAACTGAAAAAATACCATGGCTATTAAAAAAAGAATACATGGGCATCCATTACACTAGTTTCCTTTAGGACATGCTTGAAATTTCCCATAGTCCCTTCAAGCTAAATATTGAAAGTCTACATTGAAACACTTTAAGTAAATGAAGCAGCTGTTTCAAGTACGTCTACAAACAAACACACACACACACACACAGCGACCATCAAGGCCATACCAACTAACAGGGACCCATTAGTATAAGAACAGAAGTGTACTTGGAGGGTTACCAATGGCTGATTTGGGGGAAGTAGCTAGCCAGGCCTTCTTTTCGAAGCACTTTTAGGTAGACTCAAACTTGCAACCTTTCAGTTAGCAGCTAAATGCATCGACTGTTTGCACCAACCAGGGATTTCCAATTAGCAAACCCTACAATATTACCCTGCCATAAAAAAGATTTCAGGATTAAATAGAACAAATGAGTTTCCACACAGGACCAAGTAGACTATCATTTCATAGCAAAGAATGAAATAGAAATATACAACTTACAACCTGACATTCACATATCAAAGTAAAGGGGGGGGGTGTCATGATTATGCGTTGGCCTGCTACTCTCAAGGTCAGCAGTTCGAAACCACTAGCCACTCCGTAGGACAAGGCTTTCTACGCTGGTAAAGAGTTACAGTCTGTAAAGAGGCAGTTCTGCCTGTCCCCTAGGGTCACTATGCGTCAGAATCTACTCCGTGGCAATGAGCTTGATTTTTAATTTTTTTAATTGGGTGGAGGGTTTTTGGTTGGGTTTTTTTTCGGAAGCACCTTGCACTTCATCCCATGATTGCCATAAGTCATCTCACACCAACTGTAACTCTTGTTCCCACCCTGGACTATAAATAGCTTCCATCAGATGTGTTACCAGCTACAGAGGCTGTCAAGTCGATCCCAATGTCCAGTGACCGCGTGCATGTCAGTGAACGGAAATGTGCTCCCTGAGCCCATCAAAAGCTGATTTTTCACAAGTAGGTGCAAGACTTTTCTTCTCAATCAGATGTGTAATGCTTGTCAATTATAAAAGTTTCACAAAAAAGGGAAATCTACTTCACACTTAGGCACAAACATCTAAATAATCGAATGCATACCTCTTCAAAGCGTTTGCCAAGTTTGTCGAGTGCTTCAGGGAAATATTTTTCATTTTTCCACGGATGAGGAACGTAGCGTTGCCAGACTTGACCTGTCAGGTGATTACACACTATCACCCACTGTTCACAAATTGAAATACCAGCTCTCAGATTTTCTTTCACCAGGTAATAAGGGTCTTCCCAGAGGTTCACTGTTCCCAACTTTTTCTGAACAAACCTTCCAAAGGAGCCACCTGAAAACAAGATGAAATAGAGATATAAATAAAAATAAAGTTACTGAAGACTAGTTATAGAAGTGGTAGGTTTATGACAAAACTGAATCATGTACAAATTATGAAGCTAAAAATGCTTGAATGCAAAGCATACCCTTAGACTACCAATCAATGACCCTTCCATATTATTTACATACAAATCAGTTTTAAGTACAAACATTAGTTTGCATTTTTGTATTTTTCAATACATCAAGGACACCTTTCAAGCTCAGGACCATGGTCTTGGGGGGCACCAAGGTCACTTGGCACAGCCTAGTCTACAAAAATAATGCTCTCCATCCTACTTTGAAGAGCAGTGACTGGGGTCTTAAAAGCTCCTGAGCAGCTTTCTAAGGTACAAACATTGGTTCCTCTCTGCCCAGAAAAAAAAATGAGAGTGAAGAAAATTGAAGACACATAGGAACAATTAGTTCGGTCAACTAGTGGACCATTCAAACACCGTCTCCACAACACTTAGACCTGAAATGAGATGGCACCCAGCGGACATTACAAGCCACTACTACAAACTGCTATGAAAGGTATATTAAAAGGTCTTGCATAAAGTGGGAGAAAGTGTGCAGCAAAATTCAAAGTCCGGACTTATTGGTCAGCTAGAAACTGATAGAACCCCCAAGACGATGGCCCTTAGTCACCTTTCAGGTCTGGAATTGAAACCCTACGACTCAGGTTTTCGTTAAACCATGGATATGCTTATGTACACACCTTTCAAAAAATCACCCACATGAGATCAAAAGTGCAGTATTTAGCCAAGGACTAAGTTAAGAAGGGTTAGGGAAGGGACTAAATATCTTTCAATTTAGTTGTATTAACAGTCAAAGAATTTGGCACATATGGTTTAAGTTCATCTAGTAACTATAAATATCTACTGAAATAATCTGATTTGTTTTAAAAGTCACTTCAAGTCACAATTACTACATTAAGTAGCATAGTACATAAGTGTTTCAAAGAAAATTATAAACAAGCGATGGCAAATTAGGAAGAGGTATATACAGGAACTCTGCCTAATAATTCTTCTGGAAATCTAAAACTGCTTGATAAATCAAAGTGTACTAAAAAATGGAGGGGGTGGGAAGACAAGCTTCCCAGAATTACACGTTTTCTTTTTATTACTAATTGGGATTTAATACATATATCATTTCAAAGTTCAATCATGTCAAACAGAATTGTACACTTGCTACCACAATCAGTTTCCAAACATTCTTTTTCTCCTTGGACTCCTTGACATCGTCTCCCTTTTACCCACCCCACCCCACCACTGTAACAAGCCCACCCCCACCCCCAAAACTCTTATTCCACTAGCTGTTCCTATAGGTTCGTCAATCCTGGGGTTCATATACCAAAACACATAAAGTGTACATAGCACAACTTCATGAAGGTGAACTCGAAAGACATAATGCCTCTGACATACATCCTAATATGAACAAACAAAACACAATACAACTTTTGTTTTTTATGTTGAAAACCAGATCAGGTCCAGCATACATCAGAGAGGGAAATCAACTGACGAAGTTTTAACTGATCAAGTCAGATTTATGCTTTTGATCTTCTAAACTCATCTTGCCAGTACACTCTTTTTGGTAACCGCTTTCCTCCCAGCCCTCAACCGTGCATCTAGTTCACTGGAGGCTTGTTTCAAATGAATCTTGAGCTCACACTGTCGCCCATAGCCTTCTGCAAACCGATTCTCACAATTTAGGCTCTGATAATTCAACATCTCCTTCAACCTCGGATTATATGGTTTATAATCCTTTGGTGACTGATGATGGTGTGCTTCTTCCATGTGGACTTAGTTGGCATCTCCCTTAGATAGCTGCTTGTTTGGAGACAAGCCTTTTAGACCCATGATGCTATTTATCTGATAGCCAGGCACCAGCTAATTTCTTTGCCACATTTTGCTGTAGTACCCTAATTTTCTGTGTTCATTCCAGAGGGTGAGTATCGAGCAGGGCCATGATATAAGTAAAAATTTTTCGCAAGTTGGAGCTAGGAGTTAGTGTGAGCCCAAAACCCATTCCCGGATCTATGTTTTGTTTTTGTTTTTTAATTTATTTAGTATTAAATTGGGAGTTAATACATAGATCATATCATTCCATAGTTCAAGCACAATTGTACAATTGCTTCTACAGTTTCCAAAAATAGATCATATCATTCCGTAGTTCAATCATGTCAAGCACAATTGTACAATTGCTTGCAGTTTCCAAAAATACTTTTTCTTCCTGGACTCCTTGACACCGTCTCCCTTTTACCCCACCACCCCTGTACCACCCCCATCCCCGACTACCACCCAAACCCTTATTCTACTTGCTGTCCCTACAGGTTCATCAATCCTGGGTTTCATTTACCAAAAAACAGAAAAACCTGTAACACAACTAACTACTACCTATGATGTCTAAGAGATGCAGCATTCGTGACTCGGGATAATGGTCATGATCTGTTTGTCTCCACACGTCATCAACAACATCTCGAGTAGTCTCTACCAAGTCAACAACTTCCAGCAAGGAGAGGCTGTCCAAGTTATAAAACTCCTAAAACAGAAATGTATTCATTTTTAAGCATGATCACATTTCTAAGTTAGATAATAGTTAAAATGTTCTCAGCCTTTTCTCAGCTGCTCACAATCCTAACATCTGCCATATTTTCTTTTCTTTCAAACACATATTACACCTCTTTATACAACCCACAATTTCTTTCTCAAATATATATATTATGAAATCAAAAAGAAAAATAATTGTATAAAGTATTAATTTATGTACCCCCTGGATATCACTGACTTTAAACTTGCACTTATTTATTCCCCCACTGACGTGCCTTAAATCCACATATACACTACTCACTGTAGTTGGTATATGCTTGATTCAAACATTTTGTTATGCTAATAATATTATCATAGTAAACGTTTTATTATCCCATATTTTATCATTGCTTAAAAAGAGTCTAAAACCAATATTACTGCAATAATATTGAGACTGAGTAGAAAATTACTCAATTTGAGTTTTCAAAGAATAGATTTTTTTTCTCACCATACTTAAAATGGTCATTTATTTACAATATGTGGATACAAGGAATAACCTATCACGTATATATGAAATTCAAAATTTAAAACTACATATTTCAGAAGCTATTATCTCTTCATAGATAAACCCTTATTAATGAAATTAATTTTCTTTTGTCCTGTCTGCTGAAAAGGGAACACATTTTTTAGAAAATATCTACTAAAGATTAAAATTGTATTCTTTTCAGAGATTTTCATTTCTAAGTTGTACTCAATTTACATACATATCTTTAGTAAATCTTCCAAAAATGAAGGACTTAGTTGGCCACAAAACATCAAATGACTGTAAAACAGGTAAACCTAGCGAAAATTGAATTGTACAGTATATTCATAAGCTTGATAAGTAACAATGTATAAACTACATACTCTCGCAACTGTTTCAAATAATTCTTTAAAATAACTGGCTCTTTCTCTACTAATTTGTTTATTTCCACGGTGAGCTTGTTCTATCCAAAACTGGAACTCATCACTTGGGGTAAGAATTCCTGAAAAATGAAGAAGAAAAAAAAATCATCAGCAAAGCCAGAGAGTAGTCTGATTAAAGTGAAAAGCCAGAAATTAGTCTGATTCATTCACTGATTTTTAAGCAAAATTTAAAAATTTAGAAGACTATGCTATAAAAATGAGGTACACATAGTCTAGAACGTCCACCAAAGGCACAGTTACAAAAGCTTTTGTTTAAGAGATCAAGCCTGTCTGATGGATGTAAGCAAGGACCAAAGCAGTTGAGACTCAGGGGGAACAAGAGAAATAGGAAAGAACACTGTCTGCCTGTTTGTTAGAAGTCTGTGGCCAAGAAACAAGCCAAAGGAGCTACAGCTCTTGTCTTCTAAGAAAAGGCCAGTTCAGAGATAAGCAGAACTCTAGGATAGACCACCGGTAGCAGGTCCCACTGTGTAAAGTGGTGGGCCAGAGCCTCCTAGATTTCAGAATTGGCCCTTCACCAACTTGGTTTTGGAGTGTAGGGATGTTGTTCGTTAATGCCGTGGAACTTGGGCTGCCGTGCCCAAGTATCAGAGGAACATGGCCTTCCAGGTCAGAGAAGTGGAGTCTCCATTCAGATGACCTAGGAAAAGGGGGCTGCCCACAGCTGAGGGAGTAGTTACCATCGCAGTAAGGGCAAGGGCTCAATCATACAGACTCAGAAAGGAGACAGTTATTTTTAAGCTTTAGGCGCTAATGCAATTTATTCTTCAGGATTTGGACTTGCTTGGTGTCTATTATCCTTCTTTCGCTCCAATTTCTCCAATTTGTCACGCAAATGACCACGTTGTACCTATTAGATCATTATGCTTTGGAAGCAAACGACTTGTAGTCTAGATGTCAAAGGTTCACAGATAGAGGGGAATTTCGTCCCAGGTGAAATTTGGACTTGGGGTTGATTTAAGGCTATCAGAATGATGATGCCACGAGGTGCGTGTATTTGCATGTGTCAAGGTTTTTCTTGGGGGAATAGGGGGAGATGCGGGCGTGAAGGGGTGATAAAAGGTGAAATGTTATAGACTGAATCATCTTTAAAAAATAATGTATTCTAGATCCAAAGAGGAGCCCTGGTGGCCACAGTGGTTACGTGTTGAGCTGCTGACTGCAAGGTCAGCGGTGGAAAACCACCAGCGGCTCAGGACTTTCTACTCCAGTAAAGAGTTACAGTCTTCAAACCTCACGGGGGAGTTCTACACTGTCCGGCAGGGTCGCTGAGTCAGCATCAACGCCAGGGTAGTGAGTTAGTCTTTTTGTTTTGGTAGGTACTAGCCTCTTTGCCTGTGGTTAGATCCCACTGAGAGATGGGTTGTCTTTGTTATGTTAAAGAGGCGGGATTATTGTACCAATGTACAAGAGTTGATATCTTTTGAGATAAAAGAGGTTATAGATGCAAGAGTAATTAGCATAGAAAGACAAAAAAGATGTAGAACCTCATAGGACAGGAAACTCAAGAGATGAGGATCACATGGAGATCTGGAGGGCTAGCAGTTGGATACCACCCGCAGGTTCAAGCTTGTAAACTCATTTGGCCTTTTTTAGAAAACAAAAAAATTACTCAGTACCCACCAGGCAATTAAATACTTTTGTTGTACAGACCATCATCCAAGATAAAGTGCAAATATCTGTGCAGGCCCCTGAATTGTTCTAGCGCCCCCCAGAGGCGGTATCACCCATGGTGGGAAATACGGATTCATAGATTGGGAAAACACAAGAGCAGTTCTACTTTGCCCTGTATGGTCACTTTGAGTTGTAATTGAGAGCACACAGTGAGAAAAAAGCCTTACGCTAGGGTCAGTATCCTAAATTCAAATTCAAGCCTCCTAAATTTTAAGAAAATAGGATTCTTTGTTAAATTCATCCACTCCTGGTATTTCTACTTTAGCAATACCTGGTAACTAAGAGTGGAAACCGGAAGACATGGAGTTGCCTGCGTAGGGAACAAATGCGTGTCCAACAACTCAAAATGTCCACTATCCTGCGCAACACGAAAGATTACAAAGCCCCTTAAGTGATGATGTGGGGGTTAGAAATAAATTTTGGAAAATCAGAAAATTTTTAAACATGGAATTTGTGAGTAATTACTAACTAGAATTATAATTTAATCATTAATGTTGTCACTTAAATTTCAAAATATAAACAAATTAAACTGTTATTTTTACTTTTGTTTTCAATTTTTCAGCATAGGAGATTCACTGGAAAACCTAGTCACATGCTACAAATAAGCCCAGGAGTCTTTCCATATGTGTTGTTGTTGTGAGGTGCCGCCATGGAGGTTCCAAATCACAGCAACCCCATGGACAACAGCAGGGACAACATGCTTCCCACCCGATGCCATGTTCGAGCTCGTCACTGCAGTCACTGTGTCCATCCACTTCCTTCAGGGTCCTCTTTGTCGCTGACCCTTGACTTTGCCAAGCATCATGTCCTTTCCGTGGACTGGTCTCCTGATAACATGTCTAAAGTCTGTGAGACGGAGTCTTGCCATCCCCACTTCTAACGTGCATTCTGGCTCTACTTCTTCTAAGACAGAGCTGCTTGTTCTTCTGGAAACCCATGGTAGCTTCAAGATTCTTCACCAGTACCATAGTTCAAATGCATCACTTCTTCCTCAGCTTCCTTATTCAATGCCTAACCTTCACATGTAGATGAGGAGACTGAAAATGCCATGACTTAGGTCAGACACACACCTTAGCCTTCAAAGTAACAATATTGCTTGTAAGAGGGCTTGTGCAGCAAATTTACCTAAAGAAATCCATCTTTTGATCTCTTGACTGCTGCTTCCAAGAGCATTGATTGTGGATCCAAGCAAGACAAAATCATTGGCTACTTCCATCTTTTCTCCACTTCAACATGGTACTATTGGTCCAGTTGTGAGGATTTGGGTTTTCTTTACATTGAGTTGTAATCCACACTGAAGGATGCATTCAGCAAGTGCTTCAAGTCCTCCTCACTTTCAGCAAGCAAGGTTCTGTCATCTGCCTATCAAAGGTTGTTGATAATCCCACCTCTGATCCTGATGCCACATTTTTCTTCAGACAGTCCACCTTCGTTGATTACCACATACAGAGTTGAATAATAAAATGCTGACACCTTTCTTGAATTTAAACATGCAGTGTTTTCTTCTTATATTTGCACAACTGCCTCTTGCTCCATATACAGATTAGATTCTGCATGAGCACAATTAAGTACTCTCGAATATTCATTCTGCTCAAGCCTATCCCTAGTTTGTAATGATCTATCGGCTCCTAAAGCTACTTTACTAGTCAAGGAAAGTACAAAACTATACTTTTAAATAATGATTAGAATAATACATGATTAAATAATGATTAGGGTAATATATTTCACATTATCAATCACATGATAATAATTTACCTATTGCTACAATAATAGTATAATTAGATAACTTCATAAAATACATTCTAAAATAAAAGTTGTCGATCTATTATCTGTGCAAAGTATACAATTATTTTGTCTGTGAATCACACTGTATTAAAGATTATAATTTCTTCTTTTATAAATCAGAAAAGCTCCAAATGTGTAAAAAATCTATGAAAGAATATATCTACTTACTAATGTACAGAAATAATGAAATGAATAATGTAATGAAATAATCACTTTGTATTCGATTAAGCTATAATCATGTACCTCGTATGTCATCTTCCTTAAATTTCATTTTTGATAAGTTAATGTCTGATCTTCGTAGAACTATACCCAAACCAGCTTCTAATTCGCTCAAAAGATTCTGAAGTTTGGGATCAAAGTTTCTGCTCCAATCCTGATCCTACGTAAAAACAGACAAAAGCAACCATTGAATAAAATCTAGCCAATCAAAAAATGACTTCCTATAGCACTGTCTAGAAACTAAGTTCACATATGGCGGCCTCCGTCAAAGACTACTCCTATCTCTAGTTCATATAGGTAGAGAGACTGAAGGAACGGGTAGACTTCAGAGGACGGGGTAATCCTCTTAGAAGTTAAAATTTTATACAGATTCTTTAATATATAGATGTGAAGAGCTACTGTGGGTTGTGTTCTTTTAACCTTCCTCTAATATTTCTATTTGCTACAACTAAACTTATTCCAAAACTAAAAAATTGAGAATATTTTTATTAAAAGGCTAAGTTAATACCACTGATTAAAAGGAAAATTATTAATGTCATTAACAATAAATTGTTAAGTATTACCTATAGTTATTGGCATTAGCAGATTCAATTTAATATTACAATGTTACCATTATTTTTATTAATATTAGAAAATTGGTATTAGAATGTTCATTTCGACAAAGCATTTGTTAAAATACTCGGTACAAGAACCATCATCACAGAGCTACTTCCATGTACTCACCTTTAACAACATCGGTGCAAACACTTGGCGTACAGCCTGATAAAGAGAACTGATAGGTGACTCCAGCATGGATGAAACAAGAATGTTATCATGTAGATTCTGGTCAGTAATCACTTCAGGTCGCAACTTGAAAAACACCAACACTTTATCTTTTGTGTCGCCAAAATCAACCTAAATATGATAAACAGAGTATTGTTAATGATATCTTTGTAAATTTTAATGCTTGGAAGAAATGCTAGATTACATTGTTGAATCATTGTAATCATACCCCATAGGAAAAATTAATTCTAGAATATATTTTTAAGTCTATCTTGGTTTATTAAGAATATCTCGGTTTAAAATGATAGCAACATAAGCACAAATGCGCTTGACACAATGGATGGATTAACAGAAAGCACTATAAAAACATTGTTGGCATATACTATTAACCACTCCAGCTAATTCTGAAACACTGCAGCTCAAAGCTCTGTGACCCACATACACATTGATGGGTGCTTTATTTCTCTACTATACCCAAAACTTGTTGGCTATACTCCCTCATCTGCAACTAGCACTCAAAATGATGTCTTTTAAATTGTTTATAAATTTAAATGTGGAAACTAACATCAAGCTCCTCAAATCGAATAATTTCAAGGTATGATATAGCTAGACCATTTGCATTTAGACTGGGTGAACTGACGATGAGGATGGCACCGGACGGAGCAGTGTTTGGTTCTGTTGTGCACAGGGTTGAAAGGAGTCACAAGAGACCCAAAGGCGCCTAACAACACCTGTTTAAAGTAGGTCAGTTTATCGTCTTTAGTTCATCTGCTCAAAGGAGATCATGGCAGCACACACTCATTTTCACAGTATTCTCAGTTATTCTCCAGGAGGAGAACTCTGTGCATTAAGAGGCTGTCAAACAAGAGTACTGCTATTTGTGACGACCATCTTGGAGATGAAACATGTTCATGTTACTCTTCTTTTTTCTGGACCATTACAGTTTTTGGTCAGTGGGAAGGGGCTGCGCTCTATGTTGCCACATTTCTGCAAATTGTCATTTTCACATACATGCAAAATTCTGCTAGTGTCTGGGGTCTTAAAGACTTGAAGGTAAACAAGCGGCCATCTAGCTGGGAAACAACAAAGCCCACATAGAAGAAGCACACCAGCCTGTGTGATCACGAGGTGTCCAAGGGATCAGGTATCAGGCATCAAAGACCAAAATATCATATGCGTGAAAATGGGGGAGTGTAGAGTAGGGACCCAAAGCCCATCTGTAGGTAACTGGACATCCCCTTACAGAAGGGACGAGGGGGGGGACACAAGCCAGTCATGGTACAGCATAGCAACGATAAAGCATACAATTTTCCTCTAGTTCTTTTTTTTTAATAGGAGTATATTATTTTTTATTTCTTTTTCCCAGTGTCTATTTTTTAAAGATTTTTTTAAAATAATGTTATTGGGGGCTCATACAACTCTTATAACAATCCATACATATATACATATAAATCAATTATGTAAAGCACATTGTACATTCATTGCCCTCATCATTCTCAAAACATTTGCTCTCCACTTAAGCCCTTGGCATCAGCTCATTCCCCCCTCCCTTATGAAACCTTGTTCATTTATAAATTATTATTTTGTAATATCTTTCACTGTCTGACGTCTCCCTTCAACCAATTTTCTGTTGTCCATCCCCCAGGGAGGGGATTATACCCTCCACTATCATGATCCCAATTCTACCTCACAAATCTGGCTAGACTAGAGATTGCATACAGGTACAGATAGGAATCCAGGACAGATGATCCCTTCAGGACCAGTGCTGAGTGGTGATACTGGGAAGGTGAGATAGAAAGGGGAAACTGATTACTAGGATCTACATATAACCTCTTCCCTGGGGGACGGACAACAGAAAAGTGGTGGAGACGTCTGACTATGTAAGATATGACAAAACAATAATTTATAAATTATCAAGGGTTCATGAGGGGAGAGTGGAGCAGAGAGGGAGTGGGGGAAATGAGTTGCTGATACCAAGGGCCTCAAGTGGAAAGCAAATGCTTTGAGAATTATGAGGGCAACAAATGTACAAAAGTGCTTGACACAATGGATGGATGGATGGATTGTGATAAGAGTTGTATGAGCCCCCAGTAAAATGATTTTTTAATTCTGCTAAAATGATGGTGTCATTCCAATGAAAACGTGGTAAAACAAACTGCATATATGTCTTTAACTTTTTTAATATTTATTATTAAAAATTATCTTTAAAAATTTATCTAAAAAAATTCCAAAACCACCTACTTGTTATTTTGCATTGACAACAAGAACTAGAGTCACGTGCATCGTCAGCTTTGGCTTTGACCTGGTCATGGGCTTTGACCTGGTCAAAGAGCGTTAGAGCAAGGGACCAATTGTCCACGGCCTCTCCGGTTCCAAGACGCCTTGGTGGTACAGTGGGTATGCCTTGGGCTGTAATGCGCATGGTCAGCAGAAAGACTGGGCTATCTCGGGAATCCACTGGAGGTCGCGATGACACTGCACTGACTCTAGGGCAGTGAGTCTGGTTTGGTGTTTTTTTTTGTCACTCCACACAATGACAAACTAGGAACCAATACCCCCCCCCCCCCCCGCTGACTCTCCCCTAAGTTTGCTCATCACTGGCAACCTTTCTGCTGCTTCTCTTTGACCATAATTTTGGAATGATTCATTTCAGGTGAAAAGTTTTTCTTTGGGGGTAACAATATTACTTTCCATCCTCTCATAGGGGTTGGCAAACCATGTCCCACAAGCTAAAATTGATTTATACATTTTTTTAAAAATAGAAAGAAGAATCTTTTGGGCCTTGTTGCTATACATGAAGTTCAAGTTTCAGTGTCCATAAATAAAGCTTTATTAGAAAACCATGTTCATTCATTACTTTACTGTCCATGACTTTCACACTACAAAAGCAGAGTTGCAGATAAGGCAAAGACCATCTGGTTCTCAATGTTTATTATCTGTCCCATTCCAGAGTGGAACCCTATCACCAGAGCTCATCTTCCTCTGGTTTAGGGTTATCAGTGATTTCCTATTCCAACCTCCATGGGCTATATAAGGTCTTAGAAGATCAGCCCCTCCTCTGTCCTCCCACCTCGTCATCCACGCTCTTCTTTCACTCACTTCAAGGTTAACAATCACCAAGGATTTTTCGTTTGCCCTGCTGCTTTGAAACCACGCTGGAAACCAGCTTCGGGCCTTGGGACTTAACATTTCTTTTGCTTGGAACAATCTTAGCCCAGGCCTTCTGACTGCCAACTCATAACTCAGATCTCACTTTAAAATTCACTGACCCACTGAGATCTCACTCCCACACAAGTTTAGCACAGTTCCCAACTATTATCCTATATTCTATATGCATATACTATAATAGACTGATTTTATCTTATCAGCATTATCATTATTCGCTATGCTTACATTTCTTAGGATGATTTTGCAGATCTTTTCCTACTCAAAGGTTACTGCTTAAAGGCAGGAAGGAATCTTTATTCCTAGGGGACCATGGTGATTAAGAGTAAGGTTGCCCACAAGGTCAGCAGTTCCAGAGATGAGATTCTCTGCTCCCGTAAAAGACTTACAGCCTTGCAAACTCACTCTGTCCTGTAGGACGGCTGAGTCAGAATAGACTCAATGGCAATGGGTTTGGGTTTTGGATGGGTCTTAATCCTGGTATCAACAATAATGCCAGGAACATAGTGGCACTTGATAACAATCCATGATTTACTGCTTGTTAAAAGGACCCTTGGTGATAGAGTGGTTACAAGTTGGGCAGCAATCTGAAAGGTCAGCAGTTCGAAATCAACTGCTCCATGGGAGAAAGAGGTTTTCTACTCCTGGAAAGAACTCAGTCTCTGAAACCCACAGGAGAAGTTCTAGCCTGTGCTATAGGGTCACCATGAGTTGGAATCAGTTCACGACAGTGAGCGTCTTATTAGTCACAATAGCTCCTTGACATCTGAACCACAAATTAAAACGTAACATCTCTAAATATGAATAGTTTACAACAATTAGATTGTTGGATTCCATTAGTAATTGCTTTACCCTTTTTTTAGTTTGTGCCATCTAAACTACATTTTCATAAATTCAAATCCATCCCTAGTTTTCCTATTGCATTTTATTTGAATTTTCAAAAGTACTGATAACAATGTACCCTGATTTTACAGTTTGTAAGTCTTTGATGTGAGGCACTAGGAAGTAGAGGCAGGGACTTACTCTGAGTTGGTCAGTCTGTTGGAGAAGCAGAATAGTAAACACGTCTTAAGCCATACTCAAAAAAAACACTTATGGCACTGGAGGCAAATCCGATGCATAGCGACCCTCTGAGACAGGGTAGAACTGCCCTCGGGGGCTCCGAAACTGGAACTCTTTGTGGGAGTAGCAAGCCTTGTCTGTCTCCTGAGGAGCAGCTGGTGGTTTTGAACTGCGGACCTTGAGAATAGCAACCCAACCACTACATCACCAGGGCTCCTCTCCTGAGGTAATAGAACAGTTCAGATCTTATACTGTTGCCACGAATATTAAACAATTAGAACAGTGACTGGCAGAGAAAATAAACATTCTCTACAACCATCCATATATCTTTGTAAACCTAACAATCCTGCCAATGTGTCTTGCACACACTGAGTTCAAAATAGATATTGGTTAAGAACTGAATGAGATCCACAAAGATACACAGTAAATGATTCAGTCAATCTACAAAACTGTACTGAATGCTTGCTGTGGACCACCTAGTCTACAGGCCTAGGGGTATATGCTGGAACAAAACTAGAAAGTTTGAAAATGTTTATAATTTGTTAACTTTCATCTATCTAGTGAGATACATTAACGTGCCAAGCAATTTTTCTCTCTGATTGTCTCTCTAGAGAGAGTGAGAGAAGACAGAGAGATGGTTATAAGCGATGAAACCATTTTAAGCAATCTTGCTAGTGAAGTTAACAGAGAAATAACCGAATTCATGAGGTTTGCCAACAAATAATTAAACTTCATTGTGGAACTTCATGCATCACT
The DNA here is from genome assembly GCF_050624435.1 of Tenrec ecaudatus. Taxonomy (NCBI): domain Eukaryota; kingdom Metazoa; phylum Chordata; class Mammalia; order Afrosoricida; family Tenrecidae; genus Tenrec; species Tenrec ecaudatus. The sequence goes on along the minus strand of NC_134533.1, from coordinate 100,003,035 downwards.
GTGTAAACGACTTGGCTTCCTGACCACCCCTCCTGGAGCAACATTACAATCAGTGCACAGTCCCTAGAATCCCAAGACAATCCCTACAATGTGCCACAAAGAACTTCAAAAACGGGAATGAAAAACAGAAAAAGAACTAAAGGAGGTACCTATTTATTTTCTTCCACACTGACATGCATTTATTTTAAAAACTTGGAAAGTCTGCGTGCGGTGTGCTCGTTCGTGGCTGTGGAGCTGCAAGCTTAGCTACCGGGATTCGCAGGGAGGCGCCGTGGATGGCGCGGCAGCCGGGAATGCGAAAGGGGGGAGCCCCTGCTCTCGGGAAGTTCCTCCGAAAGCCACGGGGCGCTTCGAGCCTGCCTCAAAGGGTCACTGGGTGTGGGAATGGACGCACGGCGGCCCCGGTAGAGCTAGGGGGGCCGACGCCCCTCAACGGGCCTGGGCGCGCGAAAGCGAGCCTGGACCCGGGCGCGGGGCCCCGTACCGTGTTGGAAAAGAAGATCCCGGCGTCCGACCGCAGCACCCGCAGCAGCATCTGGTTCCCGTCGTCCAGGAAGTTGTTGATTTCGGGGGAGGTGTCCAGCAGCGGCTGCTCGCCCAGGTCCGCCGTCAAGCCGAAGTAGTTCTGGGTGGTCGCGACGATGAAAAGCTTTCGCACGTCCGCGATGCGGCCCGCCATGCCAGCGCAGAGAGAGGGCGGGAGGGCGGGGAGCGGGGGCACAACCGCCGCGAAAGGAAGGGAAGACCCCGCGGCTGCTCAGGCCGACCCTCGGCCGCAGGGCCCGCTGCGCTCCGCGGTGGCCGGGGCCGTCGCTATGGCGACGAGAGCGCCGGCGGCGGCGCGCCCGGAGCGTCGACGACTCGGGCACGAGCACGCAAAGGTCCAGCGGCCGGCGAGCCCTCGGAGCTCGGGGCTTCGCTGCCCGCAGTCGTAGGTGGTTCGGGGTGCGGGTGAGTTCGTGGAGCCATTACAACCTGCCTTTCATGCTCACAGTTAGGAGTGCAACGTCCGGCCTGCAGGCAACACGGCGCGCGTGACGCAGAACTGCACCCGTGCCCCTCGGCCGCCTGCAGGCAGCCGCAAACCACTGTCGGCGAGCTCTCCCGAGGATGACGCCAACGTCGAGAGACTCTCCTAACATTGTTTGCAGCTCCGTCAACGCTCCTTCCGTGTGCGTTAACTTCCTACCATGCTTGGAGTCGGTTGCTCTTTGGATGGACCCGGTGAAGAACAATTGGGAGGATGGCACGGGATTTAGAACGCCCTGGAGGGCGCCTAAGAACAAAACAACCACCACTGATTTCAGTAACATTATCCATCCGCCCCCACTACCAGTGCGGAGAGCTGAGCCCATGGACGTGAGACTAGAACGGTGCTACCCTGGGTGTTCAGTACCTGGGTTTTTGGAAGCACGTCTCCAGGAGTTTCTTCCAAAAGCCCCCTAGGTGGATTGGATCCTCCAGCCCACCAGATACACACCTCTATTAATTTATCTTCTTAACAAGTGCCCAATATGAAGGAGCACAAAAATGGCAACATCAAACAAGTTCGTCTCCGAGGTGTGCAAAGACCTAGAATAGTCGAGCTCGAACTCCTTTTTCCCCACGGCGGTCACGTCATCCCAACTCAAAGCCGCCCTTTCTGACAGAGTAGAAGTGCCCCCGTAGACTTCCAAGGCGGTAATTCTTCTGGGACACAGGTTTGCAGCCAGATGTTTAACCGCTGCACCATGGGTCGCTTCCTAGTGACCTAAAGGGATTTTTATCTATTTGAAGAAACTTAGCTATGCACATTTCAAGTATGAAAAATGGTCATTAAGTGGTTTCACTTCTTTAAAACCTTCATAAAGATGTTTCAAATAAGTGTAACAGTCCTGTGTGATGCCAGGGGTTCAAGCATGTTGCTCTGCTCGCGGAAAAGGTTGGAAGTTTGAGTCTATGAAAAAGATCTCTGGAAGAATGGCCTGGCATTGTTATTTTAAAAAAAAACAGCCAATGAAACTCCTATGGAGCACTATTCTACCCTGAAACACATGGAATCACCATGAGTCAGACTCTAAGGCAACTGGTGTAGTAAAAGAGAGTATATTTTTAAACATGTTTAATAAGATTCAGTTGGCAACATTATAATTTATATACCCTATGTTGGACAAAATGAGGCAACTGCGGGTAGTGAGGAGGAACCCTAGTGGCATAGACCTGGTGGTTACACATTGCTCTGCTAACCACAAGGTCAGCAGTTTGAAACCATCAGCCACTTTGAAGGAGAAAGATGAGGCTTTCGACTCATAAAGATTTACAATCTCAAAAACCCACAGGGCAGTTCTACCATGTCCTATAGGGTCACTGTTAGTTGGAATCGACTTGATAGCTGTGAGTTTGGGGGGCTTAGTTGGAGGGGTGGGTAGATTGCCTTTTTTTTTAATGTATCGATACTGTAATGCCTTTTCCCATCTTCCTGCACTCCCACCCTATTTTTCCATTTTCTTTGACATGTAAACAATTGATCCACCAAATGAAGTGAGGATAAAAACATGAATTACACTGAGGCTCAAGACGGAGGGGAAGATGCTATTGCTTAATTGTTGTTTTAACAGCATTAATTATAATATTACAACTATTGCCCCATGAATTAAAATCCAGTTTCATTAAAATTATGTTCAGTGATCTATTTTGTTGAATTTTAATTGTCATCTTGTTTGGATATTGTATCGATGCAGAAGCATGCTGTATTTCATAGATTATATGGCAATGTTTGGCGCAGTGAAATTTACATATAAGATTTTCTTTATATTTGTCAAGAGGGCAGCTTTCTTTCAGCAGTATACTATTCTGACATAAGGTTATCAAGGCAAAGAGCATTTTCTCTAGCATTCTTGGTTCTCAAACAGATTCACTTTTAGATTCACCCTAGGATATGTATCGAACTGGAAGCTTTGCGTAGGATTTTTTTTCTCCCTCTATCTCAGATGAACCCTGGAAAAACTAAGTGAGCTCAAAACGTTCTCTCCCAAACTGACACAAGTAGGCAATTTTTTTGAGATTTTTTTGAGATTTTTTTGAGATTTATATAAATTGATGTAAAACTGAAAGGAATGCTTTCTTATATCATGACAGTGATTACCACAGCATTTCTGTAAAGTTTTCTTGAGTATTTTTTCTATTTTTATTTCCATAAAATGATAGCTTAATAACATTCCATTAAACTTGAGCTTTCTGTTTCACATCTATGGTAGTTACATAATCTGTTGTCAATTTGAGGATATTAAGCGTGAAGGGTGGAGTCTAGCTTGTCCATCAGGTCACAGCCTGATGTTTCCTTGTAGGCATGGCCTTCTCATGAGGATTCTGGGAACTTCCTCTCTTCCTCCCTGGAGGCGGGACATACTCACTCTCTCTGCTTACGTATTCCTGTTGACAAGCCACATGGAGCCACGCTGATGGCAGCTAGAGCCCTGGAGCTGGAGGACCCACATGGAGATGCTTCCACCCCCACTGGATCCACAAGACTTTCCACCCACCAGCCTATCATCTCCCTGAATTTGGCATTATTGCATGTGTTGGGTGAGTCTGAGAGGAATTTATGGACTAGTGTTGGACACATGGGATTTGTGGACTTGATCAGGACTGGACGAAATGTTTTTTCAATATACAATTGCTCTTTTATATAAAGCTTTTTCTCTCGTACATTTATGAGTGTCCCTGGATTTGCTTCTCTAGTCTACCTGGACTAACACAACATCCTAGCATCTTTTTTTGTGTAGACTCTTGTGCACAATGTAGAGACCAGCTCTTATCTCACAAATCTCACCAGTTGGAAAGGTTACAATCTGCAGGAGAAAACATATATACAAAAGAGACAAAAAGTTAGGGTCTCTGTAGCATAGATGCTCCAGAGTGCAGAGCTTTATTAGAGGTGAATTTATATACTCCCCAGATCACGTAGCCTGCATGCTCCTGCCAGGATTACACAAAGACCCGTTACAGTTTTTAAGGCATACAAAGAAACATTAGCTCATTAATACAGGTTGTTCAAAGACAGATGGGAGGATGGGGTTTGGGAAGGTGAAGTAACTGATGTTACACCCTGCAGGTGGCTGCTCTCTGCAGCCTTGCCAGAGAGTGTCCGTTTCTCTCAGGCACAATCATACCAACAGCCACTTCAAACAGGGATGAGCTGTTATCATTCTTCCACAACCTTGGTCATTGAAATGTGTTGGTCCGGTCCCGTTTGTCTAAGGAACAAAAAGCTTTCCCCCCAAAGATTCTGTGGCAAAATCATTGACTCTTGACACCACAGGCTGTTACTGTTTGAGTTCATAGAACATCAAACCTTACAGTATCAATCTACTCAACGGAGTAACAAAGGATAAATTTAAAGGAAAAGTGTCCAAGTCACAATTTGCACTTCTCAAGCACTGATTGACACCTTTAATACCTAAAAATATTTCATCCAATTTGAAATTTTATACGATTAAGAAATGCATTCAGCAGCACCCAGGCAATTAAAAACATGTTCTACAGCCCATGATCCAGGATAAAGTGTGGGCATCTGCTTTTGCAGCTCCCCTGGATTGTTCCCGTGACCCAGAGGGTGGCATCACCCACTTTGAGAAACACTGGTTTACAAATTCGGAAACCCATATGAGCAGTTAGTTTGACTCCATCCTATAGGCTCACTATGAGCCAGAACTAACTCAATGGAAATGAGTTTGAAAAAAAAGTACATTCACAAAGACTAATAAAATTTTCTATCATGCTTCTAGCGTTGACCAGAATGGGGCTGTGAAGTCAATAAAAACATACTTTGGGAAGTCCTTCATCACAGAAAGGAAAAGTAACTAAGATGTCCACATGATGCACACCTTTTTGCTACGTCCAGATGTGGCTCCCAAAGTCTGCAATCCATAAACGGAGCTGTCGTCTAGGGAAACCGAGTTTGGAGTGGTTTTAGGGTTCCACATTCTTTTCCTTTGTTTTTAGTCTAGTGGCTCTCAACCTTCCTCATGGCACCGTGACCCTTTAATACAGTTCCTCATGTTGTGGTGACCCCCTCCTCCCCCACCATGAAATTATTTTCTTAAAAAAATTTTTTAATTCCTTTTAACCACTCACATAATTTAGAAATTGTTTGGTATATTTTATATAGAAATATAAAATAGAAATAGCTTTCAAATTTTAGAAAGTAATTAAGTCCTCATATACCAGGGCATCTTTTTAAATATAATCATATGTTCTTTTATTTATTTTTTTAAACATTAGGGACTCATACAACTCATCACAATCCATACATACATCAATTGTATAAAGCACTTCTGTACATTCTTTGCCCTCATCATTTTCAAAGCATTTGATCTCCACTTAAGCCCTTTGTATCAAGTCCTCTTTTTGCCCCCAATCATATGTTCTTTTAAACTATCACTACAATATACAATTTCTGAAGTTAAATTATATCCTTTCAAAGTGTACCAAAATCAAATATAAGTTTTCTTGTGAATGTATCCAATATACTTTTTAATTATTAAGGATATTCTATGCATAAATGAACATTTGTGAGGATGGCACTGGAATGGGCAGTGTTTCATTGTTTTTCATAAAGTCGTTATGGGTCAGAACTAAATCAATGCCACCTTGCAGATCAGATTGCAGTTCAACTTGTAACCACTCCACCAACAGAGTTCCTCCATTTTTCTCCCAGCATATAGTAAAACACTCAAACCAAATACACTGCCCTCAGTCAATGCTGACACACAGTGACCTGTAGGACTCAGTAAATGGACTTCCTGGCTGGCCATGATCTCAACAGCCAGGTCAGCGCTGAGAGTGGGAGGAGGAGGAGCCCATATTTTCATTGCTACTTCATCACTGTAATTTTACTACTGTTATGGACCGGGCGACCCGGGTGAAAGGGTTGTTCGACCCCCAAAGGGGTCATGACGCACAGGTTGAGAGCCAGGTTTTGTAACACTACAACTCCCTCTGCAACGTAGTAGGCTTTCGGACATGTTTATTTCTAGCTCCTTATTCAGAGCTGCAAATTGTAGATGTGATTCTCAAGAATGATGTTTCTTTGCCTATGTCTCTGCCCTTCTCTTTCAACTTAATGAGAGCTCTCTGAAGGCTATCTGAAACCATAGGTTTGGATGGCCAAGTTAAAACCTTCAGTCTAATGACTGCCACAGGATTGGGCCACCTTTTTTTTTTTTTTTTTTTTAGCTTTCTAGTACCGTTGTTGCTCAAAATGTCTTCAGTTGTCTATCTTATTACTTAGAGTCTAAGAACAGTCAGCTTTTCTATCTCTCCAAAGATTTTTGGTCTCTACAATTTCTCATATGGTTTTATTTCCTTCACATAATATCTTGCTCGAGGCAACCAACAGTAGCCAACACACACTATCATTTTGCTTCCAGTTAATTCTCTGAGCGTCTCATTAGATTCCCAATCTCCCTTCGAAGTTCTCCTGCACTTTTCTGACAGTTTTTACTAGATATTTTAACCGGCCACACTAAGACTCTCCAGGTTTCCAGCCTTCTAATCTGTTTCCTTACTGTCTGCCGTAACTAGGCGGTAATTCAATGCCGCATATATTAGCTTCTGTGTGACAGCAACCCCTTTCCAACCATCGACGTTTGAAGTGTTTGTGTGGTAGTCATTGCTGCTGGTTACCAAGTATTTCTGACTTACCTCTTCTTGGCACAGAGCTAGATTGCACCTCCTTACTCTTTGAAAGATAGAATTGGCCAAATATGACTTGATTTGATCTTTGAAATAGACATAGAGATTATATATCACATATGACTAAAACCTTAAAAGCCACAGTATGCTTTTTTGCTATGATCCCTTTCCACTGCCATGGTGACCAAGGAAACATGTTTAAAAAAAAAATTTTTTTTAAGTATTTATCAGCCTGGATCCCTGAGTAGCCATGCTGTGTAAAATCTTCTCACTGATCTACCATGCTCAAGAAATAAATATTTGTTACCCTAGGCTATTAAGACATTAAAATCATTTGCTATTGTAATACAAGGGTAAATCAAATACGATGCCCCAGTATTGCTACTGGGGTTCCAGTTCATACACGCACAGGTTTACTCCACACATAACACATTTAGACATGTCTCTGTGATCAGTGGATGGCTAAAGATAGGTTCTCTTAGTTGTGCATTTGTCTTAGTCTCAGTAAAATACCTTAAAAAATACTGGGGGGGAAATTCTGTGTAAAGGCAAGCTACCACAAGAACTAATTTATCAATATTAGCAATATGATCTATCTATCAGCAAGAGTAAAGCTAATAACACTGTTTTACTGAACAAACTATAACCGAGATGTAGCTCAGATTTACAAACACAATCCAGAGAGCAAAGTGTAATCGAAACTATCCTTCCGAGGTGATCTGCTGTCCCAGTTCAATTCATGGTAGAAAGGTCAGTTTAGAAGGTTACGGTGATTGTTTTGTTTTTGTTGTTTTTATTCCAAAAGGGTAATCTGGCTATCTTCCCTCAAAGGACACAGGATGATCACCAGAGTTTATTATAAATATATATTATTAAAAAGTTTTAAGAAAGAAAGGATTTGTAGCTTTGCGCAGTGGCAATATCATAGCCAGTGAGGTTTATCCGAGGTGCGATTATTGCTAAGAAAGAAAGGATTTGTGAGGAAAGGGCAAAAACATGTGTTTTGTCATCACAACAAAAAACCTACTCACTCTTTGAGGGTATCAAGGGCTACCCTAAGATGTGAAACTTGACCCTGCCCACCCTACAACCCTGATCTTTCTCCATCAAATGCAAGTTTGTTACCCAACCCCATAGAACATTTCAAGGGAACGCTAGTTGAGTAGCTCAAGGATGCCCGGACTGTACATTGAGCATCCAAGAATTCTTCATGGAATTTGTGGTAGGTCAGGTTAGTTAGAGAAGTCCAATGACACACAAATATTTATAAGAGCTTTGTGTCAAGAAGTAATTATGTATCAAGGAGGCATGCCAGCCCAGTCCAAGTCAAAGTCTGTAAGTCTGATGCTAGTCCATAAGTCCCTCTTAAGAGTCACCTAGTACAGTGAGTCTTACAGTGCTGGTGAACCAGGAAACAGAATCACGTGTATCCAAGGTCAGTTGATACACATAGGAGGGTACCCACAGACCTCAGGGTCAGGCCTCCCACAGAGGCCACCCCAGGAGTACAACACAGAGTGCCAGTGAAGCCTCAGCCAGGAGGAAGGTGGATTGGCAGAGAGGGGCAGTTCGCAGTGTCCCTCACTGTTATACAAGTCACACCCCACCCCCAAGGCGTTGTCTTCAAGCTACCACTTGTTTGACGGGGTTGGCTCCACCTCTAGCCATGAGGCACTAGTTGACATAAAATCACCCAACTACCATGCCATCCACTGCCATCAAGTTGATTCCAACTCATTGTGGCCCTATAGGACAGAATAGGCCTATTCCGTTGGGCTTCTGAAACTGTACATTTTTACAGAAACATGCAGTCTTGTCTTTCTCCCACAGAGTGGCTGATGAGTCTGAATTTCAGACCTTGGATTAGCAGCCCAAAGATTAGCCCAATATACCACCAAGGAAAGAATAGAGATGGAAACACTTCAGATATATAGAGACCTAAGTGTCAGATACATCCCGAAACAATAGTTTCACATGTGATTTTCTGTTTAATAAATGTTTCTGTGATTCTACAGTAATACGTTTTAACTTAACCTTGTACAACCTATTCCTGAAAGGTACAAAGTGTGGAAAGTATTACAATACACAAAACTCCAAATGCCAGTGCCCTAACAAATTTGAATGTTACTTCCCCTTCGTTTGGCAGTTCAATGTGGAGTTGGCAGGCAGTTTTTCATGTGATGTTTCAGGGATCCAGACTTCTTCCACCTTATGGTTCTGCCACCTCGCGAGAATACGGAATGCTCTCCTAAATTATATGAATCTGGCTGAGAGGGAAATGGTGAGATATTTTTGCATTTGTGTGGCAATTTCTGACTGCAAGGAAGAATAAGAAATGTAATCCCAACAAAATCAACCCTCTGTTTATGCTCACATACTGTAGGTCAGGAATGCGGGCAGTGCATAGCAAAGATGACTTGTCTACACTTTATAATATTTAGGGCCTCACAAGTAACTAAATGCATTTCACTCATATGTCTAATACCTCTCCAACAGGCTTGTGTGACCGGGGTGTCGCTGGTCTTCATACAAGGCACCTAAGCTTTCAGAGTCAGTGTCACACCAAACAGAAAGCATAAGTTAGGTTGCCTGTTATGACCTCCAGCTCTCAGAATTCTTGCCACCACACTTCTGAGAATTCTATTACTTATAAGTGTTTGAATAAGTATGATTTTTATATTACTTATAATGTGTGAAGAATTGGATCCATTTTCTTTTTAGGGAATTGAAAGAGCCTGTTTGTTATGTATATAAAAACTATATTCAATTAAAAATAACATTTGATTGAGTATTAGTGAGAGTTAATGTAGCAAATTAATTTCTCATTTGGCAATTTCATTCTACCCAGTGACATTATGGTTATATCCATCACAACAGGTCAACATTCTCTCTTAAATTGTCTTCTCTTTGTTTCATTTCCAGGACTCTAGTTTTCCTGCCAGCTTATCTTCTTATCTTAGGTTTCGAGTAATTGTTAATCATCTGATCTTATTAAATAGAAATGTGTGGTTTGTTTTTAAGCAGAACGCCTCATAGGCAATAGCCCTTATTCTGTGGGTATGGCAAGATTCTAAACAACTATGTGTGTATCCTGAAAAATATTGTATTTTTTCAACAATCCTTGAAAAGACAATCCACCACAGTGAGCAATAAGCAGAAACCATCGTATGCTTTTCCCTAAAAAATAATTAAGCCAGTTGCCGTGTGTTGTTTCTGACTAATGGCAAAATCAAATGTGTAGATGTAGAATGGTGCTCCGTAGGTTATTCAATTCCTGTGATCTTTTAAAAATCATCAGGCCTTTTCAGAGGTGCCTTTGAATGGATTTGAATCATCAGTCCTCATAATAGCTGGGAACTTAGGCTCCGTGGCACACAAGAATTCCTATGCTTTTTGACCCTTGAACCAGGAATATAATTTCTGTCACATTTTTGCAAGAGAAACATTAAGTGTTTCTGCTTTTGTAAATATTTATACCCCAAGAAACCACAGGGAGCAGGTTTACTCTGTCCTATAGGGTTGCTATTATTCAGAACTGGCTCAAAGCAGTGAATTTGGTTTGGGTTTTACATAGAGCGGATGTAGGTTTTATTCCTAGCCAACTCACCTCATTGTGCAGCCACTACCAATCTGTCAATGATGGTGTGTGATGCTATCACACCAAACAGGCTTTGGGGAGCTTCCACAAAGACAGACCTGGTAAAAAGGCTTGCCAATCTACTTCTGAAAATCATCCAGTGGAAGCCCTCTGGCACACAGCAGTCTGATCTACAACCAATGATAGTGAAGGTGCACATTGGGGCAGTGTCTTCACTGTGCATGGGGTCATTATGATTTACGGGTCAACTCAACGACTAAGAATAGTTCTGAAAAAATTCTCTTAGCTGCATATCGGGTAGGTATAGCATATATAAGAGGGCTTCAAAAATGTAAGTGGATCAATGGAATTGAAAAATAACAGAATTTTCCCCTGAACTGTTTAATAGCTCCTTCATACTTCCCACTCTAGATTATTAACTCCTAGAAGGAAGAGTCATCATGGCCTTTAATAAACCTAAATCTAGCACAGGTCCTGGTTTATAGCATTTCATACCAGACTTGCTTCTTATTTTCAGGGAACTCCACGGTTTTAAGCAGTAGTTGTTGTTAGGTGCTGTGAGTCAGTTCTGATAGCAGCAATGCAATGCACAACAGAACAAAACCCTGCCCAGTTGTGCACCATCCTCAGTCACAGTTATAATTTGACCTATTGTTGCAGCCAAAGTATCAATCCACCTCCTTAATCATCTTCCTCTTTCCCCCTGATCCTTTACTTTTTCAAGTCTGCTGTCCTTTTCAGGCACTAGCCTCTTTCGATAACAAAGCAGGCCAGTGACGTGGGCAGCTGGGATACAGTAGAGGTGAAGGGCAAGATTAACTTTGAGCTGACACCAAGGAACGAGGACATGGAAGATACACTCACCAAACATCCCCCTGGTGACCCTTCAAAAATCAGTCTTGACCTTACCTCTACCATTTCCCTGCCCCAAGAAGCATCACTGACATACTTTGCCTGTTCTAGATTTTCATCAAATATCTATCTAGTGTTCAAGTTTCTGGTTATAGCAAAAAGGTCATAATGTTGCTTAAATAACAAGTCAAAATTCAAAGGAGAGCCATCCATTGAAAATGACTGATAGCTCCACTAAATCTTTGCTTCGTTTTTTCTTCCTCTCACTTTCTAATAAGTTGTGGGGTCTAGGTAATATATTGTTCAGATTACATCCCATATTGTTTGACATATTCCTGTCACTTACTTTCTATATATGAGGGAGTACCCCCCCCACTCCCCAAAATAAACAGCAGAAAAAAAGCTCTGCTGGGCAGAACTTTCGTAGTACACATTTTTCCCACTAGGCAAGCATCAGGTGCACCCAGTGGCACTGCTTGGGAAGGTTCTCTCTGGTCACTGAATTTTTTTGTAAAAGCAGTTTAGCTTGAACCTCATTTTTTGTGATGGCTGATTTAAGAGAACAGTGTGAGGCTGTGACATTTTGTTTCCTGCTCGGGAGCAGGATGATGTTGAACATAGCTCACAAGGACAGTGCTATGGGAAAAACTCAAGTGTACGAGTGGTTTTCTCATTTCAAAAAAGGTGAAATGTTGAGTGATGACAATTCTGGTTGTGGACATCCATCTACTTCCTGAAAGGACAAAAATGTCAAGACTCATAGTGCACTTGGAGTTTGTCACACCAGGTGAGACTGTTAATCAAGTTTTCTATTTAGAGGTTCTGAAAAGATTTCTTAACCATTTGACAAAAAAGGCCTTATTTGTGACAGACCAAGGAACTGATTTTGCCACCACAATGTACCTGCTCACGCAGTCATCTCAGTGCTCGTTATTGGCAAAAAACAGCATGGCTGTCTTTCCCCCAAGCATCTAACTCCCTGACCTCACAATGTGCAACTTCTTTTTGTTTCTGCAAATGCAGAGAAGAGATTTGATGATGTAGCAGAAGTAAAGACAAAAAAAGAGGTAGGTGCTGTTAGCCATCCAGATGTGAAAAATGTTTCCAAGAATGGAATCACAGATTTGACAAATGTAATGGAGAGCACTTTGAAGGTGGTAAGGTTGTTTTGTAAAAAAAAAAATTTAAATACATAGTTTTGAAAAAAAAATTGGGGGGGGAGGGGTACTCCCTCATATATTCACTGAGAATTCGAACTGATTTCACATTTGACTCTGGCCTCATGCTTTTTAACTGGGTTGAAAGATTATAAAATTAACATTCCTTTGGTTGTAAGTAATGGAGTAACAGTAAAATTATGTATTGACTCATTTAACTGGAAAACCAAGTTTATCATGAACTCAGGGTTCATATAATCATGTCTTCTTTTCTTTCTTCTTGATTCTGGTTTCTTCTGAGTTGTGGCTTCATTTTCTACACCCCCCTCAGGTTCAAGTACCCAAGGAAATAAAGTTGTTTCCTGATGTTTTAATTTAACATCGTAAGCACTGGCAGGCTTGCTAGGAGAATACGGCCATCTTGAACCAATTACTGACACCAAGGCAATATAATATTCTGATTAGGGTGCTAAAGTAGAGGCCCTTTCACCAGCATTAGAACGATGCTAAATTTGAGATATTTAATGCTCTGGAACCAGAACGATGGCGATCCTAGCACTCACCAGCTGCCATAGGAGACCTGGCCATCTGCTGAAGATTACTGCCTAGAAAATCCTATGGGGCAGAGCTATTGTCACATGTACTTGCTGGGAGCTGAAGACATTTTGACAGCATCTCACAAAAGCAAGGAGTCTTGGTGCCTGATGGTAGGGGTGGTCTGCTCACTGCAAGGTCAGTAGCTTGAAGTGCTACCCGTGTCCTCGAGGATGATGAGACTTTCTGCAGGGAAACCCACAGGAGCAGTTCTACCTGCTCCTAGAGGCTCCCTATGAGTCAGAATCAACAAGTTGGCAAGGAGTTTGACCATAGTCAAGATGGGTTACAGAGGAAAACTTATTTTGCATAGATTGATTAAAGTTAAGCTTCTACTATATAATCTTTTAAGGAGCTCTGTTGGCGTAGTGAGTTGAACTGCTAACCACAAGATCAGCAGCTGGAACCTACCAGCTGCTCCTTGGGAGAAATACAATACTTGAAACCCAAAGGGATAGTTTTACCCTGTCCTAAAGGCTCACTGAGCTGGAATGACTCGATGGCAGTGAGAAGAGAATATAATCTTTACCCATAGTAACCTTTATTCATAAACTGTATTTTCATGTAGGTGGACATGGCACAATTACGGTGTGCTTGGGGCAGTACAGTGTGGGGCAGGGGTCCTCAAACTTTGGTGGGCCGGAGAATAGTTTACAAAAAAACTATGAACAAATTCCTGTGCACACTGCACATATCCTATTTTGAAGTAAGAAAAACAAAAGGGGCAAAAACACCCGGCGGGCCAGATAAATGTCCTCGGCGGGCCGCAGTTTGAGGACGCCTGGCCTGTTGGGGATGTCCCCCTGGGAGACTAATCATTGGGGGGTTAAGAACATTTAACATGAGCTTACAATGCACAGTTCTGAACCGCACGGCGGCCTACTATTTTTAATTAATGGTACCGCAGAGTCCTGGTTTCAGAAAGCTTTTCCTGATGTGGATTCCCACAAGCAGGTCGGCAGGCAGGTTCAGGGAAAACGCCAGCAGCCGGGCCCACGCACACCTCCGCCGAGCGAAATAGAAGCGCTCCTTCCCAGCCCTCCAAGCATGCAGGGGGAGGCGGAGCCTCGCGCCTTCCGGCCACCGGCTTCGGGCCTGACGTCACTTCCGGCCCCGGGCCATTCGCATCCGGGTGAGGTGAAGCTGCTAGCTTTCGGGGTCGGAGTGGTGGAGCTGCCGCGCTGTCCGCGTTCCCGGCTCCGGACGGGTCTACCGGCGCGGAGCCACCACTGTCCCCGGCCGAGGAGGAGGACACCTGGCAGCGAGTGGCGGCTGGACTGGGTCACGCTGGTGCCGGCTGTGGATTCTGCTCCTCCGCCGGCTGCTGCTGCTGCTGGGCACCGGGTGCTAGCACTGAGGGGCCCCCTGCGGACCGTGACCCCCTTCCCCGGCTCCCCTGCCCACCCCGCCGGGGAGGGCGGAAGATGCCGGTGAAGAAGAAAAGAAAATCCCCCGGAGTGGCCGCGGCAGTAGCGGAAGACGGAGGCCTGAAGAAGTGTAAAATCTCCAGGTACCACCTCCCCCCACCGCTCCAGCTTGCCTCCCTCCTCCTCTGCTGGGGAGAAGCGGGAGGCGGGCCGGACCTCTGCGGCGGTGAAGAAGTGGGGCCCCCCTAGGGCCCCCGCCGTGGTAGGTGATGCTCCGCACCGCGAGCCGCCGCCTCGACCTCGTGCGCTCGGCACAGCGTCCGCCGAGCCCCGGAGGGTGGGACCAAGGGGTGCGGACGTGAATTGCATACTCTCCAAACGGTTCTTCTGTAGCCCCTCCCCACTTTATTCCCAGCCTTGGAAATGGGGACCCTTCTCCGAAGGGCCACTTCGGGCATTTCTTTACATAACGTGCAAGGAAAGGAGCACAGCGTGGGGGATCTTGACCACTGCCTTGGGAATGGTGGAGGAGAAACTATCGGCGCTGTAATTGGCCTGCAAATTGAATATCTGGGGTCATCCAGCCTGGGCGATCCCAGCAGGAAGCCTTTTAAATGGTTGGGAGTCCCATTCTCTGGAAGTATCAGCGCCTCGGCCTGTGCCAAGCCCCTCTCCCATTGAACTGGAAAGGCTCTGCGTGCGCTTTGTTTTCTAGCACTCAGGGTGCTTTTTGCGTTCAGTAAAAATATGAATAATTTGAGGGTTACTGTATTTTGTATCCTGGAGATGAGACAAAACATATTTCGCACGTCGATCCCATTGTAGCCTCTCATTGAGGTTTCACGCAGCAATCCTGGATGCTGCAAAGAGTCACTGCAATTTGGGTGATGGCAAAGCATTGATTTTTTTAAATTTCCCTATTATGCAGTTCTTTGATAACACGAATGGTTGACACTTAATTGTGATAACACCAGATTTTACTAGTAAGTGGAAGCTAGAATCATAAAGAGGACAGAATGATAAAGCTCTCCTTAAAGAGAGATTTGTTTAATATGCAATGTACACGATTTGTTTATTCAGTATGTTCCTTATTGAAATTGGTTGATTACACAGTGCAGCTTGAGCTGCTAATGTGGAAGGTGATGCTTTTTGCTGTATTGGTACACTGAGATTTGACAGGATCACGCCCATGCAAATTAGCTTCTTAAAATATTTCTCAAACGTCGCCAAAATTACATAGACAAATACATTTCAAATACTCATGATAATGCGATTTTGCCCATTCGGGTTGCAACCAATGGCGATATGGTAAATCACTTAATTCTTTCCGTTAGTTGGACATCATTTAAGTCAATACATTAAAATTAACTGAGGACTCAGTATTATTACAGCTCAGGTGATATTTTTATCAATTAAAAAATTGTAATATGGCACCCATATTTAATATTACATGGTTGCAAGAGTTTTAGCATTTTCTGTATCACTCTAATTCTGTAATTGATGTGCTCCTTAAGAAATGATTCTCAGAAATCCATTAAATCCAAGAGGTTATTTGTGAATTTTCAAACTTCAATTATGAACGTAAGGCCTAAAGATAAACATATTGTGAATTAATAGCTTTGGCTCAATTGTTTGACAATTTATTTGCACCTATTTGTGGATTATAATTAAGATCATAAATCTGTATATCCCCCTATTTTGAATATTGTTTATTATCAAAATATACTTTATTTTTTCAATATTTTGCGCATATCATTTATACACCGGAACAATTTCAGTGCAAATCGGTATCAGGAAAGCACTTATATTTTTCTGTCAGTTCTGCATCAGGACCATTTGTCTCTGAAACCTCACAAATATGGGGAAATAATATTAGTTGATATCTTATGAAATTTAATAATGAGAAAAGTATCATTTGGGTTTTGTTAGCAAGATATTGTTATAGAACATTGTTTTTAATCGCAGATACTTAAAGATGCCATATACCCCCATTTGATGCCAACAATTGGGGGGGAAACAATTTGAGTTAAAGTGGTTCGTTTGGAATAAGAATTGAGACTTAATAAAAATCTTAGATATTTGTGTGTTTTCTAAGCTATTGCAGATCACAACCTCCTGCTAGACTAATAAGTGGAGAAGAACATTTTTCAAGCAAGAAGTGCCTGGCTTGGTTTTATGAGTATGCAGGTAATGAAATCAGTGCATGAAGATATCAGTTATATGCTTTGAAAATTTGGGGTTGGAGGTGTTCATTCATTTGGCAGTTTATTTATTGAAGGCCTGATTTGAGTTAGTGCTCTGTACTAAGGCTGAATTGTAGGTAGACAAGAATCCAGTGCCTTTTCAAATGGATGTGTGTGTGTATAATACATGTATTATGTATTTACCTACATACATGGGCAAGTCAGAAAGTATTGCTACTAGGGTTCCAGTTCAAACATCCAGATTTATTGTGAACAAAGCATGTTTAAAGGTGTCTACAATTTGGGAGTGACGACAGACAGGTGTTCTTGATACACAGTTGTCTTAGTCTCATTAGGGTATATTCGATAAAAAGGCACAATGAAGGTAGTGGCTTCCAAGGGGATCGGCTGGGCCAGTTAAATTCAAAGCAGAGGGGTCAGTTTAGAAGGTTATGGCATTTCATTTTTGATATCCAGGGGGCTAATCTTAATAGATTTTCTCAAAGGGCACAGGATGATCACAGGGGCTTATTAAGAAGTTTTAAGAAAATGGAAACTTCATTGGTGAAGAGAAAGGCCAGGAGGTTACAGCATTGATACATTTTTGCCCATCATGACTGTGATCCTACCTCATTCTTTGAGAACACCAAGACGTATCCTGTGAGAATTTCTTTGGAAAACCTTGTCCCACCTACCCCACAGCCTGACCTTGTCCTTTCAGAGTTGTTTTGTTTTTCCCAGAACTAAAACATTTAAAGAACACGATTGAGTCCCTTGATGGGGAACCCTTATGCCCGAAAGTTGTGCATTAAACTGCTAACTGAGAATGAAGTTTGAAACCCTCAGCTGCTTCCTGGGAGAGCGATGAGGCTTCTACTTCTGTACAGAGCTACCGTCTCAGAGACCCTCAGGGCAGTTCTACCTGCCCTATAAGGTCTCCATGCGTCAGAGTTGACTCGGTGGAAGTCAATTTTGTTTTTCGATTTGAGGATGTCAAAACTGCCATTTTGACATGGTATAAATTGAAGCACCTGGAATTCTTCGGGGAAGGGTTAGAAAAATAACACAACTTTCTGAAATGTATAGCTCTAGATAGAACGTTAAGTTCAGAAACAGTAGCGTCACTGCTGGTTTTTGATATTTTTGTTTTAACAATTTCTAGGATTTTTTGTAGCAATACTTTTTGACTTTTTAAAATACTGGAGGCAAAATTCAATTACTGTTAATAAATTTTGTAAGCGGAGATCCACTGATTGGTTTACAAACATTGTCTGAAGTAAAGTAGAGCAACTTAGCAAACCTGTATGAACAGAAGAAAAATGCCTGCTAGGATTTCTAAGGCTGCAGATTCTTAAGAAAGCAAGTGCACTGCCACATCTTCCTCCTGCAGTGCACCTGGTAGGGCTCAACCACCCACAGTTCAGTTGCCAGTTGGCTCTTTAGTCACTGCACCACCAGGGCTTTTTAGAAAACAAAGTAGGGAACAAAACATTTTCTGCATTATAGTTAATTTTTAACAGTTTCATCCACTTAATCAGACAATTCAGTGGTTCAGTCATATCTTTTACCACATTCAGTTTTAGAACATTTTCTTCCTTGTACTCACTGTTCTTTCCACCCCCCCTTCACCCCCAACCCAGTTTTTAGTTTGGGCAAAAATATACACAAACATCCTGCAGTTTAACAACTTCTACATGTATTAGTCATTACCTTTCTGTTCAGTATTCTTTTGAAACTTTTCTGAACTAGAAACTAACATTCTCTGAAACTTTTGGAGATGTAGTAAAAGATTTAAAACTCAAATCATTCCACAATATATTCATCTTTTTAATGATCAAAACTCAGCCATTCAGATTGACTGGAGATGTACTAACAACGTAAGCAGGCTGGTATTAAAATAATTGGTAATAATATATTAGGAAATTGTATTATGCAAGTTCATATCGAACTCAGCCTTGGAAGTATCAGCCTGCTTGGGAGAGCTTACCTCACTGAGGAGAAAAGGCTGAGGCCCAAAGTGGCGCTGCAGTTAGAAGTGGGAACCAGAACCAGAGATGAAGGTTATCTAACTAAGCGTTATAAGACAGAGAGCAATGGTTTCCCATTTGGTACTAACTTTTAAATAAGCATATATGAACATTTTTCCTTTTAGAAAGGTTTTTGTGTTTTGTAATTAATGATTTTAAAGTTCCCCTGCCCTGACCCTTTTTCTTCTCTTATATGCCTCCCTAACTTTTGTTTATTTTATCACTCTCAAGAGTGTCTAAAGTAGAACAGTATTTATGGCCATAGTTTTACATTCACTGCAAATCTAAGCTAGGGTCTAATATATACTCTGAACTTGAAGTTCAACTTTAACTGTAAGGAAAGAGACTAATTCTGAGGGCAGTGACGTCACCTTTGGGATCAGCTGAGTAATCTCAATGCATAATTTAAACATTATTAGTAACAGAACAAAAATTCTTTGTAGATGAGAGAAATGCTATTATTGGCATCCCAAGATAACCACTAACCCAATTTAAATGAAGGGAATTCACTGTCTTTTTGACCTTCATTTAAAATGTTGACCCATTATTCAAACTGCCAGTTTTACTGGTGTGTATGATACAGAATTAAAAGACCACTTCTTTCCACTTATCTTGTTGTCTTATAAAGGTTACTGAGAACCATTAAAATGTTTAGCATTTTTTTCCTGTCATACTACTTGTTTCAGCTCTCCTGGGGACTTTGCCGAGTAGCATAAATAAAGTGTGTTCCAGGAGTTGTGCTAGTTATATGAATTTTCCTCACGTCTATTCCGTTAGGTGGCAGTATCCCACTATTGTAGATGAGAAAATGAGACTTGGATTAAGTGCTTTGCTCAAGGTCAGAGTGACCAGAGCCAGGATCAAACCCATGTCTGATTATAAAACTCATGCTTTTTACTAGTACTACCTTGCAAAGTTTATTTTTCAGTTTTAAAAAGGGAAAAAAGAACATGTGCATTTTGGTAACTTACATTCATTAGATGTTTCATACAACAAATACTTATTGAATATCTGAGTGTCTGTTACTGTGTCCTGGGGGTGTAGTAGTGGAAAAACTCAATTCAGATCTGCCCTTAGGGCAACTTGCCTTGTAAGGGGGAAAAGTCAACAAATGAGCAAGATTATAATAGATTGCAGAGATCTATAAAGGTCATAAACACAATGAAGCTCAGGAGTAGACAGTAATAGAGTGATGGACTTTTAATTAGAGTAAATTGTGTAAGTATTTTGTTGTGACTGGACAGAAACCTGATTGACAGGGAGGAACCAGCTGTTTGCCAACTAAGCGGTAACTTCCGTTTTAAAATGGAGCTGTCACATTAAAATGGATACAGTAGTTGTGCCATGTGAAGCACTTGGTCAGTGCCCGGCATATAATCGGACTCGGTGTTATCTATTATTATAAAAGAATAATGGCACCTGAGCTGCAGCATTGACTTGATTAGTTATATATTCTTACAGCACTAGTATAAGGCAGCTAATGTGGAAGGTGCCATGTCATTGATTGAGCACATACCTCGCTCCAAAGATCTGCTACAACTTGCATGGGCTTAGACCCTGCACATTAGCCGAGGACATTTCTTTATGGTTGTAGTTCCCTTTTTTAAAATTAGGAAATGAATGGTGTGTTGTTAGTATTTCAGTTTTTAAAAACACTGAGCATGTTACTGTAATGTGAATGAGTCATGTGATACGTCTTTTAAAACTTTGCTCCTTCATAAGACCCCTCAGTCTTGAGTGATATTTAAAGTAGCAGCAGAGATTTTTCAGTTTATTAGGCTTATGAATTTACAAAGACAGCAAGTGAAAGGACACTTTAAAGGTTTTATGAAGAATCAGTAAAGGGTAGATGTACACAATCTTACTTAGTACCTGGCTGGTAGAATGAGTAGTGAAGTAATTTTCATAGCTTTTTCGATGTAACGCTTAGGGTATTATCTTAACCTGCTCTCATCCTAAAGATATGTTTAATTCATTCCAATATTTGGTGTGTCGAAATCTAGTGCCCTAAAAGAGTTTGTAAAATTTGGTTCCAGTTTTTAACCAGAAAGTAATTTTATTGGAATGGCACGGTTCAAAAAGTAGAGTGTTAACAAGTTAAGTAAAGTGTATGACATTGTGCTAGTCTGAGATCAGTTGGCATTGGTATTACTTTGGGAAAGTCAGTTAACATTTACAGACCTTATTAAGACCTTAAATAGCTTGTGTGTCTTTATGTAACAATTTAGCATGATTCTAATCAAGTTTTTCATCATTAATTAAAATAGATTTTCCTCAGCTTCTAGGTGGGGGCTGCATTTTATGATAGCAACTGACCTAGTTCTTCAGCTGTCTCTTCTAAACAGGAATTGCAGCTTTCAGAACAAGGCTGTGTGTTTACTGCATTCAAGAGAAAGATGTAAAATATATTCCTATCATACCTTAACAGCAGCTTTCCTTTCCAATAAGCTTTTTCCTTTTATCTTTATGCAAATCACATATTCTGTAATAGAAAGGATAAGTAACAAAAGGTACATGCATATTTACACCTAAGGATATTTTTCACATGACAACCAAAACAGTAAAAGAAAACATACTGTGGTTTTAAAACCATGTGTTTGTTAACTTCCTCTTAGCATCCCAGATCACATCTCAGGTCGCAATTTTCATTGCAAACTGGATGGCTACATATTTTTATTTAGAAAAATCCTAGAGCCTTGGATTCAACCTGATGGTAGGATTGTAAAATGCTATCTGGGGAGCCTATACATTAGTCTATGATCTATAAAGATAAGAGCATTTTTAGCCCTTAATATAGGAAAGCAGGCTTCTCCTACCTGATTACTTTCTAATATTTCAGTACTGTATTTTTCAAAGGTCAGCGTATTAAACAAATTTTTGTCATTTTTACTGTAAAAATTGGCTTAGTCTTACACTAGAAATGAGATGACACTGATATAATTCAATATTTGTAGAATTTGATTTAAAAATGAGGATTAATTTATTGGGTTAACTTTAGCGATGCTAACATGGGAAGTAGGCTAAATACGGTTTGTTAATTTGGTAAACCAATTGGGGGATTAAACTTTTGTTTCTACCATAGAGTGGAAATTAATACCTTGTTGGCTATTTTAGAACCAAGCTGACAAGGAAAATATCTTCTTTTGGAAATAGAATGTAGTAATTTCTTTAAGTTGTTGTTTCTGTTTATTTGTATATCTTTTTCCAGAATTATATTTGAGAGTTTTCCAAAAGGGTGATGAATGTCCGATTTTAGTAAGTAAACAAGTAAATATTTTCTTCCTGGTTGCTGTGGTATTGACACTTTCTGGTACAATAAGAATTTCCAAACTTAAGTATCTGTTTTTACCTTGCTAAGGATTTTATTTAAAGTAGACTCACTTAAGCTTTTTTTAGATAGGCCTATGTTATTGGATAAACAAGTGACTGGTTTTAGTGGAGTTTTATTTTACTTCTTTGTACTTTTAATAATCTAATTTCATGTTGCAATGTGAATCTGTTGAGAATGAAAAATTTTTAAATCCATAACAAGTGCTTTTTTTAATCTCTTAAGTTCAAATTCAATTATTTCAATTATAATATGGTTTATTCTAGATGCCTTTAATATAATGGCTAATGTTTTATGTTGATACTAAAATAGCAAATTATTTTTGTCTTTCCAAGGTCCTGATGAAGTTGTAGGGCCAGAAGGGATGGAAAAATTTTGTGAAGACATTGGTGTTGAACCTGAAAATGTATGTTTTCCTTCTGAGTAGAATGGAATATGGTTGGGATATAGCATACTTTTACATTTCTAAATAAGGCACTTCTGTATGAAGTTTTTCATGTTTAATACAAATTTGCGTTTTAGGGTTTTTTAATTAGTTTAAATTGAACAGTTGTATTTCTTGATATAAATATCATTTGTAATAGATGAGAGCAATTCCACCTTCATAAGCTATTAGAACTTTTTTACTGTAGAAATTGGCCCATCCCAATTTCCTTATAGTTGATAATTCCAGCGGCTATATTCTTTCAATGGTTGAAGGGTGGAAATAGTTGTATAAAGTGCTCTCCGTAGTAAATGTAGACATGATGATCTCTGCTGACTTTCCCCTATCGTTTATGTTCTGTTCTTTCCAGATTATTATGTTAGTTTTAGCGTGGAAATTGGAGGCTGAAAGCATGGGATTTTTTACCAAGGAAGAATGGTTAAAGGGAATGACTTCATTACAGTAAGACAATTTCTTAAAAAAACAATTTGATGGCCTATTTGCAGATCTTAATTGATATTTTGTGCTTCCTAATTTCTAGAAGTAAGGTTTACTCTTAAAATAATTAAATCTTGTTTGATCTTTAGCAATAAACTTAGGGAATTAACAAAATTACATGGTGGTCTTAGGAAGGCATTCTTTTCTTTGAACACTAAGACTACCCTTCTCTGAATATAGAATTCTCATGTCGGGGGAGCTTGTTCTTTGGGAGTGTTAAACTTAGGGCTTTTTTTTAATAGATTTTTTTCTAGTTTTTTTTAAAAAGTATTTTATTAGGGGCTCATACAACTCTTATCACAATCCATACATACATCTATTGTGTAAAGTACATTTGTACACTCATTTCCCTCATCATTCTGAAAGCATTTTCTCTCCATTTCAGTAAGCCCCTGGCATCAATCAGGTCCTCATTTTTCCCCTCCCTAATGAACCCTTGATAATTTGTAAATTATTATTTTGTCATATCTTGCCCTGTCCGACATCTCCCTTCACCCATTTTTCTGTTGTCCAGGGAGGAGATCACATGTAGATCCTTGTTTCCAACCCACTCTCCCTTCTCCCTTCTCCCCTTCCAGTATCACCACTCGCACCACTGGTCCTCAAGGGATCATTCTCCCTGGATTCCCTATGTTTCTGGTTCCCATCTGTACCAGTGTCCATCCTCTGGTCTAGCCAGACTTGCAAGGGAGAATTGGGATCCTGATAGTTGGGGGGAGGGGAGGGCGGAAGCCTTTAGGAACTAGAGGAAAGTTGTATTTTTCATTGTTGCTACGTCGCACACGTCGCACCCTGTCGGGCTCATCTCCTCAACTCAGGGCTTCTTCTCTTCAGTTTTATACTTCGTTAAAAAAATTTTTTTAATACGGTTCCATGATATTTTATGATTTATTTTTTGCCAAATGAATTTCACAAAGAAGCAAAAATGCTGTGCTGCAATCTTTAGCCATTTTATAATTGTGTGCTGTCAGTTTATGAGTCTGCTTCTGCATGTGATCATATACGATAGAATTTTTATACAAGATAAATTGATTTTGGCACTTTTGAGTAAAATGTCTTAGAGTCAATTAATTACAGATTTTATGTTATGTCATATTCCTAATGGTCTTGCAGGGTGTTATTAGTTGTCAACACTAAATCATTAAAGAAAAAAACATTACCAGTATTTTGCAGGCAAACAACTGAGGATAATTAGCCATGTTGTTTTCTATTGTGTTCGTGCTTTTATTAACATGTTTAGCTATTTCTGCAATATGCCTCTCCTTAAATTTCAAAATCCTCTTTTAAAAAATAGTTTATTTGCTAATATGACACTTAAATTATTGTATTTGAGTTTTCAGTGCCTAGTACTTTTATTATTTCCTTTAAAAATGAACATTAATATGTAGATATTTTATGTTTTCTTGAGTAAAAGACTTTGCTTATATGCACTAAATGGGTGTTTCTAGACTAGAAAGTAAAATAAACATTCCCATTTCTATTATACATGAGTTGGATCCAGAGGGATAAATAGCCAAAGAGTACATAGCTATGTAGTACTAGAACTAGAACCCAGAATATACAGTATGTTTCTTAATGATAGTCTAGCATACTCAACTTTTTATTCTATTACTCTCTTTTATATAAGTTAGTGTTCTTTATAAATATATTGCTTTGCACTCCATTGGTAGCCAAAAGTTTGGTAGTTTGAATCCATCCAGTGTTATTGTGTGTGTGTGCTTAGTTCTAGAGCTATACAAAGTGAAAGCTATTGTTCAATGCTTGAAATGGCCGAGAAGCTTCTGTTTCACTCATTTATGATCCTGCTACGTATCTGCCTACAGCTATATTCTAGATAATCTTGGAGATGCTCAAATAAATTCTGCTGGATCAGAAAACAATATTTTATTACATAGGATTGCCACATAAAATCTAAATTATCCTCCCTCAGTTGACCAGATTGTATTACGTCTGAATCTTCTTGTGAGTCACTTCTAGGAATAAAATTAGTTGAAATTTAAAATAAGACAAAAGGGTACGTGTTAGAGGTTATAATTTTTAAATCTGTAATAGTGTACTCATTTTGTATAATAAAATTGTGAAATATAAAGCTTTATTTTTTAACACAATAGCCTAAATCTTCTATGTACTTTTTTCATGATTTTAATCTTTCAGAATATGAGCATATTATCTGATGGTCTCAAAAACTTTAGATTTGGAGTTAGGATGAAATATACAATGCTGAGCCTAGGCTTTTGAAAAGGCCTGTACTTGAGTATAATGAAACAAGGTATGAGAAGACAGTAGTAGACAGTAATGGAAACTAAGCTGCTTGTCAGTGAATTGCAAGTTCTGTATCTTCTAATCTCCAAATTGAGCCCTGAATTTATATATTTTTTATTTTTTCTGAATTTAGATCTTATTAAATGGATTAGAGGAAGTGTTCTGATAAGACTTGCTTAGGGCATTGAGTTAGGAGCATTTATAAAATGTCCTGATGGAGGTAGAAGAATAAGATGCTGTGGTATGTGGCCATCAGTTAGTACCGTATGTACTCGTGTATAAGCCCGGTTTTCCACATTTTAATGCAATTTTTGTGGGAAAATTATTAGATACCTTGGCTGATATTCAGGTCTCCTTATACTCGAGTATATATGTTATTTTTCACTCCTTCCTGAATTATTGTAACAAGTCCAAAGTTCTCTTGATCCCCCAGTTAGAGATGCTCTTAGAAATGAACTGTGTTGCCCTAGTTGATAAGCTTAATATAGAGGACGTCTGAACTCCAGACTTAATGAATACAATGTTTCCTATTCCAGTTTATCACAGCATAATAGGCCTCACTTATTAAGAACATTTTAAAGGTTTTTAATTCAGTAGAAATTTGAAAGCTTCACTAAGTAATCAGACGTAAATTAGTTTTCAGATTTTCAGTGTTAGAATTTAAACCCATTTCTTCTTATTTTATCTACAATAATCTTGGAGATGTCTATTACTGTGTTTGATTTTCCTACTTTCACCCCCCCCCCCCCCAGTGGTATACTTTTGGTCATCCAGTTCTTTTTAGTTGTGGGAAAATAATTTTTCTAAATTTTCTAAGTTTTGAGGTAATCATTTAAATAACTCTTGTGAGTCTGTTTGGGGGTTGGCTTAAATATTAGACTTGTGCATTGGTAGGACTGGAAGTTTAGATTATTCCCTGGTTTCCTAGGTCTGTTCATAGTTTTTAAGAAATTGTAATAAACATGGGATCTCTGTTTATAGCCACTCATCCCCATCAAGCCCTACCCCTCAGTGCTCTTCCCCAAAAGGAAAACATTGGTAGACTATTAAGAATATTATTAGCCAGTGTGGACGGAACCACCAATGTATTAAGACTTAAGATTTTCCCCTGAAAATGAACATCTTAAGCAAAGAACTGTGCTATTTAACACATAAACTTAATTTCTGTGGTTCACTTTTGATGTTACAGTTAACTGCCATTTTAAAGAAAAGCAAACTGAGCCACTGGCAGATCCCTTCCAGCCGCAGGGGAGAGTCTTGACAGCCTTGTAACCTTGATAGCGCTGGACTGAACTGGACACTGCTCAATTGACCACCTTTTAGAAGCAATCTGAATGTGTTCTGGGTGCAAGTACTGGTTCCATGACAGACATCTCTTCCCTGGCTTTTTTTATTATGCTTGTTGATTTTATCTTTTCCTTCTTACGCATTATTAATATTTTTGTCTGATTACTCTGTTTCTACCCTTACCATTTTTATATGACTTTGATTTTTAGTGTTTTCTGTTGGGTCTCTCAGGTGTGAAGCACAGGAGGAGTGGATCCACAATAATGCGGATTCGAGGGGATTTAGAGAAACCTGGTTGAGAAGGGAAAGGGGAGGGAAAGGTGATTTCTAGAGTAACTAATGAAGACGGGGAGGGAGCACTAGAATGGAGTGTGATTGCATAAGTCATCTTAAAGGCGATTTAACCATGGGGGAGGAGGAAAGCTCTAAGGTTGATGTGGGAGGTGATAGTACAATTCTCCATGATATGATCGAATGACCGAACTATTGAATTATATGATATGTAAATTATGTGCTAATACAGTCTCAAAAATTTAATTTTTCAAAAAAGAAAGTAAAGAAAACTGAGGTAAAGTTGCTTGCTTAAAGTCTCAAGTCTGAAAGCAGGGAAGTTGGATTTCTAACTTGACCTTTTTGACCTTTTCCTTTGCGACATCAGTAGTAGTTAAAGCTCTCAGCTGATAACTGAAAGGTATTTGGTTCTAGCTAACCACCCATACCTGGGGGGAAATGGGGCAGTCTGCTTCCATTGAGATTTACAGCCCTGGAAATCCATATGGTTTGGTAGTTCTACTCTGCCCGTAGGTTTACTGTGAGTCAGAACCAAGGGAAATTTTCTGTCTTCATTGTTTTGAGATCACTTCCTAAGTACACATTTGCTTTTGCTGTGTGTACTTCGATAATACAAAATGTTTGGGAAAGATTTCCTGGATTCTGAGCTTGTTCTCACTACTCATGGCAGTAAAGGCCTTTGTTTTTTTAGTATACAATTTCTTATATTCATCTTTTTCTAGCTAGAGTTTGAATTTTAAAATTGATTACATAAATGTATCACCTAATTGTTAAAAGTTTACTTTTGATATTTTCATTTAAAAAATATATTAAGAGTGCTTCTGTATGACAGACCATGTGTGATGCTCTGGCAGTGGTTTTCAAAATGTAGGGAGAAGGATGCCTGGATACTGAGGTATTAATTTTCTGCTATGCCACCTACACCCTAGAGCTAATCGCATTTTGTGTGATTTTGTGTGGAAAGATGAGTTACACTACTAAAACAGGAAAGACGTTGCTTTAAAAAGCGAAGAGCAATGTGCTCTCTACTTAAGCAGTTCAAGTCAGGCAAGGGAACACATAATAGAGATCTAACATTAGTGCCCTGGTGGCAAAGTGGTTAAGCTGCTTACAAGTTGGAAGTTCAGACCCACCATGTTCCACTCCTCCACACACACCCAAAACCTAGTGACCCTGTAGGAAAAAGATCTCCTGTGGGTTTCCCAAACTGTAAATCTCTATGGGAACAGAAAGCCTCATCTTTCTTCTACAAAGTTTCTGGTGAATTTGAATTGCTGACCGTATGCCTAGGAGCCAAGTATGTAACTTACAGTACCGATTCCCTCACGCACCCACTCCTTAATCCCTCTCACACGCTAATCTCCTATTCACTTTTCACCGGCCAGTGCACAGGAGATGTGGCAGTGTGCCTGTAAAGATTCACAGCACTGGAAACTTCAGAGACAGTTCTGTCTGTTAGACTGTGCGTTACATCAATCCAGCAGCAGTGGGCTGGGCTTGAGGTTTGGTTGTCATTCAGTATAATTCTGTGACATGTAGGCAGTTTGTTTTTTTTTTTGCTGAATATACTCCACGGTGTGGATGCATACTGTAGTTGTGTAGGTATCCGCTTGTTGAAAGACATCTAGGTGGCTTCCACTTTGAAGTTGTTACAAATAAAGGTGCTGTAGACATTTATCTGCAGGTTTTCTTGTGTAAACACACCTTTTGATTCTCTAGACTAAATTCTCAGGATTGAAGTGGCAGGGTCATATGGTACTTGCATGCTAAGGTGTTTATTTTTTAAACTGCGAGTAGCTGTGCCATGTTTTTTATGTTGTCAACAGCACTGGATATGTGAAGAATTACCTGTCTTCGTACCTGTATTTGGTGTGGTACCTGTTTATTTCAGCCACTCTGGTCTTAATTTGAATTTTTCTTACAGCTAATAAAGATGAACATCTTTTTATACCCTTAAAAACCATTGGTGTATCATCTTTGATGGAATGTCTTTAATTGAGATGCTTTTTTTAAATTGTTGAAATTTTGAGCTTTAGTGCAGCTGTGTGTTAGCATTGGATTGATAACTACAAGTTATCAGTTCAAATTTACCAGCCACTCCATAGGAGAAAGATGTGGCTCCCATAAAGATTTACAGTCTCAGAAACTCCGTTCACAGTCTCTATGAATTGGAATCAACTTGGTGGCAGTGGTCTTTTGACAAAGATCCTGGATTACTGTAGCGCGTGCTTGTATGTGTGTGTGTTAGTTGAAAATGTGGTTTGCAAATATATCTCCAGCTCTGGCTTTTCTTTACAATATCTTAAGTCTCCTGCAAAGCAAACGTCTTTAAATATGATAAAGTCCAATTTATTAAAGTTTTTTCTTTTGGTATCAAATTTGATCATTTTTACCCTAATCCCACATTATGTAAATCAGTTGTCCATTACAAATCAATGTTTACATCAAGATGTGAGTTGAGGTGCACTGAGTTGTTTTTGCACCTTTGTCAGAAAATCATTTAGGTATGTATGTGTGTGGGTCTTTTTCAAGGTTCCCAAGTCTGTTTAATTGTTCTATGTCTAAAATGTCATAGACTATGAGAGCTTTCTTTTACCCACTCCCAAAAATTTTTATTAAAAACTATTCTTGTTCCTTTACTTTTCCATACAATATTTAGGAAATCTTGTCTGAATCTACTGGGGGTGGAAGGTGACTTCAATTTTTTTTTACTATACTGCACATTAATTTTTTTTTAAGAATTTATATTTTTACTGTTTATAAGTCTAACAACCAGTGGCATACATCCCCATTTATTTAAATTTTTTATATCATTCATTGACTTCATATATTTATCAGCAAACAAGTTCTATACATATTTTGTTAGAACTACTTTTAAGTGTTTTTCTTGTACAGGGTTCCTGATGGTACAGGATTAAGTGTCTGACTGTCTTGCTAACAGCAGTAAGATATGGTGGTCTGCTTCTGTAAATATTACAGCCTTAGAAACCAGATGGGACTGTTCTACACTCTTATTATGGATCACTGAAAAAGTCGGAACTGACTGGAAAGCAGTAGTTTATTTAATTTTTATTTTGCACCATTGTAACATACTGTGTTTGTGATGTCAACATCCACATGTTCATGCTAGTGCACAAAAACAGAATTGATATTTCTATGCTTATCTTGTATGCTGTGACCTTGCTGGACTCGCACTGTTCTAAGAGGTTTGTTTTGGAGATAGTTGTGGGTTTTTTGTTTTTTTGGTGGTGGTGGTGGTTTCCTTTGTTTTTGTTAAAAGAGCCCTGCTGTGGTAATGGGCTCTCCTTTGAGCTACTAACCACAAAGGCAGCAGTTCAAACCCACCAGTCTTTCTGTTGAAAGATGAGGTTCTCAACTGCTCCCTAGAAAATTTAAAGTCTGGAGACTTAGAAAGCAGTTTCGCTCTGCCCTATGCAGTCACTGAGTTAGAATTGACTCACTTGCACTGAAGTTGCAATTGCATATTTTGTTTGTGGAGGAAAGGGGTTGGGGCAGTTTGCGTATAGATAGTTGTGCCATTTGCAAATGGATAATGGTTTATTTTTTATCGTGTTTCTTTAAATCCACTTTGTCAATATTTGTCTTTAATATCAGTAATAACATTTAATATAATTACTGATGTGTTAGAGTTTCAGTCAACCTGAGTTTTACTGTTCATAAATTTTCATTTGGTTCTTTTATGGGTCTTCTATTATTTCCTAAGACTCTACTTTCTTGAGACTTCTAACTTTATTTTCTTTGTGTGTGTTCTCAATTGTTCATTGAAGCATTTTTGTGATCATTGCTTTAAAGTCTCAGGTAATTATACCACGTGTATTATCCTGGTGTTTGTATCTTGTTCATTGTTGACTTTTTTTCATTTGATTGAGATCTTAGTTCTTGGTGTGATACTTAACTGAAACTTGGAAATGTTGAGTTTTATGTATCTGGGTTTTGCATAAACCTTTTTTTTTTTAAGCTAGCTTCTGCGGACATCACTTTGGCAGAAGTGGGGGCCTAGCACCTCATTGACATCCAAGAGGGAATTCTCATTATTGATAGGTGAGGACAGTTCCAGGACTGCATGAGGACTCCACTAATGTCTTGCTGGGTTTTGCCAGAAGTCCTTATGTACCTCTCAATGTACAGAGGGGGATTAGATCCCACTCTGTCTGATGGAGATGGAGGGCCAGCTTCGTTAGGTGGTTTCCGATGACGGTGTAGGTGGTAGAACCTCACTGCATCTCTGTGAGGGTGAGAATTTCAACTTCCCACTCATGCTGAAAGGAGAGGGGTTGGACCACAGTTGTTTTATGTAGTGGTTCGTTGGCGGACAGGACTGATTTTTCTAAAGTTATGTTCATATGTTCCCCTCCAGTTCTTTTTGCTAGAGAGAACAGGATTTTATTGTGTCTTTTTTGGTCTGTGCCCATTGACATTTCTGATTTGCCAGTTCTTCAGCTCCAAATCTAGGATCTATGAGATAAAGAGGAATTCACCACCATGAGATCCTAGCCAGTCTCTTCACTGTTTCAGCGTGTTTTATTTTTTTAACATATGTGTTATGTATAATGCTTATTATCTATTCCATCTATAAACAGAAGTTCTTTGTTTTAGTAACAAACCTTTATTTGCCCATTTCACTCTAGTTAGTGTTTCATTTCTCTGTCACCTTAGAATCATACTCCTATAAGTCATTTATACATGTTTTTCTCCACTCTGTCTCTTCATTCTCTTTAAAACTTACTCAACTAAGATTTTTATCTTTACCAAAACAACTCTTGTCAAAGAGTCTCTTAGAAGTGAGTAGTAAAATAAGACCTATCAAAATGTATAAGGAGCCCTGGTGGGGTAATGGTTATACATTGGGCTGCTAACTGCAGGGTCAGCAGTTCAAAACCATCAGTTCCCAGGGAGAAAGACATGGCTTTGCCCTTCTGTAAAGAGTTACAGTCTCAGAAACTTACGGAGTTAGTTCTACTCTGTCCTGTAGGGTCACTGTGAATTGGCATCTACTCGATAGCAGTGAGCTTGAGAGATCCTAATGTGTGGGTTGTACATAAGAGGGATGTCTATAGCGAATAAAGATCTACCCATAAAAAGATCCAGAGACTGAAGAAGGAATGAATACTATGTTTAGACATTGATATATGAGAGGATTAGCATATTCTGGCACGTTTGATCAAGAAAGGAAAAGTAAAGGCATAATAATAGTTATATTAAATTGTACTTATAACGTATAAAGCTAAAAAGAAACACATGCTCAGGAGCACTGAGATTCTATGATGGGGAAAGTTTTAGTCATGCTTGTTGAACATGATAAACAAAAAGTCACATAACTGTACGGGTAAAGATTATTGAAATGACATGTGTTACATATATTTACTGAATTCTGAACATTTTAAAATTTTACTTTAAAATAGAGATTATAAAATATAAATTAGGTAATGTTGAAACATATAAATTATCAAATAAACTTTATATTAGAAGAAGTGGTGTGGCGGAGGTTAGGTGCCAGCAAATCGATTCTGACTCACAGCAACATGTGCAACAGCAGGAAACACTGCCCTGCTGGTCGGTCCCTTCCCTATGCTTTGCCGTTGCTGTGCTTGAGCCCACTGTTGCAGACTTTGTGCCAGTCCGTCTCATCATGGGCCTTCCATTTTGTTGCTGCCCTTCTCCTTTACCAAGCATGATGTCCTTTCCCTGGACTGCTCTCTCCTCATAACATGTACAAAATACAGGCGATAAGGAAAGTCTCACCACCCTTGCTGCTAAGGAGCATTCTGACGACTTCTTCCAAACCAGACCTGTTTGCTCTTCCGACAACCCACAGTGCTTTCAGTAGTAGAAGCACTGTCATTCAAATATGTCAGTGAACCCAGATATGGGGATAACCTTTGACAGCTTTGGTCTTTTCTCCATTCCTCATCATTTTGTCTATTGGTCCATTTGAGGATTTTGGTATTCTTTATAATGAGCTAGTAATCCTCATTTCATTTTTTGACATTTGTAATAGAACAGTGTTAAAAAACAAAGTATAAAAGGGAAAATTTATAAGCCAGTCTCCCTTATTCAGACATGTTATTAAGTAAATAACATGATCTCATTTTGTTTATTTTAACAGTGCAAGATTTTCTCAATATTTATTGGAAGTGTGTCTAACATGCTTACACCTTTTAACATTTGCCAGACATCTGCACATTATTAACCAAGACTAGTGGACATCTTAGTTAAGTCTGAGACTATCAGGAGTCTGCAGTACATCATCAGTACTATAATTCAGTTGAGTGAAATACTGTGGATCACAATGATGGTACAGTCTCCTAATTTGATTAGAAGTCTGATGTTGCAAAATGTGAGTTAAGTTTGGATGAATAATACTTTGTCGGAATCATGGAAGCAACAATCAAAGTAGAAGAGAAAATGCAAGCTAAACCATAGGACATAGACACATATGGTTTCAAAAAACATATAGGAAGTGACCATATACGGTTTAAAAACCAAAACCCTGGCCGTTCTCGATGTGAATGGTAAGTGAAATCTAGCCAGAGCGCACCAAGGCTGCCAGGAAGTGATCGAAGAGAAAGAAGATAGGTACAAATTGTGAAAGTCCTTGTCTGCCTTGCTTCTTGATAATTGTGTGAAGTTTGTCGATAAGTAAGACTCAGCTAGTAAAGATTTCTGAGCAGTTATAGAAGAATGGCATGGAGGTGGCATCTGCCTTCCCAAGGGGTAAGGAGAATCAGCCTCCACATCAGCATCATCCTGATAGCTAAGCTATGAGGCTGAGGTCAGACAGGGCACTACTCTCCAACCTTCCTACCAATTCTGAGAAAGTTTCTCCCATAGCAGTCTCGCCTTTTTCAGCTGGATTCGATAATTTAATTGCAATGGCCACAAAAACCTCATAATCCGTATTCAAAACTGTGGGGTGTATTAAGGAATCTAGCAAGTTCCAAATGCTCAGGATTCAATTTTTCAGATAGGACAGACTTTGCTAAGCCCTCCGCTAGGCCCCGCTCTAGTCTTTGGCCTCTGCCCTTCTCTGGCATGTTGCAAAGCACTTTGGGGGCTGCCAGTAAATGTCCTTCACCGTGAGCCTAAACCCAGAATGCATTTCTCTCTAGCTCTGTGATTGAGCCTGGCTCCTAAGTGCCTAGAGGCACCTCGCTTCAGAAGCTCCCCTTATGCTTGAAGGTACTCAGCTAAGCTGCTCTGTGGGCTAAAAAGTCCACGCTTCTTTCTGATGTACTGGCTCTTGGTTTGCCACTCCTCCGCCACTCTAGTTTTGCTCCTCTGGTGCCACAACTGTCCTGGATCAAGGGAGGCTTAGTGTACAAGGATCCTGGGGTTCTAAGGAGGTTCTTCACTCTAGGCTGGCTCTTTTGCTGATAGTAAAATTTCTCCTACTGCTTCTGAGTTGACTCTCTCCATACCCAGCAGGTGGCAGTCACTCTGAACTCTGTTAACTGTCACTCTTAGCTAAATCATGTAATCCAGTTAGTATTTTTCTGAACCTTCTCTTACCCAGACACGTCAAGAAAAACTCATGTGGTGGGAATGACAAAAATGGTAACAAGAACCATACTAAATAATTCACAGCAGTAGTTTGATCAATTCAGTTGCTTTCTTAAATGTCTTTAGAAATAACATATATAACTTCTCTTGTTTTCATAAGTTCTTCCACTGTTGTACTTTGACTTTTGTTAACTAAAAATAGGGGAATCTGGACTCATGACAAAACCATTAATATGTATTTATTTCCCGTGTTACATCTTAAACTTTTAAAACCACTAATCTCTTTCATCAAGCTGTTGCCTAAACAACTTTTTGAAGAAATATATAACAGAATACTCAATTTTATTTAACTCTGCTGTTCATTTTGTATCTGGTACGAGCATATTTGCATAAAGATAATTTCTTGATTATAATGTGTTTTATCTTTAAGGTGTGACTGCACAGAAAAACTACAGAACACATTTGAGTTTTTGCGCTCACAGCTGAATGACGTTGCTTCATTTAAGCATATCTACAGATACGCCTTTGATTTTGCAAGGGTAGGTTCAGTTTTCTCATGGAGTTATTCGGATATTTTTCCTTTTTAGGCTATAGAAAGTAATCAAAATTTGACTTAAATTTTAGGATAAAGATCAAAGAAGCCTTGATATTGATACTGCTAAGTCTATGTTAGCTCTTCTGCTTGGGAGGACATGGCCACTGTTTTCAGTATTTTACCAGTACCTGGAGGTATGTATGTATATATTGTTTACCTTGAACATATTTCCCAAACTAACATATTTCGAATTGAAAGTAAACATTTGAAGAAAAAATAGTATTATGACACTGATTTTGATTCTTTTTGCTTAATAGAGTAAATATTGACTATTTGTAGATATTTTCAATGTATACGTATATGCTGTTTTTCTTAGGAATGAATGAGTTTATATGTCCTGAACAAATCCTGTGCAATAGATATTTTTTCTGTGTCAATCCTAAAAAGGACTGATATCAGATACTTTAATGCAAAAGATCTTAAAATAAGTCTCATGGGTTTTTTGGCACAGGGAGAATTGTACCATACAAATCTTGTGCTCTTAAGTCTGATTTACTTCTTTTACCAAGCATTTTAAGTGGAAAGCCAATTAAGAGAACCAATTGTAATAAAGCTTTGTCTTTCTACTAAATAAATAAATAGTTTAATATTTTTATACCCACAAATAAAACTCTCTGTAATAGTATATGTAAATACACTGATCACTGTGAAGTGCATGTTGAAGGTGTATCGTTAGTACTTACTAAAGATGATAGTTCAAAGACAGTGCCTTTTGGCTTAATTTTCTAAGAAGTTGCATTCTTTGTTTGCTTTTTTAACTTTTGTCTCTTTTTTAGTTTTTTATAGTTCTTGCCATTTTATAATGCAAATTATTTTGCTTTGAAAGCCATTTATCATAAAGCTGATTGTTTATCCTAGCAAGTTTCTCAGTAAACAAAAGACAATAGTATTGAAAAGTCTTAGTGTGAGTTTTATACACATGTAAATCTCCAGCCCAATAACGTAGATTATTTTGATGGATAGTGTCTTTTCTTTCTTATTAGTAGTGCTGGGCAAAAAACACATTCAAATAGAAGTAAGAATATTCACATCTAAGACAAGAGGGGAAGTGAACTAAATATTTTTAAAATACTTGTTAATGAATTTATTAACAAGTGCAGTATGATTTGACAGAACTTTTGCCCCGTGTCTATAACACCATTTTTCTGTTAAGTTTTATTCATTCTAAATGAGCAAGTGAATCTTCTTAGTTAAATAGCTTTCTCAAGGTTACTTTCTATCCAAATACGTTGCAGAACTAACTGGGAGCAAAACCCATGTCTTACACTGACTGTTGTTGTCATTGACTTCGATAAATCTCATGCAGAGAAATTATTTACTGGGGAGCAGCACAGGGGAACTTTCTGGATGTGTACTATAGTCTGTTGTCTTGTTGGTAGTTGCACAGTTAGATACAAATGTAAAAGTATGTTGAGCCTTGCCCACAAGACGAGTGCCCATCATGTATCTTTTATTCTTTAAATCTGAAAGAAAATGGTGGGGGGGATGAATTAGATGGCATTGTAGATGATTATGAGAATATTGCTAGATGGATACTCAGATAGTTAAGAGGAATGAATATTTTAGGGAATACCAAACCATCAACAACTAAAGTTACAACGATTTACTGATATCAAGGCTTAATGTAGTATTTGTTCTATAAACCAAATATTTTATCATTCTCTATAGCAATCAAAGTATCGTGTAATGAACAAAGATCAGTGGTACAATGTATTAGAATTCAGCAGAACGGTTCATGCCGATCTTAGTAACTACGACGAAGATGGTGCTTGTAAGTATAGTACAATGCTTTTCTATGAGAACACAGTTTCTGGAAGTATTAAGTGAATATGCACTTGTGTAGCATTAGCATTAGATTTCCCAATAAACTTCTATTATTATACATATGTGGGAGAGGGTGGTGAAGAGAGATCTTACACTTAGCAATGTTACAAAACTTAGGTAAATAAATGAAATGTTTTCAATATAGCATTACAGCTAAATGTAAGTTAAACTTTGTGTACCTAGATTTACATGGTCCTTTTTCTGGAATTTTCCTATGGAAGAAAACCAGTCATGATTTTAGAAATAGAAAAGCAAAATAAAAAAGAAGAATCTTTAGTTAATATCTTATTAAGTACCATTTCACAATAAATATAGCTAGTAGTAGTAAAATGAGCACTGTGAATTGGTTCTAAGTAAATAGGTAGTGAAATATTTTCAGTCTTTCATATTAAAATGTCTGTCCATACACATCAGTGAAAATTTAAAATGCCCTGGACATGTTCGAAACAATGATAGATTCATTATATTTGCAAGGTAAATTCTCTACACTGTGAAATACTTTCAGTTTCTACCACCAGGTGTTATTTTAACATTCAGTGGGGTAACATTGAAAATTCAATGCTGGGTCCACTCCTATAAATGTAAATAGAATACGGAAGGAAGACTAACTTCTGCACAGATTATTGTGCCCTCCCCTATTAATGGTATAAAATTTGATAAAAAACCTTGTAGCAGTAAACCAGCAGCCCAAGGTTCCTTTATGGCCTACAGATAGGGGTGCATGTTTTAAGCCACGTTTAAAAGTGGAAATTTTGTGTAAAATTACAACTTGGAATTTTGTTTTGAAAAATACTAGGTCTGACGGAACTGCATCTGTGTTCTGCATAGGAATCCCACTGGTGGCTGCCACCTTTGTTGCTCTTGTTTTCCAGTTTGCTGAAATGCAATTGCAGTCTTCTAACACCTACGCTGTTTGTCAATTGCCATTTATTATTTTGCTAGAACAATGTCTGTCAAAAGCAAGGGAAGAAAACACCAGTGTGTTTCAAAAAAAAAAAAAAACCATAGGAAAAGCACATTTCCTTGTGGCAATGAATTTTCATACATTAGGAAAATTTTAAATTTTTTACCCAGCTTCTGTAGGAACCCTGGTGGCATAGTTGCACATTTGGTTGCTAACCAGAAGGTCAGCAGTTTGAAGCCACCACCTACTCCAGTGGAGGAAATGAAGCTTTCTACTCCCATAAGGAAATACAATCTCAGAAATCCAAAGATCAGTTCTACCCTGTCCTGCAGAGTTGCTATGAGTCGGAATTGACTCAATGGCAGTAATTTTGTTTGGGGTTTGTTTTTGTTTTACTCAAATTTTGTAGATAAAAGTTTGGACCCCTGAATTATAGAACTGTATATTTTTAGAATAGTTCTTAATGTATTGTCAAGTGTTTATAGTAGGCTTAGTTAATGGAACAGAATAAATATTATATTGCCATGTTCAGTTATATAATAGCCAAGTTAATGGAACAAAGTAAATCTTACGCAACCAAGCTTATATACTTCTTGGGGAGATAACAAAAAAAATGACAAACTCTTTATATTTTGCTTAATAATTGACTGACAGAACGCTAGGGACAGTTAAACGAGGGAAAGGGTCATTGTTGGAGGGGTTCATCAATCACTTGGAGAAGAAGGACATCCCTTCTCAATATTCCTTCTGGAAAAGTCCTCAGACTTTTAAGGGCTAAAATGAAATGCTAAGAAAAACAAGCAGAAGAGCAAGCAAGGCTGGTACCAAAAGCGAGACACCTGAAGGAAGGACAGTGTCCACCTCTATCATCACTGAGCTCATGGTGACTTTGTGTTACAGTTTGGAGAAAGTAGTTCTTGAATTCTAACAACAAAAAATGTTTCTTTATTTCTAGGGCCTGTGCTTCTTGATGAATTTGTTGAGTGGCAAAAAGTCCGTCAAGCATCATAACAAGAACTATTGTGAAGAAAATGCAAACCTTTTGATTCCCATGTGTATACAAACTAATGAGATAAGAGGAAAAATCCAAAGGGTGCATTTTCATTCATATGAAAGACTTCGTAGTACTTTTTTTCCTTTTTTTTTAAAGGAAATTTTCTTGTTACATGTGATGGGCATTGAGTCACACCTCTTCTGAGACTGAATATTGAAATTTTGCTTTGAGTTATGTTTATAACATTTTATTTCAGAACAATAAAGATTCAGATTTGCGATAAAGGCCTTAAAGTGAAGACGTCCCTTGAGTGTCAGAGTGGTATTTATTTTTGTAAATTTGAATTATTTTTGAGATTCTAACTTACCATGAATTTGTGAGATTTTTTACAGTTTTAAAAAAATCTTAACATTTGGCAATAGAGTCGGCTGTGGTATGGCTCATGATACTCATCTCTGTACAGTTAAGAAGAATTATTATTGGCCTTGACTCCTGGATTAAGGATTTTCTGATGTATTGAGGTGTGCCAACTTGCAGTTCGAGGGTTTCTTTAAAAGCTGCCAAGGTCTTATGTAGTTGAGATCACAAAGATATTTCCAATTATTTTTGTTTCATAACCATTAAACAGCATTATTCATAACCTTAAATCAGCATTGAAAATGTATATTCTTAATGTGAATTTATAGTTTTCTGTCAGAAAATTCTGCTTATATTTGAGAAACTGGGGTTGCTATATTAATGGATTCAAAATGCTTCAGCCTTGTGAGAGCCTAGGACCAATACTGAAGTTGCACCGTCATGATCATTTCTATTGGTGGCAGATTGATAGTCTTTTTAACTGTCCCTCTGTATGACATAGGTCGTTCTGCTGAAAGGGCCATTTTAATCCCCTTAAAAGACCTGTGGGTCTGATCTCATAGACTTAGTGTATATGTACATATATCCACTAGGTCATATAGAATAAAGGCTTGTGAGAAGATTCTGGATGTAAGTTTGCATACCTATGGGGTGGTATTTACTTTGGTCGAAATCAGTGTTTCTCATCACCACAGTTTCCTGTCTGGTGGCAATAAGCAGCTTTAGAAAAGAGCAGTGTTTTCTTGAACCAAATACATTATTCCACTAAGAGGAAGACTTCGTTCCCATTCACAACCTCACTCATATTCCTAGTTTCATTGTATGAGTGGAGAAAAATATATAGATTATTTTTCATAATGTTGGTCAAGATTTAGGATAAGGATTAACTTGTAATGGTGAATTTATTTAATGAGTGATTTGGGGAAGGGGTATTCATTACATAAGAAAAATAGCATTTTAAAGTTTTTTATGTTTTCTGGTTAATGAACTGGGCAAGAATAATGCCAATATTTTATTTGCCATTCCTACTGGAGTTACTTTGTACAGCTTTGTAAAACACTGGTATATTAGTGGAAGAGAAATTTTCCCCTAAATGTCTTTTAGATAACTTTCTTAGCATGTTTTTATTAGTGGTAGAATCACTTAATTCTTAGAACTGAGCATACCAATAGTATTAACATCCTGACTAATGTTTGAATTTCAAATATATTTTCGGAAAAATGAAAACTTTCAGACATTTGAATTTTCTTTTCAATAAAAGCTTTCTGAACTTAAAGAATACTGCCCAATTAAAAAAAATTCCTTATCTCCCTAGGTTTGAACATAGTTGTAGTATCTTGTTTGTTAACTCAAATAGCACACTCGCAGTGTGGAACTGTACTCTAGTATTTTCAGTGGCTGATTTTCCAAAAGTAGATCACCAGTCCTTTCTTCCGAGGGTTGTTGTTGGTCGACCCTGAGGTAATTTACTTTGTTTACTTATTTAAAGAGATCTTTTAAGACTTTTGCATCAGAAACACCTGTTCCACACTAGCTCTACTGCATAGGGTCATAACATCTAGCTGATTCTCAAGCAAATATATTCTCTCTCATTTGTCGTGTAGATTTGGACTGTGTTTCTTCTTGTCTGTTTTGTTATTACTTTAAAGTTGAACGTGTAAATTCTTGGGTAACTGATGATCAAGAAGTTAAGTTGTGTAAGCATTGTAAGCAAAGGGGACAGTATGGGGAGCTTGCAGTATAAATTGTGTCACTTACCTAGCGAGCTTTAAGTGCCTTCCTTTTGTAAAATTTTTGGAATTTGCTTTGTTCAGTGTGAATACTCGGTGGTGCTTTATAACTTGGAAGTGGCTTGTTTGTTAGGGAGTAGCATGTGAGAAAGAGCCAACCAGTTAAAGGTTTTCAACAATATAAGAGGATAGAGATGCTGTCCTTCCCCCCACACATACACCCCAACTCACACACTCCATAAAACATACATTTTTAGGAAAGCGTAGTATCTTTTAAGGTTCAGGTAGCATAGTGTGTTGAAATGCGATGTAATGTGTTCTGATCTGTATCTGAGTTAACTAATCTTTAATTGTTTTTAAAAGTTGTGGGCAAAACTTTTGACATGATTTTGAATATTATAGCATTGTTGTGGATCAGAATAAGTCAAAAAGTATTGCTATGAAATCATAGAAACATATTAATCAAAAAATCTCACAATATGAAGCCATTGTTTGTTGACATGCCTTCCATCTAGGTTGATACCGTTCTGGAAGTGGTATTTCCATCACTACCTCTTCCGTGAAGACTGTGCACTCTAGTCTTTACACCCGGTCAACACGCACTTTGGGCATCCTCAAGGGACTCCCATTGTGTTCCCTCTGAACGTTCTTTGTGCTTTGGAACAAAAGCGAGACCAGGGCCGGCTGTCCGGTAGATTGGTTACGATTTCCCAACAAAATCGCGATAGAACGCTCATGCTCCCCTCGCAGACTGAGCACAAGTGCATTGGCAAAGTGGGAACTACTCCTTGGCACAACATTCCTGACCTTTGTCTTACCGATGATCCTGTGTCCTTATATCAGATTTCCACAAGACATCCTGAGCTGAGCTCTGCTTTTTAATAGATGTGTGATGCAGACATCAACAGACTAAGGACACCTGTGTTACTGAAAATTTGTCTGTAGCTGTCCACTGGCTGCAGAAAATTGCTTACAAACATTTTGTTAGAAATAAGTTTTTACTTGCCAAGTTATATGTATATGTTTTGCTCTGTTTAAAGTATGTTAGATGAATTATTCTTAACCTGGAATTTCAGGGCCTATGTTGGGTTGACTGAGGGTACAAATGCCTTTTCATCTAGTAAACCAAAAATGTGTCATACCAATATTCACTACTATTCCCTGGGGAGTGGAGAAGTGGTAAAATAACGGGAGATTGTAGGGAGTACAAGAATTGTGGAGGAGCCCATGACCAGAATACAAAGTCCCGTTATCTATTAATTCCCTTCTGTGAACTTTTTGAAGCCTCTTTGTATTTTGTTTAAGTTTTCAAAACGTGTCTGCCTGCCTAATTGCTAATGTGAAGTTATAAAAGAATTTATTAAAATAATGTGCCCAGTTACAGGAGCAAGTAGTAAGAATGCTAACTTAATTTTTATGCCTTCTTGAAGAAGTATACTTAAAACTATTATAATCCATTAGTCGGATAAAGTTTTGTTCTTGCTTTCTAAGACTAGAATACATCTTTCACATGCTGCCTGGCTGTCTAAAGCATCAAATAATTTGGGGAGCATCTTTAATGCACAATTTAAATTCATGTCTTTGTTAAATTAAGAGCAGAGACAGGATATCCATATTTCTAAAATGTTCTCTGTTCTTGAAGTACTGCTTTTTAAGTGATACTGGAAATCATTACAAAGATACATTTCATAAAAGGGATTTTTTTTCTCTTTAGAACAAAAAAAAGTAAAATTTTCTTAATTCAATGTAGAAGGCTGATCTGAATTACTAAATATTCTAGATTTTATAATTACTTAATCAATGATGCTTTATTTCACAAACATTTGATAGCAACCATACTAATAGAGACTTAACAGTTTGCTCTAACAAATGCTTATGACTCAGGTTCTTTGTCAGTAGACTCACTACTTTATGAGTACCACGGAAGTTCAGAATGTTTTTTTATTTTATAATCTATAATTAATAGAATAATTAATTTCTGCTCCAGCTCTTAAGTGAATTATCACTGATTTTAATTGTACAGATTTTGCTTACCTGAAGCAAATCTTTAAATCTTTCAAAAGGTTATCTTTTGCCTACCCGCAGTCTTTTGTATCCTGTACAGTAGTATTTTACTCTTTTCCATGACTGGTGCCGCAGTCACTTACTTTAGAAAATGAGGGAAATACTTTCTTTTTCAGTGTATTAGAGGTTCAGCAGAAAAAATGAGGAAGGCTCTCAATAAGGCTGATTGATAAATAGGCTACAGAAGTAAGCTGAACCAGCAGCAGTTAAGAGAGGGGCACTGGTCTGGGTAGTATTTGTTTGTACATAGAGGTCAGAACCAACTTGACAGCCCTGAACAACAGCATAATAGAACCTTTTACACTGCAAACCCCCCCCCCCCATGGATCCTGACTTAACATCCTAAATATTATTTAAAATACAGTACTGTACATGCTCGAGTATAAGCCGATCTGAATATCAGCCGAGGCACCTAATTTTTTTTAATCGTTTTGGGGGCTCGGACAATTCTTATCACAGTCCATACATACATTCATTGTGTCAAGCACATAAGTACATTTGTTGCCATCATCCTCAAAATATTAGCCTTCTACTTGAGCCCTTAATCTCGGCTGCTCATTTTCCCCCATAATTCATAAATTATTATTATATTGTTTGACGTCTCCTACCCCCGCCCTCTTCTCTGCTGTCCATCCCCCAGGGAGGAAGCTATACGTAGATTCTTATAATGGGTTCCCCCTTTCTACCCCACATTCTCTCCACCCTCTGGGCATTGCCTCTCACCACTGGTCCTGAAGGAGTCATCTGTTCAGGATTACCTGTTTCCAGTTGCTATCTGTACCCATGTACATCCTCTGGTCTAGTCAGGTTTGTAAGGTAGAGTTGGGATCATGATAGTGGGGGAGGCAGGGAGGAAGCATTTAAGAACTAGAGGAAAGTTACATGTTTCATCGTTGCTACCCTCCACCATGACTGGCTCATCTGTTCCCCACAATCCTTCACTAAGGGGTTGTCCAGTTGCCTACCGATAGGCTTTGAGTCTCCACTCTTGTACTCCCTCACATTTACAATGATATGATATTTTGTTCTTTGATGTTTGATAACTGATCCCTTCAACAGCTCATGTGGTTACAGGCTGGTGTGCTTCTTCAATGTGGGCTTTGTTGCTTCTGAGCTAGATGGCCGCTTGTTTATCTTCAAGCCTTAAGACCCCAGATGTTATATCTTTTGATAGCCGGGCACCATCAGCTTTCTTCACCATATTTGCGTATGCACACGTTTCTCTTCAGCAATCATGTCAGGAAGGTGGGGGCTTCTAATTTTACTACAAAAACTGCACTAAGTGCTGTAAAACTCGGCTTATACTCGAGTACATATGGTAATTACTAAGTTCAGACGCCTGTCACACGGGTTGGAGTTTGTTATGTATATTTTATGAGGCTGTGCTCCATAGTTAAGCACTGAGCTGCTAACATAGTTTGGTTCTAACCTACCACCTTCTGCTCTGTCCGCCAGTTTGCATAACAATTTGCCTTCTTGGAAACTGAAGCAGTTCTACCCTGCCCTTTAAGGTCTCTGTGTCAGAATCAAATGGGCAGTGGGGGACAGTGGTGCAGAGAGATACTCCATAAGTTAGGACAACTTTATTAAAAATTTGTTTACCTCCATTTTTGTAATTTTGAAGTTTTATATTTCTGCTTTTTAGTTTTAAAGTAGCAACAGTTCCATACTTAATGGGTTAATTTTAAGTAGTTTTTG
Source organism: Tenrec ecaudatus (assembly GCF_050624435.1). NCBI lineage: Eukaryota > Metazoa > Chordata > Mammalia > Afrosoricida > Tenrecidae > Tenrec > Tenrec ecaudatus. The sequence goes on along the minus strand of NC_134533.1, from coordinate 99,958,805 downwards.
AACATTTTCAAATATATCAGTTATTTAGAAACTAACAAAAATAAGTGAAATAGAAATGTGTAGAGACAAATTTCCCAAGAAATGTATAGTTGTATAAAGCTAGATATTCGTTCTTTAATGAAAAATGATTATAGATAAATACCCTTCAGAATTTGAACGTCAAAAGAAAATGTATTTACATTTTAGTGTTATTTTTACCTTTCCAAATTTAGCAGAGTTGATATTTGTTAGCTTTAAATCAAGTTAGAGGGAGTTTACCTAGAGTACTTGTGCTGCCCTGTCATGTCAACGAAACAGCATTAGTTCAAAATTACTTTTTTCTACAAGTGTAGGAGCCTCATTTGTTTTATGTCACTTCCTGTTGATTTCCTCTGTGCTTCATCCTAGCTGGGGAATTCACTTGTCACCTGATCTCTGTCATCTTTTCATTTCTCTCCGTTAAAGAACTTAATACCTATTATGAAGTTCAGACAGTACCCTGTCTACAGCTATTTTAAAAAGGTCAACTTAAGTACCTTGATACTTGAACAAAAAAGTTTGTTAAAATTGTTTGTTTTTACCCCCAACAGATTCTATTATGCTGAGTAAACCCAAATAACTGATTTTCTCCTTTATTGTACCATTTGATTTTACAATAGAATTTATCCTGCTAGACGACATCATTCATTCAGTAAATCCAAGCATCTATTCTGGACAGGTTGTGTTTTTGTACATAATCTATATCGAGTCACAAAATAGGCAAAATACCTCCAGCCCTTGGGGGATTTCATCTTAATTGGTAAGCAGTCTTCTATGATGACTAGGTTTCTGAGGGAAAATAAGGAAAGGGGCTGAGGGGAGTGAATGAGAACAGGATTGGTATAGGCATGATCACTGATACAATGACATTGAAATCTCGAGGAAGTGAGGAATTAGGCCGTGTGGGAATTTAGAGGAGCATTCAGACTGAAAACTAGGTACTAAAGTCCTGAGTTGTTTATATGCGTCTTGATTTTCAAGGTATCACTGGGATAACAATACAGTGGCTGGAGAGAGCTACAAATAGAATGATGATGCCTGGTGTCATGAAGACATTGAACAAAGTGTGGAGCTGTTAATGATTTGATCAGTGAAAGTAGGTAGTATTAGATAAGAATATTGGGATAATTAAGAAACAAAATGGTGGTAACTTCAATGAACGGATTCTGAATATAATTTGGTATTAGACGTCATAAGAATACAGTGAAGAATTGGAAGTTAGGTATAAGTGAAGAATTAACAGGAAATGAGTTCTGATAAAAGAATTAATAATCATGCAAAGATTTTGGGCTTAAAGAGCTTCTGAGAATGAAGTGCCCATGTATTGATATAGAAAGGATTCCTTGGAGCAAGTATGAAGGGAAAGTGATTTAAACTTAAACACAAAATTATGGTAGACGGGTTTATTAGATTCCCAAAGGAAAATGTAGTGTTAGCAGTTAGATACTGGAATCTAGAGTTCAAGAGAAAAGTCTGAGCTGGATATGTGGAAGTCATCAGTGTATACAATTTCAAGCCAAGATGTGGATGAAATCACCTAAGGGTTTTAAGTGTGGTCAGAAAATAAGTTGAAGACGTGGTTTGGGGTTTTAGGGCTGACTTGTTATTTTGTCAAGTAGAAATGTAACAACAGACCAGCAATATCTTCTGTACTGTTTAGGAAGCAACTGAAATGTAATAAGACTGATAATATTTAACATATATAAGCAAGTGGTGAATCAAGCCAAAAGGAGGGTGCTATTTTATTCTTGGAATTAAGCTTTTTTCGAGAAAATTCAAATTTACCCTTTAAGAATGTTAACCTGGAGTGCAAGTTCCTTTTTTCTCTAGTAGAATAGTTAAAACTGCCATCCAGTGTGACAGCTGTAGCACTAGAGGGCAGGCTTGCTTCTAGATTCTGAAGTGCCATGTCCATAGTAATGTTGCCAAACATTGCACCTAAAGTCCCAATCAGTGCTGTACTTGATTCGCAAGTGGTATGTTTACTGTTTTCTTTGTGTCTTAGGAAGCATACACTAACGTGGTGGTTGAGTATCTAGGACTGGTGGTTGACTCCAGGAAGGTTTGCCTATTAAGCCCCAGGGAACGTGATCACTGAGCCACCAGAGCCCCCTGAAAGTATAGCATGCTACAGTTGTAGGCAGACGGGGGAAAAAGGACACTGCACATAAATATAAGAGAATGTGAAGCTATCCGGAAGTAGACATGACAACATTTCATCAGGAAGTATGTTAAGCTATAAGTATGTGCTAGGTAGGCATTGTGATCAGAACTGGGAATAATAATTGAGCCTTAAAATTTTGTGTGCCACATTGCAAAACAATATGTTGTGCTTTTAACTATTTTAATCTCTGCTGTTTTTTTTCTCGTCAATAATAGAATTTTTCACTCATTTAGGTATCCAAGTGCCATCACAGTGCCTAATACTTAGGTTAGTAGCTTATGATGCCATGAATGGAAAGACAAGGCAAAAGAACAGCGAGTTTCTACCAGGAGCGCCTGTATTCTTTGCCTACATTCTCCCTTCTAGTTAGAGAACCTTTTGTGTTTATTAGTATCTCTGAAAATTTTCTGGATTTGATTCCAGCTTTTTCTGCTCCCATCCCATTAGTCACCCCCGTGATCAAGAGCAATAAGTAGAAATAGCCTGTTGGCAGCCATTGGAGTTTAGCGTTTTTCTGGTCACGGGTGCCGAAGGAGGATATGTGGAAGATGGGCAGCTTTTTTCGGCTGGCTTGTATCCATTTTTAAAGTGCAGAATGGAGTCTTGTGGCATGAAGACGCTTTTCGCCCTGAAAGTCCCAGCATTGCCTTCACTACTGTGGTCCTTTTATGGTTCCTGCTCTCACATGCTGGGTCCTCTGGTTTGATTGGGTTTTTTTCCCCGTAACATGAAAATTATAGGACTTACCTCATAGGATTGTTTTGTGAGTGAAATAATACATGTAGGAAATGTTATGTACTGTCTGTGGTCTAGAAAAGCATCATTTGGACTTGGTAGAATGGATTATTATTCAATAATGTATGTACGTATATGAATCAATGTTCTTATACCAGAAAATATATTAAGAATCAAGTAGAAAAATATCAGTTCACTAAAGCCTCGATACATTTAGAAGTACAAATGCCATCTAGGAAATGATAATATCAGTGATATAAATGGAAGTGTATTATTTAGGTTGTATTAATGAAATGTAGTGGTAAAAATGACTTAATGAACTATTGATGGAGCGCATCATCTTGTGAAAAGTGATGAATACACTTTAGCTGCTATAGTAGCTATCTCTAAAAGCAGGCAAATTTGCCCTTATAGGAAGGACACTATATGCACACCATTTTATATGTACATTTATAATATGTGCAGTATCTGGCATATGTGTGTGCGTGCACGCCAAAAGTTTCAAAAACAACCAAAAGAAACCACCTTAGAAGCATGGTATTTTGCAGCAGAACGCGAACTGGCATGCTCTGGCTGCAGTAGGAAGCTCCCCCACTAGTAGAAAGTTGGCAGTTTTCCCCACTCACCATCCCTGCACCCACTGTGACTGCAGGACTCTACCGCACCTTCCACACTGGCACCTTAACTTGTCAAACACACTAGCCAACTGATGGAAACACAAAATCTATACCTAGAATTTTTTATTTTCATAAAAATTAGCCAGCTTTTTCCTTAAGACAAATAAGATGAGAAACAGTCCTGGGGGAAATATTTATCCTAGAAATATGTAAAATTCAGGGTAATTCTGTTTTGGGTTTCTTAGTTAGAAGATAGGATATGTAATGGCTATCGGGTGAAAAAGGAGCCCTGCTGGTGCACACAGCTCACCAGAAAGCAGTTCGAATCCAACAACTGTGTTGTGGGAGAGCGATGTGGCAATCTGATAACCACACTGCCAAGCCTCGGGGGGTGGGGGGGGGCAGTTCTGTTCGTCTGGTTTTTGCCAAGAGAAACTGGGCATAGAGGTAAGAATGAATGCCTATCAGTGAGCTGAGACTCCATGATAGCCTCGTCTTACATAAGATAAAAAAGGGCATCGTTCCCTCTCTACCTTGCAGGATTAGGAAAGGGGCTAGCGTTGAGAGCTCCCCCCACTCCACCACATAACAATGACTCAGTGATGTTTGCTGGATGCATGTCTACCTCCTACACTGCCCATTAGGGGGCTCCTCATTGAAATAGTGAATGAAGGAATGTGTGTGTATATTGCTTATAATGTTTACCTACTCCATTCCCTTTAGACTAAGATTCTTAGGAATCATTTCTTAAGCACTTAGCATATGGTTGACACACAGCAAACTCAAACATGCAGAACTGAATAGAACTTGAACAGTGGCAGAATAGGCTCATAACATGGCACTGCGTCTTCTAAATGGACACTGCAATGACTTCATGGTTGACAGCATTGTCGACTACTCTGCAGTTTCTGAATTATGAGCCAGTTGCATTCAGCGTTATGAACAAGCTATAGGAATACAGAGGAGGGAGACTTGGGTCCAGATGAATCTCCCAGAATAAGTAGGACTTACTGAGTGTGGACAGGGCTTTGAGCATACGTGAGTGGCACATTTTAGGAAAATCATTTTGAGTAGGACAATATTGAGTTTGGGACCTTTAATTGTAGATTTATTTGTCCAACAAAGTTCTATCAAGCCCATAAGCAGTAGATACATGGAAGTGTTAATGAAATAAAAGTGGGTTTTAAGATATTAATTAGGTCGCTATCAGGAGTCCTAGTGGCTCAGTGGTTAAGCTCAGCTGTGGACTGAAAGGGCCAGGCAATTCTACTCTGCTCTATGGGGTTACTATGAGTTGAAAGTCATTGAAGGAAACCACCAACAATTAGATTAGCTGGACGGGAAAGAAACCAAGAAGAAAGGCTTAATGGTCCTCGTGCTTTGGACTTGGAATTAAAGAACTTGTATTTCAAGTTCTTTGCTGCTCTGGCTGCGTGACCCTGAGCCAGTTTCTTCAGCAACCTTTTCCTGTTCTGTAAAATGGAGGTCTTGACATTGTACTTACAAGTGTTTGTAGAATGTAGAATAAAACCCAATACAGTGCTTTGAGTGCACTGAGTTCCAATAATTTACCGAACGGTGCTGAATAAACGTTATTGAGCAATGAGAAGAGTGTCACCACGGGAATGTCAATCCCTGCATCTACCAGTAAACCTATTAGCTCTTACGGGAAGAAAAGTCAACATGCGAAGTCACCAAATTGCATGATCAGACTTTTTTGCATCAGTTGGAGACTCCTGTGAGACTACAGTTATGTCAGAAGTGAATGAGCCAGGAAGTGCTGGTGCTGACGTAATTTCTAAGTTACTACCTTGTTGAAGGAGGCAGACCACAAGATGACGCGTGCTGCACATGGAATAGAAGTGTCTCCTTGCAAATGCTTCATTTGTTTCAACTGTTTGCCTGTTCACTGGTCTTAAATTTGCTGATAAGACGGTGACATTGATTAGGGCTACAAAATAATTGAAAGGTAACAAACCCACCAGCTGAGGAAGGGAAGATTTTAAATTTATTTAGACTGTGAATCAAAGGTAGGAAGTTTGGTCTTTAACTGTATGATGTAAAACTGGATTAACTGGAACTTGACTCCTTTCCCAAACTCTCAGCACTTTTATTTATATGTGGAACACTATACCTCTGCTGCTGCTGCTGCTGCTTAGAGCCAGTGAGTGTTCCCACCCTTCTTCTGGGACTAGTTTGTTTTAAAGCGATGTCTTGCCTCCTGCCCACCTTTGAGCCATTACCAAGCTTGTATATACTTTATCATTAGAGAGTAGATGATACAGTATTATTATATCTGGTGTTCTGACTAAACTGTGAGCTCCTTGAGAGCAGGGACTGTACTTTGGGCCCATCTTTTGGTTCCCCAGTGCTCAGAATTGTCCGTAATATAATGAAAGCACTCAATAAATGTAATAAAGTGAACGGATAAATAAATGATTTTGCTTTTGTAAGATGTATGAGTCATTTCTTTCTGTTTGCTGGGTGGCAGGTACTCCAGTGTCACCCTGTTTTTAACATAGATGTAGTATTAAAGTAATTACAAGTACAATAAGAACGATGTCTTTCTCTAGAGACTGGTAACCTGTCCAGAGTACGTGAGACAAAGTCGAAAGCCTTAGTAATGTTCATATCTTCGCCCAGAATTTCCGAACCTAAGAATTTATCCTAAGTAAAAATTCCTGGAAATGCTCAAAAGTTGTTTGCCATAACATAGTTTATTGATAGAAGAAAATAAAGGAAATCATTTAAATGCTTGACCATATATCTTGGGTCTGGGCCTCATTCTGGCAGTTATTTTCTTTTAGTTTCTAATTTGCATTCGCGTTAACAGAGAAGACAGAAACTAGACTAGAACCTGAGTAATTGCATCTCTAAGCCCGACTCCCTCGGCAGCAGTCCGCCACTCCTTTCTCTTCCTTCTGTAGGACATCACTGAAAGAACCCTCCCATTTTCCATTCTCAGGTCCCTCAGAGAAGTCTTCCTTTGTCATTTCCTTTTGTGCTTCTTCCTGATACCTTTGCCCCTTGCTCTTTCATGCTTATCTATGTAAAATGCACCTCTCCCCTTTTTCTTTATTATTGTTCATGATACTTGAGGTCTAAAGCCCAAATCCATGGCCAACAAGTTGATTCCTACTCATGGTGACCCTACAGAACAGAGTGAAATTGCTTTGGGTGGGGGTGGGGGGTGTACAAACCTATAAATCATCTTTATGGGAGCAGACAGCCTCATCTTTCTCCTGTGGCTGCTGGATTCAAACAGCTGATCTAGAAGTTAGCAGCCCAAAGTCTAACCCATTCACTAGGGCTCCTGCTTGTGCATTAGTGGTCTCATTTTCAAGTTCTAATACTGATGAGAGATCTTCTCTTAAATAGAATTGTTAATTTTCTGCAAGGGTTAGCGAAGTCTTATTTGGAAATCCTCTGTTTTAATGCAGTTCCCAATATATATGTTTAATTCCATAATTTACATAGATTTTGCCCAGAATTACTTAGAATAATAATTCCTTCGTTATTAAAACACTCTTGTTTTCCATACCTTCTAGTCATTCCGTGAATGCCTACAAATACCAGACAGGGAGTATAAAATGAAAGTATGGATGTTAGAGTTTGTATGTGGGAGTGATAGAAAAACGATGAGGTGGATTGACACAATTGCTGCAATAATGAGCACACACCATGGTGAGGGTGGCACAGGACAGGGTGGTGTTTGGTTCCTTTGTATATAGGGTTGCTATGATTAGGAACTAAATGGCACCCAAAAACAATAGTCACAGATGGTTTGCCCTGGGGTAAAAACTAGAGACTGACTTTTCAAACCCACCCACCAACACACATGAAGAAAAGGCCTGGTGACATCTGTAAAAATTATAGCGCCCCCCCCCCCAACCCAATGGAATAGTTCCACTCCTATATTTGGGGTCACCGGGTACGAGAATTCTTTCTGGCACAACATTGCTATAGGTGTCATTGGCTGCTATTCACGTTGAAATATTCTGCAGCTATGGTTAACACATCAGCCACCACTTAACACTTTGACACCCTTTCAGTCGATGGAAAGATAGTGTGTATCAGGGGAAGTCAACTTTTAAGGAAAGCATCTTTTTAACAGCTTTATGGACAGATGACTAACATCATACATTTCAATACACCAATCATATTCAAGCAAAATGTGTAATCATATACATCTTAGGACTTTTCTTCTTCTTCATATTCATTGTTAGCTTCCCATTACCCATAGCCTCCCCTGCCATGCCACTAGGAAAGTATTAATCCAGTTGCTGTCTCTATAGATTTACCTATACAAAATCAAAACAACAACCAAAAAGCCAACAATAATGACAGAACAAAACAGAAAAACCTGAATCAAAAAGAAAGAAAATATTAAAAACTGGAATAAATATACATTGTATTACAAGGGAGATCAAATGACAAGATCACACAGTAACCTAACTACAATTTTAATCTACAATGCACTCTATTTGATAAGGACATTCCCATCCCTGGTCCATGAGGGTTCTCCAGAGGTTTAATCCACATGGGGGACCCTGGAAATGGTTTGGGGCTTTCATTCTCATCTATAGCCCTTCTGCAAAGTGGGTGTTCAGAATTTTAACTTCCCTCTAATTTTGGATTTTATTGTCTATAATCCACAGATCACGCAGGTTGGTGTGCTTCTCCCATGTGGATTTAGCTGATGCAGGAAGGCTTTCTTGTTTATGACAGAGGAAACGTAAAGTACTATCAACAAGTCTGAATATATATTTAGGTCATTAATTTCCACTCAGTAGGTTTGAGAGACTTTTGGACTTTCTTGGGTTTAGGGAAATAGCAAAACTATTGATCTTTCTGAACTGGGAAGTTTAGGTAGTATAAGCTGTGTTTCTTAAAATTGTTACTGATAGCTAGCACTGAATTATTACCATATGGATGAAGTGAAAAGAAGAAATATGATAATCCGTGTATGATTATTTAATAATATCCAGCAATAATTATTGTTTGAGTTATCTCGTAATAAAGTTTTTTTGTTTAAGGAATTTTTTTGTTTTAAATAATTTGGATAAAATATGAATGAATATGGTTAAAGAAATTGTATTCCAATCTGTCTTTCCTCTCTCCCCCACCCCCACCTCTTGGTAATATTATTCAGAATGAGATCTGTGTAACAGACTTACTGAATCAAAATGTCTAGGTATGTAACTAGGACTCAGCATATTAACATGCTCCCAGATACGACTTATGTATTTGAAAGTTTAGAATTGATGCCTCTCTCCTTTATTTTAATTGAAAGTTAAAATGTATTCTGAGCAGTTATTCTGTGCGCAACTATGAGGCCATTATGATTTTAAAAGAAAAACAAAAAACAGATGGCTGGAGGTAGGCTAGTTGCAATGAAGTTTTTTAGAGATTTAAAACAAAACCAAACTCGCTGCCCTCGAGGCGATGCTGGCTTATCGTGACCCTATAGGACAGGGTAGAACTGCCCCTGTGAGTCTCCGAGACTAAGTCTTGTGCCAAGTGATTTAGAACTGCTGGTCTGCAAGTTCGCAGCCCAACTGTTAACCACTAGGCTAGAAAAAGGCTAGGAAGGTGAACAAACTCAAAACCAAAGGGAGCCACGGCGCTTTACTTGTTGGGCTGCTAATTTCAAAGTCAGTAGTTCATTACCAACTGCTGCTTTGCAGGAGAAAGACAAGGCTTTCTACTCCAGGACAGCTTTACAGTCTCTGAACCCCAAAGCTGCTGGGTTAGTTCTACTCTGTCCTACAGCGTGACTGTGAATCAGAACCAACCCAATGTCTTTGAATGCAGTTTAGAAGAGAGAAGAAAAAAGCAACCATTGGCTTTTCTTAATGTGATTGACCAAACCTTAATGTGATTGATCTCCCTTTACTGAAATCACCTTCTACCCTCTGCAGTCAAGGTATCGCTTGAAATTTAAATTAGGCAAAACAAGCTTCCTACGAGAAAGGAAAGATTAGAAACCTTGAGTGAGAAACTGCTGCTGGTGGTAATTAAGTTTAAGTTAGGACTTGTGGTTAATAATTGGTTTCCCCTTGAAGGCAAACAAGCGGTCATCTAGCTCAGAAGCAACAAAGCCCACATGGAAGGAAGAAGGACACCAGCCTGTGTGATCATGAGGTGCCGAAGGGATCAGGTATCAGGCATCAAAGAACAGAATGTCATATTGTGTGCTCACCTTTGCGATAACAATCGCTGGAAGACAAATGGGTGCATAAGTAAATGTGGTGAAGAAAGCTGATTGTGCCCAGCTATTAAAAGCTATCACATCTGGGTCTTAAAGGCTTGAAGGTAAACAAGCGGCCATCTAGCTCAGAAGCAACAAAGCCCACATGGAAGAAGCACACCAGCCTGTGCGATCATGAGGTGTTGATAGGATCTGGTATCATCAAAGAACAAAAATATCAAATCATTGTGAATGAAGAGGAGGGCAGATTGGGGACCCAAGACCCATCTGTAGGCAACTGGACATCCCCTTCTAGAAGGGCCACGGGGAGGAGATGAGCCAGTCAGGGTGCAGTGTAGCAACAATGAAACATATAAGTTTCCTCTAGTTCCTAAATGTTTCACACACACACACACACACACACACACACACACTATCATGATCCCAATTCTACCTTACAAATATGGTTAGACAAGAGGATGTACACTGGTACAGATAGGAACTGGAAACACGGAATCCAGGACGAACGGTCTCTTCAGGACCAGTGGTGATACCGGGAGGGTAGAAGGAAGGGTGGGGGGCTAGAAAGGGGGGACTGATTAAAAGGATCTACATATAACCTCCTCCCTGGGGGATGGACAACAGAAAAGTGGGTGAAGAGAGACGTCGGACAGTGTAAAATATGACAATAATGATTTCTAAATTATCAAGGGCTCATGAGAGAGGAGATCAGGGAAGGAGGGAAAAAATGAGCTTATACCAAGGGCTCAAGGAGAAAGCAACTGTTTTGAGGCTGATGGTGGCAACAAATGTATAACTGTGCTTGACACAATGGATGGATGTACAGATTGTGATAAGAGTTGTATGAACCCCCAATAAAATGATTTTTTTAAATTGGTTTTTAAGAGAAACCTTGAAATCAAAGTACTGTGAAGTAGTTAGAGGCAGAACTTAGGGCTGTCCCTCTACCTGCCAAAGCCTCCCCCCCCCCTTACAGGAAGTGAAAGCTGCTTAAGTCAGGTCTTTGAGACAGGAATCTGGTACACCTGGGTGGGACTCCATCCAGGCCAGGTGGGCTTCATTCAGCCATGGGGTTAGCCAGTACCGTCGGCCACGCCTGCCACCTCCGCCCTTGAACAAGCCAGAAGTTTTCCCTCGTGAGCTCTCTCTCCCAGCAGCTGCCACACAGTTCAGCGGCTCCTGCCAGGCTGCAAGTTTCTCTGGGCTTGGGTGTCCCCGTGTGGGTGTGCAGTGCCCTGGGGTGTCTGTGTGAAACCTGAAACTCCTTCCACCCTTCAGAAAAACGCACTTGAATCACAAACCAGGCTTCAGGGTGAATTCTTTCTCACGTGAAGCCAAGGACCGAAGTATTTCTCCCCCGACAGAGACCTAACAGTACGATGTGTTGAATTGATTGTTCTCTCACAATTAAAAAACTAAAACCTGTTTTCAAAATGGATCACATTTACAATACTTAAAGTTAAGAACTTCAACCTATCTTTTTGGGGGAACACAGTCAATCCACACTTTTACAAAGCAAACGCATTTAAAATGTACAATGCAATGTTTTATGTGACCCCTGATCAAGGTATGGAATATTTCAATCATTTAAAATTATCCCTCCATACTCCTTTGCAGCCCCCTCCCACACCTTAGCCCCAGGCCACATCTGCTCCTTAGGCACCCAGAAAAGTATCTGCAGGCTCAAGGATGAAGAGGTGGGACCAAGAGATCAAACCAAAACAAAGCAGGTATATTAGCATGGGGTTCATTCTGAATCTCAGGGATGCGGGAAGAGAGAGCAGAACCAGTGCATAGGGTCCCCGAGACTTCTCTAGGGAAGCGATTGTCACATGAAGCGCCTGGTAGACCTGCCGTAGTACAGACCCTCCAGTTAGCAGCTGAGTGCTTAACCACTGAGCCACCAGGGCTGCTTCCGAACTGGACTGGGGCCTCAACAGACAGGGCTGAGAGAAGTGCAAAGACATGGCCCTCGAGAGGGACTGACATCCAATTAAGGGACGACTAGTTCGTCTCGGCCGGCTGCCTTGGTTCTTAATAGCAAAGAGAGGGGACTCAGGTTTTTCCATTTCTTGTTAAACATTGCGTTATGTACTTTAAAAACTATTTACATAAAGTAGGGCTTGGCTCAAAAATTCAAAAGCCATGGGGTACACACATAGACCTCCGGGCATACTGCGCAGTCTTAAAGAGAAATTAAGTCCTGAAGCATGCTACAACATCGATGAACCTTGAAACTATTACGTGAGTGAAATAAGTTCATCATAAAAAGGAAAAATGTGATAGGGCCTCATCTAGATGAAATAGCAATAACAGGCAGTTCCTAAAAGGACAAAGATTCTGAAGAGTTTTTTCCAGGGCTGAGAGGGCAGGGACAGGGAAGCAGTTCGCGCCTGTTTATTTATGGAGAGAGGAAATTTGGCATCGATGGTGAACAGTGATTACCTAGCATGATTAAGGTAACTGTTCTCACAAGTTGTGCACCTGAAAAATGTTGTCTTGGAAAATCTTGTATATATTTTTACAACAATTAATAAAAACAAAAACAAAAAAAAACCCAGTTGCTACCAAGTTGATTCTGACCCGGATGTGATAACATAGAAGTGTGGCCCACAGGATTGTCAACTGCGGACTTTTCAGAAGTGGATCATCAAGCCTGAGGAAGCACTCCAAGTGACCTCAAACTCCCAATATTTTGGTTAACTGCCAGGGACTCCTGTTTGGCTCAATAAGTGATTTTTTTTTTTTTTGAGAACTGGTACCATCTTCTCCCTTTTTCTCTTTACACATGTGTATTGTCACAGGCTTATGATACTCTCCCTGGCCTGCTATATTGTTACTACGAATATGCTTATGCTAGATACCCTTCACTTACATGGGTGTTCCATTTCTCAAGGATGGATATGCGCAGCACAGAGTTCTTTAGGTAAAAATAGACGTCTCCTGTATGACAACTGCATGCACTTTATATTACGACCTTGTTTGTGTGTAATATAGAAATGCATATTCTCAGCAGAAAAAACTAAAAATAGATTCTTATATTTCTTTACCATATTTTAACAATCTGGTATAGAAGAGGAAATAAATACGAGTAAGCCAGTTAGTTCTACACTCACCAAAAATTAATATTTGTTAATAGTTTCAGTTGAAAACTGAACAAGTATTTCATTTGTATTGTTGTTGTGAAGTGCTGTTGTGTTGGTTCCGGCTCATGGCGACCCCATGTACAACAGAATGAAACACCGTCAGGTCCTGTCTGCCCTCACAATTCCCTTACGGGTGAGCCCATGTTTCAGCCACTATATTGTTAAGTGTCTTTCGCTTGCTAACGTTGGACATGTCAGGAGAGACCAGTCCCTGTGGCAGGACATCATCCTTGGTAGAGTGGAGGAGCAGAGGCTGAGGAAGGTTCTCCATGAGCGGATTGACACATTGGCTTCAACAATGTGCTCGAGCACAGGAATAATTCTGAGGAAGGTGCAAGGCCCAGGGGGGTTCGGCCTGTTTCCATAAGCTGAATATGGGCTGGATTGGACTCAAGGGCACCTAACGACTGCCTACTTTACCAAGCATGAACTCTTGCTAGGGAATCGTCTCTCCTGGTAACATGTCCAATATACATGAGATGGATCCCCCCCATCTCCATCTGTAAAGAGCATTCTTCCCAAACTGATTTTTATTTGTTTGTTTTTAGAAGATCATGATACCTTTCATATTCTTTGCCATCACCTTTAATAAATGCATCAATTCTTCTTCAGTCTTCCTTATTCAGTGTCCAACTTTCACATGCGTATGAGGCAATTGAAAATACCATGGCTTAAATCAGACACCTTAGTCCTTAAAGTAATATTCTTGCATTTCAGCACTTTAAAGAGGTCTTGTGCAGCCGATTTACCTAATGCCCTGTATCCTTTGATGTCTTGATGGTTGCTTTCGTAGGCAAGAATAATGGATCCTGTCAGATGAAATCCTAGACATTTAAAAAATTTCCCCCATTGATCACCTTACCTATTGGTTGAGTTGTGAGGATTTTTTTCCTTTGCAATCAGTAACAATCCGTATTGAAGGCTACTATCCTTGATCTTCATGGGCAAGGGCTTCAAGTCCTCCTCACTTTCGTTCAGCAAGTAAGGTTGTGTCATCCATACATGGGAGGTTGTTCGTGGGTTTTCCTCCAGTCCTGGTGCTGAGTTCTTCTTCATATAGTCCAGCTTCTCTGATGATTTGCTCAGCGCACAGACTGAATAAGTATGGTGAGAAGGTACAACCCTGATGAACAACTTTCCTGACTTTCAAACATACAGTGTTCCCCTGTTTTGTTTGTACACCTGCCTATTGATCCATGTACAGGTTCCACGTGAGCACAGTGAAGTGTTCTGGAATTCCCACTCTTCTCAAGGCCGTCCGTAGACTTTGTTATTATCCACACTGTTGAATGAATCGTAGTCAATAAAGCACAAGTAAACATCTCCCGGGTACTCTCTGCTTTGAGCCCACATTCATGGGACATCATTGATGATACCCCTTGTTCCACCACCCCGTCTGATCCAGCTCGAACCTCTGGCAGCTCCCTGCCAATGTGCTGCTGCAACAGTTGTTGGGTGATTTTAAGTAAAGTTTTACTTTCATGTGATAACAATGACATTGCTCTATAATTTAAACATGCTGTTGGATCACGTTTCTTCATAATGTTTACCAATATGTACCCATTTAGTTGGCCCCAGAACTGTCTTCCCAAGTTCCTGGTACAGATGAGTAAGTGCTTCCAGTGTTTCATCAGCTTGTTCAAACATTTCAGTTGGTATTCCAGCAATTCCTGGAGCCTTCTATTTGGCTCATGCTTTCAGTGCAGCTTCAACTTCCTCCTTCTAGACGGCTGGTTCTTGATCATATGCTACCCCCGTTGAAATTGTTAAATATTGACTAGTTCTTTTGATGTGGTAGTTCTGTGTAGTCTTTCCATCTATTTTTTTCTTACCTAGCTTTAAATATTTATTTTGCTTCCCCCCGCCAACAGTTTTATTGGCATATAATTCACATATTATATAATGCAATAGTTTAATCACATCAAGAAGGGTTTTACAATCATCACTGCAATCAGCTTTAGAACATTTTCTTCATTTTCGTCATCATGATTAGTTCCTCCTCACTCCCATCCTCCCCTGTATACCACCCTAAGGAACCATGAATCCAATTACGATCTCTAAAGATCTAACTATCCTGATTTCATATACAGGAAAACATTCAAAACAAACAATAACAACACAAGTTAACAAGCATAACAACGCAAAACAGATTTTAAAAACCTCAATCGAAAGAAGAAATTACTAAAAACTAGAACAAATTTTAAATGGATCATTGGGAGAACAGATGATAGGGTGCTAAATTTTAACCACTGTATCTGCAACAATCCACTCTCCAGTGCAGTCTGCAAGTTAGCAAGGCCAGTCACATCTCTGGTCCATGGTCCGAGGGGATTCACCAAGGGGTTAATACCTGTACATTTCCTTCACTCTCTTTATTTTTAACTGAAGCAACTTTAAAATGGGCTAAAAAGGAGATCAAATGATAAACTATTACCTTTTTTCACAATAATTTGTTAAAATTTATTATTAATTGGGATTTAATGCATAAATCTATCATTGCATAGTTAAGTCACGTCCAGCAGTATTGTACAATTGTTACCACCATCAGTTTCCAAGCATTCTTTTCCCTTATGGACTCCTTGACATGGTCTCCCTTTGACCCACCCTCTAAAGAAAGGAAAGAACCCACAGTAGCCTGTGAGCCCAAACTCCCCCAGGCAGTAATAGCTGCGCCTGGTGCGAGGACTAGGGCCCCAGGCACTCTCTGGGGCATACTGTCTTTAGGAGAGTGCAGTTCAGGGTCTGAGATGAATTTAGGTCCCTGTCCCTTCAAGACAGAAGAAAGGACATAGCTTGGAGTTTGCCCTTGCCTCTGAGGGTAGAAGGCTACTTGTGGATCCACCAGCCACCCGGGGTCTCCTGGGAAAAGCTATACTCCACAAGGACTGGGCAGTGAGGGTCTCTTGAGGTTTCTCTGCTCTCTTAGGACAAGGGGTTTCCCTGGCATCTCAGGCAGATTCCTCCCTGGTCTCCCTGGCATTCACTTCCAAGAGGTGACCAGACAGATTCTCCAGGAGCACCCACCCTTCACAGCTGCACCCTCACCACTCAGCCCCAGTCTCCTGACCATTTTTCCCCAGCCACAGCCCCACTGAGGAGCTGCAAGAAGTTCTTCTCAGAAGACCCCTCCTGGAGGCTGGTAATGGCCACGGCCAGGGCTTCCCCACTGCTCTAGCCTGAGGGGACACCATCCCTCTAGACTTGTGTCCTGAGGACTGCCCATGGCAGAGTCTTCTTTGTTTTGTTTTATTAAAAGATCATTTTGTTGGGGGCTCTTTAAAAATTTTGTCTTCATAAACCTTATTATCATTAATTTTCTTTTAAAAATCATTTCATTGGGGACTCGTACAGCTCTTAACACATCCATCCATCCATTGTGTCAAGCACCTTTGTTTACATGTTGCCATCACCATTTTCAAAACATTTTCTTTCTACTTGAGCCCTTGGTATCAGCTCCTCATTTTCCCACTTCCCTCCCTCACACACCATCCCTCATGAACCCATGATAATTTATAAATTATTATTTGTCCATGTCTTACACTGACCACTATCTCCCTTCACCCACTTTTCTGTTGTCCATCCCCCTTGGAGGAGTTATATATAGATCATTGTGATCCATTCCCTCTTTATCCCCCACCTTCCCCTTGCCCTCCTGGTTTCACTACTCTCATTATTGGTCCTGAGGGGTTTATCGGTCCTGGATTCCCTGTGTTTCCACCTTTTATCTGTACCAGTGTACATGCTCTGGTCTAGCCAGATTTGTAAGGTAGAATTAGGGTCATGATAGTGGGGGGCAGAGGGAGAAGCATTCAAGAACTACAGGAAAGTTGAATGTTTCATCAGTGCTATACTGCACCCTGACTGGCTCATCAAGTTATTACATTTTGGTCTAAGTACATTTGCCATAATCGACTTTACAATGCTCTCTGTCTGAGAGCAGGGCTGATCACAACCCTCAACTATAATCAGAGGGGATTCACCAGAGGCTGAATCCACGCGTGGACTCTGAAAATGGATTTTGGGCTTCTACTGTCATCTATAGTCTCCTACAAACCAGGGGCTTGCAATGTAAGCTCTGATACCTTTCCCTCTTTAGATTTGGGTGATATCCTTGGGTCACACAGGGTTGTGTGCTTCTTTCAGGTGGACTTAGATGACACCTCATTTAGATGGCTGCCTGTTTGAAAAGAAGCCTGTAAGACTCCAGACATCTTTTCTGATATCGGGGCACCATCTAGTTTATTCACTACACTTTGCTATAGCACCCATATGTTCATTGATATCTTCATGAGGGTAAGCATCAAGCAGGACCATGTCATAAGAATGATTTTTTTCTTATACTGGGGCTAGAATTCAGTGACAGTCCCAAATCCACTCAGGTATTTATGATTTATATATGTCTCTGGTTCACCTTAGAGACATAATTGTCATTTTATGTTAGAGAGCATTGTCAATCATTCCCCTAGAGCATCGCTTCCACTACCATCAAGTCAAAGCTGACTCATAGCGGCCCTATAGTGTGAGTCTGAAAATCTTCATAGGAGTTGAAAGTCTAAGCATTCCCCTGTAGAGCTAACTGACTTTGGATAAGCATGACTCTGATAGTGTCCTCAGTTTAGCCAGTTGTATGGAATTTAAAACACTGTTGAGATAAGAAAATCATATGAATTTAGGCCAGCTATAAACAACAATACACAGCTTGTTGACATGTACAAATTAAACTCTGAAGTGATTGGACATTTTTTACAGAAACCATGAGGATTAGTGATAGAGCACACCTTCTAATAATATTCATTCACAGCAGCACAGCTGTGCTTACCAAGTTAATACAGGATGTAATGAATCTAGGAGGACATTCCAATAGTAAGTACAGCGGCGTTCCGGGCCATCATTCATTGGGGACCCTCAAGGGAAGAAATTCGCACCAAAGTTCAATGTCCACCATTTCTATGCCCTTTCATTTCTAAGCCATTTTCATCCACCATCTTCTTTTGATACTTCCTGCATCATTCAATATTTCGCCCATAGACTCTTTTGATATTGACACTTGTGTCTTGCATTTTTTCTTTAGTTCTCTCACTTTAAGGTATATAGAATGTGTTTTTCTTTTTGATGTACTAATTCTAGGTCTGTGTACATTTCATTATAATATTTTGTCTTCTTGAGCAACCCTTTGAAATGTCCTGTTCAGCTCGTTGGCTTCATCATTTCTTCCATTTGCCTTAGTTACTTTACTCTGATTAAGAGCGAGTTTTTTTTGTCCAGAAGTGGGTTTTGCCCCCACTTGTCTTTATTTTATTTTTTAAAATTCATTTTATTGGGGGCTCGTACAATTCTTATCACAATCCCGACATATATCCATTGTGTCAAGCACATATGTACATTTGTGGCCATCATCATTCTCAAAACATTTGCCTTCCTGTCTTTTTTTTTTTGTAGTTGTGGTTGTTATATGATCTGTTGTCAATTTGAGACTATTAAGAGTGAAGGGGTGGAGTTTAGCCTGTCAATCAAGTTACAGCTTGATGACCTCATTTGGAGGCACTAGGAAGATAAATAGCTCGCTGGAGAGGGGACCACACTCAATCCCTGAAAGACATTCCTGTTGACAAGCCACATGGAGCTATGCTGATGGCAGTCAGCCCCTTGGAGCTGGAAGAGCCATGTGGAGACCCTTGCCAGCGCTAAGATGCTTCCACCCCCACTTGTTCCACAAGACTTTCCAGCCACTGGTCTGTGATCTTCCTGCACTTGGCGTCATTGCATGTGTTGCATGAGTCTGAAGAGGAATTTATAGAAGGGACATACAGGATAATATCGGACTGATGGACTTGATCTGGACTGGGCTGGGATGTTTTCTTAATGTACAATTACTCTTTATATAAAACTCTTTCCTATACACATATGAGAAAGCTCTTAACAATCCATGACAGTTAAATGGAAAAAAGATAGTTTCTTTTAAAAAGTGTACTGGAACATCCACATGTAACAATAATAACAACAAAGTTTAAATAGACTGTAGCTCTGAATACAAAATATCAAACAGTAGAATTTCTAAAGAAAATGCTAAGAGAAAACCATTGCTACATTGGGACATGCCTCTTATTCTATAGATAGGATGGATCATAAAGTTAAAATTCACTTCATTTACACCACTCCTCATGGAAAAGGCGGGTTTGCTCTTGTAAGTATTTGCATCCTTATTTGTATATAGAAACCTTATATACAAGGAAGTACCAAAAGCAAACAAAAACAAAACAATTCTTTGTCAAAGCTATCTGTTTCTTTTTCTTCTTCTTTATCTGCTTCAGCTTCTTTTAACAAAACAGCATTATCACTTTCAAAGTATTGTCCATTACATTGAATACATTTATCAAATCTGCAATTCCATTCTTGGAAACATGTTTCAAACTCATCTGTTTGGATGACTGACAGCACCTCCCTCATTTTTTTCTTTACGTCTTCCATGTCATCAAATCGTTCTTTCATGTCCCTCTGCATTCACGGAAACACAAAGGAGTCCCATGGAGAGGGCTCAGGTGAGTAAGGTGTGTGGGGCAAGACAGGCATGCTGGGTTTTTTTGTTTTTGTTTTTGCCAAAAACCAGTGCACTGAGATGGCTGCATGAGAAGGTCAATTGTCATGGTGGCAAAACTAGTCCCCCGTCTGCCACAAAACTTCTCAGGACCTCTAAATAGAAAGCTCGATTAACAGTCTGACCTGGTGGAAAGAACTCCAAATGCACTCCATGCCAGCATTTTCTTCCGTTTGGGAAGTTGATGGACATCCAGAATGAGGTTTGTCATCAATCAACATTTCACCTTTTTTGAAACAAGAAAACCACTTATTCACTTGGATTTTTATCATAGCATTGTCATTGTAAGTTGTGTTCACTATCACAATAGTTTCTGTGGCATTCTTTTTCCAAGCAGGAAACAAAATTTCACAGCTGCACACTGTGCTCTTAAATCGGCCATCACAAATAACAACATTCAAGTGAAACTGCTATTACTAAAGCATTCACTGAGACTAGCCAGAACTTTCCTAGACCATGCTACTGGGTGCACTAATTCAGAGTGAGTTGCTTGATGCTCACCTAGTGGGGAAAAACGAGTACTATGAAAACTCCACCTGGGGGAGCTTTTTTCCGATGTTTTTTGGTTTTTGAAGGGGTACCCCTCATTTGTAAAATTAAATGTAAGAAAAAGGGGGAGGGGAGATTGATAGCCTCAGAAACCTACAGGGGCAGTTCTATTCCTTGAGTCAGAATGGGCTCGATGGCAGGGAGTTTGGAATGAACATTATTTGGTTGAAAATCCATCCGAGTAGATTTAATTCTAGGTTTGAGGGTTGTTTGTTTAAGGGTCAAAATATCAAGTGTTCCACTAGTTTCTATCAGACCAGTGAGTCAACTCTTTTTAGATTTTAAACTTTTGATTTGTTTTTTTTATCTGTCCTTTTCCATCCAGGATTTTCTATTGCGATTCTGATCAGAGATAGCTAGGTACCATCTAGGTATTTTTTCTTTTTTATTTCTAGGTGGTGGAGGCTATGGTTTTCATGATTCATTAGTCCTTTGTACTAATAATCATTTCTTTGATTAAAAAAATTTTTTAAATTATTTTATTGGGGGCTCGTATAATTCTCATCTCAATCCATACATCCATCCATTGTGTCAAGAACATATGTACATTTGTTGCCACCATCATTCTCAAAACATTTGCCTACTACTTGAGCCCTTAATACTGCTGCTCATTATCCACCTCCCTCCCCACTCCCCCTCACCTCGAGAACCTTTCATCATTCATATATTATTATTATTTTGTCATATACTACACTGTCTGACGTCTCCTCCCGCCCTCTTCTTTGCTGTCCCTCCCCCAGGGAGGAGACTATACGTAGATTCCTATAATCAGTTCCCCCTTTCTACCCTACATTCTCTCCATCCTCCAGGCATCACCTGTATGCTCTATAATACTCTTGGATATATTTATTCACATACATTATACATATGTAGAAATATTCTCTGACAAACATACACATATATTGTTTGTGTATTATCATCATCCATAGTCCACATTTGTTTAGGCTGCATGTTCAGTGTGCATATACTATGTACCTACTTCTAGATGTCACTTGCTATTACTATTATTGCAGGATGTTGTGTAGCATAGCATTTGTCTTTTCAGTCTTTTACTCTTGTGCATCTCCCAGGAATATTTTTCTGCCATTGGTTATGTTGTGCTACACTCTCCTTTACTGTATATTTCCTTTGTCTTCACCCCAGTTATTACATGCCAACTCTATTGCTAGCAATTTACCCTCCATTCCCTTCCCATCCCTGGCACACGTCAAAGAACATTTCTTTCTTAATGTAAGTGCTTTATTGATGTTTTATAATAGTGTTCTAATACAATAGTTATCCTTTTGTTATTAACATTTTATTCAGTGTAACGGTTCATCTATGTTATTAGGGGTTTCAGGATTCTTCATATTTCTTTAATTCCATCTGGTGTATGTATTAGTTTGTTCATTCATCCTTTGATGAATACACAGACTGTTTCCATCTTCTTGCTATTATGATGAACATGGTGTCCATATATCTGTTCATGACATGGCCATTTACATATATGTATATTATTGGGACTGATGGATCATATGGTATTTTTATTTCCAGGTTTTGAGGACGTGCCATATTGGTTTCCAGGGTGGCTGTAACATTTTAAAATCCCACGAGCCATAAAGCAGAGTTCCAACCTCCCACACCCTCGCCAACATCTGTGTTTGTCTATCTTTTTTAACTTTGCTGTTATTACTGTGGCGAGGTGATATCTCATTTGTCGTTTTGATTTACATCTTTCTAATGGCTCATCACGCGTGTGTTGGCTGTCCATGTGTCTTCTCTGGTGAGGCGTCTGTGTCCATTCATGTGCTCTGCCCACTTAAACATTGATTGGGTTGTTTGCCTTTTTGTTACTGAGGTGGTGAAGTGGGTAGTGAAGTGTTCTGTAAATTGGGGAGATTAGTCCACTGTCAGATATGGGCTGGGAAAAGGAAATTTTCCGAGTCTGTAGATTTTGCTTCCCTTTTTTGTAAAAGTCTTTTGATGTCATAAAGTTCAATTTTTACGAGTCATCTAGTTTATGTTCTACAGTTTGTATATTTAAAGTGTCATAAACTTTTTAAAGCCATCTATTAGGAACCCCCTAAGTTTACTCCTATTTTTTCTTTGATGATCTTTATTGTCTTAGGTTTTACATTTAGATATAAAATTCATCTTGAGTTCAATTTTGAAATATCGCCTCCCCACCCTACCTCCCACTTTTTCTTGTTCAGAACAGACTCACTGCTCTTTTCTGGGGTCTGGAGAAAAGGTGGCCCAACCTTCAAGGGTGAAGATAGAGAAGTGGGGGTGAAACTCTCCCCGCAGGTGCTATACTGGTGGGCTTTCTAGTGTTTCCAGGTCTCCTGGACCCCCAATGCCTCTGGCACTTCCTCCTGTGGTGTTTTCACATGGAGCATTTAAGTTTTTTCAAGAACATCTTCAAGTGATGTGTTTTTGAGGCTTTCAGTCCACATTACAGGGAGAAATTCGAACTTGAGATAATTGCTCCTAATTTCTTGGAAATTCACATTCAATCTCCTGCTTCAGGATCTCTACTTTACCTCCGGTGGGTTTCCTGGCGGGCAGATCCACAGGTGACCTTGGCAGTGAAGTAGGGGCTTCCCTGGGAATCATGGTTCTCCGTTCCCCTTGGTGCTGCCAGGGAAGTGATAATTCCTCTTCAACCTCCCTCCCCTCGCCCCCCCCCCCCCCCCAAGGACAACCCGTTTCACTGCTGGATAACTTGAGCCACTTTCCCCTGCATCCTTCCCTTCTGAAACCTTCGCCACATCGCCACAGGCCAGGTATCAGTCTCCGTCAGAGACAGCTTCGACAGCCAGCCCGGGAACCTCTTGTCTGCCATGGCGCCCAGGCGATTCATCCCAGCTGGGTAGTGGGGATCGACGTTGGCTGCCTTGGCCCTCAGAGAGACTATGACTAGAGACTGCCAGGAATCCGGTATTAGCTAGTGTAAGTCTCTGTTTCCTGCAGCGCGGTGGAGCCAGAGCTTGTCAAACCCAGAACAAGGCCTTCTGCCACGCCCCTATGCACCCCTTACCACCAGTCACTGAGCACCTTTACCTACACAGGCCGAAACAAAACAAAACGACTTTCTCTTACTTCGAAGTAATAGAATCTGACTTTTTCTATAAGTTGATTTCCCCCTCCCCTGATTATAAACTTAATACTTCTTCATTTTTTTGGAAAAATGACCAAACCTCATTTCAGGTTATGGGGTTAACTGAAATCTGGCAGAACTAGAAGTAGGGGCAGCTCACAACATGCAGACTCTCAGCTTCTGTCTCATAGATTGTGATCAGGACAAGGCAATCTCGTCTTCTTTTTCTCACCAGTGGCGGTCTCATAAGGAGCCTGGTGCTCAGCTGGTCCAGGGGAGCAAGAGGAGGCTCTCGGCTCCCATAAAAATGTACAGTCTCAGACACTCAACAGGGCAGTTTTACTCTGTCTTACAGAGTTGTTGTGAGTCAGACTCCACTTCATGGTAGTGGGTTTGAGCAAAGATGTCATGGGGCATCTGGTAGCGTATAAAGTTGGTGCTAATGGCAACAATATGACCAACATCCTCAATGCCATGGAATTGTACATATAAGAACAGTCCATTTGGAAAATGTTCTGTTATATACTATTTGCCAGAGCAAATAGTGACTTCCCAGTCACCTTCTAGCACTAGCTTTATTTTTCTTAATAGGAATGATCATTATTAACAATGAGTAATGTTTAACATTTTTATTTATTTTTGCTTACTCTGTTTCATGCTTATTTGTCTCCTTGGAGTTAGGGACTTAGCCATTCTCATAAACTTATTTCTAGCACCCAGAAGAGTGGCTGGCACTACGTATTTTATAATTGAATAAGTGGATGGGTGGATGGAAGAATGAAACAGGTCTATTAGCTGGAAGACAAAAAGAAGAGACACAAAGAAAAGTTGTGAGGGGAGACCTGCTTTGAAGAGTTGAAGAAAATGGGTTAAAATCAAGGAGTTAGGATTTTGTTATTTGTTTATTAATGATACTATGTCTTAAAGTAGGTGGTTTAGTGTTTTCCATATTTAAAAGTGGCAAAAAGCCCTATGAGCAACAACAAAAATTTTGTTTGTAAAGGGTAAAATATACACAATCAGAATTATTATATTCTTAATTATTATATTCTCAAATATGGGTAAAAATCTTCAATGTCCTTAGATGACTCTGGCAATTGTCTCGCTGAATT
Source organism: Tenrec ecaudatus (assembly GCF_050624435.1). NCBI lineage: Eukaryota > Metazoa > Chordata > Mammalia > Afrosoricida > Tenrecidae > Tenrec > Tenrec ecaudatus. Next base: position 99,934,579 of record NC_134533.1, on the reverse strand, counting down.
CCAATTAAGACAAGCAATTCGATCGCATGTCTGTACCTGTTGGCTGTTTAATGCCGTCTTCTTTCCCTCTTTGGAATTGTCTAGGTTGCGATTAGTAATCAGAAGTCAAGTGAGAGAGTCAGAGGAGGAGGGCCTTGCAAGGGCAATTTGATAGTTGGGATCGGCACCCTAGTCAGGGAGAAACACGGGGCTTCCTGCTCCTGCAGAGAGTCAGTTTTGGAAACTCACGGGGGCAGTTCTACCCTGTCCTATAGGGTCGCTGTGAGTCGGCTTCAACTCGGTGGCAGTGAGTGACAGTGAGAGCCTATAATTTACTCAGTCCAATCAGTTGCCTTCTCCTTTTCATATTGTCTGAATTTACCCACAAGTTTCAAATGGCCTTTAGTGTTTCCCTGGACTCCAGTGCCACCATACCAAAAAAATGTAGTTGCAAACCTACCAAAGGGAAGGATAAACTAGCACTTCTGAACTCTTACTTAGGTCAGTTGCTGCACTCAAAACTTCATGTAGGCCATCTGTTTAATTTGTATGATAACTCCAAGAGGAAGGTGTTATTAAACCCAGGTGACAGTCAAGAACACATGTTTAGAAAACCTTGCCTGAAATCACACAGATAATAAAGTTGCAGAGGCAGAATTGAAAAATGTTTTGTCAAAATAACACCACGGTTCATTGTTGGTTGGGCGGCACCTATGGACACCCATGGCCTCCTCCCCTGCCCCTCCTCCAATGCCTGCCCCAAAGTGAGTTAAATTTAATAGAGCATTACTGTGGTGGTGCCAGTGTCCACGCCTTTTTGCTAAACTCTTTCCCTTGATTAAAGCCCTATTTTAAATGTTCACATATCCTCGATTCTGTTGCTTTTAAAGAGTATGATAATCTTTGCAGACTTGAAATGCTAGAATAATTCAGTTAGACTATGCTAAAATGTATGAGAAACTGAGTCATCTAAAAATGTTTCTGACTAGTCTAATTCTACCACTAGGTCTGTGGACCTTAGGGCATGGAAGTTCTCAGTCCTGTTAAGGGAGTAAGGAGACCAATGGAGAGGGAGATTGTCATGGCTCTTTTAGGTAAACCAGAGGACAAAATAGGGTAAGATGTTGGAGGCAATTCATCCTTCTTTCTATGTTATTCCCAGGTCTACTCATTTTGACCAAATCGATTCTGACTCATTGCGACCCTCTAGTACAGTGTATAACTGCCCCTGTGTGTTTTTGAGACAGCAAATCTGCAAAGGAATGGAAAGCCTCGTCTTTCCCCCACAGAGTGGCTCGGGGCTTCCAAGGACTGAGCTTGTATTTGGCAGCCCAGCATGGAACCCCTCTGCCACCAGGGCTCTGTCCCAGACCTCAGGGAAATGCAACCCTCTCTTGTCCCTTCGAAGCTCTTCCCAGCGCGGGAGATGGATGATACCCTAGGCCTTGGCCCTTACCCACAGACACGGACTTCCACATGGTGCTTACCTCTTTGATGCCTTCCTAGTTCTTTTGTACCATGTGATCCTCCCAACCCCACAAATGCAGAATGTTTTCATATATAGAGTCTCTTCCCCATATTCTCTCATCTGCTTTCACACTTCTGGTGTGAAATATTGGTGTTAGAAATATTTAGGAGCTCTTTCTCTCTCTCTTTCTCTCTCCCTTTTAGGATCTCTTTGATCCTTGAATATTTAATTAAATAGTCGAGCTTGCCATTTTAGCTAAAAGGGTTACATTGAATCTCCCTTATATATCTTTCCAGCATCCATCCATCTCCCCGCCCACCTAGCCATCATGGACACGCATTCATGTTCTGAATGTATCTACTGTGTTCTAGATGCTGCACAATTGGTGAAATGCAGAGACGAATGAGGTGTAGAATGAGATATATACTCACTTTTACTTTTAAGAAGGCCACTTCAAAGTACATGCCAAATCCATTAAGTCAAGAATGAAAAGTTCATACATTTCTACGTGGTTCTCCATCACCAGACTTGTATGGCCATCCCCAGCTTCCATTTCTAAACTTTCTCCACACCTGGGGAACTCACATCTGGCTAATCTGTGACCTTCCATATCTCCACCCTCTATTTCACTGCTCCTCTTGTCTACTGTGGAGGCTTGCATCTTGCCTTCCATCTTATCATTCCATAGCAGACAATGAGTTACTGCTATTCATGTTTTAATGATGATTTTAAAGATTTTTCTCAAAATGAGAAGAAACATCTGGGAACACCCAATAATAAACAGAACATGAAATGTCCGGAAGTATGAATCTGGGAAAATTGAAAGCCATCAAAAATTAAATGGAAGAAAGAAAGAACAACATCCTAGGTCTTAGAGCTAATATGAACAATATTGGCCATTTTTAATCAAAACAATCATATTATCATATGCCAGGAATGAGACTGAAGGTATTGGTGAAAAATACGGTCCCCAAATTAAACACAGTACTAACTGAAATGCTTCACTAAGGGGATGCAATTCTCCAAGTGCTCACTTCTCTATGCCAAGAGAAGACAGCTACCTGCCCACCACCTGAAAGAGACCCACATCTGTGCTCATTCCAAAGACCAGTGAGCCAACAGAATGTAGACATTGCTAAGCCATATCACTAATATCACACACAGTTGTGTTGCAGATAATTTAAGAATGTGCAGCAGGGCATATATGGAGAACTGGTGTAGTTTCTCTAAAGAACCCTGCCTAACACACCACCCATGGAAGTAGTAGTCAAGACATCACATGAAGCATTTATTATACTGTGCAAATTCATTGCCAAAGGCCTCTTTAAAGTGCAGAAAAGCAAAGCTATCACTTTGAGGACTGACGTGCACCTGACCCAACCCAGGATGTTTTCAGTCCCCGATAAGCATGCAGCATCTAGACAATGAACAAAGAAGAATGAAGATGTGCTTACATTGTGCTGTTGGCTTAGAATATTGAATATATACCATGAACTACCAGAAGAACAAACAAAATGCTCTCTGAATAAGCATATCCAGAATGCTCCCTTAGAAGTGAAGACGGTGAAATTTTGTCTCATACTTTGGACATATTATCAGGAGGGACAAGTCCTGGAGAAAGACATCCCTCTTGGAAAAAAAAGAGGGTCAGTGAAAAGAGGAAGACCCTCCTCGCTGTGATGGATTGACGCAGTGGAGTCACAGTGGCCCCACGCATGGCAATGATGTGCAGATGGCACCGGCCATGGCCGTGTTTTGTTCTGTGTCCGTAGCATTTCTGTGAGTTGGAACCGAGCAGCGACACTCTGCTTATACGCAGACTATGCTCCCCAGCCCTGCTTTACTTATTGAATGTCTTACTCAGCCCTTAAAGCACACTCAGAGACCAGCTCTGTTGGAAATTTCTCCATCATCCACTCAGAATTAGTCACTACTTTCTTTGTGTTCTCACAGGATTTATACCTAAGTATAGGATTTATTCCATTAGCTGGGGATCCTTGTTCATTATACATAATTGTTGCTCCCCCCCACTAGATTCTCGCTACCTCAAAGACAAAGGCTGATTCATGCATTTTTAAAATTCCCTCCACCATCTTATATAGTGAGAGCTCAGTAAATCTCCTATTGACTAGAAGAGCATGTAGTAAATTACTATATATGTATATATGTAAATATATATATAACTTCTTGATATTATAAAATTCACTGTCTTAGAAGCATATATCCTTAGGTTAAGAATGATTTATTCTCCCTCACTCTTCTCACAGCCCCAAGTTTCTTCACTACTTGGTATATAAACTTGTCAAAAGAATCTGTTGAGAGGGAAACATAGCTGCCTATGTTTCTTTGAAGGAGAGATGTCACATGTCTTGGGAATAGCAGAGTCAGACAGCACAAGGGTGAATCCCGACCTTTCATGTAACCTTGAGAGTGTTGAGTTCGCTTTTCTGTGATGCCTTTTCTCAATGACAGAAAGAATGCTCTTAGCAGATCACTGAAGATATGGGTGCGGTAGCAAAGTGTAGGGAAGAAATCAGATGGTGTCCAGAGAGAACGGTGTTTGAGAAAGAATAGCGACTCTGCTCTGAAAGGCTTGTCTTAAAACAAGCAGCCATCTAAATTAAGTGTCAGCCAAGTCTACACAGGAGAAGTACATCATCCTTTTGTGATTCAAGGATCATAAATAATACAATTAAAAATGAGGAAGTTGTATTAGTTTTGAAATTCTGAGCACCTGGTTTGCAGAAGGTTCCAGATGACAGTGAAAGCCCCAAATCCATTTGCAGGATCCCATGTGGATGAAACCTCCAGAGAATTTGCTCTGGTCATTGACCTGGATGTGAGCATTCTTACTACCAGACAGAGCACATTAGGAAGTGAATTTATGCAGATGGAGTTAGGTTGAAAGTTAACAACTGATTATTTGCTATCCCTTTTGAATAGTTTTAAATTTGTTCTAGTTTTTATTATTTTCTCCTTTCTTTTTATTATTGTTTGGTATGCTTTTCTTTATATGAAGTTGTTAGATTTCTCGGGTGGGAAATACCGCAGTTCTTGGCTTTGAATACCTCCGTTCTTGGCTTTGCTCTAGAAAGAATTCACACCGACACCTGCTTTGTGATCCAAGTGAGTTTTTAGAAGTTTCAGGCTTTACAGTAACTGAACACAGGCGCCCTCATGGGACTGCACACCCACACGTAGCGGACTGAGGCCAGAGAGCCCACCCCGCAGCCAGGCAGAAAGCGAAGGAGCCACTAAGGGGAAAGGGCGGGGGTCTCTAGGTTCTGCTTTTGGGGCCTTCGGCTGGGAGGCATGATCGATGGCACTGGTTGACCCCATTGGCTAAATGAAGCTCACCTGGCCTAGTTTGGGTCAACCCAGGTGTACTGCCGACCTACCTGTACCGCCCACCTGGCTCGGTCTTGAATTGGTGCATACCCCTTAGCCTTCACTGGCTTCCAACCTCCTGCAGGGGTCCTTCAGGCATGGAGAGAGAGGATCACCCCCTTTCCTGCTACCTAACAAAATCCAAGTAGGTGAAACTCTAGCCATAGTAACTGGATTAATAGTTGCTCTACGTTGTGGCAGGGGATGTGGGGAATTAATATTAAGTAAAAGAATGAAGAAAATGTTCTAAAGTTGATTGTGGTGATAATGGACAACTCTTTCAATACGTTTAAACCATTGGATTGTGTGATATGTGGATTATATGTCAGTACAACTGTTAAAAAAGGAGAATGCTATGAAGACACCTTATGGTGTTTTTGAGAAATAACTGGCATAACTATGGAGCACATTAAATAGTGAGGCATCATCGATAACCAATAAATGCTTGCTTTAACCCCCTTCCCCGACCCCCACTCCAAATGCTGCGAAACTTTAAAATTTCATAAGAATATTAGACAGAATAATACAATCGACCCTCTTTATGTGCAGGTTTTTCATCTGTGGAGTCAACCAATCAATATAGAAAATATTCTGGGGTGGTGGGGGAGGCAGCAAAAACAATTCAGTGGTTAAAGCAATTCCTCAATGGCTAAACCAAAGCCGTAAAGCACAGTTGCAGTATTTATATTGTACGAGGTCTTATAAGCACTCTAGAAATGATTTCAAGTTTGTAGGGAGGATGTGCTTAGGTTACAGGCGAACGCTGTGCCATTTCTCTTGAAGGACTTGAGTTTGTAATCCAACCAGCGGATCCTGGACCCAGTTCTCCGAGGACAGCACGCAAGTATGGCAGTGCTTTTGTGTAAGTTCCTCCTAGTGTGCCAAGACGCATCCTAGACCGTGGCATTCAGTCAGGAGAATATTTGGGGGCATGTTTCGCAGTAGGCTATACTTCAAAGGAAGTTTTACATTCAAATGATGGCTTAAAGCGTGAACCATTAACTTTCATGCTTTCTTAAAAGAAAACTTACTTTCTACTATGCCCCCTCCCCCCTCTCACCTCACTTGGCGCTCTCACTACTAACTGTATACATGAGCCATTTCCTTCCACGAGAGAATCTTTCCTTTCCTTTGTTTAAATCTCACTGCTCCTGAGACTTAAGCAAAGTTTTCCCCGATTCTGTCTGATAGCAAAAGTCCACAGGGGCTCTTTGGAGCGTCAATGTGATTTTCACATTTAGAAATGCATTCGGGCGTCCACTTCTGAGCCCTGAGTTTACAGAAGGCTATGGATTACAGTGGAAACCTAAAATCTGTTCATGAGCCTCCACATAAATTCAGCCTCCTTTGAATTCTTCTGACCTTCTAGCCAGTAGGGAGAAGAGCTTTGCTCTCCAGCAGAGTGCAGTAGAGAGTGCATTTGCTTCTCTTCCCCTAGCCAGTCCCAGGAGAAGCGGCGGAACCCAAGAAACCTGCCTGGGTGTGTGACTTGCCTGGGAAATGGAGTGCAACAGTTGTGTGGCCATGAGTCATACACGACTCCGTGGTCAGAGGGCTCTGAGTAAATCTTATAAGCTTTTCTGTCTCGCACGTATTCCACTCGGGTCCCGTTCCTGCTTTAGTTCCATCGGTAACTATGATGTGTTGATTTCCCAGTGTGTTAGTCTGGGTAGACTAGAGAAACAAATTCTTGGACACTCATATGTATATAAGAGAGAGTTTTATATAAAGGGTACTTGTACATTAAGAAAGCATCCCAACCTAGTCCAGTCCAAGCCCATGAGTCCAATATTAGCCCATATGTCTGATACCAATTCATAAAATTGCTTTCATACTCACTAAACACATGCAATGATGTCAAATGCAGGATGATCACAGGCCAGTGGGTTTAAAGTCTTTGGATCCAGTGGCATTGTAATCATCTCAGCACTGGCAGGGGTCTCCACGTGACTTCTCCAGTTCCCAGGTTATGGGGTCTATCAGCAGTGCCATGTGTCTTGTCAGTAGAGTGTCTCCAAGGGAGTGAGCAAAGAGAGAGTGGGTTTCTCACCTCCAAGGAGGAAATACAGGAGTTCTCAGAATTCTCAGGAGAAGGCCATGCCCACACAGGGTCTTCATTGGCTATGACCCGATTGACAGAGTGGCCCCACCCCGTCACTCTTAATCCTCTCAAGTCCCAAATTGACACCAGATTATGTAACTACCACACCCAGCAACCGAACTTTTGTGATACTTTTCCTTTGCCCTCCCAAGTCCTTTACAAGCCTCTTAATCTCTGCAAACCCTTGGACACCATTATGACCCAGTGCTAGTGGATCACTCATCTGGATGATGTGCCTTTGTGTTTCTCTTCCTTTTTCCTATTTAAGGCTTAGTAAATGTTCTCTCTATTATATGTGGGATCTAGGGTCTCCGTTGTACTCTAACCAGAATTTCCCATCGCTTCCTTGCCCATCATTCAAGTCTACCTCACAAATTGTCTCTGCAGCTGGATGCTCTGTTCTCCAAAGGCTGCAGGATTTTTTTCACCAGATTTTTCCACCGCTCTTTGCATTGGGCAACACTGGATGAAATTCCAGTTAAGAACAGGAGATCCTGCCAAAAAGTTTGTTGTTTAGTTAAAAAAAAAAAAAGCAAACCAGGAATGGGAGAATACAATCAGATGACTGCACAGTGGATGGGGGTGTTAGCTAGATGGAAATGGGCAAAGGGGGAAGAGGGTAACAATGACAGGAATCCAAATCCAAAAACGAAGGGGAGTTCATTTCCCTCAGACCTCTCCCGCACACAGGAAGTTGAAGGGCAAATGAGACATGTTTCCTTATTCATGGAAGAGACTGAAGATAGTAAAAAGGTGTGGGTGGGGAAGGACCAGCAAGGTGGGCGGTTGAGCCCTAGGCAGCATTCTGTGGGAGAAGACTGAAGTTCTCTGTTACAGTCTTAGAAACATTCAACATCCGTTCTGCTCTGGCATGTGGTGTTGTGATGAGTCCGAATAAGCTCAGTGGCAGTTGGGAGGCAGAATGAAATCATTATTAATAGAGCGGTGTACATTGGTGATAGCTTTTCTTCTATCGAAGGCAAGGCCCTTCATATGTATAGTAGACCTCATCTTCTACTAAAAAAGTTGACTCTTTCAATTCTTCCCTCTCTTCTCTGCATAATTAATTTTTAGAGATTAATATGGTAAAATGTACCTAATAAAATATACTCCAATACCCAATTTTTTCAAGCAAACGAATACTTTTATTAACATGGTGATTAAGGTTTTTTTTTTTTTAACATGGCAGGGTTTTGACCTCAAATAGTTGTCAGGTCTGCAGCTCAAATTAACTTGTAGTTAGACTTCTGAGCCTTGAAGATGCTTCTTCCTCTTCCTGTTGACATGCCACATGGAGCCATGCTGATGGCAGGCAGAGTTCTGCAATGCATCCACCGACACTGGATCCACAAGCCTTTTCCTCCAATACCCATTTTAAGTGTACATTTCAGTGATATTTATTACTTTCCTCGTAGTGTGTTAATTATGACCACCACCTATTTCCAAATGTCTTCTATCACCCCAAACAAAAATTCAGTATCCCTTAACTTCTTCATTCTCCTTTCTCTGGCCTTCGGTAACTACAAATAAACCCGTGTCTCTTTGTATTCGCTTACTCTGGCTATGTCATATAAATGGGACCATGTGACACTTCTCCTTTAGCGCCTATTCTCAGTTCATGTAGACACAGCTTTATTCCAAATAAAATGTCTAAACATGTCTCTGCAGGCAAGGTCTCTCAGGAATAAACTTGTCTAGATTTCTTAGGTACCTAAAAAAAATCCATTAAATAATTTGACTGTTTTTTTATTGTTTCTGTTGGATTTCCCAGCTTGTGGAGCACAGGATGAGCAGATGCATAGCGGTACTAACTGATACAAAGGTTGACAGGGATGCAGGGGTAGGGGTTGGGGATAGGTTGGGAAAGGGAAATTCAGAAATAAAAAATGGAGGCGGGAGGGAGCCCTAGAATTGACTGTGACTATGTTAGGTTTCTCGGGTTAGAAATTACCTTGGTCATTGGCTTTGAACGACAAAGAATCCATGCCAAAGCATGAACAGAAGCAGTTTCAGGCTTTACCGTAAACTGAGCACAAGCCAGAGAGAGGGAGACGGTGGCACAGCTGTGCGGGACAGCGACCCTGCGGCTCGGAACTGTGTAGGAGCTGCTGGGAAAGCCCTGAGGGAGAGCTTCGGGCTTTTCAGGGCCCCTGTTGGGAGGTGTGGTCAACGGTACTAGTTGACCGCATTGGCTGAATTAAGCTCACCTGGCCTAGATGGGGCCACTCCAGGTGTACTGCCCACTTAGGTGCACCACCCCTTCCTGTCTTGGAGCTGGAATCTCTGAACATGCGCAGTGGACACCCTGGTCCCTGTTCTAACTACCTAACAATTACACAAATCATTTTAAAGGTGATTTTATCATGGGGGTGGGGGTGACGTTCTAAAATTGATATGGTACTGATTGCACAATTCTCCTTGATATGATGGAACGATTGAATGATTGAATTGCATGATATGTAAATTATGTGGCAATGAAATTTTTTTTAAAAAACCAAAACAAAACAAAAACAGCATGGCTTGGGTCAGGCACACACACATATAGATCCACTGAAAACAGGGTCTTTCAACATGAAATAATCTGGGTTACAGAATGATGCAAACGTGCGCTGAAAGTGAGGCGTGTTTGATGCAATTGCTGATGAGGGTCTACGACTGCAGGCTTCAGGATGGGTTATAGCTCATTGTAAAGAAAACCAAGATCCTCACAACCAAAGATTTAGCATCACGATAAAGGGAGACATGATTAAAATTGTCAAAGATTTCATCTTGCTTGGATCATGGAGGCAGCAGTCAACCCATGCAGTGCATTAGCTAAAAATGTGCTGCCCACCACCTTGTCAAAGTATTGAAGAACAAGGGCGCCGTCTTGAGGACGAAGGTGCACCTGTCCCGAGCCATGGTAGATGCAAGTGAAAATTGGGCCAAAGGAAGCCTGGATGGATGCATTGGAATTGTGGTGCCGGAGTAGAATATAGAAAGCGTCACCACTGCCAAAAAGAACGAACAGGTCTGTCTTGGAATAAGTACAGCCAGAATGCTCCTCAGAACTGAGGAACATGAGACTTCACCTTACACACTTTGGACATGTTACTGGGAGACACCAGCCCCTGGAAAAGGACATCGAGCTTGATCAAGTAGAAGGGCAGTGGAACAGAGGAAGAGGCGAAAGGAAACAGCTGGCCTCAGCGGCTGCCACGATAGGCTCCACAGTGGCTGCCACAAGGACTATGGTGAGGAGGACTCGGGAGTGGGCAGTGATGCTTTCTGGGCTTGCTACAAGTCGGAACTGACGCAACAGCACCCAATCACAACAGCTAGTAATCACTATGCCACCAGGCCTCCTCAAGGGGTGCCTTATTTTGGTTTTGATTTCTAGTTCCTGAATGAATAAGGATGTTGGTTGGTCATTGACTATCTTCTATGCAGAAAAGAAGCATCTGCACTGCTGCCATCTTGATCCAGGCTGCCTCGTCTTACGTTGATTATCTTAATATATGTTTAGCTAATCTCCCTGATTGTGTCTCATCTCCCTTTGTGGCCACACAACACCAGACGTTCTTTGTGAAGCCTAAATTGGTTCACCTTATTCCTCCATTCAAACTCCTCTAATATCTCCTATCTTCTTCCGGGTGAAAACCCAACTCCTTCATGACTCTGGACCATCATTTTCTCCTTCTTACTCTCCAACCTCGTCGTCTGTTACTCTCTGCCTTGCCTGCTGGCTCCCCACAAACTGGTCCTTAGAGCTCACTCCTGGCTTGCTACTTTTTCTGAGGGAATCCTCCTGGGTCCCCTGGCTCACTTCGCCTCCTTCAGGACCCAACACTCCACTCCCACCAAACTCTCCTTAGGTGACCTCTCTGCCATCTTACCTCAGACCTCTCATCATCCTCTGACACGATGTATGTTTTAATTCTTTGTTGTTTTATATTCTGCCATTTGGGAATTTAGTCTCCAAAAAAAGACATCAGGCTTCGTTCTGTTTTCTACTTTCCCCACTGTATCCAAAGTACTTGGAATGGTGCCGGGCACAATAAATAAATGTTTATTCAGTGAATGATTAAATTATATCCTGGTAATATGATCCATAACAGACATTCTGATGTATACTACTTTTCACCTAGTTTATTCCTAATAAATGTATTCATTTTTCAGCTCCATCATTAGAGAACTGAAATTAAGGAATGAAGCCTGGAAGGAGTGAGTCATTTGCCATGGCTATGTGGGCCGTTCTACTCCAACATCGGGTTGCTAAAATTTGGAATCGCTCACTGGCATACAACCATAACAGAGTATAAGGATTAGGAGTTCCTTTGTGGTGCAGATGGTTATACTAGCTGAAACACTGGCAGTTTGAGTTCACCCAGCAAACAGACCAGCCCATCTCCGTTCAAAAGGTTACAGCCTTGAAAACCCTATAGGACAGTCAATGGCAACTAACAGCAACAGCAGGCGATGGTCAGACGACTAACCTAAATGTTAGCAGTTCAAACTGCTCCGTACAGATCAGAGCCAAGAAAACCCAGGAAGCACGGGGGTGCGCTGTCACACATGGGGTTGTCATGAGTCAGAAGCTGCTGTGATGGTTTTAATTTGTGTGAGGATTTATTTAGTAAGAATTTGAATTATAAGGCAAGACTTTATATTACACCTTCTGGTTTACCTAGAGCAAGAGCCAATGTAAGAGAGTCATAAGCAACTTTTCTCAAACCAGGGCTTCTAATGGCAAGAAGAAAATCATTTTAGTTTGGTAATTCAGACTCACCGCTCTGGCTTGATTCATCGTTCTCTGACCTCTTTCTGTGTCCAATGATGTGTTTTCTGGCCACAGGAACAGGCCCATCGTTATGTTTCTCAACTGAGCGTGAAACCACTGTTTGCTTAGCGAGCTGCTGGCAACCTTGAGGCAAGGCTGGGCAGCACCATTATATCCTGGATTATCCGGGGGTCACAGAACTGCTAGCATGGATGAACGCTGAACTCATCTAAGCAACCTCCTTTTGCAGAGGAAGGTCTTGAAGCTCAGAGGGTAGAAGTAGGGCAAGGTCACATGGATCTTAGGGCTTTAAGGGTGGTTTGGTTTCCATTCATTTAGTTTCTTGCCAGGGATCTGTTTTTGCTTTGTTTTGCTCACTTATTGTGAATTGGGCGCAGGTTTCCTGAGCAGATCATCAGTTATTTCAAACACAGGTTGTTTCGTCACATCGATTGCAATCCTCACATTGTAATGCCTCATATCCCACTTCTTCCCTGTGCTTTCTGTTTCCACTCCTTCTTCCTTAATACTTCTGAACTTTTTCATTGAGGGAATGCTGTCCTTTTGATCTCAAATGGTTGATTACTGGCGTTTACCTAACTAGTTATCATACCTCTTAAAGATGTTTGTGGTGTACTTAAATATTGAGCCATTGGACTAAGTTCATGTCCAGACCTGAAGGTTGACTAGGGCCATAGACTCAGAGGTCCCTATCTCTTTTCTGACTGGTAAACCTGGTATTTTTTCATGATTTTAAGTTTGTGTTCCCAATTTTTTACCCTCTACTATGTAGGACAAGGAGAGGCCAATAGTTTCATCTAAGATGGGGACTCACAAGCTTTTAAGAACCCAGTCAACCACTCCCCAAAGTAGATTGCAGAACATTGTCTTTTTATGCCAATTGCCAATTTATACCAATTTATGCCAATTAACCTTGGTATCTCCTGAGACAATAGTCCCCAGTCTCCAAACTGAGCAACTCATACCCTCAGGTGTTTGGGTATGTCTAAGATGTGTTCCTAAATTTACCCTTGTATGCTTCATCACTTTCATGATTGTCTTTGCAATAGAGATAAAAACTCATATACAAACATCCTCTGTCAAATATATATACCCATTGATCCTGCATATATATATATATATATATATATATATATATATATATATATATATATATATAATTTGTGGGATACACCCTCTCTCCCACCCACACCCATTGATCCTGCATGTCTAACCATGCAACTGCTCCTATGAGTGTGTCTAAAGCGGTATTTAGCACTGTAACATTTAACTCTTACTCGTCTCCCTTACATTCACCATATCATTTTTGTACTCTTTTCAAACTTGGAAAAAAATTCATTTCCTATTATAGATTTTGCGAGCCTTGCTTGTGTGGTGGTTATGCGTTCAGCTGCGACCCACAAGGTCAGCTGTTTGAAACCACCAGCAGCTCCTCAGGAGAAAGATGGTGCTTCTATTACAGTGTCAGAAACATACAGGGCATCTTCATAGAGAGCAGCAAGCTTTGTTTTCTTTAAAAATTTTTAATTATAGATTTAAGAAACCCTGGGGTGCTTTGGATTAGGCATAGGGTTCAGTGGGAGAAAGATGAGATTCTAGGCTCCCCTAAAGAGTCTACTGAGAGTGGAATGGATTTGGTGGCAAGGGGTTTTGTTTATTAAAAAATATAAATTTTTAATTTAAGGAAACAGGTTATGTTCCCTCTGAAGTATCTATTACAAAGATCAGGTCTTAATTAGCCTGAAATGAATGGTGCAGTTTAAGGGTCCACAATGGGCCCCTGGACCCCTACACAGGAGGCCTCTCCCCACCACTAGAGAGAGAGAGAGATGCAGATCACAATACATGGGGGGACCCTCAGTGAATGGGTGTGGATGTGTGGCCACCTTTGAGGACCTCACTCATGGCGAGATCATGTGAACAATTTAAATTTACTCTTACAATTTGTTGAATTTTTGAGAGCTCAAACAGTGCCGTACACATATAGGATCATTGGATCTCCTTGTCAATTCTGGGGGTAGACAGAGGCAAGGATAATATCTCCATTTGACAGAAATAGCAAGAAAAACAAGGTTAGGGGTGCTGTGTAAATATCTTAGGGTCACTTAACTAAGGAGTGGCCAAACAAAGATTAGGTAGAGCCCAAGTTCTCATTCTCAGTTAATGTTTTTCTTTCTTTCTTCCTCTAATTTGCTTCCACCTTTTAGTTAAACTTTTCTCATTCATAAGTTTTAATGGATTGCCAGTTCCTACGGTTTATGAGACGACTGCAGTACCTACTGTGTTCTGTACTTAGGGACAGTCACTGAGCCAAAATTTGCTAGAGGCTGAGATGAACTAGAGAGTAAGTAGTTCCTGCCCTTTGGATATTATCAGGGAAGATACGCATGCCAAAGATTAAAAGCAGCAATATGAGAACTACCACTACAATTTAAACTATTACTACAATATGGTAACTCTTATAGAGAAATAAGCTACTATAGCAGATTTAAGACAGAACAAAACTACTGCTACAGATAAAGCTGTGGGAATCCAAATTAAAATAAGAAAAATGATTAGTAATTGTTGATATTGAAGTGGGAGGATCCAATAAACAGGAAGTAAAGCATACAATGTAGCCAGAAGGAGCTGTGTATAAAAAACAAGAACATGGGGATGAAGTAAAGGCTAGCATTTAAATAAAAGTGTTGGTAATTTAGGTTAGAGTGACACAAAGAAGGATAGATACGTGCTGAAGATCTATCAGAGGTAGATGAAGATGAAGAGGCAGCCGAAGGTAGGTGCCGATGGAAGATATTGTCATGGACGGATTTGGATAGGGAGGTGCATGGAAGGTCCTTGACCACCAGAGGAACAGAGCCACTGTCCTGAGTAGATTCCAAGTCATCGTAACTCTACACCAAGAATGGACATGATTTTAAAAAACAAAAACCCTTTTTATTGTAAATTGGGTCAAGGTATAGAGAGCAGTTTATCAGTTTTGCACTCAATGATTCATACAGATTTAGTTTCAACTCCTCCACTGCAGTCTGTTCAATATACCTTCACTTATCCCACATCTACCCTCAGACGGTAAATCTTTACACAAGCCTCATCTTTCATCCGCAGTGCACCTTGCGGGCTTGAACTGTGAACTCTGTGGTTAACATCCCAATGTCCAAACCATAGCACCACTTATAGGAACAGAGACCAGAGGAATTATTGCAATGATCCACACTCACTCACACACTCACTGCCATTGAGTCAGTGCCAACTCATAATAACCCCACAGGACAGAAGAGACCTGCCCTCGGGGGTTACCGAGACTGGAAATCTTCACACGAGTAGAAAGCGTCGTTTTCGCCAGCAGAGCTGATGCTGAGTTTGAATCACTGAACTGGCGGGGAGTAGCCCATCCTGTAACCCACAGTGCCACCAGGAGGACTTGATCTCTTTGACGCCATCAGAACAACGCTCACCTCCAGGATCTTATCTACGGTCTTTGTAAGGGTCTGAGACTTTAAAGGAAAATAAAGTTACTGTCCTTATAAGATAAAAAAAAGTGAAAATGAAATTGATCTGCTCAATTCAATTTCTAAAAATTTCCCAATGTGTCAGTTTAATGACTTATTTACTTGAGCTGTGACAGAAATTGCATTGCTTTTGAAAACTATCAGTGAGTCAGATTTTTCTCATTTTGCTATCATTCCAAATAAAGCAAAATGATTTATGAGAAACCATAGCCAATGAAAAATTATTACTCCCAGATAATTTGAAAAGAATTGTAAAACCTGCTTCTCCCACCAAAAACACATATTATTTTATTAGGTTTGGGGTGAATTTTCATGTACTTTATATGATATAGGATGGGGTTTCTAGAAGCCAGAATGCCTAGGATTTCTAACACCGTAATATGTTCTGCTCGCCATCAGAGCAGCTACCCAAGAGAACTAAAGAGACATATTAAAGAAGCAGAATTTACAGTGAAGGAGCTTGGAAAGGTTTTTGGAGTGATGTTGTTGACTGGAGAATAAAATCTTTTCAGGCCAAGAGAAAACTGAGCCAGGAATCACTCAATATCTGTGCTCTGGTCTGCGTTCTGCCACTAGCTGGCAGTCTGGTTTTGGCAAAGCCACATCACTCCTCTCTCCCTCAGTTTCTTCTGCTGTAAAAAACGCTTGCTAGGGAAAATCAATTTGCAATTGGTCCACAAAAAAACCTGCCTGATACAATGTTTTTAATTTTGCTTTTATTTTTGCCTAAGTAGTGTACATATTCAATTTCCGAAGGCAAATCGAGGATCCCTCAGCACATTTAACTCTTGCTTCCAAGAAGCATAACTGTTCATTCTTTCAATGTTTCCTCCAGTCATTCCCATTTTTATTTCTAAACACTATGGTTATTCTACAATTTCTTAAATTTTGAGGTGTAAATATTGTGGCTTTCTGCAAGAGCTGGGGCGAGGCTGAGGCAAGTGAAGCACTTGCGTCAGGCATAATATTTATAAAACCCAAACCAAATCCCTGCCAGTAAGTGGATTCTGACTGAGAGGGACGCTCCTGGACAGACCAAAGCTGCTCCTCTGGGTCCCGAGCCTGTAAACATTTACAGGAGCAGAAAGCCGCATCCTTCTCCCGCGGACATATTGGTCAGTTTGCCCTGCTGACCTTGCAGTGATCACAAAGTTTGCCTTAAAATACAACAACCAAAACGAAAGAATACAAGCAAACAAAAAGACACCTCACTGCCTTTGAGTTGATTCTAACATGAATGCCAGTATAGGGCTGCGTAGAACTGTCCCAGTGGAGTTTTGAGACTAGAGATCGTTATGGGCACAGGGAGTCTCATCTTGCTTCCTCTGCTTTGGGTTAGCAGCACGACTCCAAACCCACTACTCCATCAGGGCTCCACACAATATTCACAGAGGTGCCAACTCGGGAATCAGTATAAATATCATTCCAGTTTTGTCCAAAGCCCTTCATTGGGAGTTAATACAGATACCATCTGGTTCCATAGTTCAATCACATCAAACAGTACAATACAATTGCCAACGTACCTCAACCCCCAAAATCGTATTCTAATTGCTGTCCCTATAGTTTTATTGGTATATAAGTCACGCATTGCGCAATTCAGTGGTTTCAATGAATTAAAAAGAGATGTACGATCATCACACAGCTTTAGAACATTTTCATTATTATTCTTATTAGTTCATTACTCATTATTAGCTCCCCATTATCCTTCAACTTTCCCTGCCATAACCCTAAGAAACTATTACGATAGTCATTGTGTCTAGTTACCTACCTTGGAATTCATATAAATAAAAGTATACAGAAAATGCCAACAGCAACAACAAAATAAAGCAAAGAAAAACCTAAATACAAAAGAATGCAGATGGTAATAGAAACAAAAAAAAGTGGGTCAACAGAGAAAGCAAATGATAATGTATTAAATTTTAACCTAAGTACACCTGCAGATATCCACTTTCTGAAGCACTCTGTCAAGGGCAAGACTATTTACATTTCAGGTCAATGACCTGAAGGAGTTCAATAGAGGCTTGATTCCCATGGAGACTCTGCTAACCGTCTCGGGCTTTCATGGTCATCCACAGCCTTTGGCAAACTGGGTGCTCAGAATTTATGTTCTAATACAATTTCCTCCTCTTATCTCAGATTGTATTATTTTAGAATCCTTGGATCACACAGGCTCGCGTGCTCCTTCCACATAGACTTAGCTGACACCTCACTAAGATGGCTGTGTGTTTAAAGACAAACCTTTAAGACTCCGGCTGCTATTCTTTCTGATAGCCAGGTGCAATCCCACTTCTTCACCACACTTTGCTATCGAGCCCATATATTCACTGATGTCTTCATGAAGGCAAGTATTGAGCAGGACACATCATAAGAACTAATTGTTCTTAGATGCGGTGTGAGGATAACAGTGTGGTTGTGTGTGTGTGTGTGTGTGTGTTAGCAATTCTAATGGCAGTGAAATGGTATCTCCCTTGGGCAGTGCTCTTTAACAGAAAGCTGAGCTACAAATGAGAGTCACATAGGTAATTTCAAGTGTTCAAGTACATGTCCAAAAGTTCCCTTCCACCTTTCTCATGCTATGATTCCAAACAGTCTTCAGATACTGATTCATGCTCGATACTTAGGAGAAGACAATAACTAGAGAGAGTTAAAAATAATTCTTGCATTTCAAGACAATTAGACAAGGGTCATTTTTGTGACTGTAAGTATATTTCCGGTTCTTGGATTCATCTTTGAATCATTGCCACCTGGTACAATATCTGATCTAATATGATCAGACTTTACCGATGTAATAAAGACCAATTCATACAAACAGGATGCAAGTCAGGGGAAGGGATTCCTATGTGAATTCAACCTTTCATTACAGGGGAATTCCTTGTGTACCTGGAATTTCAACCAAGAAAGTGAACTCAACATTTATTATTAGGGGAATTCCTTGTCTAATTTGTGTACTTTTCTATCGAGAAGGTGGGACATCTTTATTTCCGCTTGCCTTTGACTATTCTTTAAAGCAGTTAGCCTATAGGTTAGCCTCAATTAGCTTACTAATTGAGAGCCAAAAAATAAGAGAATTTTAGAGGCACGTGATACACATTTAACTTATTAGTATTTTGTCTAATTTATATTTTACTTTAAAATATATTTAAAATTTTATATATTTATAAATATATTAAATATTTTATATTTAATATATTAAAACTTTTACTTTAAAGATTGACCTTCTCTTCTTTAAAATAAATACCCCCTAACCAAACCCACTGCCATTGAGTTGATTCTGACTCACAGCTCTGTATAGGACAGAATAGCTGCTCCTCAGGGTTTCCCAGGCTATAACTCAATAGGAAAGTAGACAACCTCATCTCTGTCCTGTGAGGGAGCTAGCTGGTGGCTTGAACCACTGACCTTGCGGTTAGCAGCCTCAGGTGGAATCTACTGC
The DNA here is from genome assembly GCF_050624435.1 of Tenrec ecaudatus. Taxonomy (NCBI): domain Eukaryota; kingdom Metazoa; phylum Chordata; class Mammalia; order Afrosoricida; family Tenrecidae; genus Tenrec; species Tenrec ecaudatus. The sequence goes on along the minus strand of NC_134533.1, from coordinate 99,915,919 downwards.
ACTGCCAGGGCTCTTTTAAGGCAGGAATACATCTGCTTACTTAGATACTGATATTCAAGTCCTTCACAATCATTTTAGTACAACTTAGAGAAAATTGTAAGTGGGTTCTTAAGAAGCAGGGAAGATCATTAATGTCCACTCTGAAGTGAAAAGAGCCACGTATAAGTCATGGCTCTATTCAGGTGAACAAATGATTGCTTTAACAGAGCCTTGGCTCCTGCTCTAGTTTATATACCTTGATGCGCCTTTAGTCATTTGACTCAAGTTCATCCCAAAGGACAGAGTAGAAATGCTTCTGAGAGTGTCATAGGCTGTGTGTGATCTTTACAGGAAAAGCTAGCCAGGACTTTCTTCCAAAAAGCAATTGGTGAATTCAAACTGCCAACTTTTCAGTTAGGAGTAAAGCACTTCACAAATGCCTACCAGAGAGAGTTCCGATCTCACTTGAGGCTGCGTGGTAAAGGGATCTTCAAGGAAATGTAATACTGTGAAGTTTTTCATTTCGGGGGCCGGCGATCTGAGAGTCCCTCTCTCACTCTCTCTGTAAGAACCTGAGCGCAAACGTAGCATGTCTTTATTACGGCTTTACTTAGGTTAGACACCTTTGCTCATGAGGGACAAAGACTCGGAGTCATAGAGTGTGTAGTCATGGCGCTTACTCCGGGTGCCACTTGAGGGGAGGTAGGTGCCAGTGAGCAGGTTCTGTTCCCCACCATGGCAGTTTCCATCATCCGCTGTCCGAGGGCGGTCAGGAATTTTAGACTAATTGCCGGAGGCAGGATTTTCTCGAGCTACAGAGGTGCCTCTGCTAAGGCTTGATGTTGTCCCCAAATCATAAGTGAACTCTTCGAGGTCCGGAAAGCAGTCATGTTGTAAGTATATTCTTCAGCACTTGTAGAGCCTACAGTGGATGAATGAAGATGAGTACATTTTAAGGATTTTGGATGGAACACTTCATTACTTTCACCACCTGTTTGTCAGTTTGTTGCACTGTGGAGTTTTGCATGTTGCTGTGAATCTGGAAGCTGTGTCACCAGGATGTCAAATGCCAGCAGGGTCACCCAGAGCGAACAGGTTTCAGCAGAGCTTTCAGACTAAGGACAGGTTGTGGAGAAGGAATAGGCTGTCCACTTATGAGGAATTTGCCATGGAAAACCTTGTAGACAGACCCATAACATTGTCAGATTTCAATCTTCTCACCAGACTTATTTAATCGGTATGCTGAGTAAAGAATCAGAAAAACTGGGTTGTATTAAGAAGAATGTGGCATCAAGAGTGGAGGAAGCCTTATTAAACAACCCTCGATATGCAGATGACACAAGCTTGCTCACCTCAAGTGAGGAGACGTTGAAGCACTTGCTGCTAGAGGGTAAGAATTACAGCCTTCCAGACGAGTTACAATTCAATGTAAAGAAACCTCACAACTGGACCAGTCGGTAACATCAAGATGCACAGAGGAAAGGTTGAAGGTGTCAAGGATTTCATCTTGCTGGATGCACAATCGATGCTCATGGAAACAGCAGTCAAGCGATCGAAGGACACATTATGTTGGGTAAATCTGGTGTACAAACCATCTTTAGCGCGGAAAAGCAAAAATGCCCCTTGGAGGACTATGGTGAGCCGGACCCAAGCCATGGTATTTTCAATCACCTCATCTGCCGTGAAAGTTGGATGTTGAAAAAGGAAGATTGAAGAAGAATCAATGCAGTTGAATTGTGGCGCTGGTGAAGAACACTGAAAGTTTCACGGATTGCCAAAAGAACAAACAAGCCAGAAGTACAGCAGCCAGAGTGATCCTTGGTGACACAGATGGTGAGACTTGCCTCACACGCTTTGGACTTGTCGGGAGTGTGCAGTCCCTGGAGACGGACATCATGCTTGGTGAAGTAGCGAGGCAGCAAAAAAGAGGAAGGCCCTCAACACGATGCATTGGCTTCGTTGATGAGCTGAGACATAACAATTGTGAGGGATGGCACAGGACAGGGGCAGTATTTCATTCTGGAAGTCAGCTTGGTCTGGACGGATTGGATGGCACCCAACAACAACATTCTATTACTTTGAATGAGAGCTCATAGATACATATTTTAAAAACACTGCTATCGGGCCAATTCCAACTCATAAAGACCCCACGTACGATTCTGGGTCTATAACTTTATCAATGGGGCAAATAGCCACATCTTTCAGCTAGTGCGGTGACAGCACTGTGTTTGTGCTTAGCAGCCCGGAGTTTACCCCGCAGCGCCACCAGGGTTCCCAGTACGCACTTCGAAGAACTAATTTATGTGGAGGTTTAGAAGGATCAAGCGTTGTTTTATTTGAGGTCTGAGTTACTTCAAACACAAACAGAAAGAAAAAGGCCAGATGCCTTTCGACATGTGGTAATGACCAAATGCTGACATCATTTAGCAAAACAACTGCCTGCGAATATTCTTTTGAATAAGCAAGAATGGAAGTTAGGAAAAGCTTCTGAAAAAATTCATATTGGGACTTTTCACAAGTTACTCAATTTTGAAAATTTTAAGGGAGATGTTTTATGTGGCCCTTGGTCTCTGCTTACCAAATATGGCAGCAGAGTCTTGAACAGAATAAAGCGTCTCAAAGGGAGATCAAATGACAAAGTTCTGTTGGTGAAGCTGGCAATGCAAACTAATGGGTTGAGCTTCTCCAGTGAATCCCCTCAGATTAGAGTGAAGGGATGTAAAAAGGCTTGCTGTCAGAAAGCATTGTTAAGTTGATTAAGGCAGATACAGTTAGGTTAAATTGTAATATCTTATCATTTGATCTCCCTTACGACACATCTTAAAGCTGTTTCAGTTAATAAACAAAGTGAAGGGAAATACCTTTAAGCCTCTGGTGAATCCTCTCTGACCATGGACCAGGGATATATAATATAGAGTGCATTGGAAAGTGAATTATTGCAGATGAAGTGTAACTAAAATTCAACAGTTAGTCAGAGTTGACTGGAGAAACAAATTCATAGACACTCACATGTGTATAAAAAAGAAGTTTATATACAAGAGCAATTGTACAATAAGAAAGCACCCTAACCCAGTTCAATCCAAGCTCATAAATCCAATATTAGCCCCTATGTCCAGTACCAGTTTATAAATTCCTCTTCAGATTCATGAAACACATGCAATGATGCAGAATGCAGGACAATCACAGGCCAGTGGGTGAAGAGTCTTGTAGATCCAGTGGCGGTAGAGGCATCTCAGTGCTGGCAGGGGTTTCCACGTGGTTCCTCCAGCTCCGGGCACTAGGGTGGTTCCATGTGTCTTGTCAGCTGCAATGTCGCCCAGGGAGTAAATGTTGTTTGTCTCCACCTCCAGGGAAGAAGACAGGATTTCCCAGAAACCTCAGGAAAAGGCCATGCCCACAAAGAGGCTTCATTGGCTATGACCTGATTGACAGGCTAGACTCCATCCCTTCACTCTTAATTCTCTAAAATTGACCGATGATTATACAACTACCACAAACACCTTATCATTTGACCTCCCTTTAAACCTATTTCAAATTTGTTCTGGTTTTTAATTTTTTTCTACTTTATTTTCAGTTGAGGTTTTCCCTTGGTTTAACATAGTTATTGTTGTTAGCTTTTGTTTTAAAACATATTTTCTGTATATGAAATCCAGGACAGATAAATCTATAGATATGGGAGTAATGGTTCCTTTTGGGCATGGCAGGGAGGAATGGCTCCTTTTGAGCATGGCAGGGAGGAATGGCTCCTTTTGGGCATGGGGAACGGAGGCCCTCATAACAATGAGTACAAGAACAAAGAATGATAATTGCGGTGACTGTGACTGGGTAGGTTGCACAAGTCTTCTCAATACGATCCAACTCTGGAAAGGTATGATTTGTGAATTATATGTCAATAAAACTGTTTTTAAAAAGGAAATTTAATGGAGTTGTTCACAGAGAGGGTTGAGTGTTTAGTTTATAATTAGGGCTCACGGAACATTTCACTTTGTCCAAACATGTCACACCTGTACAATGGTGTGACATCATTGCTGATCAACCATACAAAGGAATACAATTCTAACATGTGCCACAACATGGATGAGCCCTGAAAACATATATGCTGAGTAAAAGCAGCAAGCTACTAAAGACAACATATCAAATATTCTGGTGGTGTAGAATCAATTATGCATTAATGCAACATTATGCAGAAGAGCCAGAACCCCAGCCTGATTATTCCTGGGAACTTATAGAGGGCTTAAGATTTTTCAGAAAAGATTCACCTGCTCTGAGATACTTAGCTTCCTGACACGATCACTGAAGAGTGCATAAGAAAATGTTGTGAGTGCATAAGCAAATGTGGTGAAGAAAGCTGATGGTGCCTGGCTATCAAAAGATATAGCATCTGGGGTCTTAAAGGCATAAAGGTAAACAAGCGGCCATCTAGCTCAGAAGCAACAAAACCCACATGGAAGAAGCACACCAGCCTGCGTGATCGTGAGATGTTGATGGGATCAGGTATCAGGCATCAAAAACCCAGAGCCAAAAATCATAATGTCAATGAGGGGGGAAGTGCAGAGTGGAGGCCTAAAGCCAATCTGTAAGCAATTGGATATCCCCTTACAGAAGGGTTGTGGGGAGAAGATGGGCAGTCAGGGTATAGTGTAACACAAATGAAACATACAACATTCCTCTGGTTCTTTAATGCTTCCTAGCCCCAACTATCATGACCCTAATTCTCCCTTACAAATCGGCTGGACCAGAGCATGCACATAGGTACAGATAAGTGCTGGAAACACAGGGAATACAGGACAGCTTGATGACCTGATTTGGAGGCGCTAAGGCGATTACAGATAAGTGCTGGAAACACAGGGAATACAGGACAGCTTGATGACCTGATTTGGAGGCGCTAAGGCGATAAATAGCTCGCTAGAGACAGGACACACATTTACTCCCTGTGAGACCTTCCTGTTGAGAAGATGCATGGAGCTACACTAGAGGTAAGTGAGCTGGAGAACCCTGCCAGCACTGAGATGCTTTCACTGCCACTGGATCCACAAGACTTTCTACCTACCAGCCTGAGGTCTTCCTGCATTCGCATCATTACATATGTTATGTGAATCTGAAGAGTAATTCACAGATTGGTATTGACCATATGGGCTAATATCAGACTTATGGATTTGATTTGGACAAGGCTGGGATATTTTCTTAATGTTCAATTACTCTTTGATATAAAACTCTCTCTTACACACATATAAGTGTCAGAATTTGTTTCTCTAGTCAAACCAGACTAACACAGTAAGCTCCATTGCACAAGGGAGACATGTAACTGTTTGCTAGATATGTTACTCCTTCCCTTCCAATGTGGAAGATCTCCCAGCCTCTTGGGGCCAATCTCTATATATATATATATATATATATATATATATATATATATATATATATATATATATATATATATATATATATAAATATAAACAATTCCCAAACTCCTTGACTGGTAACACTACCAGAGATTGGTCCCTCTTTAAAGGTCAGAATTTCCTGGGAAAGTTCTCCTTGCTTACCTCTTAATTCTTTTTTGATGAGCCATGGTGCGGAGAATATTAACAGACGCTGACTGCATGAGTATGACTAGTAGTGACAGTCTGGGATAAATAAGCAATATCTCTCATTAGGCCTAAAATCTCTTCTTAATGAGTGGTCTCTTAGCTCTCCAATACCAACAGAGAGATTCGGGACTACCTTTATTAAAATAACTCCCTCCTGATCCTAATTGAACAGCTCAGTGTCTCTCTTAACTACTCTATTTCAGCCCTGGCGGGTAGTATGTACATCCCCAGAGTATGTTTTGTGTGGGTTTGCCTCCCCCCACAGTATACTTTTGCCTACAAATGTTAGAGCTTCATTCAAGGACTGGTACTTGTGCCTTTGGGTATCACACCTTCCCTTTACTGACAATTAATCCTTCTGTATTTAGGATCCTCTAGAAATTGGACTTGCGTTAGACAACGTTCTTTAGGGAAACAAAACCAGGACACTTTTGGTTTTAGATAGATAGATAGAGCATGCAGGAATATAACAGCTAATTAGTCCACATAGTAGTGCAGAGGGCTCAGTTCATGTCACTTTCATGCAACAATTAATATACGGAAGTCCTTCAACTCACAAGGGCTGCTGGGTCCAACGTCAAGGAAGCAGACAACTGAGTCTTCCATAGAGCAATGCAGGTCACCAACAGTCAGCCAGATGACAGGATCTGACAGTCCCAAGCTCAAGTGATATATATACCAGCAGCGTGGCAAAGCAGATCTCAAAGCAAACTCAAGCTCTAGCGACAGTATCCACAGATTGGGAGTCCCATGGGTAGTGCAGTTCAGAAATTGAGGCAGAGAACTAGCAGCCACACACTGGTCTGATCACCAGAGAGCAACAGAAAGACAGGCAGGGCTTGTCAAGCCATTTATCTCTTTGCCCTCCAATCAAACTGCAACCTAACTAATCCCACATGTTCCTATTGGGCAGGTGGGCACAATAAACCTACCGATCACAGGACTCCTCCTACAAAGAAAGACATTTGTGATTTTGATTTAAAAGGAATTTTAAATCCAGGAATTTTATTTTTATTGCCTGCCTTGGCGGCTGATAGAACCTATTCACTTCCTGGCCAATGCTATTGGAAATGAATTCAGGGCCCGGCAAATGTCCTTACTATTGCTGGCATGGCAGGTCACAGATCACAGGCTCACTCCAAACCATATCCTGTCGAGAGAAGGTGGTGTGTGCCAATACTTCCTGTTGTTTCTAAGTAAGCACTTCTCACCAGATAGCAACCAGTCTAGAAAAACAATACATAAAGCCGCTGACTGGACCCATCTAAAGTCCTGTGTAAAAAATCAATGAGAATCTTGGTGGGAGTGGCTGAAGGAAGTCTTGGCTCCCATGGATTGGATCTTTGCTTGGAACTCTGGTAACTCCACTGGCAAGTTGCTTATTTGGGTCATGTGCTTTACATTTGTTAACAAGCGTTGTATCTTCTCAACTTTAACAGATACAGACATGAATTTTAGTGGCCCAGAGATTCAAGAGAATCCCAAAGAATCCGGAGTCCCTGTCCTTGCTTGAGACTGCTGGCCGGGAACCCTGCACCTTAAAAGATTTCCACCATGGCCCACTACTTGGACCCCTCTGGTGGAAAGGCCCTAATTGCTGTTTCCTCACGTGATGCTCCGCAACAGCCGGAAGTTACCAGGTGGTCTTACCCGAACTCCCAAACAGGCTTTCACTGAAAAGCAGGGATTGAGCGATTCAGAGAGGGAAAGCGGTCCCGTGGGAAGCACTGAGCACAGCAAGATGTCCGCAGGGTGATTTCACTGTCTAGGATAATTTTAGATCTTAAGCTTGCAGGCACCAGACCCCTGGGCCGATTCTAAACTCCAACGCCAGCAAATTCAAGACGTGTTTTGCTGTTACTTCCTTGTCCATAGCTGCGCAAGACTCGGCAGAGCGTGCGTGACCAGGTTCATGAATGGAGCTGGAAACTGTGACCAGAGCCAGGATTGGTCGGCTCATAACGGGGAGACCCAGACAGGCCAAGTGACGCACTTGCAATCAAAACGCCTAGAGAGCAATTTCAGCAGCGACTCGTTTCAGTCCGTACCTGCTGTGCCAGGCGCTTTTCTGTCCTTTCTGCTTTCTGCTTGCCCTTTGTGGTCCATGATGAGTTCCTTCTTTGGCTCTCGGGACAAGAACCCGTGGACACATCAGAGCAGGCGGGCTTTCTGAAAAACAGAAACAACAGTACGAATGACTGTCCAGACATCATTAGAGACGGAGAGTGGCTCAATGATGACTCAGAATGGTGTGGGAGGAGGGCAGTGTTAGATGAACTCTCTTGAGGATTTTCTCCCCCCCCCCAATTGTTTTACAGCTTTGCCCACGGCCTTTTAAAAGTCCACTGTTAAACCATCACCGAGGGAGTAGATTCTGTGTGAGTTGTAAAGTACGTTAAGAGCTTGTCGAGCTCACAATGGAGAAGGTAAACTGGCAGCCAAAACAGTGCGGTCAAAGTTAATACAGTTCGAGTACAGAGGCCAGGTTATATCCCACGCATTGCTCATCGACTGCAAATCCTCAGGGGCAGAATGCACAAAGAGTTTGTCATGGACACTGCTCATGCTTGCTTGGCGTGCTCTGGAATGCCTAATCTGTTAATTCTATGCAACGATGTATCACCATGGTTTTAAAGGCCTTAGACAAACACCTTAGACAAAATCAGAGTGCCTATATAAAGAAATAATTGGTCACTCACTCTCTCTCACTCTGCACTTGATGGGCTTGGGGTGTCAGAGCTTGAGTCACAAAGGTAAGGGGAACTCAAATATGTGTGCGTGTGTGGACCACATTCCACATGGAGCTTAAGCCAGGGCTGAGAGAGTACAAACCTTCTGTACAGAGCTCAGGATGAAGGTGCCGATGATGTGGGTGTACTGTCTCATCCAATTGTCACAACTACCTTATTAGTTAATATTGATCGTCACACCCACTTATAGGCCAGGAAGCTAGAGCAGCTGAGAACCATGCCTGAGGTGACAGAGCTGGGACACGGGAGAGAAAGAAGCCTGATGGCAAGATTATTTATGCAAACATTCACTTGGCAACTATTCCCTGAACATTAGTATACGAGTACGCGAGGCATACTGTTGTCACATGCTCTCAAGCTGATTTTAAACTCAGTGATCTCGGGTCACAGGGTAGAACTGCCTCACAGAAATTGTCTTAGGCTGGGTTCTCTAGAGAAGCAATGCCACTGAAATGTAAATGTGTGTGTATATATAGAGAGAGGGTTATTTCAAGGAAACGCCTCAGAAGTGGTGGAGGTGGGCAAGTTCCATCAGGTGTCAGGCTGGAGGCTTTTTCTGACTAATGTAATTTCAGGGGTGGGTGAACCCAATATCAGCTGACAGGCTTCTGGCTGAGGGGGGTGGGTGGGTGAATAAAAGGTCAACTGGTAGGATGGCAAGCTGCTGACAACTCGTGAGATTGGCCAGTCAAGTGGCTGGCTTCGAGGTAAGCAGGGAAGGTAGCAGGTTAAACAGCAGGTCATTGACTCAAGTCCAAAGGACTGCAGGCCAGCTGATGTGCCAGATGCAGCAGTCAGACCCATTCAAAAAGGAAGCAACTTTTCCCACTTATGTTGAAAGCAAACTACATCCACAAGGACATCTCATCATGGGGAATTATGAGGTTTAACTGCCAATCCATTGAGATTCCTGTCCCCGCCAAGTTGACATAAAATCATAATGATCACAGAGATAATTATCCAAACATATTTTTGTAAAATGTTTAGAACTCAATTTAACACATAATAAGAACCATGTAGGTATACTATTTTAACTATTGTCATTATTATTTTACCATTCTCTATTTCTATTCTTGCAGGTACTGTGATACTTTATGAGCATTAGGCTCAGGACTATGGAATTCATCTATCTGCATTTAATAAAACATGTTAGATAGCTATCTGGACATTAAAAATAATACTTTATTGTGTTTTTAAAATACTTTTATTGGGAGCTCTTACATCTCTTATCACAATCCATACATTAATCCAGCGTGTCAAGCGCATTTGCACATAAGCCGCCATCATCATTTCAAAGCATTCTCTTCTCACTCGAGCCCCTGATATACACTCCCCATTTCCCCCCTCACTCCCTCACAAACCCTTGTTAAGTTATAGATTATTTATTCCATATTTTACATCATCCTCTGTCACTCCTCACCCACTTTTCCATTATTCATTCCCCTGGGAGGGGGTTCTAGTAGATCCTTGTGATCAGTTCCCCCTTTCACTTTTCACTCACACCACTGATCCTAAAGGGATCATCCATCTTGAATTCCCTGTGTTTCCAGTTCCTATCTGTACCAGTGTACATCCTCTGGTCTAGCCAGATTTGTAAGGTAGAATTGGGATCATGATAGTGGGAGAGGAGGAAGCATTTAGGAACTAGAGGAAAGTTGTATGTTTCATTGTTGCTACATCGCACCCTGATTGACTCGTCTCCTTCCTGAGACCCTTCTGTAAGGGGATGTCCAGTGGCCACCAAATGGGTTGTGGGTCTCCACTCCGCACTGCCCAACTCATTCACTATGATATGATTTTTTTTCTGATGATGCCTGATACCTGATCCGTTTGACACCTCGTGATCTCACAGGCTAGTATGCTTTTTCCATGTGGGCTTTGTTGCTTCTGAGCTAGGTGGCCGCTTGTTTACCTTCACACCTTTAAGCAAAGTAATATCTTAACTGTTTATGTTTTTCTTAAATTTTCTACTTCCCTTAGATTTATTTATTTATATACTTATTTATACCCTTAGATTTAAAAGTCTCCAAAGAAGAGGCAAAAGATTCTGGAGATAAAGATGCATCTCTTTTCAATAGCAAAGAAGAAACATTTAAAAAAACATAAAGCGAGTTATAGAATAGGAGAAGAGGTTATGCCTTCAAAGGAAGGCTGGCATAAATGTCATTGTTGCTGGCAAATGACACATTCCGTGGAAAATTATTTTTAGCTTCTACTTCACTTACAATACACTTCAAATATGGTAGTGCTTTGAATGCAAAAAGTGAAATCATAAAAGTCCTAGAAGATACATAGTTTAATTTTCACAATACCGCAGAATAAGAAAGGCCTTGCTGAATTTAAACACCGCTCAGAAGCCACAGAAGAACACATTAAGAGCTCAACAACAAAATGTAACAAAGTCTCCAGGAGAGGAAAAAGAAAGTGCAAACAAAATGAAATGCAATTAGCAGCTGGGGAAACATTTGTAACTCATATCAGAGATAAATACTGGTAGTTAATTTTTTTTAATTTATAAAGAATGCAACTTAATTACAGAAAGCAATAACCTAGTAGCAAATGAGTCTATGCTATATGAGAAGATGCTCAGATTCATTCACAAAAAGCGCAATATAAAGTGTCAGTGAATGCCATTTTATTCAACAGATTGGCAAATGCAAAATGAAGGTGGGTCTCCCTGCAGCTGCATCTGCGTGCTTACATTTACTCGCTGTGGTATCCAGACAAGCCAATCCATAGCACTTTACTCCCAGGTGCAGAAGAATCACAGAGGTTAAACTCAATGATGTGCGTGAAATCATAAGTACGCACTCAAATTACTGTCCTTTGTTTCTATTTCCAAAACAGCCCTCCAGCTCTGCTCAGAAAACTTTTCCTAAATGCCGTTAGAAAATCCCCATGTCAACTCTACCTTATTCCACTTTTCTACAAGCAAAACTGCATTTCAGAAACAGAAATAGATTTTTTTTTAATGATGTGCTTTCCTCTGAAAAATGTTTGGCCCTGTTGACAACTATCTTATCTAATTTACTACCAAATGAATCTTTTTATTAGGATTTCAAATGGAGATTGCTCTGTTGTTTATGATGACCCCTCTGCTAATAATGGAGTTTCTGTCTTCTGGCATTCACTAGTACTTGGAAGTTACTTAACCAATTTAAGGCTCGGTGTCTTCATTTGTGAACCAGGGAATGTGATCACGCCTCTCTCGTGGGTATTTGTGAGGTTTACAGGTTGTGTTAGACAGGGTTCTCTAGAGAGACAAACCAGGTTGCTAGTAATTATATATAAATATATTTATAAAGATAGATATATAATACAAGAAATGAACCATTAAATTATATACAGATAGATAATATAAGAAATTAACAGTTAAATTATAAAGCAGTGAGACACTAGCAGTCCTTTAAGGCTTGAGAGCCGCCAGGTGCCAGTCCCCTTCTGTAGAGAGAGCTGGGCTATATATCTCCAGGCAGCAAACAGCTAGGCAGGTCCCCAATTGTCATCAACTGTCGGTCCCCAGCTCCAGAGATGAACATTCCAATCGTGTGGGCTTAAAGGGATCTCAACTTACAGCGACACAGTCCACAGGCTAGGCATCCCACAGGTAGTGTACCCCTTTAAACTGAGGCACAGAACAAGCAAGGTGAGGCTCACCGAGCCATTTATCCCTCTGCCCTTCAGTTAATCCTACTTGTGTTTATCGGCCAGGTGGGCACAATAAACTATCGCACAGGTGATTCGCGTATCTGGCATATGGAAGAAGCTCAATAAAATTGAATGGTGGTATTGTTGATGGTAAATACAATAGTGATTGCAAAATCATGTTTGTACTGTGATGATATTGTTTGTCCTTTAGAGGTTGTCTTCTGGTTATTCCATGATCTTTCCAGGGCTCTCACAAATGAAAACTTATATATGTACTTACTTTCAGTTATTGTGTGAATTGCAGAACAAAGGAAGCCATAATTATAGGATTAGACTTCAGAATCATGTGTGTGTGTGTGTGTGTGTGTACATGCATACAGGGAGAGAGAGAGAGGAGCATAGTGAGTAGTACAGGGGGATTTGTGGTGGTGAGACTTTATCCTAACCTCCAGTGAGCAAGGAATTTGAATGGCAAGTCAGATCTATAACCCCAACCATGAAGTGCTGTTATATACTCAAACCTTGAGAGAATTGACAGATAGTATAGTTGGGGTAAAACAAGTGAGGTTGGGACTTGGGTGGTCAGAGAAGATTTTCGATGAGGAGAAACGTTAGCCAGGCCTGATGTCTCAGTGGACATAGAGCACATGACTCAGAGAGTGGACATCGAGTGAGATGTTTTGTGAACAGAGAGAAGTGTCACAACCGGAAATGTGGCCTCACCATAATTTTCCACGGACTGAAACACCCAGTTTTCTCTCCATCTCAGACCCTTCATTCTCTTGACTTTGTTTATCCCATCCATTGGAAAGTCTTGCTTTGCAGTTTTCTTTTCCCACCACTGTGAACTTCATTCAGGCCCTTGTTCATTCTCACCTGAAGAGTTGTTCTGAACTTCTCTGTCTTCTCTCAACGTCTGTCCATCGGAGATATCCCTCTTCCTAAAACATGGCACTGGTGATACCAGTGGTAGTTACTTCGTTTAGAAGAATTAAGAGCCACAAAAGAGAAAGAATTAACACCAGTCTAATCTCATGGAGTTGGAGACTCAAGATGTTCCAAATGTCCAACTGTTATTCTGCTCCGTTTACCCACTCGTCCCTAGAGCAAATTCCCTTACCCCCTGGGTTCTGTGACTGGCTGAGTGTCCCACAGAAGCCTGTGAAACCAAGGCAATGCCTCCTGTGGTGGTGGGTGCTGTTCAGTCCCGGATCTGCAGATCAAGCGGAGGTGAAAAATACAGGGCCCAGAGCGAGAAGCCAAAGATGGCCATGAGTCATAGCTGATCTTCTCGCTTCTACCCAATCTCAGTCATGTGCTTTCCAGGTGAAGTGATGCATTTGAGAACTGTACGGTGGCACCAGCATGCATACTTCATGTAAGGAAAACAGGATATTGTCTAAGTCACACCCTCTAAGTACAGTCGTCTTAAAGATAGCTCCAAGGAAATAAAGGATGTGGCGTGGTTCACATCTTCTACCCAAACCAGGTCCTAGTCCACCCTAATCTTGTGCATTAGCAGAGCAGGGAATGCTATCCAAAATGGCATCATGGCCTGGGCCTAGAGTCCAGAGTTACAATACACCACATAAAGAGTTATGACTGGATGGGTCATAGTAACTGACTACAACTCAGTGACAACAGGTGCAATGCACTGAACACTTAGCTAATCTCTACAATAATTTGGAGATTTTTTGTTTTATCTGAACCTTTATTTATATATAAAAAAGACAATTTCAAAATTGTTTTAGTATTTTTATGAGTCTTAAATTATATAAAGAACACTGAAATTGTTTCTCTTCTTTATGTAAATAAAGGCTTTGAGTTAGGTTAAACGACTAACCCAAAGCTACCTAACTGATGAAGTTTGTACTAAGAATCAAAACCCAGCTCAGGCTGGCTCTAGAATCCAGGCCTTGGGAATAGACTGAAGACAGTGGGTGAGGGTGAATAAAAAGGTCAGGTTGATCCGAGGGACCAGGGTACCGGTGAAGTTCACTACCGGAGTCCACATGGTTCCCCGCTTCTCCTATTTGCGAGTGAATATGACAGCGGGAGCTTTAAACACTCCGAATCTTAACACACTGCGGACGGATCCCGAGCTTGCTCGTGTTTGTGCGCCGTCTGTTATGGACGGGTCATGAGATAACTCGTGATTTCTACATGCTGTCTTCACAGGCCATCTGCTTGGATATATTTGAACTACTTTGTCTATTTAGGTGTTTACCTCAGTGGTGAAAAATGCATCAAACTGGATGGTCTTCATGTTCTTTTTGTTTATTTAGCATTTTAGTGCATTTTGGTTAAATCAAATAGTTCCTATTTGTTTGAATTGTTTTGCAGTGAGTTGTGCACTTATCATGATCAAACCTCAGTGAAATGTCAAACATCGCCTAACTCGCTCAAGTGGTCTCCGTTACACAAAAAGACCCTAAGAAATTCTTAGCCCTAATTCTTCCATTTTTCAAAGTAATATGGATTATGTTGATTTTTTTACGTTTATAATTTCATGAAGATTATAGTTCATAAAAGTAATAATGTTCTGCATACATTGCAAAATGTTGTTTCATAATGTGAGAAATTTTATATTCAAAACTGAAAGTTATAAATAAATATGATAAAAAGTTGATGAGATGTAAACCCATTTATGGTTTCATGTGAAAAAACACTAACAGCCAAAAAAATACCTGGCCACTTGGGTAAGTTGCTAAAAAAAGATATCCGGTTCTCTGAGACACTCTAATGAAGAAGCATTGGTCACCCATTCTTTTCCTCCCTTCAGATCTCTACTCCAGTGTCAACTTCTCAGTGAGGACTATTCTGCACCCTACTCACCTGAGCAATGACCAGCCCCACATCTGTACTAAGTTCTTCATAGCATTTGTTATCATATAATACCTTTACTTTTGCAGTTATCTAATTTTTAGTTATCTCCGTCTCCCCACAAATAAGTAAACTTCATGAGAATAAAGGTTGTTGTTTTGGTATTATGTCAGACAGGGTTCTCTAGAGAAATAAAACCAGAACACTAATAATTCTACATATATTTAGATAGATAGATAACATAAGCAATAAACAGTTAATTAAATTATAAAGCATTACAAATGGCTCAGTGCAACTCACTCCCATGAGGTAGTTGTGAGACAGTGGCAGTCCTTCAAGTCTTGAGGGCCACCAGGTAGTCCTCTGTAGAACAATTCAGGCAATCTGGGCACAGGCAGCAAACAGCAAGGCAGGTCACAGTCAGTCAGATGGCAGGGTCTGACAGTCCCCAGCTCAAGAAATGTAAATTCCAATGGTGTGGAAAAGCAGGTCTTGAAGGAACCTCAAATTACAGCGACACAGTCCATGGGTTAGGTGTCCCACAGGTAGTGTAGCTTACAAATGGAGGCAGAGAACAAGCAAGGCAGCTGCACACTAGTCCGGTGATCAAAGAGCACGAGACAAGAGAGGCGAGGCTCGCTGAACCATTCATCACTCTGCTCTTCAATTAATCCCACATGTGTTCATTGGCCATGTTGGCACAATGAACATTAACTATCTCAGCTATGATACTATTGTCTCTTCAGTTACTATTATCTCTTCAGTGCCTGGAACGATGCATGGCAGATTATAGACAGTCAATACATTTTGAGAAATGAATGAAAATAAAAAGAATGGCTAAGTGTTCAGGACGAGTGGTCCTGAAAGTGGTTGTCAGGGGCTGTGCAGTTGATTCCAACTCATAGTGATGCAATAGGACAGAGTAAAACTGCCCTGCAGGGTTTCCTGTCCTGTAATCTGTACAGAAACAGATTGTCAGGTCTTACTCCTGCTGGGTGATACAAACTGCGATTCTTTTGGTTTGCAGTCGAGTACTTGATCATTGAACCCCCAGGACTTCTGTCTAGTTGATTTTATGAGCTATCCCAGAATAGTAAGCAGCTAGTGACTTCTTAAAAATATCAACTGTCAGCTTTATTCCATTCTCATAGGTGCCATATACTCTCTCCTCTCCTTTCTCAAAAGCACACCAAACACACACAAAGAACTGCTAGTGTTGCTTTCCTGACTATTCGGTTTCATAATTTTACAACGACTGTGGTTCTGATTCCTGGCAAAATTAAAACCTCCGGGAATGGAACCTATAGTTTTCTAAGTGTACAAACAGACACTATGGTCAACGATTGGTTGCTTTATGTTTCCACAGTTAGGTCAGATGGAAGTTAAATAAACAACAAAATTAGTATGTTGTTGTGTTTGGAATCCAAGTAATTGGTCTGAGTACTTTTCATTATATCCCATGCCAGAGAAGAGCCTGTTGAATCAAAATATTAAAATGATTTTTAAGTCAGACATATCTGAAAAAATATTTTTCCCTTGTTTGCGTTTCTCATCTGTTTAAAAAATGGCAAAACTGTCTTTGCCCAAGAAACTGCCTGTGTACTTAATGTCAAGTCCTCTTAAGGGTTTGTGTGTTCCTCTTTATCTCCTTCCTAGACTGTTGCAATGGCCTTCCGACGGGAGTTCTGCCTTCCCGCCTCCATTATCTCCCAGAACAGATCCCACTGAAACATGGCTCTGATTATGTCACCTCTCGGTTTACAAAAACAAAACAAAAAGCCCCAAAATATTAAAAAAAAAAACAACCAAACCAAACCCACTGCCACGGAGTCAATTCTTACCCACAGGGTCTCTGGGGCTGTATGTATTTATGGAGTCCAATAACCTCATTGTTCTCCCCCACAGCTGGTGGCTTTGTACCGTCAATCTTGAGGTTAGCGACTGAATGCGTAACTGACATTGCCACCTGAGAGTTGTATGGGAGTTCTCTCTTAATCTGTTGACTAGGTTTAGTCAAGTTGATATGTTGACTAGAATGTGAACTTAGTATTTGGAAGGCTGGTATTGGACTTTATGTCACATAAGAATTCTTTGTTTTAGCTCATTTCCTCCCCCTCCCTTCTCCATGCCCCTTGATAATTAATAAATTCTTCTCCTCCTTCTTCCTCTTTTTCCCCCCTGTCTTACACCAACTGCTATCTCACTTCACCCACTTTTCTGCTACCCGTCACATCGATCATAGTGGTCGGTTCCCCCTTACTACCCTCTCCTCGCTTACTCTCCTAGTATTGCTGCTCCCTTATTGGTCTTGAGGGGTTTCTCTGTCCTGGATTTCCTGTGTGTGAGCTCTTATCTGTAACAGTGTACAGGTTCTGGTTTAACTAGATTTGTAAGATAGAATTGGGGTCAGTGGGTGGGATGGGGTGAGTATTAAAGAGCCAGAGGAGCTGATGCCAGGGGCTCAAGTAGAAAGAAAATGTTTTGAAAAAGATGATGACCACATATGTACAGATGTGCTTGACAAAATGGATATATGTATGGATTGTGATAAGAGCTGTAAGAGCCTACAATTTTAAAAAAAGAACTCTTTATTTTAAAATCTTCTCTCCTTTCTCTTCAATATTTTTATTTAGTGCACAGTCATTTAAATGTCATTCCGAATCTTTTATAATTTCACTCAACCTCCTTTAAAAAAACAAGAAACAAAAAGCCGTCCGCATTTTACTTTATGCCCCCTATGTTACCCAGGAAGTAAAGTATATAAAAAAAACTCTGGGATCTCAGAGACCTTGTGACAAATCTGTTTCCAAAATAGCTAAGTCATAATGTCAATCAGTGCTAATTTGTCAGAAAAAATAATTTTATTTATTTATCTATACATAAAACACCATCAAACGTCTGTGTGTCGTACCGTGGTGGATTGTGTGTTGCTGTGATGCTGGAAGCTATATCACTGGTATTTCAGATACCAGCAGGGTCACTTAAAGTCAACAGGTTTCAGAGGAATTTCCAGACTAAGATGAGAATACCTGAAAGATATTTACTTGTTTTTTTAATTGACTATGCAAACACATTTGACTGTGTGGATCATAATAAACTATGGATAGCCTTGAGAAGAATGACAATTATAGAACACCTCATTGTGCTCATGCAGAACTTGTACATGGATCAAGAACCAGTTGTGTGACCGGAGGATGGGTATACTACATGGTTTAAAATCAGGCAAGCTATTAGACAGGGTTGTATTCTTTCACCATACTTATTCAAGCTGTACGCTGAGCAAATCATCAGAGAAGCTGGGTTCTCTGAAGAATACCATGGCATCAGGCTTAGAGGAAGGCTTATTAACAACTTTCACTATGCAGATGACACAACCGTACCTACTGAAGGGACTTGAAGCACTTGCTGCTGAAGATCAAGATTTGTGCCCTTCAGTATTGATTACAACTCAATGGAAAGAAAACCCAAATCCTCAGAACTGGAACAATAGATAAATGGAGAAAAGATTGAAGTTGTCGATGATATCGTCTTGCTTTAATCCACAACCAATGCTCATGGAAGCAGTGGTTAAGAGATAAAAGGATGCATTGCATTGGGTCAATATGCTGCACAAGACCGTTTAAAGTGTTGAAAAGTAAGGATGCTATTTTGAAGACTAAGGCCTAACTCAAGCCATGGTTTCTTCGGTTGCCTTACATGCATGTGCAAGATGGACATTGACTAAAGAAGACTGCAGAAGAACAGATGCATTTGCATTTCGGTGTTAGTGAAGAATACTGAAAGTACCATGGACTGCCAAAAGAACAACAGATATGTCTCAGAAGTACAGCCAGAATGCTCCTTAGAGGGAAGGATGCTAAGACTTTGTCTAACATATCTTGGACATGTTGTGAGGAGACAGACATGAGTCTCTAGAGCCTTCTCTAGAAGGCTTGGTAGAGGATCAGGGGAAAAGAGTAGGCCCTCCACAAATGGATGGACGCAGTGGCTGGAACAAGGGGATCGATCACAGGAATGGTTGTGAGAATGGCATGGGGCCAGGTGGTGTTTCATTCTGTTGTACGTAGGTCCTTACACGTTGGAACCAACTCAATGGCACCTAACAATAACAACATATAAATAACAAAACATGACCTTGCAACATTTTAAAACGTACAATGCAATGAGTTGTAACTATGTTCACCATGTTGTACCAATATTTGTTTCAAATTTTTTTCATTACTGTGAATTTCTTTTTGGGTCACCAGGAAATCTGGTAAACAGATATCTATGCCACCATTTCTGCCCCTCATATCCCCAGCTGATTTTCCCTTAACCTTGCGCTTCACCATATCCTGCGCCATAACGAAGTGTATTGCACACTGTTTGATCATTTGAAAGCCAAAATAAATTGCCCAAGTGAAGTTGGTTACCTAAAATGACTCTGAACACGCAACCTACAGGCTGGGAGAGGGGCTAGCCTGCCATGTCCACATGGAAGCAAAACAAAAGAGAAAGTGAGATTCTAGAGCCCATATTGGCACACAAAGCCCTAAGGATGACATCCCTGCATGGAACTGCTAAGGCACAGAGAGGACTGTAGGGCCTACAGCAGTTCGAGACAGGATGACTGACCCCTTGCTGAAGCATAATGCCCCAGAGGACAATATTGGGGACATACGGCAGGGAGTGAGTACAGTCTGAACTGGTCACCGTGGGATGAACCAAGAAGGGAACATAACAGATCAGCAAAGGGAGCAAAGCAAAGTCACAAAGCCCCTGAGGAGCCCCCAAAATAGACTTCAGTCTAGGAAGGGCAGTTCCTAGAACTGTGGGGAACTATTTCCCCAAGACCAGTGGGGAGATAGTCATAAAGGTCAGTGTACAGACTTGGAATTATCTATGCTTTCTTTGTTTTTCACTAGTTATTATTTTTCTTTATATATGTATTTTTCTCTTTTTATTCATTTTTTGTTTTCTTTTTGTATTGTCTACATTATTATTGGTGTGTCTACCTATATGAGATAGGCATGGGAAGTAATCCCAGGGAGGAGGTAGGGGAAGGGAGTGGTAAGCAAACAATGCCATAGACAGGGGAACAACTAGGGAATTAAAATCAACAACGAGGAAGATACAGAGATTCTGTGGGAGCAACAGCAATCTAGCTGAGGAGAATTACTAAGAGGCAGAAAAAGGGCGAGTGTGATGGTGGGAAAGGAGGAAGGTAAACAGAAATAGAGGAATGATCTAGGAAACAAAGCTATGGATAGAGGTATAAACATAGGTGTGTACACATGTAAATATATTAATTCATAAAAATAGAGGTACTAGCATAGGGACATATATTTACATGGCAATACATTGAGGGAGTGGACAGACTTTGGGCCTTTGCTCAAGCCTTCCCTCATGCAATAACATTTTATTCTAACAACCTGGCATTCTGTGATGCTCAACCTCCCAACATATTCACTGAAGACAAAACGGGTGCATAAGCAAATGTGGTGAAGAAAGAAGATGGTGCCTGGCTATCAAAAGATATAGTATCTGGGGTCTTAAAGGCTTGAAGATAAACAGGAAGCCATCTATCAGAGAAGCAACAAGTCCTCACAGAAGAAGCACACCAGCCTATGTGATCATGAGGCACCTATGGGATCAGGTAACAGGCATCAAAGACCCCAAACAAACAACAAACACACACACACACACACACACACACACACACACACAAACATATTGTTGAGAACGAAGGGGGTTAGAGCAGAGACCCCCAACCCCATTTGTAGACAATGGAACATCCCTTCACACAAGGGTTGCAAAGAAGGGATGAGACAACCAGGGTGAAGAATAGCACCGATGAAACACACAATATTCCTCTACTTCCTTGAGGCTTCCTCACCCCCCACTATCATGACCCCAATCCTGCCTTTCACTGCAGGTTAGGTTGGAGCACATATACAGGTACAGCTAAGAGCTCAGGACACACAGAATCCACGTCACATAAACCCCTCAGGAACAGAAATGGGAGTAGCACTACCAGGAGGGCAGGGTGGGGGTGCAGGTGGGGAGAAACCACGGGGGAAGGGGTACAGCGGTTGGTGTAAAATGTGAAAGTAATAATAATTTATAATTTATCAAGGGTTACAAGGGTGGGAGGGTGAAAAGAGGAGCTGATACCAAGGGCTCAAATATAATGTAAACGTTTAGAAAATAATGATGGCAGCATATGTACAAATATGCTTGATACAATTCATATATGGATTGTTATAAAAGCTTTAAGAGCCCCCAATAAAGTGAATTTAAAAAAATGACTCTGTTCATGCTGTTAGACACTTGCTATTCCGTTAGTTCACTGTGAATAATCACATTTGGATCTTGTGTCATACTGAGCTCTTTGTCTTGTAGTTCACCATTCACCCTATCCTTCATCCCCTTATTAAAACAAACAAGCACAAAAACAAAAAAGCACAAAAGAAAGCTTTAATACTATCAATCCAATTCTGAATCACAGTGACCCTACAGGACAATGGTACAAATATTGTATTGATCTCTTCCCGTCTGAAACAGAGAAGAATGAAGAAAGCCAAAGATGGATGGAAACAGTGCACATGACTAAGGGACCACGTGAACGATAGCCTTCAGTAGCGCAAGAACAGACCTAGATGGAGGCTGGTTGCCCTTGTCAACAGCTGTGGCAGGGATCACAATAGAAGGTCCTGGACAGAATGAGAGAGAGTTGCAAAACAAAATTCAGATTCATCCTGTTCTGCTGGATAGTGGCGGAATTTCCAAGACTGTAGCACTTAGATAGACTTCAAATTTAGAAATGCACCCACTCCCAGAGACAACCTTACAACCCGAATACACACAGTGTACAAAGTGAACAGTAACACCCGTGGGGAATATCCTCCAAGGGGCGCTCCACTCCACGAGACCAACGTGGATGGCATTTGCCTGTTTGGAAAGCTGGCGGGAAGGAAGCGGGCCGCCCAGGTTGAATGTGAGCAGGATGCTGCCATATTGAAGGGATTGCAATCAGTGCTATGAAAGCATTATGGGGGAAATGCATTGTCAACTTTCACCCAATCCCAATAAAATGATCCTAAAGAATTTGAAAAGCAGTCTCTTCTGTACATCCTTACCTGTCCCTCCCAGGGATCATTGATTCTTTCCTCTTTTACATTGTTTACACCCTTTTAAACAGGCATTAGAGGCAGATTTGTGGTACAAAAAGTGCGTACATGCTCTATTAAGAATGAATATTAGGGGCTGCATTGTTGAGAGGTAGGAAACAAAGCATTGCTACCAGTTCATACAGGCCTGCGTTTATCACAAATAAAATGTGTTTAAACATGCCTGCGTGATCAGCAATGACTGCCGCAAATTCTCTCAGGAAGTCTTTATCTTAGTCTCTCTAGGGTGCTTTCAAAAAGACCCAAGCTTCCAGGGGATCTGTTCAGCCAGGGAACTTTAAAGCAGAGAAATCAGCTCAGGGGGTTGTGATTACTATTGTTGTGGGTAGATTTTATGTTAACTGGCACCTCCGGGCCTGGAGCCCTTGTGGGTAGTGGTTGTGCATCTGGCGCTGACCACGAGCTGGCAGTTCAAAACCACCAGTCGGTCCACTGGAGACACATGAGGCTTTCTACACCCATAAAGAGTTACAGTCTTGGAAACCCACAGGGGCAGCTCTACCCTGTCCTATGGGATCACCATGGATCAGAATAGACCCAGTGGCAGTGAACTTAAACCTGTGTGAAAGTGGGGGCAGAGTCTGATCAATCAGGTTACAACCTGATGAACCATTGGGGGTGTGGCCTTTTTAATAAAAGAGATAATGGGAACCTCTCTCTTTCTCTGTCTCCCTCCTTGCATTCTGTGCTTGCCTCCAGGGCAGCCCCAGGTGTATCCTGTCACTGCCCGGCTATGTTCCCACCCACTTTGGATTCATGTGACTGTGGGTCCACCCAACGATGACTGCCTTGCTCCCTGCTTTACCTTTCTGCATCGGTGGCCTGCAGCTATGTGAATCTGAAGAGGGCCCCGGCTAATGTGGGACCCATGGACTTGAGTTAGACTGGGTTGCGACTCCTTCTGGAAATAACATTCTTCCTTATACATATATGGATGTCACTGGCTTTGTTTCTCTAGATGACTCAACCTAAAACACAACTTTTTTTTTTAATTCCAAAGGGATAATCTCGATAGATTTTTCCTCAAGGACACAGGACAAACACAGGACTTCCAAGAGAGAAGTTTTAAGAATATGGAAAACTGCATCGATGAGGGAAAAAAAAACCCTACACATTTATGCCAAGAAAATCTCCCCCATCAAACAATGTGCCTGCTCATTCTGTCAGGGCAGCAAGGCTGTCCTGTGGGAATGTCACTGAGAAGCCTTACCCTGTCCGTCTTCCAGCCCTGATCTTGCCCCTTCAGACTGCTTTGTGTTCCCCAACCTCAAAGAACACTGAAAAGGAACTAAATGAATCCTCAAGGATACCAAACATGTGTAAACTGAAGAGCACAGAACTCTTTGGGGGAAGGGTCAGAGAGATGGAAACATGACCTTGGAGCAGTGTTCTCCCCCTTGCTATGCCGCGACCCTTGCATACAGGACCTCATGTGGTGGTGCCCGCCCCCCCCCCCAACCATACAATTATTTTCGCTGCTACTTCATCACTGTCATTTTGCTACTGTTATGAATCTGGCGACCCATGTGAAAGAGTCATTGACCTCCAAAGGGGTCACAACCCACAGGTTGAGAACCATTGCCTTAGAGGCATGTAGACGTAGATTAAGAGAAACAATAGTGTCCCACTTTATGCATTTGTTTAATAAATGGTTCTAGGATTTTGTAGCCACACTCTGACTTTCACTCATATCTAGCACATAAAACTTTGCTATTTTAACCACTCGAATGTGTCAAACATAACAGCATTGATTACATCCGTGATGTAGTGCAGCCATCAGCACCATCTAGTTGAAAAATGTTTCACTACCCTAGTCAGAAGTGCTGTACCCCGTCGGTCCTGGGAATCCACCATCTACCTTCTGTCTCTATGACTTGGCTTACTCTAGATATTCTGAACAGCATCATACAAGAGTATCCCAATTATGACTGGTTAATTTTCAAGGTTCACCCGTGTTTTAGCATGTATCAGAAATTCTCGTTATTTTTCGGTGATCATTAAAACAGAGAAGAAATGAAATATTCTCAAGGGAAATTGTAGACCCTTGAGAACACACACACACAGACTACCAGGAAGTCTCCATTTGGGAACAGTGCAATCCTCACGGGACTGGAGTCTGGTAAGGCCGGGCCTGGGAACAACTGTACCTCTCCCCGTCAGTTCCTGAATTTGACACTGTGACAGGAATGTTTTCCTAATGACTTCATTTTGGTTCTCTTTTCCATTTCACAATTGAATTCTGCATATCCTATCTTCCTCCCAGAGAATCCTGGAGATGTTGTGATTGCTCAGCCAGCGCCAGCTTCCTTGACACCACTGGTCACTAAAAATATGAGCTGTGAACAGGGTTTGTACAATGATGTCCTTATGACCTAGTGCAACATTTTAATTTTTAAAAATAACTGCAGTGCAGCCATGGTTGGGAGCTGAAAATAAACTGAAGACCAACACAAAAGGATGGCTTTGCATAAGCATTTACTGAAAGAGAAAAAAAACCAACAATATAAATCTAAACTGCTGTGGTCTTACTTCCCAAAACGCCCAGGGTAGGAACCGGAAAGCCAGCAAACCACTTCTCACGCTCTGTAATTTAGAAGAGGACAGAACTAGGTTACCCCGTGTCTGGGCACCTTTGCCCAGCTGTTTTATAAGCACTCTATTCCCACTTTAAACTTCTTGGAAAATTGGGATTTCTCAAAAGGACATGCAAGAATTTGACCAAACCAATGCTCCTCCCCAAAACCTGAAGAACTTAATCAAGGTTTCTTATAGAAATAATTACCATTCTTATCATTATTATTGAAACACTCTAGATTAATTTCATCAATGTTTCCTAATGTGACAAGCAGATTCAGCCCATGGAGATTTATTCCTTTGTGAAGACTCCCATCCTTTGAGAGATGCCTACCATCTTTTGAGCTCTCAGCCGACCACAGAGAACCTTGAAATCAAGTTCAAACCAATCAAATAGGCTCTACAGTGGGAAGACTAGAGACAGTATGTGACAAAGGGGACATTTTCTAAATCTGAATTCTGAAAGACCTTAGATAGACAAAGTATTGCATTTCCTTAGCTCTAGTTTGTAGCTCTAGAACTTGAGGAAAGTAATGTTGCCTTTATAAGATTATTCTAAGGATTAGTTAAGGTAAAATATGTGAAGTCTTCTGTTATATACATTATGTAATATATATACTCACACATGGATACATATACATGGATATTAGGTAAAAAAAATTTGGAGTTACTAATCCAGATGATTACTGAGCTACAAAAATGGCAATTTCATATGGTTTGACTCATATCTAACAGAGTTCTTGTGTGGTGACAATGGTTAACTCAGTGCTTCTCCACCTTCCTAGTGCCTTGACCCTTTCATACAGTTCCTCCTGTTGTGGGGACCCCCAACCATAGCATTATTTTCATTACTACCTCATTATTGTAATTTTGCTGCTGTTATGAATCAGACGACTCCTGTGAAAGGGTCGTTCAACAACCCCAAGGGGGTCGCGACCCCCAGGCTGAGAACTGCTGGGTTAAGGGCTTCACTACTGGCCTACAGATCGACAGTTTGAAACTCCTCAGAGGCCTTGTGAAACCAGTCCGATGGTCTGCTTCTAAAAGGGTGACGGCCGTGAAGATGCGGTGCGGCAGTTCGACTGTGCACACATGGGGTCATCAGGAGTGTCGACCGATTCAGTGACAACTGACAACAATGACACATATGCATACCTCTCATTGTGTGAGGACATGTCTAAGACCTATGAAGCTAGCTGACCCTCTGTAGCACAGACAGTCGTGTGGGGAAAACAGACACGGAAAGGCACAACAATAGATGTCCCTGGTGCATGCTTAAGGAGCCCTGGCAGTGCTGCTCAGTAAGCACTGGACTACCCCCCACAAGATTGGCAGTTCAAGCCCGTGAGCCCCTACAAGGGAGAAAGATGAAGTTATCAGATTACAGTCTCAGAAACCCTGGCTCTATAGTGTCTCTATGTGTCAGAATGGTCTCGATGGCAGTGGGTTAGGGCATTTAAAAAAACATGGGGCAGCAAAAAAATTGAACTAGGCACTAGGTACCTCTTGGTTTTTTTAATGTCAACTTTTTTGTTTTACATGCAACTTATGGCCTGGCACAAAAATATGTCCAGCCTTTCCGGGAAAATTAAAAATGAACCGAGATACTGTTTTGATACTTATTTGGGTTTTCTTTCCTTAATTAACCTTAAGGTGTTGTCTAATGTTAGTGCCAGGATGTGAGTCAGAATATTTTGCTCATTAGCTTTATTTACTGTCATAATGGAATGGGCTAGCCCCGAGACGTGCAAGGTTACAGTTTTCCCCCTGCTTTTCAGACTTGCAGTGAGCAATGTTCTATCAATTTGCCACCCCCATGTTCAGAGTCTTGGAAATGAGTTTCCACTCCCAGGTATTGTCTCCTTTTCACCAAGTTGACTTCCCTACTTCTTGGCTGGGTGGCTCTCTGTGGCTTTGTTTAACCAGGAGACAAGGTGACCACTAACAGGGACTGGGTCAGCATGATGAGGGCTCACGTCAAGTGTGGCTTATTTATTACAGCCAGTAGGGTTAGAATGAGGTCAAGATCAGGTTCGTGGGCCCACTCAGTTCTTAATCATTGGACTTGGGGAGAAGAAGAGACAAAGAAAGGAAAAGCTCCAGAAATGATTGTGGGAACTGGGGTGGGGAAAGCTTTCAGGAAGGAGAACTGAAGAGTAATTTATATCCTTATTTTCATTAACTTCACGAGATCTTCTGGAATTATAACTTCAGGAAAACTCTCCAACCGTGTAGCAAATAAAGACTTTTCCTCCGGTTTCCTACCAAACAAGCACACACCCAATGCGTTGCTCAATATCTCCATGGCAAGAAGGAAATGCTGTGGTGTCTGCAAGAGAGGACGTCTTCAGCGGAGGACGTTGGTCCAACAGGAGAGCGGGGCCCATTTCGGTTGGTAACACAGCTGTGGCTTCCCGCAACCTAAAGAAAAATATTATTTTATGCTGTTTCCCTCATGTGATGCATTTTCTTAAAACGGGAAATCATGAAATGTTTGACTCAGATTCCAGGTCTTTATCACCAGATCTTGATAAACCTTTAATTATTTATGCTTCTTTACAATCTCTTGTTTCTTCTCTATGTTTTTTTTTAATAGAGAATATAGCTAGGTTACAAGTCCTTTTTTCTTTTTGAACTTGGATTTCTTCCCCTACTCACGTTTGAGAGAATCTGCCCGACTAAATACGTCAGAGCGGGAGGGCTTGTCAAGTGACAGTCACTATGCACTGTGGGAGGAGGTTTCTTTGGACTGGATAATTTGACTTGTCCATAAGATGAAATGTATAGTGAACACATGATCCATTTTTTAATTATTCAATAAACTCAAAAGTACTCGGCTTTTAAGATGTGGCTATTCAGTTATTATTGCGAAATACTTCAGCGTTTTTCAGCAGATTAAAAAGATTGGAGTAACATTTTCCTTAGAAAATCCCATTTGCTTGGGTCAGTCCTCTGGTGCTCCCAGGTTGGTCCTTGGGACGATCATGGTTGTGTGCTGCCTGAACCTTTCTGGCACATCCATTAAGCAAACAAGTTAATTGGCTATCTGTGTGGTCCTTTGACCATATGAGCATATGTATTTTAGAACAACCAGAAAGGAAGTTGCCTGGTTTTTGACACCTGCTGGATTTATAGTGGTCACCAAGTATTATATAAAGATCTTCTGAATTTTTCAACCCGAAATGTCTGCCATTTGATAGTTTGTCCCCTTTGGCCTATAGACTCAAGTTTCTTCTGTGGGATGTGACACAAACTTCTCTGGTCCCCAAACTCTTTTTTTTTTTTTTTTAATTTGGAATGAGGAACACTATGGTAAACCAACCTGCACCTACATTGTTATAAAAATCATT
This sequence comes from Tenrec ecaudatus, assembly GCF_050624435.1. Taxonomy (NCBI): domain Eukaryota; kingdom Metazoa; phylum Chordata; class Mammalia; order Afrosoricida; family Tenrecidae; genus Tenrec; species Tenrec ecaudatus. The sequence continues at coordinate 99,888,038 of NC_134533.1, read as the reverse complement.
TTATTGGGAGCTCGTACAATTCTTATCACAATCCATACTTACATCCGTGTGTCAAGCGCATATGTACATTTGTTGCCATTATCATTCTCAAAACATTTGCCTTCCATTTGAGCCCTTAATATCTGCTGCTCGTTTTCCCCCTCCCTTCCCCCTCCCCCTACCTCATGAACACTTCATAATTCATAAATTATTATTATTTTGTCTTATGTTACACTGTCTGATGTCTCCCCCTGCCCTTTTGTCTACTGTCCATCCCCCAGGGAGGAGGCTATACGTAGATTCTTGTAATCAGTTAACTCTTTTACCCCACATTCCCTCCACCCTCCAGGCATCGCCACTCTCACCACTGGTCCTGAAGGAGTCATCTGCCCTGGATTCCCTGTGTTTCCAGTTGCTATCTGTATCAATGTACATCCTCTGGTCTAGCCAGATTTGTAAGGTAGAATTTGGATCATGATAGTGGAGGGGAGGAAGTATTTAAGAACTAGAGGAAAGTTATATGTTTCATCATTGCTACCCTGAACCCTGACTGGCTCATCTCCTCCCCACAACCCTTCAGTAAGGGGCTGTCTGGTTGGCTGCCGATGGGCTTTGAGTCTCCACTCTGCACTCACACATTTACAATGATATGATTTTTTGTTCCTTGATGCTTGATACCTGGTCCCTTTGACAGCTCGTGGTCACACAGGCTGGTGTGTTTCTTCCATGTGGGCTTTGTTGCTTCTGAACTAGATGGCCACTTGTTTATCTTTGAGCCTCCAAGACCCCAGATGCTATATCTTTTGATAGCCGGGCACCATCAGCTTTCTTCGCCACTTCTGGATATATACACATTTATCTTCATCATATCAGGAAGGTGGGCACCCACTGATATGATTTTTAGTTCTTTGATGTCTGATAACTGGTCCCTTCTACACCTCGTGGTCAGACAGGCTGGTGTGCTTCTTCCATGTGGGCTTTTATTCTCAGCTAGATGGCTGCTTGTTTATCTTCAAGCCTGTAAGACCCCAGACGATATATCTTTTGATTGCTGGACACCATTAGCTTTCTTCACCACATTTGCTTATGCACACATCTTTCTTCAGCAATTGTGTCAGGAAGGTTCCTGTACCTACATTTTATTAGTTGTGTGACTTATCTTCTCTTAACTTCTGTTTCCTTATCCCTAAGAAAGGGATGGTAATAATAATAATAATAAGAATGAAATGTAACAAAGCATTGTTACAGAAGTAAATAAATTTATCTAGCCCAGTTGCTAACTAAATATTGGCTGCTGTTGTCATTGCTCTTCTTACTTAAATTTCAATTCAGTGTATAATATACAGTATAACTTTATAGGAACAAATTACCCAACCCAAATCTTAGCATTAATGTAATTTAATGTAAAGATATTCCTTTTGATTGTTATATCTGTATTTTTGTAGTATCTTCTGTATTCCAATAGAAGCATTAGCGAACCCTTAAGAAACAATGAAGCAGACACAATACTTTAGAGAAGTTATTGCTTTGCTGGTGCCACTGGGTGATTCAAATGATTAACACACTCTGCTAACTGAAAGGTTGGTGGTTCCAATCCATCCAGGGATGCCTCAGGACAAAGGCCTGGAGATGTACTTTTGAAAAATTAGCTTTGGAAAAGCTACTCATTGGGCTGCGCTGGAGGGGAAGGTGGGGACCCCATGGAGCATAGTTCTGCCTTGACACACATGGGTTGACCATGAGTAAGAATTGGCGCAGGGCAACTGGTAATGGTTTGGTAAGTACACGGCATGCCGTCCTGTCCAGGAGTGATTCCTATGTATTGGCTGTTGTTGTTAGTGGCTTTAGAGTTGGTTCTGACTCACAGCGACTATATATACAACAGAAAGAAACACTGCCTCTTCCTGAGCCATAACAATGATTGTTATGTCAGCTTATTATTGCACCTACTGTGTGGATCCATCTCATTGAGGGTCTTCTTTTTCGCTGACCCTTTATGTTACCAAGCATGAGGTCCTTTTCCTGGGATTGGTCTCTCCTGATAACACGTCCGAAGTACGTGGGATGTCTCACCATTCTTTCTTCTAAGAAGACTGTACTTCTTTCGAGAGAGATTCATTTGTTCTTCTGGCAGTCCATAGTATTTTCAATGTTTTGCCACAATACCTTAATTCAAATACATTCTTTCTTTTGCTAGCTTCTTTATTCAAGGTCCAACTTTCACATACATATGAGGTGACTGAAAATAACATGACTTAGGTCAAGTGTAACTTAGTCCCCAAAGTGATATCCTTGATCTTTAGCACTGTAAAGGGGTCTTTTGCTGAAGAGCTGCCAAGTGGAATATATCATTGGATAGCGTGACTGTTGGTTCCTTGAGCACTGATTGTGGATCCAATCAAGATGGAATCCTTGACAATTTCAATACTTTTTTTCATATATTGAGAATTTTAGTTTTTTTTACATTGAGTTGTAATCCATACTATGGTTTCCGTCAGCAATTACTTCAAGTCTTTCTCATTTTCAGGAAGTAAGGTTGTGTCATTGGTGTGTGTCATGGCTGTTAATAAGCCATCCTCCAATCATGTTGTTCTACATATAGTGTAGGCTTTCAGCTTAAATGATGAAGACATGTAAAAAACCCTGGAGTTAGAGGACCAAAAGGGAAGAATACACTCAGCACATCTCAAGCTGAAAGAATTGAAGAACATATTTAGGCCTTGAGTGCAGTATTGGACAAAAAATATTAAATAATACCAAACATTAAATTGAGGTGGAAGAAAGACAGTCACTGTACCAAAAATAACTGGTTGAAGATCAATCAAGTAAAAAGGTAGCATATAATTATTATTTAATGATATTGAAGGAAGAAGTGCAAACTTCATTGAAGGCATTAGTGAAAAGCCTCTAGGAATTTATGTAATACAAATTGAAATATTTTAGAATCTGATGAAACACTGGAAGCACTCATTTGTCTCTGCCAATAAATTTGGAAGACAGTTTCTTGGCTAGCTGAGTAGACGAGATCCATATTTATGCCTATTATAAAGAAAGGCGACCCAACAGAATGTGGCTATTATTATTAATATCACATACAAGCAAAATTTTCCTAAAGCTAATGCAATAACAGTTGGAACAGTGCATCCACAGGGAGCTGCCAGCAATTCCAACCTGACTCAGAGAAGGACATGTCGCGAGGGACATCATCGCTCATGGCAGACGGATCTTGGCAGAAAGATGCTTACGTGTGTTCTAATGACTGGGCAAAGGCATTCAGTTGTGTGGATCATGAGAAACTCTGATGACACTGCGAAGAATGGGGATTTCAAAACACCTCATTGTGCTCGTATGGACCTGGACATGGACCAAAAGGCAGTCGTTCAAATAGAACAAGGGAATACTGCATGACTTAAAACCAGGAAAGGCACATTGATTATCTTACTTATATAGGTCACCACAACATTACCCTGTCCATTGACTATCAGAACCCTTGAGCCAACGACAGCCATTTCGAAGCTTAACAGTAGTTTAAGACATGGACTTGCCAGCTAACATTTCGTGGCAAGAGCAATCCTGCATTGGAGAGCATCTACGTGAATGACTCAGATAGGCTCTCATGGAGTCTCTCTCTCTTTCTCTGTATATCTGAACACATGAAGGAGTGAGCGAGAGGATATGTTGTTGAACAACTACAATTGTTATAGACGTGGAAGTGAAATTTTATTTCTCCACGAGGGCAGACCAAATGATGATAAATATATCAAAGACACTGGTTTCTTCATGGATTCCTTTAAATCTGCCCAGATAGTGGCCACTTGGTCAATTCACGAACAACGCAGGCCTTTAGAGGTGAGCTCACAAGCCGCTCTCTGTCATCCCCCTTTCCCCTGTCCTCATCTCCCTTTGGCTAGCTGAGCATCTGACGGAACTCACAACAAAAGCAAAACCTGTTGCTGCTGAGTTGCTTCTGATTCACACATGGCAATCTTATTGGGCCGAGCGGAACTACTGGTGACGTTACAGGGTTCCAAATTGGTTACCAACCACAAGGTCAGCAGTTTGAACCAACGCAAGGCTCTACTGGAGAAAGATGATGCTATCAACGCCCATAAAGATTTACAGTCTTGCAGCCTCACAAGCACAATTTACTGTTGTTGTCAAGTGCCCTAGAATATGCTTCAACTCACAGTGACCGACCCTACGCACAGCAGAGTGAAACGCTACCTGGTGCTGCACCACCCTTGATTGCTGTTATGTTTCAGACCATGATTGCAACCATTGTGTCAACTTATTTTCAGGGGTCTTTCTCTTCTTCCCCTGACCCCGTGCTTTATCACGCACAGTATACTTCTCCAGAGTCTTGTCTTTCCCGATAACTTACCCAAAATATTTGACCTTTCCTCGTCCTCACTTCTAAGGAGCGTTCTGGCTGCACTTCTAAGGCAGAGTTTTTTGCTTATCTTGAAGTCCCTTGTACTTTCAATGTCCTTCATCAACATTGTAATTAAAATACATCAATTATTCTGCAATCAGCCTCATTAATTGTTTAGCTTTTACATATACACAAGGTGATTGAATATGCCTTGATTTGACAGGGACACCTTAGTCTGTCCTCAAAGTGACATTTTTGCTCGTTAACACTTCAAAGAAGTCTTGTGCAGCAGATTTGCCCATTGCTTTGATTCCTTTACTGCTGCTTCCAGGAACATTGATTGTGGAGCCAAGTGAAATGGAAATTGTTGACAATGCCAATGCTTTCTCTATTTACCATGATGTTGTCTATTGGTCCAGTTGTGAGGATTTTTGTTTTCCTTAAATTGCAATCCATATTGGTGACTGTAGTTTTTGAATTTTATCAGCAAGCTGAGCAAATAATCTGAAAAGCTGAACTAAATTCTTACTAAATTTCAGTAGTAAAAATAGCAACAGCAATGACTGACATTGTTATTGTGTGTTAGATGCCATCAAGCCAGTTACAATTCACAGTGTCCCTACATATAACAGAGCAAAGTACTGTCTAGTCCTGTGTCACTATGGTAGGCTATGGGTGAGCCTACTATTGAAGCCACTGTGTCAACCCATCTCATTAAGGATCGTCCTCTTTTTGGTTGACCCTCTAATTTACCAAGCATGATATTCTTCTCCAGGAAGCAGAGCCTTCAGATCATATCCAAAATATATTAGAAGTCTCACTATCCTCGATTCTAAGGAGCATTCTAGCCAGACTTCTAAGACAGATTGAAAAAAATATTGTTATTTTTCTGACAGACTACAGCACCAGTTCTTTGGTCTTCTTTATTCATTGTCCAGCTTTCACATTCATGGGAGGCAACTGACAACACCATATCTAGGGTCAGGCCCATCTTAGTCCTCAACGTGACCTGGTGGCTTTTTAACACTTTTAAGAAGTCTTTTGCAACAGATTTTTCCAATGCAATGCATAGTTTGATTTCCTGACTGCTACTTCCATGAGTGTTGATTATGGATCTAAGAAAAATGAAATCCTTGTCAACTTCAATCTTTTCCACACTTATCAGGGTTGCTTTCTGGTCCAGTTGTGAATAATATTTCCTTCTTTATGTTGAGGTTAAATCTTTGCTTTTCATCAATCAGTAAATACTTCAAGTCCTTTTCATTTTCAACAAGTAAGGTTGTGTCATCTGTATATCGGAGGTTATTGGAAAGTCTTCCACCAATCCTGAGCCCTTGTTCTTCCTCATCGAGCCCAGTTCCTCAGATTATTTACTGAGTACACCCAGGGAATAAGTATGATGAAAGAATACAACCCTGTTGATGGACACCTTTCCTGATAAGAAACCACAAAGTACCCCCAGCTTCTGTTCAATTGACTATCTTTGGGGTGTATGTACATATTAAACTGGAGCACGGTTACATTTCCTGGAAAGCTCGTTCTTCACAATGTTATCTATAGTGAGTATGATCCACACAATCAAATACCTTTGCATAGTCAATAAAACACCAGTGGACATCTTTCTGGCATTTTTCACTGTCAGCCTGGATACATCTGATGTCAACAATGAGATCCTTTGTTCCGCGACCTGTTCTGAATCCGACCTGAACTTCTGGTAGTTCCCTGTCAGTGTACTGCTACAACCATTTTAAAATCATCATTAGAAAATTTTACTTGTATGTTATTTTAGTGCATTGTTAGATAATCTTTACTATCTGTTGCATCACTTAATAACACTAACTATTGAGAAATGTGTATGTACAAGTAAGGTGCTATAGTTTACTGATACTATCTCTAATCCTCCTATTCATATGAAAGAATATCCGTAAGACAATGAAAGCTCAGGACATGAAATGTGAGGGGGCTTCAAAAAGCTTGTGGAGAAATTCCATGATTTAAAAAAATCATTTTATTGGGGCTCATGCAACTCTTATCACAATCCATACATACATCAATTGAGTAAAGCACCCTTACACATTTGTTGCCCTCATCATTCTCAAAATTTGCCTTCTGCTTGGGTTCCTGGAATCAGCTCATTTTCCTTTTTTAAATTCCATGATCTTTTACTTCCATTTGTACACAATTTTTAAAAGTCCCCCTCAAAATTTGGCCAAAATTCTACAGCTTTTAAGCCACCCATCAAGATTAAATTCAGTCTCATCTAACTCCAAAGAAACTGCTTCTTGCCACTGTATACTGACAGTTAAAAATACTGTTATTTAGAGAGAGCTACACATCTGAAATATTACTACTGTTTATAGCTTGGAATATGAATTTTTACCTGACCCAGTTTATTGTGAAAATATTTTGCATGATTGAACTAGGATTTTTCATCTTTAAATAGTTTTTTAGGAAACAAAAAATCATTTACTCATTTGTTATCTGTAGCACCTTTTATAGGGGTTGCGGAAAATCCAGTGATGACTTATGTGCTGAAATTCAGCGACAAAGCTTTGACTACAGGTATGCAGCACCCTCCTCCCTTTCCCAAGGGCATGGTTCTCAAGTTCTCTGTATCATTTATCTTGTTGTTTAGTGTAAGCCACAAATATTGTCTGGAGTTGAAGCCAAAGAACATGACTCATATTATTCTAGTGACTCTTTGGGCCTTAAAATCTGATCAGTTTACAAGAGATTGTAAACAATTTCCTTAAAGTGCATGTATTAGTTGTACATTGATAATATTTAGATCACTAATATTTTAATTAAATAAGACTGTTTGCCAGCTAACCTGGATTTGTGCCTAGATATTTCTGCTTAATCCACCCATCAACAAACAATTGTTGAACATTGAGTCAAGATTTGAAAAATAACTGCAAATACTTTGTAACTCACACAGTGACAATTCTGAGTTACCAGGAGGTTGGGTTCATGGCACCTGAAAAGAAATCTTAAAACGTCCTCTTAGTTCTTGCTGCAGAAACGCTTGTCACTATTGTTAATTCTTAGCCCTGGTTAAAATTGTGTAAAAGACATAAAAATGCCCCAAACCTATTAAAAACAAAGAATTGAAGGACACATTAGCAGGATGAGATTTTAATAAATTTCTGGAATGAACAAAAGAGAAATACTGGTCTTTCAGCACTTATTTAATAAAATTCTGTGTTTAATATTGGCATTAAAGTTTTAGAGTGTGTGAAGAATTTGTGACATTTAAAAATTACTGAAATTAGCTAATGCATTTTGAAAAATGTTTCCATAAGCATTATAAATATAAAATCTATAATCATTGTCAAATGTTATTATTCTGATATAAATTAGCAGAATAAGTTGTTAAAATGAGGTAGTTTTAAAATAAAAATCAAAAATAGTATATAAAATGAAAATTCAATCATTAAAATTTAAAATAATTTTTTTAAATTTATTTTTAAAGCTTTATCTTAAAATGAGCCCAATGTGCTTCAAAAGTTTCATTACTGTATGAAAATGTATATAATTTCCAATGCTGGAAAAACTCTTTCTTAACCTACAGTAGTATGGAAATATTTGAAGAGTCAGCTGTATACTAACTCTAAATATTTTCTTCAGATTCTTTACAAAAAAAATCCTCACTTTTTATTTGATAACTTTGTAGAGACATTTTAAATTAACCTCCCCAACCACAGGTTGTACCAACCCTGGTGGTAGTGATTATGCACTGGGCTTTGATCAGCAAGGTCTGCAGGTCAAAACAGCCTGGGGGTCTGAGGGCAAAGGGACTCTCCACTCCCACTAACAGTCAGTCTAAAAGGATCACAGGGCAGTTCTACCCTGTCCTATAAGGTCACTTTGAGTTGGCCTCGATCTGAAGGCAGCGAGTTTAGAATCATAGGTTTTATTTCAAAGAAAGCACTTTGCGTCCATTTTCATGATCTTTATTCTTTATTTTCTTCATCTATTCATGGAGCGTCTCCTGTACAGAATTTCCTGGATTAATTTCAGTACAACCAGGTTTGCAGTCTAACTTTTTGGATATCCTCCGCCTATTTGCCTTAACTCAATAATTTATCTCCATTAATCATGTGAGGCAGCCATGAGGGAGGATGACAGAATCTTGAATCATTTACATTAGCAAAATTTCGATCTGATTCCACATTGCCACGGCACTGTTTCCCATTGCTTTGGAGAGAAAGTGGTGGGACGGAAATGGTGCAGCTTGCAGCTCAGGCAAGGAGGCAAGGCACCTGAGTGCCACCTCTCTCGGGGAACAGTGGACAATAGATGGGAGGGAGGCGCATGATGCTATCGAAATGTCACCAGCAAGCGAGTTTTGATTAACCCAGACCTCTGGACACCTTTTTGACCTACTGCCTAGGTTTGAAGAGGGTTGTCTTAGTTCTGGGAATTACGGCCTGTCTTCCTCTGCATTAACAGATTCCATTCTCTAATAAGGCAATGAGTTGAGAGGAAGAGACTGGTTCACACCCTTTCTTTCATTTTGATATGACGAAACTCTCGAGGAAAAAAGGAAACTTCAGAAGGAACGTCTCAGTTTTCTCTAGTTAGGCAATGTGCTTCCTTTCGCAGGCTGAAGTCACCCAGAAACCAGGTGCGGGAGTTTCCAAAATGTGCTAAGTGTTCACGGTTGGAGGAAGAGTGGATGAGACTCCGTGTTCACCCCCCTGTTGATCAGTTATATCAATTTGCATATTTGCACAAGAAGAAGTAAGAGACACCTAATCATCCATGTCTGTGAATGTTTTAGAAATTTTGAAAGAATTTTGATGTGAGAAAAATTGACACATCTCCTCAACAGCATTTTCCTGGGCAAATTGCTCATTTCCTACAGCTGGGTTAGGTTATGTCTTTGGGATTGCCCTTGTGATTCACGTGGTCTTGGCAGAAGCTGCTTAGATGGCTTTCCAAAGTGAGCCAAACTCATGGTAAAGTGTGGGGGGAGGTCAGATGCTCACAGGCATCCTCCCAGAGGGCGACCAATTGCCAGACTCCCTGCTGTTAGACAATGGATGCCTGTAGTCATCTATTTTGGTTCCCCTAGGTGGGGTTTACACCCTCCTGATAATGGATCCTATGGACATCCAGAGAACAGGTCAAAGTTAAGCTGCCATCCTAAACCTAGGATCTACCCATCTTGTCACATGTATACCCCCAATCCCTCCTCTTCCTATTGCATGTATGTCCCTAGACCACCCCCTCTCATTACTGTATTACCTATAGCACAGCCCCTTCCTGTGACGTATGTCCTCACTTGTAATTAGGGGGCTTGCATGTCCCCAGAGAAGATAAAAAGCCTGGGCTAGCATTAAACTCTCTCTCTCTCCCTCCACGTGGACCACCAAGTGGGGCTGAGGTGAGCGTGCTACTATGAATTGTGTCTGACTACATTTATTTCAATACTTCTATTTCTCATGCTCTCTATAATTTAATATGATCTTTACTTATTATCGCTGTACAATTGCGCCTACCAGACCCGTAAGGATGTGTTAGGGGCTGGCTTCCCCTGACAGTCAAGGTCCTTGACTTGTTCTGAAAATTCTTCCTTGCCTTATACCCCTATCTGGTCCTGCACATCTTCCCAGTTAGGAATCTGAGAAGCTCTGCTGTTTCCCGGCCACTCTAGCAATTGAGTGTGCGTGTCTCGGCTGCTTCAGAATGGCCGCCTTCCTCTCTAACTGACCTCCGTGCTTCACTTTCCATCCCTTTGCTTCATCTGTCCTTCTTTCCTCGCTTCCTCTCTCTCTCCTTGTCTCCGCCACATCCTCCCTCCATGCTTCCCCTCCCCCTTTATTTCGTGTGTCAAAGGGCAAGTTACAAATTCACTGACCTTCTGTCAACTTTGGAGATAATGCCCTCAGGAAAACAAATTTACATTCTACCACTTTACACAAGAAATGGAGGCGCTGATTTTACTCAAGAGCTTCTACTTTGGACTAAAGAATGCGTGATACCTGCCCTGTCCTTGAACAGAAAGTAGCGCAAGCAAAATAGGGATAATGAATGAATCATAAAGCAACACTTGCACCCTATGAAAGTGGTTCCGTGAGATAGAACTTCAGATTATTTCCTTCCCGGCTTCCATGCTCACGTCGTATTCTCTGCAGCTCCAGCAAACAGCAGAAGCAGCCATGTTTACGACGATGTCTTTTCTTTTCTGGAATCTTGCTATCTGCTGTCCCCTACCAGTCCCTTCGACAGGACACGATTCTCTTGGCAACGCAGAATTGCTACTTGCAAAGGTAACAAATCGGTCCTCCTTCTGTTTCCCTAATTAAGCACTTTTTTTCCCAGTAGTAGTCATGTTTGTGGGATTTCTTTGTAGCATGTTTAAAGGCCCTTATCAACTTCCTTTGAGACTATAACACTCCTGAGAACAGACGGCGCAAAGGCCGCCTGGATGCTGAAACCTCAACCTGATGAAGCAACCCAGCTGTGGGGTCCCAGATATCGTCGAGTATAATTTTTTCCCCAAGAAAGTGAAATGGCTGACTTACAACTTGACCTACAGGTAAAAAAAAAAAAAGTCCCCACAGTTTTTCTTTTTCCAAATGTGTGACGTAGTTATAGCAGGCAGGATCTCCTCAGCGCTTTCATTTCATCTCTTGATGAGCGGAGATGCAAGTCCCGGTGATGGAGCAGATCCTGAGCTGTCCTAGCCTAGCTTCCAATCCCAGGTCTAGCTCTTTCTCTGTAGGGTTTTGAGGAAGTTTCTCAATATCATTTAACCTCTTCTGCTATAAAAGGATTGGATTAGATGATGTCTACAGGTCCCTTTAGGGTTTAAAAATCTGTTATTATCAAATCATAATTTTGTGTCTTTTAAGCCAGGCTTTATTTCTGTGACTTGAATCTTGACTTAGTAAATTTCTTCTAGGTGGTTGAAAATATCTTAGAAATAATATTTTTAAAATGACATATGATATAGAGATTTTATTTTTCTTAGGTAATTATTTTAAATGAGAATTCATTTTTTAAAAAAAAGCTAGAAGTAATCATGTTTTATTTGAGTAATAATTGCCTTTCTTGAGGCCAAACTCGCTGCCATTGAGTGGATTCTGATGCATAGTGGGTAACCCTGTAGGGTGGTACTGCTCTTGTGGGTTTCCAAGAGTGTAACTTTACCATAGGAGTAGAGAACCTCATCTTTCTCTCATGGCCAGTGGTTTTGAACGGCTGAGTTTGTGGTTCGCAGCCCCGTGCGTAACCACCACACCAGCAGGCTCCTCCTTCAGCAACAGTCCTCTGGTCATTTCGCAGGAATCTGGAACGTTCGCAAAGAACACACGTCGAACTGATTTCCTATGGGGAGCTGATCCCGCTTCCAAATAATCAGCTCAAGTAGAGTGAAGGGTTAACACAAGAGAATTCCAGGAGGAACTCTATAGATAATTGTGTGCTAAGCCTGCCTTTGTTGATTTTCATTCATTTGTTCATCTGTTCACCCCCTTATTTTAATTGATCACTTTATTAAATTTTTTATCCACTCATCCTTTTATTTGTGTTCATTTATTTACTAATTTGTTTTCCTATTAAACACATCATAATGGAGCACATAACATGTGACTGTAACAAGTCTTATCTCTGGGAATATAAGATCAAGATAAAACACTTTTACTCTGTCTCAAGTATAACAAAAGATATTTCTTTAAAAAAATTTTTTAAAAAGATATTTCTCTCCAAGAGAATGCCTTTTATTTATTTATTTTAAAAAATAATTTTATTGGGGGCTTGTACAACTCTTATCACAATCCATCCATCCATTCATTGTGTGTCTAGCACATTTGCTCATTTGTTGCCATCATCATTCTCAAAACATTTTCTTTCTACTTGAGTTCTTGGTATCAGCTCTCTTTTCCTTTTTCCCCCTTCCCCCTCCCTCATGAACCCTTGATAATTTATAAATTATTATTATTTTGTCATATCTTACACTGTCCAATGTTTCCCTTCCCCCACTTTTCTGAGAATTCTCTTTAAAGTGAAATCTCATTAATTTAAATTCTGCTACATAGAAATTTAAATAATTTATATAGTTTACCTCAATATTATTTAGCAAAATATTGGAAAGAGGACAGACTTTAATGTATTTCTGTGCGAATGTTTTTTGTTTTTGTTTTGCTTGAAAAGCAAATCAAGTTGGAGAACTGTCGCTAATTCTCTCCAAGCATTTATGAACATAATGCTTCCTTCACATAGTCCTACAATGATATTTGTTGAATGTTGTTGCTCTAAACTCTGGGATCACACCATCCGAGTTTATCATTTATTGGCATGTCAAATAGACTGGATGTCAATTTGTTAGTTCTACTCAATTATATCTGAGTTTATATGCCGTACACTCAGATGTCATTAGAATAACAGTTGCATATCTTATATTAAACTGAATGGCAAGACTTCATCTCGCATACTTTGGACATATTATTAGGAGAGACTAGTCTCTGGAGAAGAACATCACGCTTGGTCAAGTAGAGGGTCAGCAAAACAGAGGAAGACCCTCAATGTGATGGACTAATGGCTGGAACCGTTGGCTGGAATTTGACAAAGATTCCGAGGCTAATGCAGGACCGCAGTGTGTCCTTGTGTTGTCCATCGGATTTCTATGAGTCAAAACTGACTTGATGGCACCTAACAAAAACAACATATTAGTCTCTCAATTAGGGGTGATGACGTTGCAACTTTGATTTTTCTTTTTAAGCAAGAACACTTGTCAACCTAAAAATTGGCACCTGATTTGAAGAAACTATGGGCGACAGTGAAAGCCCCAAGTTCATTTGCAGTGTCCCCACGTGGATTAAGCTGCTGATGGATCCCTCTGGCCATTGACCAGGATGTCAATAGCCTTGCTGTCAGAATGCTTTGAAAAGATGATTACTCCAGACATAGTGAGATTAAAATTTAACAAGTCATTTGATCTCTTTTGACCCATTTTAAATTTGTGCTAGTTCTTAATATGTTCTTCTTTCTTTTTGATTGAGGTTTTTCTCAGTTTTTATTTTGTCATTGTTGCTGTGTTGTTTTCCTTTTTGTTTTGTTTGTTTTTCAGTCTGTGAAATCCCGGGGAGGTAAATCTATAGAGACAGTAACTGGATTACTAGTTTATTGGAGGTGTGGCAGGGGTAGTGGGGAGCTGATAACAATGAGCACGAGAAAGAAGAAACGTTTTCAAATGGATTGTGTTTGTGACTCCACAACTCTTTTCCATATGATAGAACTATTAAATGGTATGACATGTGAATTATATGACAATAAAACTTAAAAAATAAAGTATGTCTTGAGTAAGAATTTCAAAAATTAGACTGTCTCTAAAGAAACTTTTATGCATGTTGGCATACTTTCAACTTCTATAATGAAATATTTAGGACTATAAAAAGGAGATTAAAAGAATGTAGAACAATCTTTGAAATATTACCTATGGGGACTCACTGAAATTCCATCCATATGTGTATTGGTCAGAATAATGAATTACACTCCAGACCTGCTCCCTTCAGCTGTGGATTATGTCAATCAAGCAGCCTTCAAGGTTTGGAGTGATGAGACCCAGCTGTATTTCACTCGATTGTTCTGGGGAACTGCTGACATCATGATCTTTTTGGGAAGCAAAGGTAATAATGAAGAAAAGATTGTCTTTATTGAAGACTTTCTATTTTTGAGTACTCGATCCTATATGATAACCCTCGTTACTTTGTCGACAGTGTTTTCCACAATGGTTTTCTGGATTGTTTCTCTTTTAGAGTATGGAGGTTTCTTCCCATTTGGTGGGCCTCTTGGACAGTGGGCTCACGCCTTTCCCCCCCGGTGAGGGTCTTGGCAGTGACGTTCACTTTGATGATGACGCACTCTGGAGAAATGATTCCACGGGTACAGGGGGACCTTCCTTCAATATGGAAGGAGAGAGCAGCGAGGGTACTGTCAGCATTGCATTCTAAGAGCGGTCAAAGTTACGGAAATAACCCACTGGGAAAAAATTGCTTTGCAAACTTTATATGCACAAGTGGTAAAAAACATTTCCGTCTCCTATCCCCAAACGCCAACAGAAGCAACCAAAATGATTGTTTGAGGTCTTCAGTTAGTTGATGCCACAAGGATGGTATGGTAACAATATAAGGTTTGACTTGACTCAATTTGTTGTTGTTGTTGGTGGTGTTTTGTTTTGTTGTTTGTTTTTGCCTTTTCTGTTAAATAAAGCAGAGCCAAGTTTACCAGTGGTTGAACATGCAAACTGTAGAGTGGTGATGGTAATGGATAAAGTAATTCATGAAGAAAACATAGTATACATTCAGATATAAAGTAAACAAAATATATTGTCATATATTCAGATATAAAATAATGCTCTTTATTTCATGTTTGACTGCTTTGTATTATATGACATTTTAGCTAAATACGATAGATAGATAAGAGGTAGGCAACATGGATATGAGCTATCCGTCCAAAATCTCACGACTTTTTTCATTTAAACAAGAGCATGTCCCTCTGACCCCTGACTGGTATCTAAAACGTATCCTTCTTTAGATGCTTCAGAAAAATGCTGTTACTTTACGAGGTGTGTGTGTATGCCAATCACATGCCAATACTTACATTTGCCAAGCCCCTTTTGCTAGGTGCTGTGCTGAATCACTGAGAATTGTTGTAATGGATAGGTTGATGATTTTATGCCCATGTTGCTAAATGCTTTCAAATGATTTGCAGCCTCAGCATTGCTTTTTCCTCATGAGTCCATTATGGCTTGTGGCTCAGCAGTTGTTTCCACGTGTCAAAATAAACTTTGGATAAAGTCCATGTTCACTAATTCAGAACTTAACCTTGGAAGCTTCCATACACTAAACATTATTATTTTCCAGGTGTTTCAAAAATAATATCAGCATTGCTGTTGCTTTTTTATCTAATCAAATTCCCACACTCTTAAGACGTACTTTACTGTCCCCACTTCACAGACAAGGAAGCAGGCTTTCATCGATCTACCTTTCGATCCCATACTTACTATCGGTGCAGGGCTCTGCTGTTTTGTAATTCACTCAGAACTGAAGTTTTTTATTCTACCAGTACAGCTGTGCTGTGCTATATATCCCAATTTCCCCCTAAACATCTAGACACCACAGTTTTTCTCTTTTTCATGATTTCCTAACAGTCCAAGGGCAACACAGAAGTCAACTATGCAACCACGTTGGCTTCTATATACACCGTTTGGGTACTGTGCTGGGTCGGGATTGTCAAATCCATTAGCCACCCCACGCCACTTGAGGAAGGTGTCCTTATCGGCTTTAACAATTTTTCTTCATCCCAAAAGGGAATAGAGGAAAGGGACAGCTAGTAAAGTCTAAAGCATCTGTATTGTTACATCAGTTAGGAGATTTCCTGTTCTGTGTGGCCTTTACCTAGGTCATCACACTGTCTCTTTATAGACTGTAACCTGCTTGCTGTTGCTGCACATGAGCTTGGCCATGCGCCGAGCCTCCATCACTCCATGGACTCCAACACTCTGATGTACCCCATCTATACCCACCCTGGCAAGAGAAAGAATATTCTCTCTCAGGATGATGTCAAAGGCATTCAGGCTCTCTATGGTTTGTGAAATTTTGGTTTTCTTCTTCCTGTTCAAGAAATATTCTTCTAGACTGGCTGGTCTCAACCTAAGAACTGCCTTGCTAATCCCCTAAACCATTTTGCTCAATCTGTGTGTTGTGGATCTCCACTGCTACAAGAAGCAACCTGCCAACCTGCTAAATGACTTAGAACATCACTTGACTCTCTAGCCTTGTCCTGTATTGCTGTGATGTCATCAGTAGCAGGTTTGTTGGAAGCCCTGAGAAATCCTCTAAGAAAGAAAATTATTCACAGTTCTTTAGACCATTAATTCCCCAAATTATTTTACCACAGAAATTTCCCTTTTTTTTTCTCTTCCCTTTCTTCCCTTCTTCCTCCATTTCCCCTTATTCTTACTGTTGGTGAAGCACTTTTTATAGTTATTTACAGAACCTGTGGGATAGTATTTCCCAGTACTCGTCTCTCCTCCTAGGACAAACCAATGCGAGGAGAATTCTCTCTGTGCATTTGTGGAAGCATAGCTCTGAGGGAGACAGGTTCTTTTAACCTTATCTTAAATGGCATATTTTATAATAGTGAACATTTCTATGTACCTCTAGTTTAAGATTCTCCAGATATTACCCCAACCACAAAAGCAAAGCTCCGAATTGTATATTGTCTGGGGGTGCACACCTCCCATGGGAGAATAGGGGAGAGAGAATCCCTGTTGTTTCTCTTCTTTCCCTCCAATTTCCCACCTTTGCCCCACAATGACTGAACCTACTTAGAAGCCAGTTGACAAATTGTTGTTATGGAATTTGGGCTCAGAGAGGAAGTAGAACAGCCCCATAAGGTTTTCTATGCTGCAACCTTTATGGGAACATGTTACTGGTTATTTTCTCCAGCGGAGAGACTGGATAATTACCACCATCTTTTCTGCCTAGCAACTGAACACTTAATCACTGCGCCACCAGAGCTCCTTTCAGAAAAGTCTCATAGCAGCAGAAAGCTTGTGTGTGTGGGGGGGGATTGGAGCGCGGAGGCTGGGTGGTAGTTAATATACATCAATTGTTCCTTAAAACTAACTCCAGTGATGTCCTCCCACCCCCAAACCCCAGGGACCCCAGGTAATATTTGAGAGCAAGAATTGGGGAGCTGATAGCATTGACAACAGTATAACCCCACTGGGGGGAGTGAACAACAGAATTGTATGTGATTTATATATTGGATGGTGTAAGATATGGCAATAGATAAATAAATATGGGTTCCCAGCGGGGGGTGGGGGGGGGAGGAGGTAGGGTGGGAGAGGGAGCGAGGATAAAGGGGAGCTGATTCCAAGGAGTTCAAGAAGAAAGAAAATGTCTTGAAACTGATTGTGGTAGCAATTGTACAATACTGCCTGTAATTGAACTATAGACTCTATTGATATCTGTAAGAACTCCCAATAAAATGATTAAAAAATAAATACATTTTGTAAAAAAAGAATTAGGAATAAGTCGTGAGGAGGCATGGTCTGAAAGACTTTTCCTCTATTTTTTTCCTATGACTTTTAATTTAGAAATCAGAATTTATGTTAATGGTTATTCTGCTCATGAAAACTAATCAGAGACAAACTGAAGTGAATCATTAAGGAATATGTCAGGTTATTATTTTTGTATTTTTAGGTCCGAGAGAGAGATCATTTGCTAGCCAAACCCCAGAGGAATGTGCTCTGCACTTCACAGCTGATGCCATTACGCAGTTTCAAGGGGGAACCATCATCTTTAAGGACTCACAAGCAACATTTTGGGTCTAGATCTCCTTTAGGAGTTATAAATTCCAGAAGGCACCTTTCCAGAATTGTTCTTTTACCATTTCCCCATCGTCCTCTTCTTCCTCATTACACGCCAACAACGAATCCCCTTCTTGTCTGTTAATGGGGGGTGTCCTCTAATGCCTTTGCTCTTGCTGATCCTTTTGCCGACTAATTTTCTGCCCACAGATGTTTCTGTGACTGAGTTTTTCTTGTCTTTCAGGTGTCAACTTTCAGCACACCTCCTTAGAGAGGCTTCCTTTAACCCTCCGGTGCCCACCTCTGACTCCAGTCACCCTAATCACATCACTTTCTGAAATCATCATTTTTTGTTGTTGTTGTTGTCAGCGTCTACTTTCTTCTCCTTCTAGAATGCAAACAAATGGTTCGCTCTTTAGCCACCGTGCCCAAAACAGTGCCTGCCTGGCACCTTTGTTAACATCTGTTGAGTGCTGGCTGTATGGGTCAGCTGAATTTATCAGTGAATCAATGAGGTGTTTCCTGCGCTCCAGGCATTGTGCTAAATGGATCATTATGTCGTTTAATCTTCACCTAAACTGTCATGTGGATACTATGATTTCTCCTATTTGTGTACTGAAAATTAGGTCCCCTTCTCCTCCCTTTGCTTCGGCAACAGCGGACTCCTTGCTGGGTTGCTCAGATACAGCTAACGCTGCATCCACTGAGCTTTTGCACTTGCTGTGCTCACAGCCTAGAGCAGTGGTTCTCAACCGTCCTCGCGTCGCGACCCTTTCATACAGTTCCTCATGTTGTGGTGACCTCCCAACTGTAACATTATTTTCATTGCTACTTCATCACTGTAATTTTGCTACTGTTAATCGGGTAACCCCTGTGAAAAGGGTCCCAAAGGGGTCGTGTTCAGCTCCCAAAGGGGTCGCAGCCCACAGGTTGAGAACCACTGGAGAGTCTTATTCCCCTAGACAGCTGTGCAACTCTCCAGTCTTAGCTGAAATTCTCCAGAGATACGGCCATGCCTGCCTTCCATCCGCGTGCCTTCTTCCTTGTTCAACTTCCATCCTTAGGAAAAGGCTACTAGATTTCAGGTTCACAAAGACCAGGATTTTTACATTCTTTGTTATCATTGTATCTCCCAGGGTAAAATAGAGCCAAACATATACAATTAATTAAAAAACATTAACCCAGTGTCATCAAGTTGGTTCTGACTCATAGTAGGCAAATCTCTTAAAAATGGTTTTGTGAAGTATGCACGTCTTTATAACTCATTCCAACATTGCCAGCCTATCAACAAAACATCCAGATACATGCAATAATCATTAAAAACTTAATCAACTTAGACCTATTTCTGAGTTTCATTCATATAAGAATTGCAACTTTTCCTACATTATTTTTTTAACGGTTTTACTGGGATATACTTCACACATCATACAACTCAACTGTTTGGTCATATGAAGAAGATTTGTGCCATGATCACCACTGCCTCTTTCAGAACACTTCTTCTCACACTCATTGTTGTCAGCTCCCCAGTTCCCCATCCTCCCTGTGATGCCCCCAGGCAATTATCAATCCCGTTATTAAAAGTGAATCTTGATGGGAGCAGACAGCCTCATCTCTGCTACAGAGTGCCTGGTGAGTTTGAACTGCTAACTTTCAAGTTAGCAGCCCACCACTTCACCCATCACACTAATAGGGCTCTTTTTCAAGCATCTGATTGACTCTTAATTAAATATTTGTTGGATCAATGAGTTAACAAATGGTAACTCTGTTAAAAGATGGAGCTTGAACTTGAACTGGGATCCCTCTGACCCAAGGCCTGTGCACTATGTGTTCATTACTGTGTGTTCATTCACTGTGCCAAACAGAACCCATTCCAACTTGGGGCTATTGGTCTCCTAGACCCCAGCAGACCCCTCTGTTAATGATAGATGCCATCCTTTCTTATAGCCTTTCTTATCCTGGCTTCAATAAACCCTATACATTTTTTTCTCTGCTATATACTTCTAATGGGACTTTGTGATGATCTCTCATGATCTAATTATGCGATCTTGCTTTTCAAAAACTAGATTTTTCTGGTGTGACCATCCACAGTTTCCTGAAGAAAAGCCATTGCTTATTCATTCATTTTGGACTGATCTTCCCAACCGGATAGATGCAGCTTATGGCGACCCCATGGAAGGCCACTTAGTCCTGTTCAGAGGTGAATGAGTTCCTTTACTTCCATGAGAAAAGGGAGCTCCGACAGGAAAGGTGTGCAGGCCTTTTCCAACCTGTGTTAGTTTGTTCCTCTGACGATATGGAAGACTTCCAGCTGAAGCTCTGTTTTGTATTATAGTTGAGTTGCTTTCAACTCCTAACAACCCTAAAGGATAGAGTGGTACCTGCTCCCTAGGGTTTCTGAAGCTATGTGTCTTTATGGGAGCAGAAAACTGCATCTTTCTTCCTGGAAGTCCCTGGCAGGCTTGAACTGCTGGCCTGGTGGCTAGCAGTCCAACGCAAAATCCCGGCACTACTTGGGCTGCTTCTGTTATAGTTCAGGTGCTGGCAATCACACTGGGAATTCCATCCGCAGACATGCAATTCTGTGGAGGAGGGTGGCTTGTCATTCTTTTAGGAATGACAAATATTCTCAAGGAGAACAGGACCGACTTCAGTGTTTTCAAAATGGATTGGTATTGCAGGAAGAAAGAGAAGGCTCCCTGCTCACGTACAAATTCACAGTCTCAGTGACCGGGGTCTCAGGTCACTCTGAGTCAGAGTTCACTGCCTGGTAAGGGGGGCATTTTGGCTCTAGGGAGGTTAAGAGGAAGGTTCTTGTTACAACATGGCAAGCACAGGAGGTTGTTTATGAAGAAACAAAAGCAAAGCATGGAGAGAGATAGATGAGAATGAATCAAAAGATATACCATCTTTCCTTCCTCACACTAGAAGGTCAGCCTCACAAGGGCAGGGATATCTGTCCTGTTTGGGTTATTGTTTTATCCTCAGAACCAAGAGCAATGTCTGCCATTGAGAGAATGAAGACACGAGCAGGCTTCTCATAACATTTATCATAATTTAGTGAATGGTTCTTATAATTAATAATAAGAGTCACTGAATTTTTATCTTTGTCTGCAGCATCTCATAAAACCAAAACAACTAAACCCAGTCTCTGTATATGGTTTCTGAGCCTGTAAATGGTTCTGAGAGCAGACAGCATCATCTCTCTCCCGATGAGTTGCTGGCGGGTTTAACAATCGGCCTTTCAGTTAGCAGCCCAGCACCTCACCCCAGGCCCCACTAGAGCATTATTGGCCTCCCTCTGTGACAGATGGAAAGAGGCACAAATCAGAGAGATTAAAATCAACTGCTTAAAAGCAAACAAACAAAAAACCCGCCAACAGTTTGAAGTCAGGGAGCTAGTAAGTGGCAGACTCCGGCTTGTGCTGATGTATCTGAGCCTGTGCTTACAATCACTACTTGCCTTTCTGGACCACGGGGCTGGACCATGGGGGAGGTGAAGACACACATCATACATTCTACTATCACAGGCTTTCTTCACAGTTCAGATGGTGTTTATTGCATTCCTTCTCTTAGATAGGTCTTCGTTAATCCGTGATACGTTTTCTGCTGAGAACAAGGTCATCTGTGGACTCTGTTTTTACAAATAGGAGAAGAATTTTGGGTCCTACAAAGCCACGTGGTGCTCAGTGGATATCCCCAGACAATTAGTGAGCTTGGGTTCCCCAGAGACACACACTGCGTGGATGCTGCTGTCCACGACTCAGACCCCGGGTTCGCCACCTCTTTCGCTGCAGACAGCACAGGACGTAGCCAATCGGCCCAGTAGCCAGAGGAGGAAGAAGGCTGGCTTGGCATTCACAGCTGCAGTGAATACTTTTCTATAGTTTTCTGAAATTGCCTAGTGTACTGATGGGAACATTATAAATATTAACATCCTTCATGACTAGTGTACTGATGGGAACATTATAAATATTAACATCCTTCATGCCTAGTAGCATTGCCAAGACACATTTTGTATCAATCTTGAGCTTATTTTTAATTTTCTGATAGATTCAATGAAGAAAGACAAACTATGGAAGAAGGCTACCCCAAATCCATTACAGATATTTTTTCTGGAATTGAAAATAAGGTGGATGCAGCATACCAACACCAAGGCAAGTTTTCCTGTAATATAATATAAATTTTAAGATTGAATGTAGTTTATATAAATTAGCTTAAATATAAATGTGCACCCATGTATGCATATATCTGTGTGTACACACAAACACATACAGCTATACACACATATACAAGATATGTGTATGTGTTTGCTGGTATGTGGATTTGTAACAGGGTGCCCTGGTGGCACAGCAGTGAAGCACTTAGCTGCTAACTGAAAGTGCAGTGGGTTGAACCCACCCATTGCTCCAAAGGGAAGGGTGTGCTAGACAGCTGCAGTAAACTCTCTGGGACGTTTCCACTCTGTCCTATAAGGTCTCTATGAATCTGGATAAACTCTACCCAATAGGTTTCATTATCTCAAGAATTTAGAAGTGTTATGGTAATTTAATAGTTTTCCCCCTGTGTTTCCGTTTTCCAGACATTATGCAAACGTAATTGTTTTTTTAACATTGCTTTAAAATTTGTATTGTGGTAGAAAGCATATAACAAAGCATTTGCAACCTCAACTATTTTGATGGGTTCAATTCAGTGGCGTGAACTACCTTCACCATAGTGTGCAACCGCCACCACAATCCCTTCTCAGATTTGTCACATTACATTAAATCAGAAATTTAGTTTAAGAAAATTTAAAGCAGCATCTAATTTAGTGAATTAAGGCAATAGCATGAGGGAATGCTTTTTTAAAAAATAGACTTTCTACTTCACTGCTTAAATATCAGACTTTTAAAAACACACCAAAAAATTGTTGTTGAAACCACTAAGGCATATTCCCAGCTTGTTTTCCTTTCTATTAGTCCCTGCCAAGTAATGTCGATTTTCTCCTTTGGAGAGACGTTTGGGCATGGAGGGGCTAGGATGTGTGTTCTATTCTTGGTTGTTTTCTTCTACTCTGTCCGTGGTTAAATCGGGCAGAGGTGAATAGTTACTAGCCACTCTCCTGAACAAGACACAATAAAAATGTTAATTTTCTGGGGAGTGAGTCCAGGAAATAATGACTTGACTTTCTGATATGTGATTTCAATAAGAACTCTAAACAATTTTCTTTTTTCATTTCTCCCCTTTAAGATTCTATTTAGTTCTCCAGTGGAGAAACACTGCATGAATACCGCATCTCTGAAGAGCGTGTGATTCAGATGTCCAAAGTAAAAGACTTTCTTTTTTTTTTTAATAAATCATTTTATTGGGGATCTTACATCTCTTATAACAGTTCATACATCAATTGTATCAAGCACATTTGTACATATGTTGCCATCATCATTTCCAAAACATTTTATTTATTTTTATTTATTTACATTTTATTAGGGGCTCATACAACTCTTATCACAATCCATACATAAACATATACATACATCAATTGTATAAAGCACATCCGTACATGCTTTGCCCTAATCATTTTCTTTCTTTTTTTTTAATCTTTTTATTGGGGCTCATAAGGCTCTTATCACAATCTGTACATACATCACATGAGCAAAGCACCCTTATACATTCGTTGCACTCGTCACTCTCATAATTCACCTTCCACTTGGGTTCCTGGAATCAGCTCGTTTTCCCTTTTTTCCCCCCCATCCCCCTCCCTCCCCGATCCCACCCCTGGTCCCTTGATAGTTTATAAATAATTATTATATCTTATCTTACACTCCCCGGCGTCTCCCCTCACCCACCTCCCCCTTGACAATCTCCCAGAGAGGAGGTTACACATAGATCTCCGAGATCGGTTCTCCCTTTCTACATGCCCTTCCCTCCTGGTGTCGCCACTCTCACCGCTGGTGTTGAAGGGTTCGTCTGTCCTAGATTCCCTGTGCCTCCAGATCCCCACTGCACCGCTGTACATCCTCTGGTATAACCAGGTCCGCAAGGCAAGGTAGGATTGGGGTCATGATGGTTGGGAGGGGAGGAAGCGTTCAGGAACTAGAGGAAGGTTTTGAGTTTCATTGTTGTTACACTGAACCCTGTGTGGCCCATCTCCTCCTCACTACCCCTAGTAAAAGACTTTCTAAATTGTTGAGCTCACCCTTTGAGGAGAGCCTCTGAATGAGTCTCTCCCTGCCGTGTCAGACCTCCGCGTTATTCTCTGGTTCACTGTGCGTAATAGGTTAGGTGGAACATGTATGCTTTATTCCATTGTGCAAATGCAATTATGTGTTTAAAGTTTAGTTCTCCACTTTTTCCAAAAACACTTTAGGCTGAATTTCATGGTGGCAAGGACCAGAAAGCAATCAGAAATCAGAGCAAAGCAGCCGTTACAGAATCATCGCTACATACATCTGCACCGAGTCAAATCAGTTATCTTAAAATAAAAGTAAAGACTATTGAGTGTTGCTGTTGGCATTGATGATTGACGCCACGATTCTGAAATGAGGGAACTGTTGGGTAAGCACTGGGCTGCTAGCATTAAGGTCGATGGTTCAAACCTACCAGCAGCAACGTGAGGGAAAGATGAAGGCTATCGTCTCTCCTGGAGAGTTACAGTCTTGGGAACACTAAATCGGGTTGCTATGAGTAGGGACTGATTGGCAGTGAGATTTGGGTGGGTTTATACTTAAACCAAAGAATCCCTAGTGGTGCAGTGAGTTAAACTTTGAGTTGTTAAGAGAAGGATTGGTGGTTGAAACCCATCAGCTGCTGCTTTGGAGAACGATGAAGTAGTCTGCTTGCTTCGAGATTTACAGCCTCTGCAACACTGTGCAGCAGCCTGCCTCTGTCCTGTAGGGTTCCTATAAGTCAGAATCTATTCATTCACAGTGGGGTTTGCTGAAGCCCAAAAGGCCAGCTCCTGAGGTTCTTTGACAAGATTTAATAGTCCTGAGTCAATTCAAAATGCTAATTGTTTGTTATTCCAAATCTGGAAACATCCTGTGCTTTGTTCAATGACTATTAATGGACAGTCTCTTGGTTCTCTTTTGGATGATTTCTGGAACAAAGAAATCAATGATGACATATGTTTTGAAAATTCCCACATTGCTTATGTCTGAATCAGCAGTCAATACAGTTTAGTTTGCTCAGCCCACGGGTTTTCAAATGTCTTTTGTAGACTTGTTAGAACAATTTGTAAATACTTTTTTTGTGTGAAAAGTGGCATTGGAAACCACAAACCACTTCACCAGTAGTAATCAGGCGGTCTGACTTTCATTTTAATGATTAACCTGAGATAAGAACTTGTGTTGACAAGCACTTTGCCAACATATTACAACGTGATGACACACATCTTGATCACCACCTTAAATCACTCTCCATGAGCAAGAGCCTGTAGACAGGCAGGCAGTCAGATTATTTTCTTAAGAAATCAATGTCTATTTTAATCTTCAAAGAAACTTTGATGTAGTCCTACTATGAAAATCCCAGAATGAAAGAGCATATTCTAATTAACCTTCTTTTGTTTTTTCAAAGAAATAGTTTTCTGTTCTTCAGTGGAATGAGGAATCAATAAAATACGAATGCTCTTTGATAGTTAACATTATTCTTAAAGCTGAAAAACAGTGGTATCAATTTATAATAATTTCTCAGTAATGGTTTTTTATTTTTAGAGAAACCCTGGTGGTATAATGGTTACACATTGGGCTGTGATCCTCAAGGTCAACAGATCAAAATCACTAGACACTTGGTAGGAGAAGGACAGGGTTTTTGAATCCCCAGTTATAGGCTCAGAAACTCACAGGGACAGTTTTACTCGGTCTGAAAAGGGTTGCTATGAGTCATCATCTATTTGATGGCAGTGGGTTTGGTTTGGGGAATTAAAAAACCCATTTTATTGGGGGCTTGTACAAGTTTTATCACCATCCATCCATCCATCCATCCATCCATCCATCCATCCATCCATCCATGTGTCAAGCACATTTGTACATTTGTTGCCATCATCATTCTCAAAACATTTGCTTTCTACTTGAGCCCTTGGTATCAGTTCCTCATTTCCCCCTCTCTCCCCACCCTCCCTCATGAATCCTTGATAATTTATAAATTATTATTATTTTATCATATCTTACACTGTACAATGTCCTCCTTCACCCACTTTTCTGTTGTCCATCCCCAGGGAAGACGTTATATGTAAATCCTTGTAATCGGTTTCCCCCTTTCTACCCCACCTTCCCTCCACCCTCCCAGTATCACACTCTCACCACTGGTCCTGAGGGGTTCATCTGTCTTGGATTCCCTGTGTTTCCATTTCCTATTTGTACCAGTGTACATACTCTGGTCTAGCCAGATTTGTAAGGTAGAATTGGGATCATGATAGTGGGGGGGGGGGCGGGGGAAGCATTTAGGAACTAGAGGACATTTGTATGTTCCATTGTTGTTACACTGCACGCTGACTGGTTTGTCTCCTCCCGTGACCCTTCTGCAAAGGGATGTTCAGTTGTCTACAGATGGGCTCTGGGTCCCTCTCCACACTGCCCCTCATTCACAGTGATATGACTTTTTGTTCTTTGATGCCTGATCACTGATCCCTTCGACACCTCGTGATCACACAGGCTGTTGTGCTTCTTCCATGTGGGATTTATTGCTTCTGAGCTAGTTGGCCACTTGTTTATCTTCAAACCTTTAAGACCCCAGATGCTCTATCTTTTGATAGCTTGGCACCATCAGCTTTCTTCACCACATTTGTTTATGTACCTGCTTTGTCTTCCGCAATTGTGTCAGGAAGGTGAGCATCATGGAATGTCAGTTTAATAGAACAAAGTGTTCTTGCATTGAGGGAGGACTTAAGTGGAAGGCCAGTATCCATCTGCTACCTTAATACTGAACCTATAAATATATGCACATATATCTATTTCCCCAATCACATATATAAATATATTTATATATGTACATTCCTGTATTTATACCTCTATAAATTCCCTTTGCCTCCTAGTTCTTTCCTCTACAGCAAAGGGAGCAGAGCAAGGAAGTCCTGAGGGAGTACCAAAAACAGGGGTCCTCTTGGGGCCAGGGTGTGACACCCAATCAGACTTGACTGGAAAATACTCCTAAAGGTCAACAAACAGACCTTGAACTATTTACAGGCTTTTCTTTTTTTGGTCATTGTTTTTGTTGTTGTTGTTTTGTTTTCTTTTGTTGCTTTGTTTTGCTCTGTCTTGTTTTTGTGCATATTATTATCTCTGCAGGTCTATCTAGATAAGATAGGCTGGATAAGCAATCTGGATGACAAAACGACAGGATCGATGGTTCTGGGGGGATATGGGAGAGGGGGTGGTAGGGGAAAGGAAGTGGGTGTGAACAAATCCAGGGACAAGGGAACAACAAGTGATCCAAAATCAGTGGTGAGGAGGGTGTAAGAGGCCTGGGAGGGCTGGATCAAGGGCAATGTAATCAAGAGGAATTACTGAAACCCAAATGAAGGCTGAGCATGATAGTAGGACAAGAGGAACGTAAAAGGAAATAGAGGAAAGAACTAGGAGGCAAAGGGCATACATAGAGGTTTTAGGATTTTTAAATGATTTTGGGGGTGGGGTGGTGGGAGAGAAGTTAATGCTCATAATTTTCCTAAGAAGAAGGCTCAGATTTGGTTCTTTGTTTCATCTTCACACTGACCAGCATAATGACTTGTGATCAACAAATAGTCATTGCTTTGACATTTTATAGGCTTATTTTCTTCTAAAGTGATAATATTTCTACAAAGAAAAAAATCTATTAAGACAATTTGATTCATTTTTTTCCTTTCAAACACTGAATAAATAATACATGTTTCTAAGCTTCTTCAAAGATGTCTTACCTAATGAGATTTAGGGAGAAAGACTGGGCTTTCTACTCCCATAAAGAGTTAAGCAGTCTTGGAAACCCCCACGTGCAGTTCTACCTTGTCTTTAGGATCACAGTGAGTGAAGGAGATTTAAAATAATTATGAAAGTTTATCAGTCAAAAGAAATGTTTTTTAGTGACCAAATTTCCTATATGCTTAGTTCCTGAATCAAACTTTGGAATACATTTTCACTCAATCACAAAGTTCAATGTTATCACATGGATGAGGTTTAAAATATTGTCTTGTATTGCTGATTATAATCTTTAACTCAGGAAACAATATCTTTTAATTTTCATTGGGAATTGGGTGAAGGTTTATAGAACACATCAGTTTTCTGCTCAATAATTCATATATTTCATCTCATTGCTAAGTGATGGAATATCACTGATTCCACTTGCTCCCTGTGTTTCCTTTTTCTATTCCTTCTTATCTAACTCTTCTGAACTTTCTCCTTGGGTTAATACTGCCACTTTTATCTCAAATGGCTGAGTTTTCTAGGGCCATGTGCCTCCACAGTGTTATTGTTCCATTATAGACCCGTCTTTGGCTGAAAATTAAGCCACGGGAGTGAGTTCATTTCCAGACTTAAAGGACACTAAGGGCCACAGTTTTGTTTTGTTTTTAACCACCTTCTATCTGATCAATATTCCAGCCCTTTTTTGGGGTTAATTTTGAGTTTTGTTCCATGTTTTTTTTCTATATTATCAAGGACCCTCTAGTATGATCATTAGAAAAAAATTCTTTAAAAAAATTCTTATAAGTGCATATTTGGTTGTATTTTGGATTAGATGACAATAAAATTCCCTTAATTGATTTTATGTCATATACCATGTAGATGACTTTTCTCTGTGTGTTTTTCCACTAAAATATTTATGACAACTTAACCACAACTTCATATTCAGATTCCCTTCCCCATTCAACCTAAATCTGTGTTAATATATATTAATATATTCTTAACCTGCACTTCCTTTTCTTTCTGACTTTTAAGCATTTAAATTCACTTGCATTTTCAGTCATTTATTAAAAGAGTTCTAAAAGTTATGAAGATCACAATCTAAATTGCTGTAGACGTTCACCTCTTAGGAGACAGAACAGATGCTCTGTTTCCTATTATTAAATATACAATGTTCTGAAGGAAATAGAAATCACTTGGACTATTTTCCTGAGTTCTTAGACTAAGAGGACTTCTGTTAATCAAACTTGGAAGTTGAAAAATGTAAAGGTGATTCTGTGCTCGCCTAGAGCCTCAGTGTTCTGGGTGTTGCTGTTAGGTGCCGAGACGGTTCGGACCCATAGGGACCTCATGTCAAGCAGCACAGAACACTGCCTGGCCCTGTGCCACCCCATGAAGGTTCCTATACCTGAGCCCACTGCTGCAGCCACCATGTCAATTCATCCCCTTGTGGGCCTTCCTCTTTTTTTCCTGCCCCTTTATTTTACCAAACATGATGTCCTTCTCCAAGGACTGGTCTCTCCTGACATGTCCAAAGTATGTAAGATGAAGTCTCCCCTTCCTTGTCTCCAAGCAGCACTTTTCCAAGACAGATTTGTTCCATCTTTTAGCAATATACTTCTTCAGCACCTCAACTCAAATACACAGATTTTTCTTTGATATTCTTTATTCAATGACCAACTTTCACAAGTGTATGAGGCGATTGAAAATACCGGCCAGTTCGTTTTCCCTTTCGACGTTATTGGCCTGATCATGTGACAGTGGCGAAGTCCCAGGCCTCCCTGGCCACGTGATGCAGTCTTTCACGCCTTCTGCTCATTGTATTGGTAGCCCTGCGTCAGGTGACAGACAAGTGTCACATCCCTCGGCCTAATGTCATCACAGGCAAGATGACGACAGTAGGAGTGTCGAGGTGTTGTGCACAGCGGCTAGGGAGTGTTCAGCAGTGACTCCTGGCTGCTGCTAGGTGCGGTCAATTACGTCCCGACTCACAGCAATGGATGCACAACTGAATGAAGCATGGCCTGGTCCTGGATCCCGAGTCCCCCTCACTGCGGCTGTATGGGCACCTGTTGTTGAGTCAGCTCATCTCCTCAAGGACTGTGGCACGTAGAGGTTATGTCAACTTGCACTGGTGGAGGGGTGGAGGTTAACCTATCAATCAGGTCACAGCCTGATGATTGATGCCTTTTTAGGAGACACTAGGGACCCGTCCCCTCTCTCTCTGTCCCTTTGCCTTACTTGCTGGGACTCTGGGATTCCCCTCCAGGGGTGTCCCCTGGTGGGCCTCCCAACCCCACAAACTGTTGGCACCAGCCAGGTGTCCACTGACCTTGCATGACCTCCAGCTTGTGATCTTCCTGCCTCCTGCTTCACCTATGACTTAGGTTGGACAGCTCTGGGTGCTTTTTTGATATGATTACTTCTATAAAGGTCTTTCTTATACATGAGGAGTCCCTACTCCACTCCCCCCCGCCAAAAAAAAAACTAAACAAACCTGGAATTGCACTGGGTGGAGTGACACTTTCCCCGAAAGCATTTTTTCCTGTTAGGTGAGCATCTAGCAACTCTGAGTTAGAGCACCCAGTAGTGTCGCCTGGGAAGGTTTTTTTCTGGCCACAGTGGATTTTTTTTTTGGTAAAAGCAGTTTCGCTCAAACCTTGTTTGTTTTTTTAATGACTGATTTAAGAGAACAATGTGTGGCTGTGAAATTTTGTTTCCTGCTCAGGAAAAAGGTGGCAGAAACTGTTGTGATGTTGAACACAGCTTACAAGGGCAGCGCTAAGGAAGCACTCGTGTATGAGTGATTTCTTGTTTCACAAAAGGTGAAAGGTCCGTTGATGAGAACCCTTGTTCTGGACATCCGTCAACCTTCCGAATGGATGAAAATGTTGACTTGTAGTGCTAGGTCAGGCTGTTAGTCAAGCTTTCTATTTAGAGAGGTTCTGAAAAGATGGCATAACAGTGACAACAAAAGGCCTGGTTTGTGGCAGGCAGGGCCACCACAATGCTCCGCTTATACAGCCATCTCAGTGAGCCAGTTTTGGCAAAACCAGCACACCTCATTTGCCCCATGTACCTAACTCACCTGACCTTGCTCTGTGAAACTTCTATTTGTTTCCATGAATGCAGAGGGACATGAAAGGGCAGTGATCTGACCAAGAAGGGGTGAAGAAAAAAACGAGGGAGGTACTGTCAGCCATCCAACCAGACGAGTTTCAAAAATGTTTCCAATAGTGGAACTGCAGATTTGACAGATGTATTAAGTGTAATGGAGAGTACTTTGATGGAGATAAGGTTGTTTTGTAAAAAAAGAAATTAAATACATAGCTTTGAAAAAAATCCCTATTTTGGGGGGTGCCCCTAGTAAAAAAAAAAAAAAGAAAATACCATGGGGGGGAACTAAAATTGTTTAATGTCGCTCTTCTAGCCAACGTCTCTGTAACCCCCACTGAGTGCTCTTTCCCTGCATGGATCTGGGTCAAAAGGTAAGGGAGGAAGGGGAAGACCTTGGTAGGATTCACCTGTGTGGCATTGTTAACAGAACACATGGTGATTGCCTTTCTGCTGAGTATACAATGAGCCCTCTGAAAGGCAGGAGAGGGGAGCTTGCTACCCGTGAACCCCATCCTTCAGATCTGGCATCTGGTTCTTGGACCTGATTTCACCTCCATAACCTTGGGCATAAGGAAGATCTTCCAGATGGGCCTCTGAATATTTATTTGGGACTTACCAGCACTGCCACCATATGAACCATTTTCCTTTGTGTGAGGAGTTGTGTGCGGCCATTGCAGGGAATGGCATAACCCTGAGGCATAAGAGAGCATGCTAAGGTGAGAACGTGGTGGTGGGTGGAAAAGCACAGCAGTCTGGAAATGAGGGTCATCAGGAGGTATGGAACCTCCACCTTCTTGGGACCAGTTTTGTGTTGCTTTCCCTGAAGGACATTGTTGCTCTACCAGGACGCCCCCACAGGTGCAGGAGCGAAGCAGTTTTTGATTTAAAAATAAAATCTGATGCTGGCATAGGATAGTGGTTAAGAACATGTCTTTCATCAACAGCCCTGGGTTCAGATCTAAATTCTACCATTAATTAGTTGGAAAGCTTTGAGCAAGTTATTCATTTCTCTGGGCCCTATCATTTGTCTATCCCATGGGTCAGCAAACTTTTTAAATAAAAATGCCCATCGTGTCCTTCATAACAATTTAAAAATTATTCAAGAGCCATAAATATGTTTTCACAAACAAATGGAATCACCATTTCCTGAATGATATCCTTTAGGCATTCTCAAGTTTATGTCACAGCCGCATTCACCTACTGAAAGAACCATGCATGGCTTGTGAGCCTCAGTGTGCTGACCAAATCTATATAATGGAGATCTAGTCTTTTGCTAGCATCTGATTTATAATGCTACTTACAATAATCAAATAATACTTCGAAGTCCAGTATACTGTAATCCTCCGATGCGTGTTAGCCATTACAGTTCTATTACTATAGAATTCTTCTACCTTTGCAGATGGCCTATGGGAGACAGGAGGCTTCAAAAACTTCACATGAGGAGGCTTCAAAAAGTTATGGGAAAATGGAATCAACAGACAAGGGACATTTCCATTAACTTTTTGAAGCGTCCTTTTTGGAAGGACAAGGCAGGGCTTTTAAATTCCAATCGCAGGATTCAGTGCTGTGGATGTGCTGCCGCACCACAGAGAAGCCAAGGTTGGTTCTAATACAATTCCACGGCTCTAGAACAGACACTATTTTCCTCGGCATTTGCTTTGGAAACAATGCGATTTAGAACCCAACAGGTTAAAAACATGCTGGAAGCTTGGGTCAGGATGAGCTTTCTCTTTATGGAGCAAGAATACAATATTGATATTCTTATTATATCTGAAAAAAGAAGAAGTAGTTATTTCCTTATAGGGAAGAAAAATATTTTTGCTAAATGAAAAATGTACTACTCTGTGCTTCTTCCCACAATATCCATAAATATGCTGAGGCCGTTTATTTTGCCAGATGGGTTTTGAGACCCTGATGAAACTAGAGATGCCCTCATTTTTGATATTTCCTTAACATTCTACCACAAGCCACAGTTCTTAGGAGGGAAAAAAAAAGTTGCTATGTAAGCATGTTTACCTTGAATTGTCTGGGGGGTTGAAACGACCGTAAGCAATGACTCACCCTTGTAGGCCTATAAAAGTCAAGGTGTGCCCCTTCAGAGACAGCAGCCTCCAGGCATCACGAGTCAAGATGCATCCAACTGTCCTGGCTGCCTTCTTCTTCTCGAGCTGGCTCCACTGTTGGTCTCTGCCTCTTCCTGACAGTAATGACAGTGATGGAGATGTGTCGGAGGAAATCTTCCAGTTTGCAGAGGTAGAGTATCTTGCTCATCTCCATGGTGGGGGACATAGCAGAAAGGCCCTGCTTTTTAAAAACAGATGATTTGGGTTTCTTTTGTAGCACTACCTGGCATCCTACTACCGTCCCCGGGACCATGCTGGACTCCTGAAGAAGGCTACCACCATGTCCATGGCGGACAGGCTCCGAGAAATGCAGTCTTTCTTTGGCTTAAAAGTGACCGGCCAACTTGATGATAACACTTTAGACATCATGAAAAAGCCAAGATGTGGAGTCCCTGATGTGGGCAAATACAGTGTTTTCCCTCGAACTCTCAAATGGTCGAAAATGGATTTAACTTACAGGTACATCACAGACCATCTTTAAGAGTGGCTCATTTTGTAACAACGTTGAACTACTAAGCATTGCATGTTTATTTTTATCATGAACTATGCTTGATGATCATACATCGTATTGCTTTGTTTTGCTAAAACCAAACTCCCTGCCATGGAGCCAGTGCTGACTCACAGCCAGCCCCTGTGGGTTTCTGCGATGGTCACTGTGTGGAAGAGCTGCTGCCATCCAGGTCACTGGCAGCCCGATTTGTAAGCACTCCCTCACCCGGGCTCCTTTGTTTGCCTACGAGGCCTTAAACTGTACTGGAAGTGAAGTCCAGGGATACAGTTACCACAGTTGATGAGGTATTCATACCCTCTGCTGTTGTTACCATAGTTAGCCCAGCATTATTTTTCAGTGGAAATCTCAAAATATTTCTTTTATAAAGGAAATAAAATTAGAAAGGAAAACAAGCTTAAGAAAAAAATTCAAATGGAGCAAATCAAGCATTCTTATTAAATCAGTGCTAAAGGTGAACAATTTCACTTTTATTCTCTGTAGGAACAGAGAGAATCCATTCACTTGGTAAACAATAAATTCTACTAAATATCTGAATATTGAACACGTAGGATGCGACATGATCAGATG
This sequence comes from Tenrec ecaudatus, assembly GCF_050624435.1. NCBI lineage: Eukaryota > Metazoa > Chordata > Mammalia > Afrosoricida > Tenrecidae > Tenrec > Tenrec ecaudatus. Next base: position 99,854,200 of record NC_134533.1, on the reverse strand, counting down.
TTTAGAAATAGTCACATGTTTGAACTCATCCCTTATGATTCAAAAGTTTAGCTTGACTGCTAGACAAAAGCTTGAAGGTTTGAATCTACCCTGAGGCTTCTGGGAAGAGAGGTCTGGCAATCTACTTCTAACAAATCAGCCACTGAAACCCTTTGGGGTACAATTCTACTCTGACATCCTTGGGGTTGCCATGGGCCAGCTTTTCTGAAGGAGTGTAATAATTAATAAATTATTGGAAACAATGGACCAGTAGCACTTTTAAATACTAGTAGCACTTTGAAGACACCACTGTGTTTTGAGTTGAAAATAGTCTAAGAAAATGTATTCAGGATAGCTTTCACCTTCCAACAATGTAAGGAAAGTGTTCTCTGTGGACTAGGATTGTGAATCACACCCCCGATCTGACCCCTGCTGAAGTTGCCGCGGCTGTGAGAAAGGCCTTCAGAGTCTGGTCGGATGTGACGCCTCTGAATTTCACCAGAATTCACAACGGCACCGCTGACATCATGATCTCCTTTGGAAGCAAAGGTAACCAACAAACCAGTTTTGAAAGACCTATCTATTTCCATTCTTCATTGGGTTCATTGTTTTGTTCACTTTTCTCAGTCATTTGCGACCTTTTTCAGCATTTAACAAGCCTCAGCCGGAACTAATAGACACAGTAAGATTCCTAACTCTTGTCTTGCTCTTGTGTGTAGAGCATGGTGATTTCTACCCGTTTGATGGACCTTCTGGTCTCCTGGCTCATGCTTTTCCTCCCGGGCCCAATATTGGGGGAGATGTCCATTTTGATGATGATGAAACTTGGACAAGTAGTTTCCAAGGTAATACTTCTTACAGAGTGACAGCTCGTGGGTTAGTGGATTACATAGGCTAAATAGCTCTCTGGTAAGGGATTAGGAAGCACACAGCAAATTATATTCGGTACTGAATTACATGGTCTAAAAATATTTTAAAAGTTTACTGAGTACGTACAAATGCTTTTCCATAAGTGATGTGTAAAAACCAATGTGAAACCTGAGAACCTGGCAAAATTTGCATAATTTTTATGGTCAGTTGAGCACACTGTTTTCTTGTTGTTTCTTTCTGTATGTGCGTGTCTTATTCTTACACATTTTTAATGTACAGGCTACAACTTGTTCCTTGTCGCTGCCCATGAGTTTGGCCATGCCTTAGGCCTCGGCCACTCCAAGGACCCGGGAGCGCTCATGTTTCCCATCTACACCTACCCGGGCACAGGCCACTTTGTGCTTCCTGATGACGACCTCCAAGGGATCCAGTATCTCTACGGTAACTCTTACTCTGCGCGTTTAACAGCGGCATATGAACGTGTGTTCACCATGATCACAAATGCGATCTGGTTTTGGTAAAACACCTAACCTATGTACCCTCCTCCTTCTCCGCCCCCCCCCACCCAAAATAAACTAGGGAATCGAGTAGAAAATATTCAATTCTTGAAGGTACGTTTGATTTCAAACACCTCGGAGAGAAGAAAATATTTTATCCCATGTTTAACCAAGGAGGAACCTAAGCCTCAGAAAGTGTAAATCGTGTTCCTCTAGTCATACAAGAGCCCCTGGGCGGTTCAAGCAGTTGAGTCCTAACAAGCCTAAAGGTTGGTGGTTCAAATGTCCCTATGCCTCAGGAAGGAGGCCTGGTGGTCTGTGTCTGGGAGCACAGTCCTACCTACCCTAAAACATATGGACATTGCAAAGGATGGGCTGCCATTGGCTTGGTTACAGCTGGGGGTTCCCCTCACCCCCACCCCATGCTGGTCACACAACCAGTGGTCTAAGTGAATTCGTAGACAGCTTTAGTAAAGTCCAAGTGTCCTTTCAAGTTCTGGTTTACCACAGCAGAAACCGCCCAAGCGGTCTGTGGTAGTTTTTAATCAGCACCTATAGCAACGGTTGTGAGAACATGCATCTGTGTTTTCTTCGAGGTTTATCAATCGTCTTTACAAAATGATTTAGCCCAAAGAAGGAAGAGTGTCTGGCACGAGCAGAGTGAAAGCCACAGTGCACAGCTTCGCAGTGTAGACATTGCCGGGGCACCTGACTGAGAACCTAAGATCGTGCCAGCCAACAGTCAGCACAGCAGCTTGTGTAGGTGCTATGGAATTGCTGATGGCACAGGGCGATTGCTGATCGGCGTCAACATTCTTCTTGTGCCTGCAAAACTGGAACCAGGAGATTGGCGACAGAGTCATATGAACTCTCCAAAATGCACACCGTGAAGTCGAATTTGACGGACAGCAACCCTGTCGGACAGAGTAGAGAGGCCCCTATGGCTTTCTGAGACTGTACCTCTTTATGGGAGTAGATGAACCGCTGGCCTTGCCCTTAGCAACCCAACACATAACCAGGGCTCCTTAGGAGCGAGACAGAGAAACATGGTTTCTAAGTATTGCTGTGCACTTCATCCCATCCTCACTCGTGTGGGACAGGTACAAACAAATGACAACAGTAATCTAGTTGGTGGCGAGCAGGCTTGTGACGATGACACACCGATAAAGCGATGCGAGCTGTGGTTGACAGCTGGTGAAGCAGGCAAAGGTGGGGGCGAGGTGGGGGCTGCTGCAAGATGACGAGCTTTCAGAACTAGCTTGAAGGAGAAGATCTTTTTTCATGAACAGCCTACCCCAACTTCTGCACAGGCTGGAGGCTGGAGGAACGGTGCTTCCAATGTCTTTTGCTTTCCCCCTGATATTACTATTATGAGCCTCCAACCCCCTGCATTTGTAGTGAAGATGATTCTCCATGGGTCCTGGGAAATGAAGGGAGAAAGGACCTGTCTGACAGTGGCAGCCCTTGGTGCAGGAAACGGAAGGATAGGGTAGCGGGGCTGTTCTATCGGAGCCTCAGTCTCCAGGGCAGAGCGTCTTCTTTTCCTGTCTGAGCAGAGGCAGGTGGTTGTACTGAGACCAGAGCCATCAGTAAGGTCACAGTCAGTAACTTCCTTGATTCATTTGCCTTTTCAGGTCAAGGAGATGAAGACCCCGACACGAGCCATCCCAAAACTCCAGAGAAATGTGATCCCACCTTAACCTTTGATGCCGTCACCAGTCTCCGAGGAGAAATAATCATCTTCAAAGACAGGTACACTTGGGATTCTTTCATGAGGTCTGCATGTGACCAACACGTGTGAAGTCGTGTCTGCAGCTTGCCCAGCATGCTGTCAGACGCTTCGAGATGAAGTTAGCAGTACAAATAATAGACCGCTGGGAGAAATAGCGACACCTTTCACATCCAATAGATGATAAATGAGCATTTCATTTCTCAGTGGGTCATATTGGCATTGAATACCTTCCTTTTACATCTTTGGTTGTAAATATTTTTCACAGAAATAACCAAGTACATCTAGAAATCCAAGTGATACAAGTGACAGATTAGCACTGAAAGTAATTATTATATCATAACATAAATGTTATCTTGTAATATATAATACTATATAATATACAATGTGCTATATCATATTACATATCCTATGATACGATGTATAGTATATATTATATATCATTATGACATGTATTATATCCTAACCTACCATATCATGGCATTACTCTGAATGCTACTTTAACTCTTTTTGGTAAGGAAAAACTTTGATTCTGGAAACATGTTAGAATTTGGGAGGAGAATAGTTCTGTAAACCTGGAGCTATAGATATTGAAAAAGAATTTTTATTGCTACATTTTCCCAATAGGTTTATTCAGTTAGTCACCCATTAATTCCCCCTTGCGATGTGACACGACAGTACACTGCAAGTGTTCTCTCACTGTCAGTGTCTGCCAGGCTTTGCTCAGGGCAAACATCCGTTATGTAACTCGGGCTTAGTCCAGACCCCACTGCAGTGCCAGGCACGCTTGCTTGCCACTTCTAGGAAATGCAAAACTGAGCAAAGCCTGGTCTTAACCCACTAAAGTCAAAGAGTCTTCCTAAAGCCTCTGTGATATTTTAAACTTGAATACTGTAGGCAAGCATTAAGCTAAGAGATTGGATTCCCATCCCTCTTCACAGATGTTAACAATTAAATAGAATTGCTTTGATACGAAAACAACTGCCAGAGAATAAGAATGTTCCACTTTAAAACATGCCTTTTTACTCTCTATACATTTTATATCATATTTTTGTGTTAGATTTTTCTGGCGCCTGGCCCCTCAGCACGTTGAGGTGGAGCTGTTCTTAACAAAAACATTTTGGCCTGAACTTCCCGACCACATCGACGCTGCATTTGAGCATCCTTCTCAGGACCTGGTCTTCGTCTTCAAAGGTAAACCTTCCACAAGTGAGGCTGCTCCCACCTCCAGGCTGGCGGTGGATAACCTGATGCTGTAAGAATCTTAGTCAATGACTATGCCCGAGAACACACCAAAGTTAAGAATCCAGGACAGCGAAGAGAAGCTAGGAAACACCCGAGACGGTTGTACTCAATACCCTCTAATCTGTCCTGTGGAAGTTCTGCTTGATGACTTATCCTATTCGCTTTATGTTTCCCATCAAGCATGTCTGCCTTCTCTTAGCTCTTCTCAAAATTATGTACTGCACGAACATTATATTACACATTTTGAAAGATGGAACAAAAACTATTACTCTACTCTTCTAAAAAAAGTCAAATTTTCCTCTCCTTTTTCTAGTCCTTCTGCATGTTTTTTACAGCCTTCTAGTGCAGATACACTTCTATGTGCCAATTGTTTCCTTGACCTAAAATCACAAAACGTTTTTAAAATTTCTACTCCATCTCTATGATTATATTTTATAATGATTATACAAGAGACTACCGATGTGAACTTGTTTCTGTTGTTTGACTATTCTAATGAAGCTAGTTTTTCCAGAAAAACAAAACAAAACAAAACTCTGGATGGTATAAATTTTATCTTTCAATCTAGTTTACTGTTGCCAGTGGTTTCATGCAGAAAGCGTAATAGTTTTTCACTCAAGTCTAAACTGAATACGCAGAGATAATAAATTGCAAAGATCATCACGGCATTTGGGTGGTTGTACTCATATAGGACATTAGAGTTGCAATGGGATTTAAAATCTGCTTGAAGAATACCCATATTTTTCTATTGCATAATCGTGGTGATCACAAACACCAAACATTTTATTTCTACCTATATGACCGTTCTTTAATCAAGTAAGTGTACAATATGTGAATTCTAATAGAGTCCCTTGGGAAAAAATTTCTTTCTCTTATTTCAGGAAGAAACTATTGGGCTATTAATGGCTATGATATTTTGGAAGGCTATCCCAAAAAAATATCTGAACTGGGATTTCCAAGTGAGATTAAAAGCATAAGTGCAGCGCTTCACTTGGAGGATCGTCGCAAGACTCTCTTCTTCTCAGGAAACCAAGTCTGGAGGTATGGCAGCCGCCCTTGCTGACCCGCATTGCGTCATAGAGGCAAAGTCAGTCTCTAACATCTATCACTGCTAGGAATCATTATCTTATGTATTTGTTAAAATGTCAAGTCAGTTGTTCATGTCTGTTTAATGTTAGCTACTTCGGAGAGTCTAGTAGACAAGTATTACATTCTCTTGAAGCACACATGTACATCTACTATTCATCTCTCCCCTCTATTTTCTTTTTTAGTCCTTCATTAGGTGCGCCTCAACCGTAACAAAGCCATCCTTTTCACTCTGCCCCCTTTGTACTTTCCAATCTTTCTTCTGAATTCTCTTTCTTATCAACCTCTTCTTAGTCACATGTGGTTCCATTATTTCTGGCCCAAATACCTAGAGGAAAAGATTGAGTGAAAGTAGACTGCTGTTTTTACATAGCTGGGTGATCCTTGGAGGAAGTTGTTCAGTAAGGGGATAGGCCAGTTGTTTGCGACGTCAGCCTCATTCTGAAGGGCACGTAGAACTGGACTATTAAAAGCAAATGTAGATTTAAGGTAATTGTATATTAGTAACATTTAGGACCCCATATCTATTTGGGGGTATGAGGCTGTCTTAAAGATACCCAACACCTGAAATACTTAAAACCAAATCTTTGCCCTCTCTGTCTCTCTCTCTGTCTACACACACACACACACGTGCACGCGCACGCACGTATCATCTTTGCCTTTCGAGTTATTTTTGATAATTACATTCATGACTAGAAACGTTACTTTAGACTACCCTTTCATCCCTACTTTCCTTTATGAAATCTGTGGTCCAATCACAATGTATTGCTTTGTAACCTGAAACACTTTGTACTTTTACTACCCTAACTCTTCCCTTGGCAATTCTTTTCACTTGAAAAGTCTATCGCTGCATCTCTCTCTTGAAATTCTTGAAGTCTATTTGAATACCATTTCAGCTGCAAAGCCGTTTCTGAACATCTCACCCTGAGATGACCAACCCTTGGCCTGTACCCAGAGGATCTTGAATGCTTTTGCCTCCTTGACGCTTAGCTTCTCTTGCCTGGTGTTGCAGTTATGTGTCTGCAGATATTTGCTTTCTTCATAGTAGTGATTACCTTTTACACACTGCAACATACATCGGAAATGTAAAATATTCTAATTAAAAACATCAGCGAATTAAAATACCTTTCTTTTACGCTATTTCAGAATGTCTTTGGTCAATCAGGGTGTGAGTGTAGTCAGGGGAGGTGGAGTATGGGATGTGAAACTTTAACTACGTCATACCCTGTATAAGTTTTAAATATAGAAATTAAACATTACTTGTTTTTGAACCCATTAGTCAACTTAGCAAGCTGCTTTGAACATAATAAGTGACCAATAGATAGTCATTCTATTAATAATTAATTACACTTATTTTGTGAAACACATCTTTAAAATGACATGATTTATTATAGATATCTAAGTTTTAAAATGGGGAATGAGCTCTTGCTTTACAAGATGGCTTTTGAACAAGTCAACAAATACTCACCAAGTGACTCACCTACAAATAAACTCAGTGTGATACATCAATTTAGCCACCACATTTAAAAATGTACTTAAATTCTTAAAATCCTCATAAGTTTTGAAAGATGTCTTTACATGTGTGTAAACTTTCTAAGAAAATGTATAAGAGTAACCTAACTCACTTAGGACTTTCTCTTCCTTGTTCAATAGCTATGATGATATTAACCATGTTATGGATAAAGGCTACCCCCGACTAATACAAGAGGAGTTCCCAGGAATTGGTGACAAAGTCGATGCTGTCTTTGAGGACTATGGTAACCAGTTTTATTGCATTAACCTTGATAGAGGACTTCTGTAGCCTCTCAAAGCACTTTGCCTTATAAAGGATTTCCATAGAGGGTTTAAATGTGCTAAAAACAATATGCTCTTTAAAGAATGACGATTCTCACATGTTTATTCACGAAAGCAAAGTAAAAATAGCAACCTTAGAATTACTGAGAATCTGACTTAATGGTTGTTTATTGTGTCAATGAAAGAATACTCTAATTCCTCAAACCAAATTCTTTGCCATCAGGTCAATTCCAACTCATAGTGACCCCCAAGGCAGAACTGCTTTTGTGGGTCTCACCTAGTTCAGTGGGGCCACCAGGACCCCGCTGCTCTGACGTAAGCAATGACTAATGATGAAAGACACTGAAGACGCAGAGTCTTGACTGAACTAAGATTGAGCGAGGATTGATTTCTATATAACGATATAACACTATCATAATTATATAATAGTTTTCTGCTTTAATTGTAAAGAGAAATTATTCCCAACAAAATACACTAACATTGGTAATTGAAGTTTCAAAATTAGAACTCATGGGAAGTTCTAGGTGAAAATTTAGGTCGCCTTAGAACTTTTATAATATATGTAGAAAGAGGAGGGTGGAGAGAGAGACACTTCAAAAAAATTGTGGGAAAATTGACTTAAAAGATTAGGGCATTTTCCCATTACTCCATGTAATATATATATGTAAATTATATCTATGCCCCGGTGGCATAGTGCCTAATGCATTGAGCTGTTAACCATAAGGTTCATAGTTCAAATCCACCAGCTGCTCTGCGGGAGAAAGGTGAGGCTTTCTGCTCCTGTAAAGAGCTGGTCTTGGAAACCCTAGTTCTACTCTGCTCTGTTGGGGTTGCTGTGAGTCGGAATTGACTCGATGACAGCGAGAAATATACCTTGAAGCATCAGGAAAGCGTAAATAGACAAAGGTTAGCAGGTTTTTTAAAGAAAGAGTAAGATTTAAGAGAGTGGCTCTTTAATGCTAGCTGGAGTGAATGTCATTGGTTTCAAACTCTAAGATGCTCTTCATCATCTTCTTTCCTTCTAGGTTACATTCATTTTTACAGTGGATACATACAGTTTGACTACAGCATGTGGAGCAACCGCGTTATTCGCCTCATGCCAACCAACTCTTTATTGTGTTAGCTGTGCTTTTAAACATTGTAATTTAAATCCTGGAAAATATTTGAAAAAACAAACAAAAAAAACAAAAACCAACTTCTAGAGGTGTTGGAGGTGGGGGAGGAAAGCTTAGTTCTGTGAACAGCTTCAGTAAGTTATCTTTGAACTTGTAGTGTCTGTATGGCTGTGCGTGGCTGGAACCACACCGAAGAATCTTTAAGGTAATGAGAATCACTATGCGCAAAGATCACCTGATTCTTGTAACACTTGCCGAAATTTCCCATTAGCAAAATGAGTTACATGGTCTATCAAAAAAGCTAAGCTACGTATTAAAAGTTTTCTATGAAAGTAAATCAAATGTATGCCATTGATAAATCATCTGGATGAAAAAGTACAAGATCTATGAGAATAGATTTTTAAAGAACGTATGGTAGCCCTTCATGAAAAAAACAGCAACCAAGGTGACATGTCTGTGATAAATATATTGCAGATAACTTTTCAGAAAAGCAAGTAATTTCTTTTTCTTAACAAGAAGATTCTGATAGTTAAGTCCATCTCCAGACAGACATTAAAATAAATGTCAGAGTCACTGGAACTATGACTGATGCTGAAGAGGGTACACTTGGCTCTGAACTGTGCTTCATTTCCACTTTTGATAATGATGCAAATGCCACACTCAAAACAAATATCTCTTTGCATATTTATAGAAACCAAAGAGACAATTTTAAGTTTTAAAAATTATTTCAGGGCTTTCAACTCTCAAAGAGTAAAGAAGAAAAATCGTCACCAAGTATTGTCAGGACACATACTACTTTTAAAATATAAATAATTTTGTACACTGGTGCATATGGGAGCTGGAGGCACAGGGAATCCAGGGCGGATGATCCCTTCAGGACCAGGGGTGTGAGGGGCGATACTGGGAGGGTAGAGGGTGAGTGGGTTGGAAAGGGGGAACCGATTACAAGGATCTACATGTGACCTCCTCCCTGGGGGACGGACAATAGAAAAGGGGTTGAAGGGAGATGTTGGACAGGGCAAGATATGACAAAATAATAATTTATAAATTATCAAGGGCTCATGAGGGGGAGGAGCGGGGAGGGAGGGGAAAAAGAGGACCTGATCCCAAGGGTTTAAGTGGAGAGCAAATGCTTTGAAAATGATGAGGGCAAAGAATGTACAGATGCGCTTTACAAAATTGTTGTATGTGTGGATTGTGATAAGAGTTGTATGAGTCCCTAATAACATGTTTAAATAAATAAATAAAATATAAATCATTTGATCATTTATGGCTACAAGAATGATTAAGTCTTTTTATCATCTGGTTCACTTTGGATATGTAGGCTGTTTAAGGAATGCTTGTGTGTTGGAGCACAAATTTATCTCATAAATTAGAAGTACATGTATTAAAATGAGACGTCCTTTTTGAGGATGGTCTACTAAGTGTTGATCTTGAAGATGTGGTCAGCACTCCTCAGTGACCGGGACCCTGGCGGGGAGATCCGTAGACACTGACTACACCAATGGTCATCAGGAGAAGGACCCTCGAGCTAAGAGATCTTGTTTATAAAAACTCAGGCAGAGAAAGTTCATCACTTTGTACCATGTTGTTAGGTAGGAAGTGTTTATTATATTGTTTATACTAAAATGATATTTTCAACAAGCTTTGATATGTATTTTTATCTTGGAGGAAATATGGCTCTCGGTAGAATTAATGCCTCCCATATGGACACCTGGAGTTAAGGCCTCGCCAGAACCTCCAATACTGGTCTATCAGTGGAGACACTGTAAGGAAAGCTCACAGTATTGCTAGGATGTTTACCAGGTTTCAGCAGAGCTTCCAGACAGAAAGACTAGAAAGATTGGTCTAGAGATCCACTTCCAGAAACTCAGCCAACAAAAACCCCTACAGGTCACAATAGTCATATCCTGCTGTGCAACTCAAGGGCAAACTCAAGGTAGTTTTGTCTCAGGTGTGAATTCAAACTTTCCTTACACAAAATGGATCAATTAAGAGGATGTGTTTTTCTTGCCAATATTCCCTGGTCAATGTAGGACACCCACAATTTTTCATTTTCAAGATGACAGAATTAAAATTTTAAAATTCATTTTTGTGCTTCTGAAGTGACAGCAAATTGGTTCTGACTCATTTCAAGCCCATGTCCAGTAGAATAAAACACTCCTGGGTCCCGTGTCATCCACACAACAGTTTCGTCTGAGTCCATTGTTCCATACCATGTGGTAGGCCTTCCCCTTGAGGGCCCCCCTTTTTCATCGACCCTCCACTTTACCCTGGTGGTGCGGTTGGGTCAGTGTTTGACTGCTGACTATGAAACTTGTGCTTACCAGCTGCTCCAAGGGCAAAGAAAAAAAAAAACAACGAGACAAGCTGTCCCCAGAAAGATTCACAGCCTCACAGACCCTATAGAGGTTGACTTTCAATTGGCATTAACGGAATGGAAATGGGTTTGGTTTTGTGGTTTCTGGCTACCTTCTCAAACTTGAAATCCTTCTCTGGGTATTGACCCCTCCTGACAACATGTCCAAAATACCTGCGATGCAGCCTTACCGTCTTAGCTTCTGAGGCCATTCTGAAGGCAAGACCAGTTTGCATTTCGCCTCGCAATCCACGAAAATTCTAATGTTCTTTGCCAGCACCGCAATGCAAATGCATCGAGTTTTCATTTTTCTGTATTCATTAGACCAGGTCATGGTAACAAAAGTTCTCACGGAATTTGGTTAGTCTCATGCTGCAAAGCCCCGTCTCCCAGAACCCATCTCTAGACGGAGTCCAAACATTTCTCAGCATTTTCCTTGCAAAGAGTATTATTTTACGATGAGAAGGACCAGCAACACATTTGGAACCAGGAGGCTTGATTTCGATTCCTAGCTCTGCCATTCGTTTTTTCATGTAACATCAGACACATCCTTTGGTCTCCTTGGTTTTTAATTTCCTGACCTGTCCAGTGAGAGGAACAGCAGCTGTGGGGAAGTTGGGAAATGTCCACAATCCTCGATCTAGGAGCAGTTTGCACACAAGAAAGAGTTTATGTCCCCTTTCTTTTCTTAGGTACTTAAACCACGGACAAACATTTAATAAATGCCTGTTAAATAGCACTCGCTAAGATGAGGAGATGAATGAGAAAAAATTGCTCCTGTCCCCAAAGATCGTATTTCCTATAGTGGAAACACTGGAAGACAATGGAACCTCAGTGCGCTAAGGGCGTAATCGGAGAAATAACGACCCCGTGCTCAGTAGCACTGAAGCAGAGATCTCTGATACCCATGAGAGATCTCTGTCACTCAAAATCAACTTGGGACAACTGGCTAATACTCGATCCAGTTAATGCACGAGCAACTGCTTTGTACTCAAATCACATTGGAGCTTATAAAGCTTCTTTATTGGATAATGAGGTGAAAAGTTGAAAAGCACTCAAAGACAATCAATTGTTTAAATGCATTTAAAATCAGAGCAATTGAAAACATCCTATATCGCTGGGGTATAACACATTTTGCCCTTGAATAATCCTGGGAGAGCTCTCATATTACATTGAAAATAGTGTCCTGGATCTTCCCATCCTTATTTCAAAAGATGAACATAATTATATATTTTTATAAAATATACGTATATGTGTCAGACCTCATAGAAAGGTCACTTAGCTACCACATTTAAGTCTGGGTTGTGGCAAAGACCTTTAGAGATTTCACAGGAGGTTGAGATTTACAATTATGCCACTAGATGGCGGTGGCGGTACCCGTTTGAAAACGTCTAAATTCAGTCAAGTAAACTGGGGCTTTACTCTTTAATATAGGGGGTGAGGCATTTGGCCAAATCACCAATCGTCTATCCTAACTTTATACATTAGGGACCACTAATAGCTTGCCCTGGGGCCCTTCTTCATGTATTCATAGGTGCCCCCGTCAGTCACTTACCTCTTCAACAACAAAGCTTTCTTTATGGAAATGCGGGTCAGGCTGGTTTATCTCATCGTGCCAAACCACCGAGATCTGTGGCATGAGTCATCACAACCTCTGAGTGACACATCCCAAATGAACCTCAAAATACACAATGTACCCAGAGAATGGAGCCCGGGCTCCAAGCTGAAACCAAACGAGCACTTCATGGTGGTAAAAGAGGAAAGCCCCATATTTTCTTGCTTTCACAAATATTTGCTAAATAAAAATGAATAATTAGCTATTACCTTGAAGCCACGTCCAGTTTAGAGGAAGAGGCATAGTCAGTATACCTTGCTGCTACATTTAATTTTTATAGCTCTACGATAGATTAAGATGTGTGAAATTCAGATCTAGGATTTCTTGGCCTTGCTGTGCCTTATTTTTCTTCAGAAAAGAAAGAAACCCTTTGCTGTTGTGTTGATTCTTATGCATAATTACCCTATTGGGCAGAGTCAAACTGCCCCATTGGTTTCCCAAGGCTGTACTCTTTACATAAGGACCCCTAGTGGTTCTGTGGGTTAGGCAAACCCAAAGGGTTCAAACCCATCAGCCACTCCCCAGGGGAAAGTTGAGGCTGTCTGCGTTGGTAGAGATTTACAGTCAGTCTCTGAAACCTTATAGAGGTTTCAAGAGATCAAATGACTCATTGCATCGCAGAAATCAGCTGCACAAGACCTCCTGAAAGTGTTGACAAGCAAGAATGTTACTTTGAAGACTAACGCCTTGGTATTTTTAATTACCTTATATGCCAGTGAAAATTGGATATCAAATGAGGAAGACTGAAGAATAGCTACATTTGAATGGCAGTGCTGGTGAAGACTGTTGAATATACCATGGACCACAAAGAGAACAGACGTGTCTTGAAAGATGTCTACCCAGAATGGTCCTTAGAGGCAAGGATAGCGAGACTTAGTCTCACATGCTTCGGTCACGTTGTAAGGAGAGACCAGTCCCTGGAAAGGACATCATGCTTGGTAAACTAGAGGGGCAGCGAAAAAGAGGAAGACCATGGAGCGATAAACTGACACAGTGACTACAGCAGTGAGGTCACACACAAGAACTGTTGTGAGGGTGGCTCAGGGACAGGCCGTGTTGCACAGACACGTCACTGTGTTGGAAATTGCTGGCACCTAGCAACCACCATACCAACACGAGTTGGACCTGGCTCACTGGCAGTGACCTTAGTTTAGGCTTTACAGGAGCGGCCACATCTCTCTCCCCCAGAAAAGCTGGCGGATTCAAACCATTCACCTTTCAGTTAGCTGTCCAGTGTTGAGCCACAACACCAGCAGGACTCTTTGCTTACAAAACCTTGAAATGAACCACAGCCAGCGATGACCTCTGGGAAATCAAAGAGCTGCTATCAGAAGAATCACAGCCAGAATATTCCTTTGAGGCCCAGGTAGCAAAACTACGTCTCAAATGCTTTGGGCATGTCGTCAGGAGAGACCAGCCCCCGGAGAAGGACATCACGCTTGATCGAGTGGAGGGGCAGTGACAAAGAAGCAGACCCTTAGCAAGATGGATGGACACAGTGGCTGCAACAACGGCTCAATGTAAGAACACTTGTGAGGGTGTCGCAGGAGCAGAAAGGGTTTTGTTCTGCTAAGCAGAGTTGCGATGGGTCAGGACGGACAAGATGGCGACAACAAAAAGCCTACATTTGAAGTTCCAAATGAAGTGAATGAAGAGGGGACCACACTTAGGCTATGACCAGACTAGGGTGGAATTCCTAAAGAAGAAAAAAATTAATTTTCTGGAAACAGCTTCCCTTTCTCCCCGCTGCTGTTGAGGAGACCCTGAGAGTCTGGAGAGTTGATTTTATTGTTATATTTATGCCTTTTGTTCTACTCATTTTTTAATGGCACATGCATGTAATTATTTTATAAATAACAACGGCAGGTTTAAAGTGAGATGGTGGTGATAAGAGGAACATCTTAAAGACACATAAGAAAAGACTAGTAAAGAATATAAATTTTACTACATCAATGCCCTATATGCCGTATTAAGAGATATATTATTCCAGCAAACCTGTGATTGACATTCACAGTGAATATTATTCCTGACAGTTCACCCCTATTGTTTGTGTAAATAGCATTCAGCCACGAAAGGATTGATTCTGTACAAGGGAGTTAGCCTACATGGGCCCAATATCCCTCTTTTAACAGGGCCTTTAAAAATTAGGATGGGCAAATCAAAGACAATATTAACAGAAGATTATTATGCCCCCAGGGGTTGATTATTAAGACTCTCTACCATAAATGAACAAGGAGGTTTCGAAAGGGAGCCAAAGGCAGATTAAAACAAACAAACCTAGAACCAGGAATGGGTTTGGGGCTCGTACTAAATCCTAGCTCCAATTTAAGAACAATTAGTTCTTACATCATGGCCCTGCTTGATACTCCTGCCCAGGAAGGGAACACAGGGGATATACACGCTATAGCAAAATGTGGTGAAGAAATTAGATGGTGCCTGGCTATCAGATAAAATAGTGTCTGGACCCTTAAAGGCTTGTTTTCAGACAAGCAGCCATGAAAGGGAGATGTCAACTAAGTGCACATGGGAGAAGCACACCAACATTTACAACCAAAGTCCTGTAAATCATATCATCTGAGGTTGAGAGAGGGACTGCCATCGGGGGATAAATTGTGCGAATCTGATTTGCAGAAGGCTATGGATGGGAGTGTGGGAGCTCAAGATACATTTGTGGACTCTACATAGGCAATAAGCCTCCCATGATCATACTGTACCCAAAATAGAGGGATGGGAAGAAAGTAGCTACCAAACAGAGTGCATGGGCGAGATGACTACAGACGATGAAAATGATTATTACCCTGACTTGAACAGTTAAAACCTTGTCAGTTGATTCCCCCTCTCATGCACGTTAGGCCTGATCTGGTTTTCAACATTTTCTGTATTTTTTTGGTTTGTTCATTTTGGGGGTTATCTCAGATGTGTTATGTCACAGGGGGGACCCTCTTCAATTTGTGTTCTGTGCTTTTCTGTGTTTCAGTATATGAAACCCAGAATCAATGAACCTACAGGGACAGCAAGTCGGATAGCGGTTTCTTGAGGGTACAGTGGCCCAGGGGTGGGGGTGGGGGTGGGGTAGGGGGCGGGCAAAAGGGAGCTGATGTCAAGGAGTCCAGGAATGAAGAGAATGTTCTGAAACTGATTGTGGCAGCCATTGTACAACACTGCTTGATGTGATGGAGCGATGGAATGCTATGATAGTTGTATTATTAACTCTCAATAAAACGGCTTGGGGGGAAAAAAATCTAAAATTTCAAATGGTGCTGAGATTCAAAAGAAAAAAAAAAGATTTATAGCCTTGGAGACCCCATTCAGGGGCACAGCGAGTCAGATGAGTCACAGTGGAATTGACTTTTTGGTTTCCTGCAGTTCTGATAACCTTGCCATAGAATCAAGGGCTCTTGGTGATACAGTGAGTTGAGCATTTGGGCTGTCAACGAAAAGGTCAGCAGTTTATAAACCCAGATGCAGAACAAGCTGAGGCCGCCTACGCCTGTAAACATATGCAGCTGTGGAAACCCTATGAAGCAGTTCCACTCCACCCTCGAGGGTGACTACGAGGCAGAATCAACCTGAAGGCAGTGCGCTTGGTTTTAAGTATAAGACCCAGAGTCCTTGGGTGCTAAAGTGCTTTACAAACTTGCTTGCTAACCAAAAAGTTAGTGATTGGAGCCCAATGAGAGGGGTCTTTAGAGAACAGACGGGCAAACAACTTCTGAAAAATCGCCACGCCAGACTCTATGGAGCTTCGTTCTACTGGGACACAACGTGGGGTCAGCCTGGGTCAGTGCTGGTTGGATGGAAACTAATTTTAACTCTTGAATCATCTATTCAATTATGCTGCCATGTATCAACTAAGCGAACAGAATAAAACCTTTGTCCCGAAGTACTGACATCCAGCAATTTCTTGTGACTCTTAAGCTTGATGGGGATCTGACTGATATTATTCAAAACCTTCCTATTACATTCTTCACACATGAAGATGGTGTTGTTCCAGTTACCACTGTCTTACGCTGTATTAAAGGACATCATTTAAGCATCACAGCGACATCCCCATCTGCCACACCAATAAGATTAAATATTATTAACCAAAGCCTTTTTTGTTATGTTTGCTTTTTAATGTTTACAATGCTGGTAGCCTTCCTTTTTTGACAATCCCTTTTAAAAATTATTAATATGGTTTTATAGTGAACCAAGGACTGAAAGATAGTATAGTACAAGTCACAAGCAAAACGGTCCCTGTGATTCTTCCTACTTGGTTTGTAAAAGGGTGTTAACTTCTGGGGTTCACGGTCTGCCTTTTCTGGCTTGTACACATTAGCTCCCTGAGTACCCAGGGACTGCTGGCTTTGCTTCCAAAATCAACACAAGGTGAACGGAGGTCTGTGCCTGGGAAGGACTCCGAGCACAGGCGGCCCATCGAGCGTGCTTGTGCTGCCTTCGGTTCTGGCAGGGGGTGCTAAGATACAGTGCCACCTGGCCTTCAGCTACACCCACTTCCTGAGCCCATTTATTAGCCTTTTCTCCATAATGCACAACCTACTTCCTTAATCGTTGTATTCCCAATTCCATAGGAAGATCTGCAGAGAGCTATAGTCTAGTGACAGTGAGGTCAAATCAAGGCCAAGGAAGCAGGGGTACTGAGGAAATGAAATAATGAGCAGTGTCTGTGAATGCGTCACCCAAGTCCTTGTAGTTAATGTCGCTGGAGGCACCCCTGGCACACGGCAGCTAGCCCCAGGTGCTTTCCTGAATTCCGCCTCGGTGGAATGTTTGTAACAGCTGCAGTGCTCCAAAGCAGACAGGTTGGGCGTGGATGTCACCGAAAAGGGCCAGATCTTATCCAAAGTGTTCCCTTAGTTACCGGACTGTTGTTAAAAGTGAGGCCCTGCTATCTGTTTAGTTAAGAAAGACATCGTTGGACTGGCCAAGACTTAGGAACCTTAGTGCTTTGTTTGCTTCCTCATGGTCAAATGTTGTTTGCAGCGGTTCTCCTGAAACCTGAGCTCCTGTAAAACACGACTCTGCAAAGTGTAAATTCCAAAGCCAAATGCATATGTTCTCTATGTATTCGGATTTCAAATGGCCTCACAAAGGCAGCCTGCTTTCCACCGTTGTGGTCTTCTCACTAGTGTACATTCTATGTAAAATGCCTCTTCTTCCTCTAACTTGTTAGGTACTGACGAGTGGGTTCCAATTCATAGCGACTGCATGCACAACATAGAAACTGCATGCATAACACATTGACTGTATGCACAACACAGCGACTGCATGCACAACACATTGACTATATGCATAACACAGCGACTGTATGCACAGCACTGTGACTGCATGCAAAACACAGAGACCGCATGTACAACACATTGACTGTATGCACAACACAGTGACTGCATGCATAACACAGAGACCGCATGTACAACACAGCGACTACATGAATAACACAGCAACTATATGCACAACACAGCAACTATATGTACAACACAGCGACCGTATGCACAACACAGCGACTGTATGCACAACACAGTGACTGCATGCACAACACAGTGACTGTATGCACAACAGAACGAAACACTGCCAGGTCCTGCACCATCCCCTTAGGCTGTAATCCACTGTTGCAGCCACTGTGCCAATCCATCTTGTTGAAGGTCTTCCTCGTTGTCACTGCCCCTCTACCTAATCAAGCATGATGTCCTTCACCAGGGACTGGCCTCTCCTGACAACACGTGCAAAGTCGGTGAGACCAACTCTCACTGTCTTTGCCTCTAAGGAGCACTCTGACTGTCCTTCTTCCAAGACAGATCTCTTTGTTCTTTTGACAGGCCCTGGTACTTTCCGTACTCCTCACCAGCACCACAATTCAAAGGTATCTGTTTCTCGTCAGTCTTCCTCGTTCAATGTCCAACTTTCATGCATATGAGGCTGCTGAAAATACCATGGCCTGGGTGAGGCACACCTTAGTCCTTAGAGTCACAACCTTGCTTTTCAAAACGTTAAAGAGGTCTCATGCAGCAAGTTCACCCAAAGCAATGTGTCCTTTGAGTTCTTGACCGCAGTCCTCTGACTTGGAGTTGGTAAACTGGCTGAAGCACGTCTGCAGTTCAGTTAACAAAATTAACGCCCAATGTGGAGCTCGCCATGGTCGCCCCGGCTGCATCTTCCTCAGGATCGGGCTGAGCACAGACGTGGGGTAAGAGAGGTTTCCCTCCTCCCCTGTTATGGTGGCCTGGGCATCCACAGGCCATGCAGCCTGGGCACAGCACAGGGCTGCGAGGCTGTGAGCCCTGGAGGGAGAAAGAGGATTTATACCAAAAGCTGTCAGCTAGTGGCAAATTCAGAAAAGACGAATCAAAACCTCAGTGCCATTGAGTCAATTCCGACTCACTGTGACCCCGAACTGCCTCTGTGGGTTTCTGAGATTGTAACTCGTTAATGGTTTAGTCTTTCTCCCCTGTCTGTCTTTCTGTCTCATCTGTCTTTCTGTATCTTCTCTCTTTCTGTCTCACTCCTTCAGTCTTTCTTCCTCAGAGCAGCTGGCGGCTTCAAACTGCTAACTTTATGGCCAATAGCTCAAACTTGTAACCACTAAGCCCTTGGGGCTCTCCAGCTGCTGGCGGAGAACTGAAAGTCAATCACTGTAAGAATGAGAGGAGGGTCTCATTCCGTAGATCCTGAATCTGATGCAGGTCAATGGGGTGGGACAAGGGGATGGCAAGCCAGAGGGGAAAGTGGGAGACAGGAAAAGTACGCTGGCAGGAAGTGCCAGGGGAACCTAGAAACCTGGGTCCATTTCCGTGGAGGTGCAAAGAGTAAAACCATTAAGTGCTTTTTAAATTTTGTTTTCTTCTGAGATGTAAATAGTTTTTTAAAATTAAAAGATCGTTTTATTGGGGACTCTTACAGCTCTTATATCAATCAATTGTAACAAGCATATGTGTACATACGTTGCCATCATTTTCTAAACATTTACTTCCTATTGAGCTCTTGGTATCAGCTGCTCTTTTTTCCCCTCCCTTTCCCGTCACCCTCATGACCCCTTTGTTGCGGGTTTGAATAAATGACAGCTGCTATCATGTCTTGATAATTTAGAAGAGGCTTTATCCAGTTATAACTGGACTGCTAGAATCTAAAAGCGATTTTTTTAAATTGCAGTCCTGAGTTCACATTTCGGTCCATCTTTTAAAGGCAAAAAAAACTCATTTATTTGTTGTCTAAAACTTAAGCAAGTGTGGACAGAAGCAGAAAGCAAAACAAATGCTAATATTTTTTAGGGTTAGGGAGCATTATAGGGTAAAACATTGATTATAACATTCTGTTAACTTCAAGAAGAGCAAGTATGCATTTCACGGTACATTCCTTATCATAAAAGAAACAATACCCAAATGGACTCTAACAATCTGGTTACCATAACCGGACTAACCACACCATGCAGATTAAAACATCAAAGGGAACAATATGGAATCAGAACAATATGGAATCCCCCATGGAATCAGAAACTCGATTTTTGTCAACGGCTTTCTGAGATGGGATGGAGAAACAGGCAAGTTACTTAGCTGAGTTTCTTTTGCTAACCTGTCTCACTTTAACAGATTATCAGTTGTTATTTTCATATCTTACACCGACCGCTGTCTCCCTTCCCCCATGGTTTCTAATGTTCACCCCCCTAGGGGCAGGGATGGTGGTGGTGGTTATATGATCATTCCCCCTTCCTCTCCTCCTCTTCCCACCTTCTCCCTACCCTCCTGGTATAGCTACTCCCATTCCTGTTCCTGGATTTCATGTGTTGTGAGTTCTTATCTCTTATCTGTACCTGTGCCCAAGCTCCAGTCTAGCCTTCAGTGAAAGGCAGGACTGGGATCAAGATGGTGGGGGGTGAGGAAGCTTTAAGGAACCAGAGGAATTTTGTGTGTTCCATCGGTGCTATACTGCACCCTGGTTGACTCATCCCTTCCTTGTTACCCTTCTGTGAGGGGATATCTTATGTCTACAGATGGGTTTGGGGTCTCTGTTCTGACCCTCTTCATTCTAAACAATATGATTTTTGTTTGTTTGTTTGGGGTCTTCTGATACCTGTTACCTGATCCTATTGACAACTCGTGATCTCACAGGCTGGTGTGCTTCTTCCATGTGGGTTTGTTGCTTCTCTGCTAGATGGCCGCTTGTTTAACTTCACTTCAGGCATCTGCTCAAGCTCTCCCTCAGTGCAAGAACACTGTTCTAACAACCTGGTATTCTGTGATGCTCACCTTCCCGGCGCAATCGCCGAAGACAAAATGTGTGCATAAGCAGATGTCGTGAAGAAAGCAGATGGTGCCCAGCTATCAAAAGATAGTGTCTGGGGTCTTAATGTGCTTGTTTTAATAAGATGTTGCAACCAAAGTATTCCTCTCCAGAGGGTGGATGATAGCTGGAAAATAGGCCTGGTAATTATTACTCACAATTAAGATTTGATTGGTAGTACTAGCAAATGCAATGGAAACGTGTTTGTGGAATATTCCATGACTCTGTTTCAGGACAGAAAAAGATGACTGAGACTTGATTTATCATTTTGTTTTAAAAACCCTTTTTGAAAGTGGCCAAGAGTCCCTTGAATGTCCTCTGAGTTTTCTACAGGTCAGCGGAGGAGAACTGTTGTTCCCGCCGCCTCACCAAAGCTTGCTCACCATTTCAGAAGACAGGGACCTAGAAGGTACAGAGCATGGCCTCACTTTCCCACATTGATAGTAGTGGTAATTTGGTCCAACTTCCCCCTATGGGCTGTATAGTATTGTGGAAGGTGGGGATGGAGTGGGGGATGGGGAGGGGAGGAGAGGGTCTACCAGCAGTTCCAGGGATGCCCATGCTGCTTTCACCACCTTCTTGTCTATCTGTTACTGATCATTCCACCAGGGCTGACTGGCAGGCCTTCTAAGTTCTCTCCTGGCCACTGAGGAAAACTGGATGATGCAGTCCAGAAGGTCAGAAAAGGGAAATATAATGAGGATGGGGTAGTTAACAGAACCCTACAGGGGAAGCTGTAGCTCCTGAAGAACCCCAATGGGGCTCCAACATCAAGGTAGGAGGACATTTAACTTCTTACTGGGAATTTATTTTTTAATTGACTAAATCATAGAGAACCTCTAACAGGTGAGCTTGAGCAAGTAAAAGAAATCTTGCCAAGCCTAGGAGAAAACCCCTCCATTTTCTGGATCTTCGGGGGCCAGCAATACATCTGTATTGATCCCACAGCCAAACAGAATGCTCCCCTCAATATCCTGGTGGTTATTGGCCAGAGTACCTCAGGCCCTTGAGAAGCCAGTTACAGAAAGTAGAAGGAGGGCTAGAGATGCTGTCCATTGCACAATACACTCAGGTAGCTTCCAACGCCTACACTATTAGCTTCGATGGCTAAGGAAGCTGCGGATAGAGAGGTGGAGGTGGGGACAAAGAGCTAGATGGGGAGAGAGGGCCAAGGCATCAGCATGCCTTTTTGGAAAAGGACTCTGGGAGAATGAGCTCTGAAGAGAAGGGAGGAACAGAAAGAGGTAGGGAAATTCAAGAGGTGAGAGAAGCAGGGAGCAGGAAAAGATAAGAAAGGAGGAAAACCCAGAGGGTGCTATGATCAGATACTTTCTCTCCTCTCCACTGACTGCCTTTGCTGGAGTATGAATAGGAGAGAAGCCTGCAGGCTTTCTGAAGTGGCATATGCAGCTTAACTCATTTCTACAGCTCATGAATCTGGAATCAAGGAACAAAGCTGGTGCTACCAGTTTTGTGCATCTTGATTGCCCAATGACACTTTTGGGGGAGCTGAGCAAAATCCATGCAGAAACTATTTTTGATAACCAAGGACTATCTTTATAAATTCCTCGTTCCTGCACTCCTTTCCTGTTCTGGAATCGAGAGACTGCTTTTCCTGCATTCTATGAGCAGAACCAAATCAGCCCGTTTTTGCTTTGGGATCAGAACGCAGAGAAGCTTGGCGGCCCAGTGGGTGCTGAGGTCAGAAAGGAAAGGTGTGAAGTTCCAAACCATGAGCCTCGGGAGAAAGAGGGGGCCTTCTGCTCCCACGAAGAGTCATGGGCTTGGAAACTCACAGGGAGGTTCTATCCTGTCCTTTTGGGTTGCTATGATTGGTTGATTTGGCTTCCACCCGATGGCGGTGAGTTTGGTTTTTCAGTTTGGGAGTGGCAGAAAGAGACAGCTATGCCGGTGTGTTTTCTTGATGAGTTTTAAGAAGTAATAATCCAGAACTGCACCTGCTCAGATCCAGAGAGTTTAACCATCCCTGAGGCAAAAGGTCCCCTTGCAGAACGTGGATGACCCTCTGCACTCCCAGTGCCTGAACATGGGAGGATGTCCTTGAGAACTCAAGTTTTGGTTTAGACTTTCTGGCTGAAGCTGGTTACCAAGTGTCATTGGCAACTTTGCAAGCTTGCAAGAAGTTCACCTTTTAAGCCTGTTAATAATTCAGGACAATGGAGGCTGTTGGCTGAAGGTCTAGAGACCATGTGTCTGTCCCCTTGTCCCACTTCCTGCCAAAATTGTCAACAATGAAGATCTTCCCTCCGAATAGCACTGTTTTGTCAAACCCGCACCCCTGATTTTGGGGTATTGGCCTAGCCCCTCAAATTAGTCACACCAGAATCTGATAAACTCGTTTGAATGGACCCTGTTTGCTAACAAGCCCTTGGCAAAATGAAGACAAACACCAGTGGAAAGCCTTCTAGATCTTTTGATCTTTACATTAAAGAAGCACAGAAAGATGATGGGGCAGTGGAGGCACCCCGAAAAAACTCACCACCTACCCTTCTTAGAACTTGAACTGACTCTGTTTCAAAGAACGAGTCCTCTTCTTCAGGGCCGAAGCAGCGATTGCATCATTACCAAAGACACTCGTAAATGCACTCTGGGGCATAACACTATGATACTTACACTCGTGCAGTAGTCACCCATGCTGTCAGGCTAGAACAAAAGGAATCTGTGGCTCATTTCCAGCCCACGCCTAACACAGCAGAGCCCAGCCCAAGTTACCTGCACACGGCCTCTCCTCTACTGGCAAGACCGAAGGACAGAGCTTGCTTTGCTTTAACAGCAGCTACTTGGAACACTAAGCAGCAGGATAAATGCTCTCCCCCAGATGTAACCTTTAGAACTGGAGGGGGCTTTCAGCACTGCCTTTGCTATTCCACTTCCATGCTCAACCCACTTTGACGAAGAGGTTTTGCTTAAGTTGGCATATGAATGACATATTTAAGAATGTTTGGTTATTCCTTTTCAGCACGGACTAAAAACATTTCCTTATGGAACTGAGAAAGCATAGAAAGTTGTCCATGTCCCCTTGGAAATAAAAGGGGAAACCATCATTCCCAGGTTTGGTTTCATCTATATGGTCTAAATAAAAAACCTCATTTTCTCTCCACTGTGCTTCAAGAAGTTTTGACTTAGAAACCCCCACCAAGAGAAAATACAACTCATCAAACTAAGAACTAAGTGGCCATGGACTAATCTTTTGCTTTTAGCTCTATTGATAATTTTTATGGCCTGCAAAGAGACTGGTGGCACAGTGGTTGCTCCTTGAGTTGCTAACCCCCAAGGTCAGCAGTTTGAAACCATCGCTATTCCTCAGAAGAAATATAGTACTTTTTCCTCCTATAAAGATTCTCAAAGGGAAGTTTTGCTCTGTTTTCTAGGGTTGCTATGAATCAGCATCGACCTGCTGGTAGTGAGTTTGTTTGTTAGCTTTTTGACAGCCTGAAGGGAGAAGAAAAAGTTAGTCCATTTTGGAGCTAATATATAAGAGGACCATACTTATTCAGTTTTCTACCCCAAGCACCCTGTACCCAAATAAAAAATATACTTATAATGAACTCTTTTATTTCTTTAACCTTTGTTCTACCTTTCAAAAGGAAGTGTAGGTGAGGCAGAAGTTCCTGCTGGAAGTCACTGGTAAGGTCTCCAGCCAGAAAATCAGGCGCTCTTCTGGATCTACAAGGACATTCTCCTTTAACAGAAGTGGAGGGGACCATTTGCGGCGATCCCTGACCACTAGCGCTACAGTGGAGCTCGAAGGAGTGACATCGCAAATTCAGCACAGCAGGATCAAGTTATAGCAGGTGGCAGCAGGGATCCCAGGAGCAGTGGCTGCACTCTTTAACCAAGGCTGGACTTGAAGTGTGGGTTTAAGTGAATGCCAGACAATTCTTTCTGCAACATCTTTCACTTCCTGATTGGGACAAAGTTTCGTTTTGTTTTCCTTCTGTTTCCTCAGATGCTAATGATATTGTTTACATCTGAGTGTTAGTAATCTGATGTTTCAAGGATAGATTCGCTTATATTGATACTCATATTAAACTCCAACCCCCCTGCCATTCAGTCAACGCTGACTCACAGCAACCCCTGTGGGCTTCGAGGATGGTAACTGTGTACTAGTGTAGAAAGCCCAGTCTTTCTCTTGCAGGGCTGCTGATGGCTTTGAACTGACAACCAAGCGGATTGCTGCCCAACATGTAACCAGGACACCACCAGGGCTCCTTCAGTACACATATTAAGCTTCCCCTAAGTTAGGTTTTAGGAGCCCATGTAGCAAGGTCAGCAGTCCAAAATGACCAGATGCTCTTCAAGAGAAAGAGGCTTTCTCTTTGTCAGGAATTACAGTCTCAGAAACCCACAGGGCAGCTCTACCCTCTCTTCTAGGGTCCCTATGAGTTAGAGTTGACTCGATGGTAGTGAGTTTGGTTTGGTTTGTTATTTTTATTTTGTAGCACTGTGGCAACTCAAAAAGGAGTGTTTTTCCCCCTCCTTTTTTGGGGTGGGGTGGGGCTAGTTCGGTTAGACTGTTAACTAGCCATGGAAACCTTTCATTAAGATCGAAGACTGTGATAATGATTTGTATCTATTTAGAGAAGATGAATTTGTCCCTTGCTGTCTTTTCAGTCAGTGTCTCCAGATTGACATGCAGGACCCACAGAGAGATTAGCAAAGTACTTTGCATTGCTGCAAAAACTATGAAGGCCGCCTCTTGGGGGTTAGAAGCCATTAGCCAAGGCATAGGTCAAAATCCTCCGAATTGGATCAGGTCTCTCTCCATGATAAATGGAGCAAAGACCGAGGATGTCACAGACTTCATCTTGCTTGGTTCTGCAATCCGTGCTTATGAAAGCATCAGTCAAGCGACCGAAGGTAAATCTGCTGCCCAAGACCACTTTTAATGTTGGAAAGCAAGGTAGTTACTTTGAGATCCGTCAGCCCTGAGCTATGTTATTCTCAACTGCCTTATGCACGTGAAGGCTGGATATCAAAGACGAGGGAAATCGATGCATTTAAAATGGTGACGAGTATTGTAAGTACAGGAAGTACTTGACCACCTGAGGCGCTAGAGCGGGTCGGCTGCTGTGGGATGGTTCCGCTTCCGGTGAGTTGCGAGGTTACTTCCGGCAGACAAGGTTACTTCCGGCAGCCGGCGAGCCGCAGCTGGGGCCTGATGGAGGTTAGTCGCTGTGAAGGCCATAGAGACCCACCCGAGGGGCGGCCGTCGCCGCCGGAGGTGGTCCACTTCCGAGTGACGCGGTTCATCATGGAAGCGGGGGTCAAGCTGGGCTTGCAGTCCATCCCCATTGCCACGGCGTGTACCATTTACCATAGTTTTTTCGGAGAGGTCAACCTGGACATCTACGACCCCTACCTCGTCGCCATGTCTGCCATTTACTTGGCTGGCAAAGTGGAGGAGCAGCACCTGCGCATGCGGGACATCATCAACGTGTCCAACAGGTACTTACGCTCGGGCAGCGAGTCCCTGGAGCTGGACGCTCGTTACTGGGAGCTCCGCGACAGCATCGTCCAGTGTGAGCTGCTCATACTCCGGGTCCTGCGCTTCCAGGTCTCCTTCCAGCATCCATACAAGTACCTGCTCCACTACCTGATCTCCCTCAAGAACTGGATGAACCGTTATGGCTGGCAGCGCACCCCCATCTCTGTGACCGCCTGGGCTCTGCTGCGGGACAGCTACCACGGGGCGCTGTGCCTCCGCTTCCGGGCGCAGCACATAGCCGTGGCCGTGCTCTATCTGGCTCTGAAGGTGTATGGTATGGAGGTGCCAGCCGATGACAAGGCTGAGATGCCGTGGTGGCAGGTGTTTAGTCATGACCTAACCAAGCCGATCATTGATAACATTGTGTCTGAACTCATTCAGATTTATACCATGGACACACAGATCCCCTAAGGCACCGCCAAAGGGGAGCTGGAAGCTTGGCCGTGGACTGGACTTGCCAGGCTAGCTGGGGATGGCTCTGCCACAGCGTCACACAAGCCCTTCCCCCAGAGGACCGCTAGGAGCCGTGGCTTTGTGAGGCTGAAGAAGGCTGATGTTGGCACTTCGATCTACGAACTGGAAGTTCTCCCAACTACGTGCCAGATTGTGTGTGGGTGCCCCTAGCTTGGTGACACTTGAGGGTAAACATCACAGAGGGAGGACAATCAAAACAGTTTTTTGACCGGACTCCCTGGGATTGCTGTTCAACAAAGAGGAAATTCTATTTCGTATAATAAAAGATGTTGCAGGACATCGCCTTCCCACTCCCTCTCATAAATAGATAGATAGATAGATAGATAGATAGATAGATAGATAGATAGATAGATAGAAGAAAGTACCACGGACTGCTAAAAGAATAAACACTTGCCTTGAAAGAAGTACAGCCAGCATGCTCTCTAGTAAGGACGGCGTGACTCTCAAGTACTTTGGACATGCCATCAGCAGAGAGAAGCCCTGGAAAGATAGCATGCCTGGTAAAGTGATGGGGCAGCAAAAAAGAGGAAGACCTTCAGCAACCTGGGTTGACAGAGTGGCTACAATGAGAACAATTGCCAGGATGGCACAGGACCAGATGGTGTTTCGTTGTGTTGTACATAGGGTCGCTATGAGTCTGAACCTACTCAATGGCATTTAACAACAATAGATTATATCAGAGAAACAACCTGAAGAAATAGAAATATCCTGACCTACCTACTGCTGAAACATAACTGTGATGTCCAGAATTCAAGGGAATCTTTTGCTTCAAACTTTCCATTTCCAGTTTAGCAGTAACAATAGACTTGGAATATCTGCGAAGAAGCCAAGAAAATCTACTTGGATGAAGGAGTTTGGGTTTAGACTTTTCATGGCTTACCTCATGGCTTCCTGATTTCTTATAGCTATAGCCTTTATATATAGGAATGATCCTCTCTTGTGCTTAAGCCTCATGTTGTAGTCCCCAGTGGGCCCCCACCCTCTGGCTTCCCTAGCTGACAGCTTATGAAAGCTCTAAGGCAAGTTCATGCTGACTTTTTTGCAGGAGGTATTGAACCCAGCTGACTCCTAAGACTCAGAAAAACAAAACAAAACACCATTTCATTTTCCTTTTTTAGCGTCAAATAGGGTGGGGACTAAGTAACCCGAATTTAATATACTTAGAAAAATCCCGTTTACAAAAAGTTAGTCTAAGGGACTTAATGCAGTCTCTAGGATTTTTACCATTGGATACCTTGCTCAAAAGCACACAGGTTGGATGTGGATGTCTCCTAAAAGGGCCAGAAATTGCTTTGAGCCGTCTCTTAGTTAACTGTTAGTAATTAAAAGCTGGTCCTGGTAGCTAGTCAATCAATAAAGGCATCCGGATGTTTTTCAATATGATAGATTTTAGAAAGAAAAATATGGTGATATTTTATGTTCCTTGTTTGCTTAGAATTTAATAAAGAAAAATAGAGACAGAATAGATCATCTCAATCAGTTCCTTCATTTTCCAATAAGAAGCTGAACCCTACAGAGAAGTGGCCTATCCAAGATCATACGAACCATGATGTTGGAGGTGAGGCCATAAAAGCTAGCCCTTGGTATCAGCTCCACATTTTTCCCATCCCTCCCTGCCCCTCTCCTTCAAGAACCTTGATGATTTATAAATTATTATTATTTTGTCATGTCTTACACTGTCCAATGTCTCCCTTCACCCACTTTCCTGTTGTTCATCCTCCAGGGAAGGGGTTAAATGTAGATCCTTATAATCAGCTCCCCCTTTCCATCCCACCTTCCCCTTTCCTTCCCAGTTACCACCACTCTCACCACTGGTCCTGAGGGCTTCATCTGTCCTGGTTTCTCTGGATTTCCAGTTCCTATCTGTACCAGTGTACAATCTCTGGTCTAGCTACATTTGTAAGATAGAATTGGGATCATGATAGTGGGGGTGGGGGAAGGAGGAAGCATTTAAGAACTAGAGGAAAGTTGTTTGTTTGATCATTGCTACACTGCACCCTAACTAGCCCAAAATTTGAGTGCTTTTTAAAAATGCAAATAGTGGGTTATTATGTTTGTTTGCAATCTTGCAACACCCTCACGCTAGTTTCCTATGTGTGCTATGCAGCTTTTATACATGTGAAAGGTATTTGTGTATGTGCCTTGTATGCAGAAAAATACGGTAATCATCTGTGGCTGATGAATATTGGAAAGGGTATGGAAGAATAAAGCACAGTCTTTAGATGGGCACATCCCCTGGACCCTGATGAACACACACACACACACACACACACACACACACACACACACACACACACACACACTGAGCTGAGATTTCTCCACTTTCCCACAATCTATTGGCCTCCGTTGTCTTCACTTAATTCTAATCTAACAACTCTTCTTTTTTTTTCTAGATTATCTGATTTATTTCATTTTATTCCCTCATAAATACCAGACAGTCTTAGGTTCATTCCTAACTTTGACCCAGTTTTTAAAAAAACAAACTTTTTATTGTGAGTTACGTGAAGGTTTACGGTGCAGATCATCAGTTTTACACTCAATAATTCAATTCCATTTGGTTCAATTCAGCTATTACAATCCGCACGATGTTCCTGATTAGAGCAGCTAACTACTCTTCTTGACAACACTTTCTTTTGCTGGCTTCTTTTTCCCATTCCAGCCTCCTAACAAAATGTTCCTACTTCTTCTCAAACTGCGGAATGCGAAAGGGTTGTTGGTGGAAAACAACGCCATCTGAATGTGACATCTCTACTCTCAGGAAGACTGGTTTGCTCACAGGGAGGCTTTCCTGGGGGACTGATGGCTGGGCAGACTCAGAACCAGTATTGTATTATGGACAATATAAAACATGAAAATCAGCCTCAAAGCAAGATAGATTTGACCTCTTCCTGAATACTGATGTGCAATGGTTGGGAAATGATATCTTTTCTCAGAGTCTCAATTAAAACCATATTTATAAAACATGGACGAGAATAGTAGCAGGTTATTTATTTATTGTATGTGCCAGGACTGTTTTAAGTGCTTCATATCTCATGTCAATTCACCAATGTCCCCCAAATTTTGTTTATATCCATAGTCTATGAATGAGGAACCAAGCACAGAGATGTTATGAAACGTGTCTTAGGTCATACAATGCGTAGATGAAGAACTAGATTTTAACCTAGCCATTCAGGCTCGAGAGTCATGCACTAAACTCGTGTGCATGCCTAAGCAGACTCTTTGGCAGCTAGTAAGTGCAAAATAAATAATAGCAGCTACTTAAACAGTCTTAAATATGGTGGCTGTGATTGTTAGGTTTTTTTTTTTTTTTGTGCCAACATGGCTCCCATAAGAATGTGGATGGAATTTAGTCTGTCAATCAGATCGCAGCTTGATTGGAGGGAAACTGAGATAAATGGCTCACTGGAGGCTGGTCCCTCTCTCTCTTTCTCTCACCTTCCTGTTAACAAGTCACATGGAGCCACATTTAGACCCGTGAGAACCGTAGAGATGCTTCCACCACCACAAGCTGCACAAGACTGCCCCACCAGCTTGTGATCTTCCTGCATTTTGCATCATTGCAAGTGCTGCCTGTGTCTAAAGAGAGATTCGTGGGCTAATGTCAAACTTATGGTCTTGATGTGGACTGGGCTGGGATGTTTTCTTAATATACAATTACTCTTTGATATAAAGCTCATATACATATGAGTGTCTCTGGATTTATTTCTGTAGTCAACAGCCTAATACAGTGGTCAAGGCCATGGGTATTAGAAGTGATGCGGTGAAGAGTTTAAATAAGGCAAGGAGACAATGTCAACCTCACTGCATGGAGTCGATGCCAGCTCATAGCAACTCAGTAGGTCAGGTTAGAATTGTTCCTGTGAATTTCCGAGATGTAACCATAAGTGAGTAAAAATCCCCATCATTCTCCTGAGACACAATGTATAATCTCAAAAACATTGCTAAAATCATTCTTTCAGATTTACAATTGTAATCCTTAAGCATTCCATCTATTTAGATTACAAAAGGACTACTTCCCTTTGTTTAAGTCAAGTAACATAAGTAAGGGTTTGCATGTATGTTCTGTTTCTTGAAGATATGGAATTCTTTTGAAAGTTTAAAAGGTCTCTTGAATTAAGGAGAAAATTATTGATCACGCATTTCTTTGTATCCATTTCTAATTTATACTTTCAGTTCTGGGTCAACAGGGAATTCTTTCTACTTGGACCGCAGAATCAAGATACCCTTCTCGTCTTTCTGTAGGTCATCTAGTGAAATACTGAGCTAGCCTCATTAGTGGAGCGGAATATGAGAGCTTAGAAAATAAGAGCGCGAAAGATTTATTCATAGCTTACCTTTTAAAGTTTGTTTTCAGAAATAATTTATAGTTGTTGGATGTAAACTATTTATAACTAGTTCTAAACTAGTTATGAAATGTGTCTGTAGCTCCTGAGTATATACAAAACCCCAGGGAAATGCTCAGACTTGTAAGTTGTAAGAATGATTAACCAGTCTGCAAGGATTTTGCCTTCACAAAGGTAAAAACTCAGTGGGACTTATCCACTAGGCTATGGTGCATCTGAGAATAAAATGTTTCTGAATCCTAAAAATGGACATGGACGGAAATTCTTAACATCCAGCCATTTCCTAAACCTATTACTTCCCAAACGCGCAATGCAACGATGCCACATGATCCAGTCAGCTGGAGCACAGAGTAGTCATTTGTAGCCATGTCCCTGGCTTTATCTCTGCATCACTCATTGACTCAGCATTGAGTATTCATATGACAGCTGAAAAGAAATCCTCTGGGCCACAACTCACTGTTTTAAAACCATATGGAGTGGGTGTAGTCATGCCACAGGCAGTGCATCCACACAGACACACCCAGAAGGTAGGCCATTGCAAGTGTGTGTCACGCAAGCTGGAGGATATACCGACCCATCTTTGCGCATAGCTGACTGTTGATGCTATCAGCTCCCAATTCCTTTCTCCTGGGAAAGAGTGTTTCCTTTTTAAGGTGTTCCCTCTGATTGTATATTCCTGATGATTCTTTACTTAGTACAGAAGAACTAAGACTTTGGACCCAGCGGGTAAAAACACACCCTGTGGAAGCATGTTTGTACCCATGAAAATCATAGCAGCCAGAATTGAATCAAGCTCGAGAAGACTAGTTCTCACCATTGTACTGCTCCTGTAAGCTGGCAACTGGCCAGCAAGAGAATTACCTTCCAAGGTTCTTAGAATAAAATATAACAGTATTTGGGCTCTTGTTAATCACGTCCTTATCCCAAACACAGAAATATGTATATACATAGTAATACTCTATAGAGAGTCCTGCATACTGAGGATGTTGGTATATGTTTCAGAAATTAGATTTAGATATAAAAGTAGGCTTATCACCTGATGGTGTAGTGATTAAGCATTGGTCTGTGATCTGAATGGTCAGCGGTTCAAAACCACCAGAAGCTCTGCTGGAGAAAGATGAGGCTTTCTACTCCTGTAAATAGTTAAGTCGAAAACCCACAGGTGCAGTTTACCTTTTCCTCTATTGTAGCTATGAATCAGAAGTAACTTATGGCAGTGAAATCTTTTAAATAAGAAGCTTAGGTAAAAAGGACCAGGACATATTCAGACAAATCATGTGAATTTATTTGCAGGTTACAGTTGCAAAATATCAGTGTATGTGTCCTATTTAATTTTAAAATCATGATTAAACAAACTTCTGAAAGTTAAAGGGGTAAATGCTCACAATCCCTGGAACTGGAAAGGTAATTGGCACCAGGAGAAGGGTGGGGAATACCAGATTGCTGAAGAGATTTTGCATCTCTTCTAATCTCCATGAAAATGCAAGTAATTCCAATCACTTCCTCCGTAGCTGCTCTCTAGTGCAGTTTAACCAGCTGCTGAATTGACTCTAAGTAACAGTGACACTCTCCCCCCCCCACCGTACTTCAGAGTAGAACTGGGCTTCATAGGATTTTAAAAAAATATTCTTGCTATTTTTGTTTAATAAAAGTTCTTATGATAATATAATATATATAAAAGTTCCTATGAATATATGTATACAGCAACTGTCAGAAGAATAAACAAGCCTGTTAGAAAAAGTAGAGGCGGCATCCTCTTTAGGAATGAAGATGTTGAGACTTCATCTCAAGTACTTTAGATTAATTATCAGGAGAGACCAAGTCCTGGGGAAGAAAGGGTGTCATGCTCGGTCATGGAAAGCTTTAAGGAGACAGTGTCTGCAAAGGGCCCACACAGCAATTATCATGAGGCCTGGGCAGTGTTTGGTTCTGTTGTGTAGAGTGTTGCTCTGACTCAGAATGGGGTTGGTGGCACCAAACAGCAACATTTAAGATGCTCTGGTAGCATATTGCGTTACTCACTGACCTGTTACTGGCAATGTCTCACCCATGATTCAGCAGGATAAAGAAGAAGCTGTCTGCTCATATAAAGATTTAGTCTCAGAAACCCAAAGGAGTGATTCTACTCTGTTCTATAGGGTCCCTATGAGTTAGGATCCAGTCAACGGCAATGTTTGTTTGTTTTTGTTGTTGTTGTTGTTTATTAATCACTTTATTGGGGGACTTTTCCAAGTCTTATGACAATCCATCATTCAATTGTATTAAGCACACTTGTACATATGTTGTCATCAACATTTCTAAAACATTTTCTTTCTACTTGAGCCCTTGGTAACAGCTTCTCTTTTTACCCCCTCCCTTCCCACCCTCTCACCCTTGTGAGTCCTTGATTAATTATAAATTATTGTTGTTATTTTGTGTCTTACACTGTCCATTGTCTCCCTTCACCCACATTTCTTTTATTTGTCCCCCTGGGGGTGGGCTATATATACAATCTTGTAATGGGTTCATAGGATTTTAAAAAATCATTTGATTGGGGGCTCATACAGCTCTTACAACCATCCATCCATCCATCCATCTGTCCATCCATCCATCCATCCATCCATTCATCATCCATCCATTCATTGTGTCAAGCACATCTGTACATCTGTTGCTGCGTTCATAGGATTTTTAAAGGCTATGACCTTTTAAAAATAAACCACTAGGACCTTCTGAGGTACCTCTTAGTGGATTCAAACAGTCTACTTTTTGAATAGTAGTCAAGTATTTAACCATTTGTTCCACTTAAGGGCAATCACTGATAAAGAAAGGTGCTTATTTTACCTTTATAACACTGTAGTTGCATTGCAAGTCTTTGGCAAAGGACAGAGACCACCCAGTATGCTTTCCCATGGGTGGTGGTCCCAGTAGCCTTGGTCATGGTAAAAATGTCACTGCAATGACATGAGCCACTGGCTGGGACCAGCTATATGACCTTGTCAGAATCTTGCTACAGAGCCAGTCAGCTGAATACAAAACTTCCCAGGTTCCTGCTGCTCTGACTTAGAAATACCAAGAGGGCAGGAGCTGGGGATGGAAGGGCAAGGAGAAAGAGAAGGAGCAATGGGAGGAAGTGAAGTATGTGGGATTGGGACAAGCAAATACAAGGACTATGCTGTACAGCTACTGAAACACTACTGTATCCAAAATGCACTTGGGAAAGGTGCACCCAAGTTAGGGCACAGATTAAATAGGCTATAAATTGAATATGCACGGATTAAACAGGCTTTAAACTGATGTGTGTTTGTGTGCTCTCCAAGGGACTATGGTGAGAACACCCAGCCACGTTTAGCACGACTGGCCCTGAAGTGGTGGCATAGTGAGTTGCACGCTGGGCTGCTAACTGCAAGGTTAGCATTTCAAAACCACCAGCCATTCAGAGGGAAAGATGGGACTGTCCACTCCCATAGAGGTGCAGCCTTGGAAACCCACAGGGCAATTCTACCCCGTCCAATAGGGTTGCTGTGAATTGGAATAAACTCAACTGTAGTGAGTTTGAATTTAAGCCCTGAAGTCAAATGACTGGAAAAGCCATGCCTCGTCCTACTTTACTGTAGTATGGACCATAGTGAGAGCATCTAGTCAGATTTAGCATGGCTAGTCCTGAAGTGGTGGCTTAGTGTGTTGCGTGTTGGGCTGATAACAGCAAGGTCAACAGTTGGAATCCACCAGCTGCTCAGTAGGGGAAAGATGAGGTTTTCTGCTCCCATAAAGATTGTTAGCCTTGGAAACTCAAAGCGACAGTTCTACTGTGTCCTATAGAGTCCCCATGAGTCGGAATCTCGTAGCTAGCAGAGGGGTGTGTGTGTGTGTGTCTCTCTCTCTCTCTGTGTGTGTGTGTGGTATAGTAGTGCTGTCCAATCTATTCCAACTCATCATAATGACCTTATAAGGCACAGTAGAACTGTTCCACGGGGTTTCTGAGGCTGTGAATCTCTAAAGAAGCAGAGTGGCTGGTGGTTTCAATCAAAACCTTTCAGCTAGTAGTTCAGTGCTCAATCTCTAACACCACGAGGGCTCCTGTCGTGTGCAATAACCTCCTTGAAATAGGTAACTGATGCACTGTAAATAATTGTTGATGATTAACTGGTAAGACACTCCAGTGGACCCAACAATGGCTACCTTGTGTATAACAGAGCAAAACCAATGCTGCCTGGCCCAAGGCCATCTCCACAGTTGCCAGAATTTGGAGTCCATTGTGTCTGGTCCATTTACTAAGGGTGTTCGATTCCCCTGTCGGCACCTCACTTCCATCAACAGGTCACCCCCCTACAGTAATTGATTCCTCCTGAGCAAGGGGCTTCTATGGAGGTGGCACAAGCCTTCTGTGTTGATTGTTAAGGGTTTCACGGAATCATTTTGGACTTAGATTTTATAAGGAAAGGTACAAAATGGAAGTGGTTTTGATTCTCCTCGTCAAAATCAGCCAAGTGGCCTCCTCTCTTCACAGATTCACTTTACATAACTTGAAACTGTAAATTCTGTCTCTGTGTCCTTGAAAAGCCTGCAAATTGGAGAGGACTTTTCCAAGATCAGCAGCTGCCTCTTTGAAATGTGACTTTAGGTGAGCCTCCCCCACCTTCAGGCTTCCGGGGAGGACATTTGCATAATCATACAGATACTGGGGGAGAACAAATAGCAATTTTATCTTCAGCTGGAATGCTGTTAGCTGTACCCACTCAGCTGTTATGTGCAGGAAAAAATGTCATTCTTTGTAGTCACTTCAGCAGATTTCTTGTTGATAGATGTTTATTTAATAAGGGAGTACCAATAAAGACCAATAAACCAATAAATAAGTGCAGAGGTCTTGGGGACAGATAAATCTGAGTTCTTATCAAGATCCATTTTTAAACATTATTTGATCCAATAAATATTTAACTAAGAATCACCCATTTGTTTGGAAAAGAGTCCTACTGGTGCAGTGGGTTAAGCTTTAGACTGCTAACTTCAAGGTCAGCAGTTTGAAATTAGCAGCCACTCCTGGGACAAAGATGAGGCTTTCTATGTCAGTGAAGAGTGATGGTGTCAAAATCCCATGGGGCATTTCTACTGTCCTACAGGGTCACAATGCACTCGACGAAAGCAAGGTTCTCATTAGGGGAGCGTTCTACTCAGTTCCACAGAGTCACTATGAGTCAGACTCGACCAGAGGAGCACTGAGCTTTTTTTCTTTCTGTCCCTCACAGGTAACAAAGAGTACTGGATAAGAAAGAAGAGAGGCAAAATACGTTAATATATTGAATTTAGAACTGATTTTTTACAAACAGAAAGCTACCTTTCGCATTTTTAGATAGAAAATTATCTTATTTTTCTTTAAAGTTTTTAGTAGTCCTATTTCTTTAAACCCAATTGAGTTATGAGTTGGAATCAATTAGATGTGCTGCCAATTGCCGTTGGGAAAAGAGTTGCAAAATTGAGTGATGACTAAGCCAGTCCAAACTTGATGGAGAAAACATGTCCTTAGGACAAGTTGGATCCTGTCCTTAATTTGTGGTTGGGAAAATGATTGATTTATGTGCCTGCATGCATGTAGGCGTGGGTTTGTGTGTGTGTTTAGGGTGCGAAAATATCAATTGTATTATAAATACATTGTATTACCGAGAAGAGCTTTAAAACAAACTTAGTGCTTATTTTTTAATCATTTTATTAGGGGCTCATACAACTCTTCTCAGAATCTATAATACATCAATTGTGTTAAGCACATTTGTACATTCATTGCCCTCATCGTTCTCCAAACATTTGCTCTCCACTTAGGCCCCTGGTATCAGCTCCTCATTTTCCCCTCCCTCCTCTCTGCCCCCTCCCTCATGAACCCTTGATAATTTATAAATTATTATTTTGTCATATCTTGGCCTGTCCGATGTCTTCCTTCACCCACTTTTCTGTTGTCTGTCCCCCAAGGGTAGATCCTTGTAATTGGTTCCCCCTTTCCAACCACCCTCTCTCCATCCTCCTGGTATCGCCACTAACACCACTGGTCCTGAAGGGATCATCCGCCCTGGATTCCCTGTCAAACAGTGCTTTTATGAGGAACTCAGACATTATTGACCTACTCAGGACATTTTGTGTGTGTACGTGTGTGTGTGTGGGGGGGGATTTTGTGGTAGTGTTATTAATTCATCATTTTGGAAGATCTGTTTTGCTATCAAACTCTAATGTCATCCATGTAATTTAAAATGACCCAGGAGATTCCAAGAAAGTGGGGATGAATGGGGATACACCCCCAGTTTAGTGTTTCTCCAGGACACAGCTGCTAGCTGGCCAGAAATGGCACTGGGAGAAGAGGTGACAAGTGGCGTGACACTGGGAGGAATCTTAAACTCAGAAGAGGTGGAAACAGGTTTTCTCAAGACCTCTCCTGCACAGAGAAAGGAGGACAGCTAAGACATGCACGAGACCAGAGATAAGAAAAAGGCTGGATGGAAGAAGGCAAGTTAGTCACACTTCCCCCACAGTGACTGAATGATTCTTGATCTGAGGCAAGGATCCAATATCATGTCTGGAGACTGATGAACAGTCAGCGACACTGCCCGGACCGACCAATAACAGAAGGTTCCCTAGAAAGCCAGCCTATGGTGGGAAGTCCACCAGGAGACTCAAGAAGGTCTACGATTATGTTTTTCTCGGTCTTTTAGACTAGTGAAAGGATCTTTGGACTTCTTTTCCAAAGAATCCCGCTTCAATAAACTCACTCTTTCTGTTCAAACCGTTTCTCTTACTCTTGTCTGAAGTTTGTCCTTTGCTGATGTCTTTCTTGTGACTGGACAAGAACTGAGAGTGGAGTGGCTTGAAACTCTGAGCCTCCTGTGGCTGTGAGCAGACCCTCGGTGTCCTTCAGTTTGTCCTTCAGCCTATTTACGCTAGCTCGAAGTTCAATATATGAACTTAATGGGCCTTCACTCGTCCCTATTTTACTTTCACTGTTTGCTACTTGATGATCCCTTGGGTCTACATGTGCGGATGTATTTGTAGGGAACCCTCTAGCCTGTTAGCAACTGGTAAGTCAAGGTCTAGCAAACGTCTACCTAACCTTCTAGATGCAACTACATGCCATTTCTCCACGAAACCTTTCTTTAGATAGTGGTTCAGTGTTTCCTCTTCGGGACTCAAAAAGTGCCTTATGTGTACTTTACTTGCAGCCTTGTTTTCCCCATTACCTTGGAGTTTGGCTCAGGGTTAGGATCATATCTAGTTCCCAGAGCGTGCCTTTTTAGTAGGAGATTCTAAAGACATGCTTGCCAACGTGTTTTCAAGAATGCCAGATAGGGAAGTGCAGGGCTCGTCATGGGTAACCAAACCCACTCCTGATGAGATGGTTTTGACTCATCATGACACAATCGGACAAAGTAGAGCCATCCCTTTGGCTTTTTGAGGCTACAAATCTTTGTGGAAGCAGGAAGCCTTATCTTTTTCAAAGAGAGTGCCTGGTGGGTTTGAGCTGCTGACCGTACAATAAACAGACCGATGTTTAACCCACACATCACATGTGTTGTTAGGTGCCTTCGAGTTGGTTCCAACTCATAAGCAACCTCATGTATTACAGAAGAAAACACTGCCCAGCTCTGCATTAGCCTCATAGCGGCTTTTGTGATTGAGCCCATCATTGCAGCCACCGTGTCAATCCATCTTAACCAGAGCCTCCCTGCAGTTTACCAAGTTACCCAAAAGACTCTCCCACTGTTCCCGTTAGTCCTCTCCCACTTCTTCTAGGAGACTTGAAGCTCCTTGAAGGCTTACCCATCTCTTAGCACTGCTACTTCCTTGAGATTTCACTATTTCCAATGCCCACTGCTGCCACCGCACATGTAAGTGCTTACTGCATAATATGTGAACCGCAATGAGCTTGACTTATGATACAAAGTTCACTCTCAAATTCTTGTTATTCAGCTTCAGTCAAAAGCACCATCATATTGGGGAGATGGTACATTCAAGAATCTCTGGGGCAGCTGACTTTTTTGATCCAAAGAGCCTTTATTATTATTTCAAAGGGTGGCTGAGGAGGAAATATTATACATTGATGCTACTCCTCCTTCTCCATTTTTAAGGGCATGCCTCCCAGGGCTTTAGGAAACTTCACCTTCTCTTACCCGTGGGAACTTTTCATGATTCTTATCAATGTTCCCTAGGTTTCTTTTCTTTTTTAAAAATAATTTATTGGTAGCTCTTACATATATCATAACATTCCATCAATCACATAAAACAGTATTGTACAATTGCTACCACAGTCGGTTTCAAAACATTTTCTTTATTTTTTTATAACAAAATGGCATATAATATTTAAAAAATACCATTAAACAATATATTATTTAAGGTTAAGTATAATATGAGGGTATTTTTTTAAAGTGTAGAAAAAATGAATTAAAATATAATGGCATCTTCTCACTTTCCCCCACTTCTTTTTTTAAATTATTTTATTAGGGACTCATACACCATCCATCTCGATCCATACATACATCAATTGTGTAAAGCACATTTGTACATTCATTGACCTCATCATTCTCAAAACTTTTGCTCTCCACCCAAGCCCCTGGCATCAGGTCCTCATTTTTCCCCCTCCCTCCCCACCCCCCACTCCCTCATGAACCCCTGATAATTTATAAATTGTTATTTTGTCATATCTGGTTCCCTAGGTTACTATCATCAGTCCTTGTATTCTTTTTGGACTTTTGTCTTTGAGAGTCTGATCCACTTCTAGAGACTCCTATAGCTCTTTTCTGAGAAGTTCCAACCCACTTCCATCAAGTTGATTCTGACTCATATAAGCCTGAGAAGCTGGAAGTTCTTAAGCCTATATCTCTAGCTTGATCTTGACAAGAATTTCTAATGCCAAAGCAAGAGAGTATATGATTTAACCCCATTCTTGTGGCATAAGGGGAGAGCCTTTTTGGTTATGGGTTGGCCTGCTAAGGAAAGGTCAGCAGTTCAAAACAGCTGCTCAGAGGGAGAAAGATGAGACTTTCTATTCTTATAAATATGTATTGTGTCAGAGGCTCACAGAGCCTGTACTATCCTGCCCTATCGTGTTGCTGTGAGTCAGAAATGACTTAATGGCATTGAGTTTGGGTGTCATACTGAGTTAAACATGGTCTTATTAAACATAAGATTAGCAATTTAAACCTACCAGCTACCTCTGATGTCAGCTGGATCTTGAATGAAGCAGAGAACACCAGAAAGATGCTTACTTGTGTTTTATTGACTGTGCCAAGTCATTGGACAGTGTGGATCATAACACACTATGGATAACTTTGAGAAGAATGGGAATTCCAGAACACTTCATTTTGTATTCAAGTGAAATTTGTACATGGATCAATAGGCAGTTGTGAGAACAGAACATGGGAATACTACATGGTTTCAGATC
Organism: Tenrec ecaudatus; assembly: GCF_050624435.1. NCBI lineage: Eukaryota > Metazoa > Chordata > Mammalia > Afrosoricida > Tenrecidae > Tenrec > Tenrec ecaudatus. The sequence goes on along the minus strand of NC_134533.1, from coordinate 99,813,920 downwards.
AGGAAAGACAGATGACAGGATGGATCACAACTCAATGTAAAGAAGACACAAATTTTCACAACTAGACCATCATGATTAATGGAGAAAAGGTTAAATATAAAGTTATCAAGATTTTGTCTTGCTTGGATCCACAATCAATGTCAAGAGATCAAAAGACATGCTGCTTTAGCAAAATCTGCTGCACAGCTCTCCTTAGAGTATCGAAAAGAAAGGATGTTATTATGAAGAACAATATGCACCTGACCCAAGCCCTGGTGTTTTCAGTTGCCTCACATGCATGTGAAAGGTGAGCATTGAATCAGGAAGGCAGAAGAAGAATCAATGCGTTTGAACTGTGGTGTTGGAGCAGTCTATTGAAAGTACCAAGGACTGCTAAAAGGACAAACCGATCTGTCTTGGAAGAAGTATGGCCAGAGTGTCCTTTAGAGGCAAACATGGTGAGACTTCATCTTATGTACTATGGACTTGTCGGGAGAAGGTAAAGTAGAGGGGGCAGGCAAATGATGAAGGCCCTCATGAGATGACTTGACATTGTGGCTGCAGCAATGGGCTCAGACATATGAAGAATTGAGAGGGTGGCACAGGACCAGGCAGTGTTTCGTTCTGTTGTGCATAAAGTCAGGTGCATATGTGTCATTCCTTTAAGGAAGTGTAATGAAGCAATCTGGACTTTCGCTCTAGATCTGCTACTGACTTGCTGAGTGTCCTTGGTTACTTCACTCTGGTTCTTTGGACTGCAGTTTCCTTATCTGTAAAATACTGAACACTGTTTTCACACCTTATGCCATGAGGCCCTGTAAGGGTGTGCCTATATGAAGGGTAAGTCTTGAGAGAATACAATAGTGGGAAGGCTCTGGGACCCTCCTTTACAATCTTACCTCAACCATAAAGGTTTTATTTTGATGTTGTTACACAGATTGAACTTTCATCAATATTTCATTTGAAGAAGGCACCCACATCACAATTAAATGTGACGTTTGAGAATCACTGGTTCTGATCATTGTACAGCCCTTTCCATGTTGAAGTATGACTATGTCCAAAGTGGATTTCATCCTTTCTCTTTTCCCACAGGCCAGTTTGAGTACCTGTGTTAGTCTGGGTACTTTAGAGAAACAAATCCACGGGAACTCAAGTATAAGAGAGAGTCTATGTAAAGGTTAAGTGCACATCAAGAAAACATCCCAACCCAGTGCTGCCCAAGCCCACAAGTCCAACATTAACCCATATGTCTGACACCAATCCACAAAGTCCTTCTCCATCTCACAAAACACAGACTATGACACCAACTGCAGGAGGAAAGCTGAATTGCTGAACGTGTAAGCACCTCAGCGCTGGCAGGTGTCTCTACACGGCTGCTCCAGCACCCAGGGCTGCATTGGGGTGGGTCCATGTGGCTTCTCCTCAGGGATGTCTTGCAGGAAGCGAGCCTTGCCAGCTAAAGCAGGGAATTGGCTAAGCAGCTACAGCCTGGGCCGATCATCACAAAGCAAGAGACCTGAGAACTAGAAAGGCAAGGCTCACTAGAAAGGCAAGGCTGCCCTTCAATTAACCCCACATGTGTTTATCAGCCAGGTTGGCACAATTAACTACCCCAGTACCCTATTACTATTTTTGGTATTGTCGCACAAATTTAAGCCTTCAGAGTTATTTTTGCCAGTTCCTTCTTCCTCTAGCCAACACCCAATGTGATAGTCTCCAAGCGATCCTACTTGCATTCTGTGCTGGCATTTTTTACCCTGCAAACTCATGAATTGATCTTTCTAAACAATATCCCAGTAGTCTGACTTGCTCAGACCCTACAGTGGCTTCTAATTGTCTTTAAAAAAAATTAGTTTGGATTTAATACATGTATCATATCATTCCATATTTCAATTGTGTGAAACAGAATTGTACAATTGCAGTTTCCAAAACATTCTTTTTCTACATGAACTCTTTGACATTGTCTCCTTTACCCTACTACCACCACTATACCCCCTGACCCCAAGCCCCTTATTCTACTTGCTGTCCCTATAGGTTCACCAATCCTCGGTTTCATATACCAAAAAGTGATAAAACATATAATGCAGCTTTAAGAGGGTGGCCTCCATGGACATAACACCTTTGAGATACACTCTAAGACACTAAACAAAATATTACAAACAAAAAATACTGTAAAATTTGGAAACCAGATCAGATCCAGACAAAGTTGTAACTGTTTAGGTGAGATTGATACCATTGATCTACTCTCCTTTCTCCCAAACACTCTGTTTAGTGACCACTTTGCTCCCATCCCTCAATTTTTGTTAGTTGGAGTTCTCCAGAGGCCCAAATGACTTACCCTGGAGCCTGTCCTGTCCATGGATTTTACCAGGTCCACAGCCCTGTCCTCATAGTTCCCTACATAGGGGCCAGCCTATTCTTGGACTTGTGCCCAACTCACATAGACAGGCAGTGAGTTCTTAGTCAATCTGGAAGGAGAAATTTGTTAGTATAATTGTTCTATACTGTATTATGTTTAATTGATTAATAAGTTACTTTCTCCTGGGGAATTTAAGTACAAACCTTAAGAGAATTAGCAGCAATTCACATGTAAAAGAGTGAAAAGAAATACAGAGAAGAGGTATTAGTAATAAATCGTGAGGCAGGAGAAGCTATGAGCAGGCAGAAGTCATAATGCAGAGAGGACAACTCAAGCACTCAAGCTCACTGCATCAAGTCAATTTTGACTCATCGCCATCCTGTAGGACAGAGTAGAATGTCCCTACTGGGTTTCTGAGACTGTGACTTTTTACTGGAGCAGAAAGTCTCATTTTTCTCCTGTGGAGCAGCTGGTGGTTTCAAACTGCTGACCTTCGGGTTAGTAAGAAGCACAACATGTAACCCACTATGCCACCAAGGCTCTTATAAAGGAATGCATAGGGAGTTATTTATTAGCAGAAAAAATAAAGTAGAAATGGTGTGTTAGGCTGGGTTGACTAGAGAAATAAATCCATTAACATCCATATATGACTACAAAATAGCTATATATTGGCGTGCCGCGCTTCGGGACCGGGGTCCAGTGCGGAGTGCCCCTCGTCCTGGGAAACGGGGCGCGGCCAGAAAGGCGGCCGCTCCCTTGCCCGTCACGCACCGCACGTTCCTGGGGAGCCTGGCGCTAAACCATTCGTAGACGACCTGCTTCTGGGTCGGGGTTTCGTATGTAGCAGAGCAGCTCCCTTGCTGCGATCTATTGAAAGTCAGCCCTCGACACAAGGGTTTGTCAAGACAAAAACAATTAAAAAAATTTTTTAATTAAAAAAAAGAGCTTTATATCAAGGTGTAATTGGATATCAAGAAAACATCCCAGCCCAGGCCAGATCAAGTTCACAAGTCTGATACTAGTCCATAAACCCCTCTTCAGACTCACATAGCTACATGTAGTGATGGAGGATGTGGGAAAAGCACAGGCTGGTGGGTGCAGAGTCTTGTGGATGCAATGGCAGTGGAAGCCTCACAAGGCTCTGGCAGCTCTCAGCCACATGACTCACCAACAGGAAGGTGAAGTAGAAAGAAAGTGGCTGGCCTCCAGAGAACCAAGTATCTCTGTCGCCCTCCAATCCAGCTGTGACCTGATTGACAGGCTAAACTTTGTCCAAATGTTCCTATGGGAGCCATGTTGGCACACAAAAAAACCTAACTATCACAAATGGGTATAATGACTGGCCTATCTGGGTGGGGGCTTTGGGACATGGTACCTATGCTCTGAAATCTATTTTATTAGGTTAAATGAATGTGTATGCTTTACAAGAAAATTGCTTAGCCTCTCTTATTTGGCTTTATTCCAGTTTGTATCATTCAGCATTTTTTGAGTCTGAGCTGTAGAACACAATTCTAGTTAGATTTTCTGAGAAGAATGCTAAATTCTTGGTTACTAGGAAGGATGGGAGTCAGTCCGATCTTTATATCTCAGGAGTAGAGATCCAGACTTTCTTAGACTCTGTCATTAAACTGATCCTGCCCAACTGTTTCCACTGTATATTCTTCCACACAAGAATTAAACAGCAGGGAGAGAGAGTGAGTGAGAATCTACTTCTCATGGCTTAAAACCCTTGGCCACATTTGTTGGGTAAAGAGCGCACTGGAGCCAAACTGGGCTGACAGTCTTAGAGCCCAGTGACCCCGTGGGACTGGTAAGCGAGATATCCTCAGAGTAAATATGCTTTCACTGGAGGAAGGGCGAGAGAATGAACAAAACAAACCAGATGGGAGGTTTAAAATGGTTTGCCGTGTTGACTCTATCTCCACCTTTCAGGGGAACAAGTAGTACATTTTCCTCTTGAGGGAAAGGCTCATTCATAATTTTTACATGATTACTTAAAGATCACGATATTATTATTAATGACGATTATTTATCGAATGCGTCAGGCATTGTGCTGAGTACTTTGTTCTCAACTGCTTTTCTGAGCCATCATGCACTGTAGCTCTAGTATTAAGCCCTCCTTACAGAAAAGAAAACTATGGCATTAAGAAGTTAAGAGCTTTCTTATTTCCTTAAGAAATAGAACCAGCGTGTGAACTTTGGTCTACATAACCCCCAAACCTGGGCTCTTAATCACTCTGATGCATGTTTTGTGTCCAAGCATTTTCCATCCTTCCATCATCATATCTGTGAAAATTTAAGACAGTCCTGGACACCACATGTATAGTTAAGATGTAACAGATAGAGAGAAGCCCTCACTCAAAAAAATCACACTCCCTGCCATGGAGTTGATTCCTACTGACAGTGACCTTGTCGGATTGAATAGAACTGCTCTTGTGAGCTTCTGAGACTGCGATTTTCACAGCCCTAGAAAGCGTTCTTTCTCCTGCAGAGCTGATGTTGGTCTTGAACTGCTGACCTTGTGGTCAGCAGCCCGATTTGTAACCACTACGTGTACCAGGGCTCACCAGAGAAGACCTGGAGCAACATTGTGAAGAGGCAGCAAGGAAAGAAAGACTAATATCTATATATTTGCCAGTGTGTGTGGAAAATCGCAAAGCACCCGATCAATCCAATCCCAGTCTGCATGAGCTAAGGGCCATCCAAGTTGGAGAAGATGAATGAAAACCCAGATATGAGAACAGTTTGTAGCCTGGAAGGATCGTGCAATGACAAGACCTGGTGGCTTTTACACTTACAGACAGAAAAGACTGGAAGGTAAGCAAAACCAACAGTTCTCAACACACATGTGGGGTACGCGAAGATGAGGGAGCTCTGCGGCCCCTCTGAGGTCTTGCAGGTTGAAGCCCAGGGAGCGCGCCACCACCGTTGCTGCTGGGCAATGGATGGGCCGGGAGGGCATCTGAGCTTGCCTCAGTGTGGTCATCCCAATCATTTTAGGATGTGATGCTCGGTCGAGAAGAGGAACGGCTGGACTTCTCGGTCACTGTGGGATACATCCACTACATGATGGAGACACAGTTTATTGACTACTTCAAGTGAGTCATTCTTATTCCTAGAATGCAGGCCTGTGGAGCGGCATGATGGCGTGAGGGGTGAAATTGGACTGAAGTGAATGGAACCCAAACACATTTGGGGACTGAAGTGGCTCTGCACACTAGGCTCCATATCAAAGAAGATATGTGTCTATCACATATGGTATCCATCACGGGGACCTGAGTGAAGGGTAACTCCCATGACAGGCTTACCCACATTGAGAAGAGATGAAAATCCAAAGAACGGAAGTAAGTTCCACAGAAATTAGAGGTTTCCTCTGCACTGTGACTCATCCAACCACATGCTGACTAATCTTCCGTCAGCCTCTTTCAGCAATAAAACACTCATTCCTTTTTTCCCTCAGTTTTTGCAGCATTTAGTGGCTTTCCAAATGTGTGTGTGTGTTTTGGAAGGTGTTTGTTATGGACTGAATTGTGTCTCCCTGTGACATGTGGCAACATGGGTAGGCTGTGATTCTCAATTCATTGCGATCAAACGGATTCCTACTATTGCCACCGGATGGGACAGAGCAGAACTGTGTCATTGGGTGGCTGAACATTTTGATCAGAAACGAAAACCTCATCTTCTTCTATGGAGTGGCTGGTGAATTCAACTACTTCCCTTACAGTGAGCAGCTTACCACGTGGCCCACTACGTAGCGGCCATCAGAGTTCCTTATGATTCTCAATGGTATGTTATTATTCTGCGTTGTGTGATCATACTGTTCTATCTAGTGTGAATCCTTCCCTCTGTGATGTTAAGGAGCCAGGTCTCATGGTTCCAAACTCAAACAGACACACAGGCAGGCAAACTCACCTCAATCAATCAATTCCAACTCACAGCAACCCTCTAACACAGAAAAGATCTGCCTCTGTTGGTTTCTGAGGCTGTAAAGCTTTATGGAAACAGAAAGCTTTATCAAAGCTTGCTAGTGAGATTAAACTGGGGAGTAGAACTCCCACTCAAGCGGTCATCAATTCCACTGAGAAAGAAGAGCCAAGAGTGGAATGCATTCCTTGGGTCGAGGACCCCCGAGCTATGACCCTGCTAGACCCAATGGAAGATTGAGGTGCAAACACATGGAGATCTCCAACAGACACCAAGCCCACAGATGTTGAAAGGAAACAAGGACATTCCTTCCCCAAGATCTGACAGAGAAAGAATGCCTTCCCCTAGAGTGAGCGTCCTGAACTTGGACTTCTAGCCTCCTAAACTCTGAGAGAATAAATTTCTGCTTGTTAAAGTCATCCACTCTAGTTGTTGGATGTACTTCACTCAGGTCCTTAAACGCTCCTCCTTTTTCGTCTTTGTACATGCAGCTCTCCTTACCCCAGCAAAGGCCCTCATCAACCTTCAAATCTCATTTCCAATGCCCCTTCATCTGGGAAGTCTCCCCTGGCCCCAGGTCTGGATGAGGGGTGGGGGCTCCTCCTCTTTGCATTGTAATTGCTACGGCGTTCTCTATTTTCCATAGAGACTGTAAGCTCAGTTTATGACGATGACCATGAAAGCTTTGTGCATTGTTACATGAGAGTAGGAGAGAGGTAAAGATGCGTCTCTCTGCTCTTGATCTAGTGCCCTGCAGTTAGGTTTTTCAGACAGTGGGCACAGGGAAGTCCTGGTTTCCCTGTTAGTGGGAGTCATATTGAGGATGCCTGTGGACTTGAGGTAGGTGGAAGCTCTGCAGATCCGTAGTCAGGCTACGACCACGGCCAGGCAACACAGGCTGGGTGACAGCCATCCTTCAGAGTGCCCGGCAGATCGCAAACGCTGAAACTGTTTTTGTTTGTTATCATAAGAATTGCCCCCCCTGTACCTACCTCCCCCCACCCTGCCCCAGGTGTTTCTATTGGCATCTCCTCATACAGAGCAAGGAAGAATAAAGAAAATCAATAATGTAAGGAATCAAACAGGTCAAAGGGTTGGTCCGCCATGTGATCTGAGACCAGAAGGACTGGGTAAGATCCAGCTACTGCGACAGACTACTTTGGAAAGGGTCACAATAAAAGGTCTAGATAAAGCGCTTCCTATTCCTCCTCTTTTCCTAATCCTTCTGAACTGTATCCTTAGTCAAAAGCTGCCCCTTTTTCTCTCAAAGGGTTGATTGTTTGAAGGAGAGTGTGCCTCCCTGGCTTTTGCACATTTCAATATTTGGCTTTGTCTCCTCGAGTTGTCCTTTCAATTTTTCTAAAATATTCAAAGCTCTAGAATTAGAAAAACAAGAGAGAAAACCATGCTCAGCATATCTTAAACTAAATGAAAACACACACAAAGAAATACCAGTTGCCTCAAGTTTTACTAGTGAGAGAGTCTACGGGCAAAATATTGAATGATGAAGGAAGCATCAACAGAAAATGGCAAGAATAGACTGAGTCACTATACCAAAGAGAACTAGTCAACCTTCCACAATTTCAGGAAGTGATCTATGAGTGAGATAGTTAAAGATTATTGTGCCAACCTGGCCAACAAACACAAGTGGGGTTAATTGAAGGGCAGAGGGATAAATGGCTCGGTGAGCCTTGCCTTTCTAGGTCTTGGGTCTCGTGCTGTGTGATGGTCTGACCAGGGTGCAGCTGCTTTAGCCAGTTCCTGCTTCAGCTGGCAAGGCTCACTTCCTTCAAGACACTCCCGAGAAAAAGCCACATGGACTTACGCCGATGCAGCCCTCGGTGCTGGAGTAGCCCTGCCAGCGCTGAAATGCTTACAGGTTCACTGATTTGACTTTCCTCCTGCAGTCAGCGTTATTGCGTGTTTTTTGTGAGACGGAGGAAGATTTTGTGGATTGGCGTCAGACAAATGGGTTAATGTTGGACTTGTGGGTTTGGGCAGCACTGGGTTGGGATATTTTCTTGATGTGCACTTACTTACTTACTTACATAAAACTCTCTTTTTTTTTTGCCCTAATCATTTTTTTCTCTTTTCTTCTTTTACATTTTATTAGGGACTCATACAACTCATACCACAATCCATACATATACATACATCAATTGTATAAAGCTCATCCATACATTCCCTGCCCCAATCATTCTCAAGGCATTTGCTCTCCACTTAAGCCCCTTGCATCAGGTCCTCTTTTTTTTCCCCTCCTCCCTCCCCCTTCCCCCCTCCCTCATATGCCCTTGGTAATTTATACATCGTTGTTTTGTCATATCTTGCCCTATCCGGAGTCTCCCTTCCCCCCTTCTCTGTTGTCCCTCTCCCAGGGAAGAGGTCACATGTGGATCCTTGTAATCAGTTCCCCCTTTCCAACCCACTCACCCTCCACTCTCCCAGCATCGTCCCTCACACCCTTGGTCCTGAAGGTATCATCCACCCTGGATTCCCTGTACCTCCAACCCTCATATGCACCAGTGTACAGCCTCTGTCCTATCCAGCCCTGCAAGGTAGAATTCGGATCATGGTAGTTGGGGGGAGGAAGCATCCAGGATCCGGGGGAAAGCTGTGTTCTTCATCGATACTACCTCACACCCTAATTAACCCATCTCCTCTCCTAAACCCCTCTATGAGGGGATCTCCATTGGTCGACACTTGGGCCTTGGGTCTCCACTCTGCACTTCCCCCTTCATTTAATATGATATATATATACATATATATACATACATATATACATATACACATATATACACATACATACACACACTTATATCTTTTTTTTTTTTGCATGATGCCTTATACCTGGTCCCTTGGGCACCTCGTGATCACACTGGCCGGTGTGCTTCTTCCATGTGGGCTTATTTGCTTCTGAGCTAGATGGCCGCTTGTTCACCTTCAAGCCTTTAAGACCCCAGACACTATCTCTTTTGATAGCCGGGCACCATCAGCTTTCTTCACCACATTTGCTTAGTTTCTGCGGATTTGTTTCTCTAAAGTACCCAGACTGACACACTAAAGACCAAAGGTGCTACAACAGGAAGTTCAAGCTGCCCTGCAGGCATTGGCTTCAGGAGGGGACACGGTACCAATGGAAACACTTCCACAAGAGGAGGAAGCATGGAAGCCCTCACTCATTTGTGCCAGGAAATCTGCAAGGTAGCTACTTGGCCAACTGATTGGGAGAGATGTATATTTTTGCCCATTTCAGAAAAAGGTGATCCAAGGAATGCCCAAATTTTAGAACAATATCGCTGATGTCACATGCAAATAAAATTTTGCTGAAGCTCATGGAACAACAGTTGCGAGGGACCTTAACAGGGAGTTGTCAGAGGTCCAGGCAGGACTCAGAAGAGGGCCTGGAACATGATAACTCATTGCTCAGAGCAGATGGATCTTGGCTCAAAGCAGACAATGCCAGAAAGATCTTGGCTGGTTTTGATGGGTGTGGATTATAGCAAACTGTGACCAATCTTGAGAAGAATGGGAATTCCAGAACACTTCATCGTGCTCAGGTGGAACTTTACATGGATCAAGAGGGTGTTTTTGGAAAGAACACGGGAATACTGCACGGTTTAAATTCAAGAAAGTGGCAGCAGTGGCAGTAACACGATGGGACTGCGAGCTGGAGGGGCGCTGGGCAGGGTAACGGTGGGCCTGGGGGCACCTAAGGGTCCCTGGAGCAGTGGCAGCAGGCAGGGAAGTAGCATCCACTCGGGCTGCATCATCTCTGTGCACAACGTGCTGTTGCTGATGGTGGTGGACCCGGCCACGGTGCAGAGCCTGATGGACACGATTCAGGAGGACCCCAACAGCGTGACCCCCCCTCATCAACATCCTCTGGATCAAAAGGGCTCAGAGTGGTGACTACTTGTACTCCTTTGGGGGTTGCCACCGCTTTGCCGCCGCCTACCATCAGCTGCAGTGAGAGACCATTCCTGCCAAGCTGGTGCAGTCCACCCTATCTGACCTGAGGGTGTACCTGGGTGCTTCCACCTCGGACTTCAGGAGTAGTCTCCATGACCCCCTGCCCAAGCCCTCAAGAACCCAGAACTCACACCTGGCTTCCAGCTGGCTAGATCATGAACCAAGACAATGCCCTGGCCCTCAAGGTTTTGGTGATGCTGTGATAGGGCAAGGGACAGGCCTCCCCGAGGACTGCACCTGCTCCAACCAAAGCATCTCTCCTGGTCTATCTGCAGTGATGAGACAGGAGGGGCCAGTGCATGGCGGTCGGGAGAATGAGAGGAAGGGAGCAGGCTGAGGCCAGCCTTGGTCTCCCAGCTTTGTTCCCTGCCCTCGATCCTCCACCCCAGCAGTGAGGACTTCCCACCCACTCTCTGCCCCAGGGAACGGTGACAGAGTGACCAACAGACTTAAAGAGATGAAGTCCTGAGTGCCAGGTGGCTCTTGGATGGATCTTTGAACAAGGCAGGACGTTAGTGTATGGTCTGGGTTTGAACTCTGGAGTGATGGACCAATGGTAAACACAGCACAGGCTCGGGCCCTGCTGGAGCAGGCTCGCCAGGAACGAACTACGCAGCATCAGTATCGGGGTTTTCACAGAGGGATGGTGCTCATGTAAGATGTTGGTAGACTGGCGGCAGGGCACCCCAGAACTCTGTGCCTTGTCTTTGCAACTTTTTTTCCTGTAAATCTCAAAGTATTCCAAAATAAACCTTTATTTTCATAAAAAATAAAATCAAGAAAAATGTGTGAACAGGGATTAGCACGCTCTCAACATACTTACTCCATCTGTATGCTGAGCAAATGATCAGGGAGGTTGGCTTATATGAAAAAGAACATGGCATCCGGATCGGAGGAAGGGTTAGTAACAACCTACTATGTGCAGGTGACACACGCATGCTTGCTGAAAGTGAGAAGGACTTGAAACACTTGCTGATCAAGATTAAGACCGCAGCCTTCAGCATGGATTACAACTCAATGCAAAGAAGACCCAAATCCTCCCGACTGGACTGATGGGTCCATGATAGATGGAGACAAAGGCTGAGGTGGCCAAGGAGTTTGTCCTGCTTGGATCCACAATCAACGTTGACAGAAGCAGCAGTCAAGCGATCAAAAGACAGGTTGCTTTAGGTAAATCTGCTGCACTGGCTCTCTTTAGATTATGGAAAAGGAAGGATGTTACTTTGAAGACTAAGGTGCTCCTGGCCCAATCATGGCATTTTCACACCCTTATATGCATGTGAAAGTTGGACATTGCTAACGAAGACTGTATAGGAAAATCGGTACATTTGAATTATGGGGCTGGAGCAGAACATTGAAAGTTCCCTGGACGCCTGAAAAGACAGACAGATATGTCTTGGCAGAAATACGGCCAGTGTTCCTTAGAGGCAAGATGGAGAGGCTTGATTTTACCGACTGCGGGCATATTGTCGGGAGAGACCAGTCCCTGGAGAAAGTCATCCTGCAAGGGAAGGTAGCTGGGAAGGCCATCCATCAAGGAGGTGAATTGAACTGTGGCGGCAACAATGGGCTCAGGCAGAGGAAGCACTGTGAGCATGGCGCAGGACTGGGCAGCGCTTCGTCCTGTCGTCTCTAAGGTCCCTGTGGGTTGGAACTGATTGGCACCTAGCAATAATGTCAACCTCCCTGGGGTCATTGTTCACCTTATGATCTTTTTTTATAATTCCAAGTTTTTTTCTACATTTTTCTCTTTTAAAAAATGAGGACCTGATGCCAGGGGCTTATGTGGAGAAAAAATGTTTTGAGAAAGATGAGGGTAACAAATGTGCTTTATACAATTGATGTATGTATGGATTGTGATAAGAGCTGTATGAGCCCCCAATAAAATGATTAGATAATAATAATAAAGAAAAAATACCTCATTTCTTTAAAGGAAAAAAAAATGTTGCTTGCTTTGTTTTCTTTTGCTCCCAATAGAACGAATGGTATTATGGGAGAACACAAACTTATTTGGCCCTCCATTATAGTACATTCAAAGGTGAGGGTCTATGAATGTGTGCACGTGGATGGTGAGAGGCTCAAGGTGAGAGCAGGCATTTGGCTTGGTTTAAAGGTATCTGCCTCAAGTCACATGCAGGTGAGCATTGTGTGTTCTGTTAGGAGTGAGGGAAGATTCTTTTTATTGAGGAATGATACAGCTGGAGTGGAGCAGCCCTGAAGAAAGTGACAAGGAATTCAGCTGCTCAAGCAAAGAAAGTGGTCTGTATGTGGCGAGAGCAACGGCCCTGTAGGGGTTAACACTTACTTAAAGGTAAGATCAGCTTCACCTTCAAGCCCTTGGCCACATAACGGTCACCCAGGTGGCTAGGAGGGCATGAGTGACCACCTAGGTGAATGGCACCACCTACTCAGTGATGATCTTATTATTCAACATTTCACAATTATGATAATTTTGAAAGACGTCTTGGAGCTGCCTCTAAAAGTCTAGGCCCCACATGAGGCCATAGCTATGCCTGGGGCATCCCAGATGAGTTGTTCTTGAAATACTGGGAGCCCAGGTGAAGACTGGATCAAACAAGGAATGGGAACCAGCTGACATTCGTCTGTGGCAATCACTCATCATGCCAATAAGGGAGGAGTTAGGGTACATCATTGGTGTAATGATCACATTTTTCTGGAAGCAAATTGTTTACATCTTGCTTTCTTCTTCCCAAGAAAAATGGTTTACCTTCTGATCGTTTGCTTCCAGGGACTGTATGTTAACCCCATAATTTTAACATCTGACTTGGATGCCTCTAATCTGAAGCTTTTGTGTCTTAAACATATAGAATGTTTTTATTAACATTAGTTTCTTACTTCCTCCAACAACTTCCCTCTTCCACAAGCTTTCTTAGCTCTGAGCTACAGATAAAGTCCAAGGGAGATTCTGTAAGGATAGATAGGGCAACAGTTCAAGAGGACACCTATACCCTGTTGTTATTGTTATTACTGTTTTTGTTGTTGTTATGTGTTAATGTATTGACTCCGACTCATACTGATCCCATTTGATGGAGTAGAACTGCTCCATAGGATTTCCTAGGAGATCATCTTTACTGAAGCAGATCAATCATTCTGTCTCCCTTGAAGTTGCAGGGTAGGTCTGAACCGCCCAGGGTGAAATCCAGGGGCTCGTGGATGTTGCTGTTAGGTGTTATCTAGTCTGTTCCTACCAAGAGCAAGCCCATGTGCAAAGGAACGTACCACTATCTGGGCCTGAGCCATCCTGTTTCCTGTTCCCATGTTTAAGCATATTGTTGCAGCCACGGTGTCCGTCTATCTCGTTGAAGGCCTTCCTCTTTTTCGCTGCCCCTCTACTTTACCTTCTCTACGATCTCCTTCTCTAGGGGCCAGTCCCTGCTTATATCATGTCCAAAGTGAATGAGACCAAGTCTCTGCATACTTGCCTCCAAGGAGCAATCTAGCCGTAATTCTTCCAAAAGAGATCTGTTTATTTATTTATTTTTGTTTTGGCAGTCTGTACTAATTTCAATATTCTTCTCCAGCACCATAATTCAAATATAGCCATTCGTCAGTCTTCCTTATTCCATATCTAACTTTCACATGCACATGCGGCAGTGGGAAATACCATGGCGTGGGTCAGGCACACCTGAGCCCTCGAAGCAGCGTCCTTGCTTGGCAATGCTCTTCAGAGCCATGTGCAGCAGGTTCCCTCGATGCAGCGCAGCGTTTGAACTCTTGACGGCTATTTCCCTCAGCATTGACTCTATCTTTGACAACTTCAAGCTTTTCTCCATTTACTCTGATGCTACTTTTTGGTCCATTTGTGAGGATGTGGGTCTTCTTGACATTGAGTCATAAGGCTATAATCCTTGGTTTTCACCAGCAAGTACTTCAAGTTCTCCTCACTTTCAGCAAACAGGGTTGTGTTAGCTGCATTCAGTAGGTTAATGAACTTTCCTCCAACCCTGCTGCCACATTCTTCTTCATATAATCCAGCTCTCTGATGATTTGCTCAGCAACAGATTCACTAATCATGGTGAAAGAATACAGGCCCGACACACACCTTTTCTGACTTTAAACTATAAAGTATTCCCATGTTCTTTTGTACAACTGCCTTTAAAAAATTACATATGTACAATTTTATAGTTCAAGCACATCAAGCAGAATTGTTCAATTGCTACCACAATCAGCTTCCAAGAATTCTTTTGCTACATGGACTCCTTGACCCCATCTCCCCTCCACCCTTCCTCTGCCACTGTGTCCCCTCCTCCCCCAAAACCTTATTCTACTTGCTGTCTCTATAGGTTCATCAATCCTAGTTCCAAATATTGAAAAATGAAAAAAACCCATATAATACAACTTTAAGAGGATGACCTCTGGTGACAAGACACCTCTGAGATACACCCTAATATGAACAAACAAAAACCAAACAAAATAATACCAACCAAAATACAGAAAATTCTGGAAACCAGATCAGGTCCATCTCCAGCATGCATCGTAGGGAGGATCTACGGACAACATTTTAATTTTTAGAAATTTGAGGTTTATTCCTGTAAGCGCTTGCAGGAGGAAAACAGACAGGTTTCTCCTCTCAGCTGCTTCAGAGTTCCATCCTGACCCCACGAATCAATACACAAGAAACAGGTGTTTAAACAATGATCCGAAGAGGAGATTGGCAGGTTTTCACACTGTTGCAAGATGAATTGACACTCTATAAAAGACAGGTTCCGTTGCAGCTGCTCTGATGTGTTCAAGGACTCTTGGTCTATTGAACCAAAGAAATGGACTCACAGAGCATAAAACAGCAAGCAGAAAGCAAATTTTATCTCGAAAGGAAAGAAATGCTCCTGACACAACAGGTGGGAACTCAAGGGAGCTGCCCTGCACCACTCCCTCTTGCTCCATGTCCAAGTTCTGAGTGAACGCAATGAAGCATTCTGGAATTCTGATTCTTTTCAAGGCTACCCATAGTTTGTTCTGATCTACACAATCAACTGCTTTGACACGATAGACAAAACAAAACATAGGTAAGCATCTTTCTGGTCATCTCTACTTTGAGCCAAGATCCAACTGAAAACAGCAGAAAATATTCCTTGTTGCACGTTTTCTTCTGAATCCAGCCTGAGACACTGACAGTTCATCACTGACAGTCCACGTGCCGCTGCAACCATTGTGGAGTGATCCTCAACAAACTTTTACTAGCATGTGATATTGTTCTCTAATCCGAGCACTCTGTTGGGTCATTTTTTCTCTGGAATGGGTGAAAACATGGCTCTCTTCCAGCCATTTGGCCATGTGGTTGTCTTCCATATTTCCTGGCATAGGCTAGTAGGTGCTTCTAGTGCTTCCTCAACTTGTTGACACATGTTCACTGGCATTCCATTATTTCCTGGGGAGTAGCTTTTGGCTAACGCACCCAGTGCAGCTTGGACTTTCCCCTCAGTACCACCGATCCTTGTCCGCACGCTCCCTTCTGGAGTGTAGGATGTCAGCCAGCGCTCTGCAGCACAGTGACTGTATACGCTTGCCGTCCTCTTTTGATGCTTCCTGCAGCGTTCAATATTTTGCTCACAGAACCTTTCAGTATTGCAACTCATGGCTTGCATTTTTTCTTGTTATTTTAGTTTATGATATGTTCAGTTTGTTCTTCCTTTTTGGCTTTGTAGCTCTAGGGTGCACACATTTTATTACCGTATTTTCATTTGTCTTCTCCAGGTGCTTTGTGAAATTTTCTATTCGGCTCTTGGATTTCATCATCTTTTCCGTTTGCCTTAGCTACTCTACGGTTAAAAGTAAATTTCAAAATCTCTTCTGACATCCACCTTGACCTTTTCTTTCTTTTAATAACCTTTTGCTTCCTTCACGGATGAGCTTCTTGAGGTTCTCCCTCAGCTCGCTAGGTCTTCCATTGTGTTCAGTGCAGCAAATCTTTTCTCGAGGTCCAGGTAGGATAGACTCAAAGTTGTACTTTGGCCCTCATGGACTTGCTTTAATTTTCTTCAGCTTTAACCTGAATGTCCATGTGAGCAACTCATGGTCTGCTGGACAGTCAGCCCCTGACCCAGGAGTAGCTGCTGACACTGAGTTTCTCCATCGTCCTTTCCAGCAGATGTAGTCACTTAGGTTTCTCTGTATTCCACCTGGAGAGGTCACGTGTCTTTTGTGTTGTTGAAAACCTGTATTTGCTTTGAACAAGTTGTTGGTCTTGCAAAATTCTATCATGCTGTCTCCAGCTGCATGTCTATCACCAAGACCATATTTTCCAACCACTGTTCCTTTCTCTGTTTCCAAATTTATATGCCAATCACTAATAATATCAATGTGTCTTGATCGCATGTTTGATTAATTTCCAACTGAAGAAGCTGGTAGAATTCTTCAATTTTCTTATCACTAGCTTTCATGGTTGGTGGATAAATTTGAGTAGTAGTTTTATTAATCAGATTTCCATGAAGCCTGATATAGGTGTAATAGATAGGTATAAGCCCATCACAGCCAGCATTGCACTTCAAGATAAACCCTGAAATATCCTTTTTGATGATGAATGCAGCCTCATTCTTCTTGATTGTGTCATTCCAGGTATAATAAACCTGAGGATTTTCTGATTCAGAGTGCCAATACCAGGACTTTCAGCTCACTAATGACTAGGATATTGATCTTGATGATTCCATTAAATTTTTGACAACTTCTAATTTTCTGAGATTCATACTTTGTACATCTCAAGTAGTGATTGTAATAGACGTCAGCAGCTGTCTTTTTTTCCTGCCCTCTTTTTGAGTTGGGTTCCATCAGCAAGTGAAGATCCGAGAGCTTTTCTCTCCTAGACATTACTCCACTCACGTCACCAAGAAAGCGACCGCTGTGTGGAGACATTTCTCTCCAGTCAGATCGCCAGTATTTCCTCCCCACACGGCCTGTCCTCAGACACTATGTCAGACAAGGTTCTCCTGCCGTTCCTCAGGCCTTCAGTATCTGACAAGGTTTGGATTTCGTACATCAGGCTTTCAGCAGCTACTTTCTCTGAAGTGCACAGTGGATTCCTTCTTTGTAGTCTGTCCTCCAGCTGGAAACTTTGCTAAAACCTGTTGACTTTGGGGGGCCCTGTTGGGGGGCCCTTTGAAATACGAGCGACATTGCTTCTAGTACCACAGCACCACACACGTCATCACAGTAGGACAAACGGACAGGCAAATGGTGGATTCTTGAGTAATACGGGAAATGTGAAGGGAATCCTGTCATAACTGAAACCCAGCCAAACACTGCAGCTGAGGTGCCAATTACAATAAGGCAACTTGTAGCTGAAATGAAAATATGTGCTCACTGGGCAGATTTTCCCCACAGAAAACTAGGGGCAAGTCAAACACAGCACTATAACCTATCAAAATACTGGATTTTCCCAGGAAGGTGGTTACACTGGGGAATTTAGGTTTATTTTTTGGTACCAATATTACAGTAATGTTTAGTTGACTCATTAAAATCCAACCCCCTGTTTTAAAGGCTTGAAGGTGAACAAGCGGCCATCTATCTCGGAAGCAACAAAGCCCACATGGAAGAAGCACACCAGCTTGTGTGATCACGAGGTGTCAAAGGGATCAGTGATCAGGCATCAAAGAACAAAAAATCATATCATTGTGAGTGAGGAGGAGTGCAGAGTAGGGACCCAAAGCCCATCTGTAGGCAACTGGACACCCCCTTATGGAAGGGTTGCAGGAGGAGATGAGCCAGTCAGGGTGCAGTATAGCAACATAAGAGACATGCAACTTTCATCCAGTTCCTAAATGCTTCCCCCACCCCACCCACTATAATGATCCCAATTCTACCTTACAAATCCGGCTAGACCAGAGGATGTACACTGGTACAGATAGGAACTGGAAACACAGGGAATCCAGGATGGATGATCCCTCCAGGTGAGAGTGGTGATACAGAGAGGGTGGAGGGAAGGTGGGGTAGAAAGGGGGAACCGATTACAGGGATCTACATATAACCTCCTCCCTGGGGAATGGACAACAGAAAAGTGGGTGAAGGGAGACATTGGACCGTGTAAGATATGACAAAATAATAATTTATAAATTATCAAGGGTTCATGAGGGAGAGGAGAAATGGGAGGGAGGGGGAAAATCAGGAACTGATGCCAGGGGCTTATGTGGAGAGCAAATGTTTTAAGAATGATGAGCACAATGAATGTACAAATGTGCTGTATACAATTGATGTATGTATGGATTGTGATAAGAGTTGTATGAGCCCCCAATAAAATGATTTTAAAAAAAGAAAAAAAATCCAACCCTCCCCCCTTTTTTTAATGTGTACCATCTTTCATACAGGACTTTGGGGAATTGGGATATCTGAGGCCAGCAGTATGCAGCATTAACATGATTTTCTTAAAATGATTTCCCCAGAGTTCTCTTTACTTGCTTGATTGGTGCCTAAGGAAACCTCATCCATGTTCACCTAGCAAGATCATTGCCATGGTCAATATCTCTCAAGTTTCCCACTGGTGACTCCATCCTGGTCTCTGGGAGTGACCCTGTATTAAT
Organism: Tenrec ecaudatus; assembly: GCF_050624435.1. NCBI lineage: Eukaryota > Metazoa > Chordata > Mammalia > Afrosoricida > Tenrecidae > Tenrec > Tenrec ecaudatus. Next base: position 99,795,158 of record NC_134533.1, on the reverse strand, counting down.
CTTTCTAGAGTATTCTCTGAAGGGTCCTGTGCCTTCTCTGCTCACACATGGCTAGGACTGCAGCCGGGTGCTCTCTGGTTCGGTCATGTCTGATAGAGTGAAACTGGAATGGAATTGAATTTGTAAAATGTGACTGACCCAGAACAATGAGCACAACGGGAAAAATTCTCCTTCTTGGGAAACAAGGACAGCCTGCCTGTTAGTCAGCCACCCAATCTCTTGGCCAACAGAGTTGGAAACAACATGCTCAGCTGAAAGGTGGCAGCTGGCTGCATTATTTGAATCCATGTCTCTGTCCGAAGTCTGGGAAGAACCTAATCTCCTGCATCGGGGTCCTGAAAGGGCTCAGTATGCCTTTTCCAAATCTCCCATTATAGGGCTTTGACGCAACCCTCCCATCCCAAATTCCAGTTATTATTCCAGGAAACCCACATTTCACAAACTCAGATCTGTTCCATTTTCTCTGCCTTGGCCATGACTGAGCAGGTTCAAACTGGCTCATTTCTCTGCACACTTTGAGGAAATACACAGGAAAAAAACTTTGACATGCACACATGGTTAACCAAGGGATCACTCACAATGGCTTTAGTGTTCTCTTATTCATACTCTGGAAGTAATGGGTGGTGCAAATGGTGAGGCACTCAGCTGCTAACCGAAAGATTAGAAGTTTGAGCCGACCCAGAGGCACCGTGGAAGAAAGACCAGGCGAGTGATTGCAGACATCAGCCGTTGAAAACCTAAGGAGTAGAATTCTATGTTGCCACACACAAGGTTGCCAGGGGTCAGTCAGTTTTGTGGCAACCTCATCCTTCATTTTGGGATGTGGAGATTGTAGTTCCCATGTATACTGTATCCTCGTAGACCCCTGATGGCTGCATTTCTGTTCTCATCAAGCATCTCTTCAATGCAAAAGTAACAATTCTATCCACCAGAGACATAAGAGGAAATGTATGATCAAAAATGACACATCGCTTTAACCCAAATGTGATGCCACATGTATCACTGGATGCAGGAATCAGCCTGGGCTCACAGACTGTCTGACCTCTTGCTCCTCCCCACCGCTTTATGGTCTTGGGCTGGCCTCTAATCTTTAGGAGACTGCAGATAAATGGGAAAACAGATGTTGCACAGGAGAGATACGGAGTCCAATCGCCTAACTTCAGCAACTGTGTCCCATTTGTTGGTAGTGACTGCAGTAACAGGCACTACCACACCACCTACACTAAAATCGTCTCATCAGCGCACAAAGAAAACCCATCCCCAAAGAATGGTTGCACACCAGAGGGAAAAATCAGAAACACTCCCTGCCACTGAGTCATTTCTGACCCCTAGTGACCCCAGAGGACAGGGTGGAACTGCCCCTGTGGATTCCCAAAATTGTAGCTCTTTATAGGCGCAAAAAGGCCCATCTTTGCACAAGGGTGAGGATTTACAGCATCTGTTTTTGGAGGGACACAATTCAATCCACAACAAGGCAGAAGATAAGAACCTTTGTATTCCCTTCAATATGGAAAGAGCTGAAAATTGTAGCACACCCAAACTATGACATCTAATGAACATAGTTTTATTAAGAAAACAAATTAGATCCATATGAGTTGGTTTGGAGAGCTTTCTCTGATTTGGTGATTAAGTAAGAAAATCAAGAACCAGAGAGCTAGATAAAGTGTAATTTTTTTGTAGAACAAATAATAAGAATTCTTTCTTTAAAAATTATTTGTTCTCTCCTTTCTTCTTCTTCTTTAAAAAATAATCATCTATTTCCTGAACATGGGGCATATGATATATGTAATCAATTGTAATTTACATATGCTAATTCATATTGGAAGTGTTCTCACACAGACACACACACAAAATTGGCATGCAATAGTTGTCTTAAGGTGGAAACACAATCACCTTATCAATAAACTGTTGCAAGGATTTCGCCCAAGGTCAGAAAAACTATTTGTCTCAAACATGAAAACCAATAACAACGTTGAATTAATTATATTAAACTCATTACTTAAACTTTTCCCCTGGAAAAGGTAAACAACAACAACAAAAGGTAACTAATATACATCAGTCACAATACACTCTCAGGTCACTCCCCACCCCGCCCCCCACACACACCACAATCAGGTACTTCTGTCATTTTAAACCCATCACCAGAGACCATTGGATACAAAACAAAATTCACGTGTGCCAAAATGAAAGCCTCCAGAGAACAAACAGACCCAAACCCAAGAAGTGACACTAGTGTTCAGTAGCCTAATGAAGCAAGTGCTGCTGACTAAAACAGTGGCTCTATATCATCGCAGTGACAACCGAGCGGCTTCACCCTTCGGTATCAGAAATCCAGACTTTCCTAGCGGTGCGAGCCTATACTTTCTATGCTCCCTTATAGGAACAATCACGAGGACGGCTCGGACTTGGACAGAATTTTATTCTGTTGGACATACAGTTGCTATGCATCGGAATCAACTTGAAGGCCAATAGCGTGGTCATCTTGGCAGATTGTCTTGAGGGTGTAGGGCAATCAGAGGGGCTTATTGAGAAGAATGATTTTCTACCTTTCTACCTCATATAGGCCCTATAGGTTGCTTTTGGTTCCCATATAGTAAAGAGCATTTAATAAAAGGAGTAGAATTTGAATCTCTGTGGCTGCCCAAACTGCCATGGTGTAAACCGAGGAGTACAGATTGCTTTGGGAAAGGGTTGGAGAGAAGTTGAGCTGAAAGGTATTTGATTGAACCAGGAAGATGCCCTGCTTTGGAGGGGAGGCTCTATAGGAGGCTCTTTTGATTAACAAAATCAGAATCAGCTTCTCCAGGAGAGGAGAACATGACCAAAGTCATGAAGGCCTCCCTGGACTGTCCTTAAGATGTACCTAAAACACAGCTGTTTTAAGCATGATTCCTTCTTCTCTGCTGGGCTTATTAATCATATGATGGGCTTGGCGAGAGAAAAGTCTATCACATGATTGTCCATAACATAATGGATCATCTATAGGGTCGACTTGAGTTGGAAAATTCCAGCAGCTTTGTTAATCAGAATGAAACTCATGCACCAAACTTGAGGTTTCAGTGCAAAAGAAAGGCCACTCCTCCTGACCTAAATTTATCTGCCTCTTTACCTGAATTTGTTTGAACTCCCCCCAACCCCACCATCAGGTCCTTTTAGGGGAAATCCTTCCCTAAGCTTAGTGGGTTGAGGCCCTCAGAAGAAAACACAATGCAAATAATCTGCTGGATGCAGGGGGCCAAGGGTGTTCCGAATGTTGGGCCAAGAAGCACAGAAGAGCCAACTGACAGACAGGATAATATGATTCTGTAGTTTAAAATCATTCCATGCCTTATATCATTTGATGTTCTCTTGAAGAGAACTGTTCACATGGTACGACTGGTCTCCCTCTCTCAGGGAACATTTAAGTTCCTCGCTGAGTCTAGCTGACCTGTAGCTCTAGCTGGTCAAGCTTTTGTAATAAACCTCAAAATGTCTTGACGATACAAAGTTCAACACTTGCTTTCGGTAGTCTAAATGATCCCAGAGCCAGACCCCTGGGCTTTATAGAACGGAGCCCTGGCGGTGCTATGGATGAGGCATTAGGCTGGTAACTCCAAGGTCAGGGTTCCAATCCACCAGGCTGGTCCTCAGAAGAAATATGAGGCAGTCTACCCTTGTAAAGATTTACAGTCTTGGAATTTCTATTTAGGGATAGCGATTGATATGAATCTGAATGGACTTTATGGCAGTGTGCTTGGTTTATTGTTTTTCACTTTGGTTATTGTGCCAGGTGTGATGCTGGGAAGTTTCATTAGTCCTCTTATTTAATTCTTATCTTAGTCATTTGTGGATAAGGGAACTGAATTTAAAATAACTGCCCCCAAACCACATAGCTTGCAGGTAGCATAGCTGAGGTTTGAGGCCCAGCCTTACTCTTTCCCTTAAAGCAGGCGGCAGAGTCAGCTGAGAGAGATATGAGTCATTATCTCTGCCCTTATGTACTAATCATCTGGTTGCTGGAGAGCCAGGACAGGGAAATAAACAATTCACTCATAATTCATATGCATATATCACCACGTTGCTCTGTCTGGTGATAAACACAACAATTGCTACTTCCTTCCAGCTTGGTTGTGTGGACCAGAGCTGTTAGCTGAGTGAAGAAGAGGGAGGAGAAAAAGGAACCATAGCAACCTTTTCCTTCCCTATTTCTGTTTCTGGACTGCACACTGAATCAAAGTCCTCATTCCCAAATATGATCCCAACTTTCACCAGGAATTCTGGAAACTTTCCCCAGAGAAGAATGCCTGGGAACTAGGGAGGGCACTGATACTAAATTGACCTTCACTGTAGTTCTCAATGATAATAAAACTTTACAGAAAAAAAGAGTAGATAGAAAATGTTTTGAAAGGGATGATGGCAACATGTGTACAAATCTGCTTGATACAATAGATGTATGGATTATTATAAGAGTTGTAAGAGGCCAAATAAAATGATGTATTAAAATAAAAACTATATAAAGAGAAAACTAAAATATAATAAATTTACAAAGCAGTATACTCTTTCCAAACAAACAAAACTCACTTCCACTGAGTCAATTCCAACTCATAGAGATCCTATAGGACAGGGTAGAATGGCCCCTGTGGGTTTCCGAGATTGTAATTCTTAACGGGAGAAGGAAACCTCATCTTTATCCTGCAGAGCTGCTGGGGGTTTTGAACAGCTAACTTTGGGATTAGTGGTCACTGAAAACCCTTCAGAACACAGTTATACTTCCACAGTCCTGGGGTCATGATGAGTCTGACTGGACTCAAGGCCATATAGTTTACCGGAATAGAGTCCCTTTTATGAGCAACTCGGATCTGAGCTACTTTCTGTACCTCCAAAAATGTGTTCTTCACACAGAGCTCCCCCCAGTGAGTCCAGCCCAAAGTCGAGTCCTTTTGTAGTTCTTTCTGTCCCAAACCAAACTAAAACAAACTTGCTGCCATTGAGTTAATTCTGACTCATAGAACCCAAACCAAACTCATTGCCATAGAGTCGATGCCAACTCATCGTGACCCTATAGGTGGGGGTAGAATTGTCTGCGGGTTTCTGAGACTGTAACTCTTAGCATTAGCAGAAAGCCTCACCTTTCTCCCAAGGAGAAACTGGTGGTTTCAAACCACTGACCTTCTGATTCACAGCCCATCTCATAAACCACAGCCCCACCAAGGCACCTTTACTAACTTCTAGTGGCCCTAAAAAGCAAAATAGAACTGCCCTTTTGTTTCCTAAGGTTGGGAATCTTTACGGGAGCAATAAGCCTCACATTCCTCCTATGGAGCAGCTGGTAGGCTTGTCATAAAGACTTGGATGCTTTTGTGCTGACCTCGTGGTAAGCAGGTCAACTCAGAATTCACTGTATCACCACTGTATTACCTTTTTCTAGTCTAGCCACTGTCTAAATGCCTTAGGTAAGAACGGGAGTTACAGCCAAGAGAGTAAGAGCACAATCACTCCCTGAACTCTTAAGGTGAATCAGGCATTATGTTAAATACATTTGCCTATGATCCTTACAACAACCTTTGAAATAGGTACGGTTATTATACTGATTTTACAAAGGAAGGAATGAAATCTTAGAAGATCAACGTGTTTGCCTACGGTCAGGCATTGTTGATGATAAACTCTAAAGGAGGGCCTCTGGACCCCAGATTCCAAGCCTCCAGAGACAGTAAAGTTATGTGGCTGCTGACCTGGCCCCATTCCTCTCATACTTGATCTACTTGGGAAACCTGGTAAACTCGATCCCAAGAACAGTTCAACTTACAGAGAGATTCTATTTCACAAAACCTTCCAGGCTGAATGCATTCACTTTTGCTGGCATTTTTTTCTCAGTTCCAATATTCTTAGTTTACAGAATATGTCTTCCAAGGCTAGAATTCATTTTTGTTTCAAAGCTTCTCCCTTGCTGTGTGCTTTCGATCCAGTGCGTGCTCTGTGGGATGACTGCCTCGCAAAGGAAGCTCACCACGGATGTCTTTTAGCCTCTGTGCTCAAACGAGAAGTACCCACCTGGGTAGTTATTGAGCATCTGCAAGCGTTAATGCAGTTCTACCCACCCTGGACCAGTGTCAGTTTCAGCTACCATGGCGATGATTCCGACTGAGGACCACATCGTGTGTGTGTGTTTCATAGGATACTTTAGAGCTGATTTATTAGAAGTAGGTCACTAGGCTTTTCTTCCAAAGCACCTCTGAGTGGACTCGAACTATCAACCTTTCGTTTAGTAGCCAGTGCTAAGTAAATTAAGCTTTTGTCTCATTCAAGGGACTCCAAAATCATTCCAGGCACCGAGCGTGCCCCAGTGAACTATACAGACAAACCCTGTTCTCCTGCAGCCTTGCTCTTCTGGTAGACAACTCCTTCTTTTTCTTGTGTTCTAAATCCTAAGGAACAGTTCTGCTCTGTCCTATAGAGTAGTTATGAGTCAGAAGTTGGACTAACTACCGCTGCCAAATTAGTTCTCGGTTCGCTTATTATTCTTTAGTTAAACTCAATATTTGAAGGGATCATTTCACAAACCTCCCTCCTGTGTGCCCTCTTCATGAATCCCCAGGCTACATCTGGTTGCAAATTTAAGATGTCATGTTTTCCTTTCAGACCACTGGGAAGAGAATGCATCATAGTAGGCACCTATATTTAACATATATGAGTACTTATATAGTAAGGAGCCCTGGTCTTGCTGTGGGTTAGAGCTTGGACAGCCAGACACCAGCTCTTTGGTTCAAACTCACCAGTTACTCCAGGGGAGTAAAATCAGTCTGTCTGTTCCTGTAAAGATTTACAGCCTTTTCAGGGTTTGGGTATTTGGGGTTAGAATTTATAATAGAGCCTTGGGGCACAGAGGCTAAACACCCTTCTACTAAGTGAAAGGTCATTGGCTCATAGGCCACCAGCCTTTCTGGAGGAGACAGATGTGGCAGGCTGCTAGTCCTGCCTTCCGAAGGGAAAGTGTTGCTCTTCCTGCTGCCCACTCTACTTGGGAAGCAGGGAAAGTTGCCCTCCGTCTGGCATTGCTACCCAGCTAAGCAGTTAACTCAAATGGCCACAGAGTTGAAGTCATAGGACCAGGCTGTGAATCCACATAGCATATAAAGCAAACATCAACACATTGTGGTAGTATAAACTTTTCACTACTATGTATGAATGGCGATGATAACAGTTCTCTAGGGAGATAGATGCAACTTGGTAAAAATCTATATGTTTTATTTAAAGAGCTTTATTTACCTAACTTCTTTTAAAATTCACTTGACAAAATGACTTATAATGATAAAAGAAAATTATAGTGAAAATTCGTTTTCATTGCTATGAGTGGGAATCAATTTGATGACAGTGGGCTTGCTTTTGGGTGGGATAGTGCAAACTGAGAAAACTGAGCTTTCTATTAATACACTTTTCTGTTTCAGCGGCTTACAAAACCACAACCAACAAATCAAGTCAGCTAGCTTTAAGCTAGTGGTACCCAAATTGGATTATGCTTTGGGCTGCTAACTGCAAGATCAGAAGTTCAAAACCATCAGCTGCTTCACCCGGAGAAAAAGGTGGCTTTCTATTCTGGTAGAGTTGTAGTCTCAGAAATCCACAGGGGTCCTTCTATTCTGTCCTATAGAGTTGACAGTGAGGGATCTTCATGTTGACCTGATTCAAGACCCCCCCCCCTGAACCCCCAGCCTTGTATGTCAGAAGCAGATCGCCAGAAGCAGATTGCTCATCAACAATGTGCACCATCTGGAAACTTTTGTTTTTCTTACCATGGCTTTTTCCTCCTGTCCAGTATGGATGGAGGCAGGAGGTTATCTCTAATTTTGAAAATATAACCTTGAGTTGCCTGAATGAGAAGCTAGATACGATTTGACCTATTATTGTTCACTAAATAAAATCTCGATTGTATTTGCATTTTATGGAGCTAAATCGAAGGGTAATATAAACTGTGTCATTCTAGGGATTTTATATACCCCGAGCCTGGTCTAAAGACTATAAAAAGGGACATCTAAGTAACTTGCCTTGAAAAGGATCGGAGCCAACTGTGTGAAGCTGCTCAGAGAACCTGAGAGTTTAGCATGAAGCTCCTCCTACTGCTCCTGGTCCTGCAGCTCCGAGCTTCTGAAGCTGCTCCGGTGGCCCCTGAGAACAGCCCGGGAGAAAATGAGCTGAAGTTTGCTGAGGTAAGTATTGATGCTATAATATGGTTCATGTTTACTGCTTTGGCACGCTTTATTCTGAAAGGCACTAGTTGAAAACGAATGTGGGAGGTTGTTCAACTTTACATTTTCCATAGGAATGCGATTGAGAGATTTGAACAATGGTCTGATCGAGCTATCATCATCTCAGGTATTTCTTCAAGCATTAAAAAAATAATTTTCTTAGTTTAAACCTTGTACTTTCCTAAAATTATAGTCAATTAGTATACATTTTCATAGCTGCCCATTCTATAACATTTTGGGTTTGAGGCAAGGCATTTCCATTTCAAGCTCTTCGTGGACTGTCATGGCAGCTAGCTGATGAGATCGCTGTGAAAGAAAGGAACCCAGGCAGGATGAGGTGGAGATACATAGGTGCTTCATGTAGATTTCCAGGAGTTAATCTTGGTGATGAGACATCTTTGAGAGAAGACAACTAAAATGTTTTTCATTAAAAATAACAGCTATCTAACATGCTTGGCTCAAAGCATCAGAGGCAGGCCACTCCAACAGAAATCTCTACCTGCGTCTTAATGGATACGAAGCTCGGGTGGTCCTGCAGGTTAAGAAATGGACTGCTCAACTCACGATGTGGTGAGCAGTTGGAACCCACTCCCTCTCCTAGGAAGACAGACAGACCTGCTTGCTCCCATCAAAACATGACTTCCTGGTAGCAGGCTTGGTAATGCATTACCACATATTCTTTTCCCCTGCAGGAATACTTGAGAAACTTCTATGACTTCCAAGTACAAAGCATTTCGATGACAGAAATGAACACCACTGAGCAGCACATGGAGAAGAAACTCAAGGAAATGCAGCAGTTCTTCGGGCTAAAAGTGACGGGGCGGCTGGATCAACCTACCCTGGCGCAGATGAGAGCCCCTCGGTGTGGTATGAAGGATGTTCATTATCACAACGTGCTGCGAGGGCAGCCAGTATGGTGGAAGAATGTGATCACCTACAGGTAATAGCACAGGCGCCGTGCCTTGTCAGGAGATAAGCCGCCCCTTTCCGCAATTATAACGCTAAAGGGGCAAAAACAAAACAACATGTGACCTGTGGGGTGTTTAAGTAAACAGTCACACCATGTAAGACAGGAAGCTGCCCTCTGGGGTATATGAGGCTGTAAACCTTGACAGGTGCAGACAACCTCTGGTTCTCATGGCGGAGCAGTTGGAGGGCGTAACTGCCAGCCTCGCTCTTAGCTGCCTAGGCTCCCAGGAGACCCCAGGGTTAGTTCCTGAGTCCGCGTCCCATGTGGAGCTCCCAGGGAGACTGACCTACACAAAACTCCAAATTCGCTGCTGTTGATGGTGACCCTGCGAAGGGTTTCCCAAGGTGGTAAATCTATTTTTTAAAGATCATCTTACTGGGGGGCTCTTACAACTCTTTTAACAATCCATACATCAATTGTATTGCACATATTGGTACATCGGTTGCCTTCGTCATTTTCTAAACACTGGCTTTCTATTTGAGCCCTTGGTACCAGCCCCTCTCCTCTCCTCTCCCCGCCCTCCTACCGCCGTGCATTATAAATGACTATTCTTTTCATACCCTGCACTAGCCACTCTCTCTTCACCCCTGTTTCTGCTGTTCGCCCCTCTTGAGGATGGTGGCTATGCCTTGACCATTGTGATCGATTCCCCCTTCCTCCTCTCCTGGTATCGCTACTCCCATTTCTGTTCCTGAAGGGTTTATCTGACCTGGATTCCGTGTGTTGTGAGCTCTTATCTGTACCAGTCAGTATACATGCTCCAGTCTAGCCAGACTGTGGTCATGATGGTGGGGGTGTGGGGGAGTGGTGAGGAAGCCTCAGAGAACCAAAGGAATATTGTATTTTATCAGTGCTATACTGCACCCTGGTTGACTCATCCCTTCCTCGTGACCGTTCTGTGAGGGGATGTCTTATTGTTTACAGATGAGTGTGGGGCCTCTGCTCTGAGCCCCCTTGTGCTCAACAATGTTTTGTTGTTGTTATTGTTGTTTTGGGTCTTCTGATGCCTGTTACCTGATCCCATTGACCCCTCACAATCACACAGGCTGATGTGCTTCTTCCCAGTGGGCTTGCTTCTTCTCTGCTAGATGGCAGCTTGTTTAACTTAAAGCCTGTAAGACCCCAGACACTATATTTTTTGATAGCCAGACACCATCAGCTGTCTGCAACACATTTGCTTATGCACCCATTTTGTCTTCGGCAATTGTGTTGGGAAGGTGAGCATCACAGAATGTCAGGTTGTTAGAACAATGTGCTCTTGTGTTGAGGGAGGACTTGAGCAGAGACCCAAAGTTCATCCACTTCCTCAATGTATTGCCAAATAAATATATGTTCATAGGTCAATACCTCAATTCTTATGAATTGGTATATTTATATATGTACAAACCTATGTGCGCCTCTATTTATAGTTCTGCTTCCTAGATCTTTCCTCTGTTTCTTTTTACCTCTCTCCTGCCCCAGCATCAAGGTGGTAAATCTTTACAGGAGCAGAAAACCTCATTCTTTTTTGCCCTTCAGGCAGGGTTTGGGTTTAAAATATCAACTTTGTAGTTAGCTTACCCTCCCACTAGGGTTTCGATGGCTAGGGGCATTGTTTACTCAGGGAAAACTGTTCAGCTTACCAGTCTGAAGCCTGGTAGAAAAAGCTGAAAATAAAAGGAATATATTACTGAATCTACTAAAAAACAGCAGAGAAAAATATATGCACACAAAGTAGATAAAAGCAGAAGTTTGGAAGCAGACGCAAAAAGGTATACATTTGTTTGGCAATCCTTCACAATGATGGAAATGATGCTCATGGAAAAATACTTATGTATTTAATGAAACAAGTTTTTCTCATTTGGAATTTCTCCTCTGATCTTCGTAGTAGAAAGGGAAGTCTTGCCATGTAACTAACATGGTTTCGGTCTGTTTTTCTCCTTGACGATAAAGGATCCTGAATCACCCCTTTTACCTGGAGGAGAATGATGTTCACGGTGTCTTCGAGAGAGCTTTGAAAGTCTGGAGTGATGAGACTCCCCTGACCTTCAGAAAGGTTGATACAGGCGAGGCTGACATCATGCTCTCCTTTGCACGCAGAGGTAGAGAACTTGGATTTACTCAATCTGTGGCCTTCACCAGGATTGATTGCATGCGGATTAATGTTCTCTCTCTCTTTAAGGTCACGGAGATGTCGCGCCCTTTGATGGCAGGGATGGAGTCCTTGCCCATGCTTTTGCGCCTGGATTTGGTATTGGGGGCGACGCACATTTTGATGAGGAAGAAGCCTGGACGCACAGCTCTGTAGGTAGGCCCAAAGATCACTTTAATATATTCCAGATTACATTCTGGCTCTAAAGGGCTACCATTTGAGAAGATAGGAGAAACCAATTCTCACAGCGCCATTACAAAAATTACATGTCCTAAGTTCTTTAAGACCAGTTCTTAGATTCGGAGGATGTGCTAGCTCTTCCACTCAGGAACCTTCAGAACGATAGCATGGAAATGGAAAAAGCAATGTGATCAAGATTGGCACGTGCCTCTGTGCTCCTCACACGAATCATTGCTGGTGTGCCCTCGCCCTTGATAGATACAGACAGTGACCCGTCTGAGATATTTCGGGGACGATGTTCATATCGAGGAAAAGTGCTTCTCCTCAGGTTAACCTTTCGACCCACAGTCTCCAAGAAATTAAAAGAACACTATATCAATGCTTTTTGAGTTTCTGTTAGGGTGTTTGGGTGGTGGGTGTTTGCAGAGCGATGCAAACAGTCAGAACCTGGAGTGTGAAATCTAGTGGGGGAACAAACAGAAATCCATTTGAGCAGAGGGCCCAGGGATGCAGTTCGAGGGCAGGGTAAATGCCAATTTAGGCCAAGTTATAAAAGGTTTTGTTTACTTTTAAAAAGTGTTAGTCTCACAATGGGCTGAGCACTGGCCTTCTGACCTGAAGATCTGCAGTTTGAACATATGAGCCTCTGCATGGGAGAACGATGCACTGGTCTGCTTCCAGAAAATGACAGCCACAGACGCCTTATGAGGCAGTTCTAATGCGTCCTGTGGGGGCTTTGCTTACGGAATGCAGAGTGGAGGCAATGGAGCTCCTGCTGTGGGTTAGAGTCGGGAATCTGTGTAGCATTTGTTCCTTGACACTTCTTAAGCCATGTGACCTCAGATTAGCAGCGCAAAGCCTAACCCACAGAACCAGCACTGCTCCGTGTAGCGCCTCCCTGTCTGGAATAGTATTAGTGTTCCAGTGATAGACTGCATCTCTTTAATTTGAACTTTGGAACTTTTATTTGGGTTTATAAAGTGGCCAGGATGATTACTACTCAAGGTTTGCATATCCACTGAAACTCAATTAACGGCAGCAGCAGTGGAATGGAGACGTGAGAGTTAAAGAAAGACACGCCTGAGATGCTAGAAAACTCCACCAGACTCTATTTTGTGTCTGCTGATGCAATGGTTCTTAATTTGAAGATAATTTTCCCCCAGAGGAGATATGTGGGAGTGTCAAAATTGGAAGGGAGTTTGCAACGGGCATTTCAAGATTTCAAAACTTATTATAAGGCAAAAAAAATTGCCTCTGAGGAAAAATAATAACGTGGACTAAAATGTCAGCTACAAAGTTAAGACACCGGTTCAATAGGGTAGAGATCATCTACCAAGTATAGTGGTTGTCTTTGCAAATGTCAATGTCTCACCTTATTTCCCCCCTCTTTTTGTTCTTTGTAGGCACAAACTTATTTCTTGTTGCTGTTCATGAGATTGGACACGCCTTGGGTCTTGACCATTCCAACAATACCAATTCCATAATGTTCCCAACCTACAAGTATACTGACACAGACACATTTCGCCTTTCTACTGCCGACATACATAACATTCAATATCTTTATGGTAAGTTGAATATATTTACCATATATGAAAATACTTTGATGAGTCATGTCTACATTTTCATCAAGTTTTAACAGGTGCCCTTTCTTCCTAGCTCAGTAAAGACCATGTGAAGTAAGTAGCAGAGGTTACTTACTTATTTATGTTACAGATGAGGACCAGAGATCTAGTTTCTTGAAGTCAGAGCTGATGCTAGAGGCCAAGATAGAACCTGAGCCCTCAGGCCTCACGCCCTCTAGTGGTCTTCCTACTCCACATACCGCTGCTCTCTTAGAGAAATTGCACAGAAAATCCTAATTTGAACAGGAGTACCGTACAATTAGCAGATTTTCTCCCAACTATATGAAAATTATGAGTAGACCCGTGGGTATAGAAAAATTTTTAAAGTTTCTTTTAATGCAATTATTCATCAAAGGTGTAATGTTAAATGTATTTTGATCCTATGAAAGAGATTTCTTCCAATATGTCTTGAAACGTTTGTTTTCAGGAACTACAGGAAATCACCCTCCCATGATAGACCTTGGAACCATCTGTGACCCCAATTTGAGTTTTGATGCTGTTACCACAGTTGGAGACAGAATTTATTTCTTCCATGACAGGTAGAATTATTTTCAAATCTAACCAATGCGATATTTGTTAAATAGAGTAAAAAATGAGGTAGATATAATATGCAGGGTATTCGACTTGATATTGTAGTCACTGAAGACATGAAAAGATTTTGAAGTAGAAAAACTGTGTGATTATTACTATTAGCCAGAAAACTAGCTTCTGAAGAGGGATTTGATGTAGGAATCTCGATTGTGGAATCGGAAGAGGAAATGGGGGAGTTAGGTAATTATCATCATGGCAATGACAGTACAAGTGTTAAGAGATTTCTGAAGAAGTTAAGTAGACGTGATTTCTTGATTCCAGGATGACTTGTGGTTTCTGTACTGAAACACAGAGAAGTAGGCATGTATCAGGGAATAGAGATTAGGTTCTAAACTGTAAGATGGCTTCTCAGACAAGGTTGTCTGTTTAAATCATTGCTATCAAAGATGCTAAACTCCCTTGCTTGTGCTGCTCATTGTATCCCGAGTTTGCAAAAAGTTCTATGCTACAGAAAATAAAGATAATGGAAAGAAATATAATTCATGTCACAGGTCCTTCCCGTTCACACATTTCATGATTGAGTTTTCAGTGGCCTTTTGCCTGTTTGTCCTCATCAGATTCTTCTGGTGGACGTCCCCTGAGTCACCAAGGAGCCCTGCTTCTTTAATAACGTCCAGGTGGCCATTCTTGCCATCTACCATTCAAGCTGCTTACGAAATTAAAGGCAGAGATGAAATGTTTCTTTTTAAAGGTAATTATAATGTTTAAAAATCCTCAATGGCTCATGGCTGTATGTGGACATAAATCCCCCAAAGCATTGACGACATCGGTGATGGTGACGCTGAAAGTAGCTCAACAGTGACGAGATGGTACTGTTTTAAAGAAAGCTGTGGCCCCGTTTGCCATCGAAGCCAATGCCCAATCCCACAGCATTGATGGCACCCACAATGCTGTGCGACCCAGGGTTTGAGAAACGTTCCGTGATTTGTACGTTTCAGCCTATTACGCATTCCAGATCTGTCAGTTTACACTGCACAAAAAGAAAGGAGTAGAAGGGATTCGTGTAGATGTCTTATTTCATACCTTTGAACAATCCCCGTTGGTGTTTTTCAGGTGTGAAAATGAAGTAATGGTGTTGTCCCCAACGCGAACTAGTTTAATCCTCAGTCTCTAAATTACAAAGGAGGGCGAGATCATAAAAATACTAACACGCAAGGGGAGAAATGAGCCTGCCTGTTAGCATTCTCATTACTGGTGTGATTTCAATGCGCCTTTTCTTCGTTTATCTTGACAGATGAGCAGTACTGGAGAATTAGCAATTTAACCCTACAGCCAACCTATCCCAGGAACATATTTTTTCTGGGCTTGCCTTACGCTGTGAGAAAAATTGATGCAGCTGTTTTTAACCCACTTACCAATAAGACGTACTTCTTTGTAAATAATAGGTATTGGAGGTAAGCTTGAAAACATCCTAATCACAGGCAGAAAATGATACCAAGAAAGCACTGGCTTTCAAAAGCTAATGAAACTCCATGGATCTTAAAGACTTAGCTGTTCGCCTATTCTGAGAAATCATTTTTATCTCGGTGGGAAGCTGTGATGCGACAAGGCAATGTAAAGCAGCTATATGCATCGTGGAGCTCGGTGCCCCATCAAATCCCCTTCAGTATCAGCTTCCAGCTAAGGCCACATGGAGCACTCGGAGAAAGAAATCACATGCTTAGCTAGAGTAGGGGTTGAGTTAAAAAAAATTTTTTTAATTGGGTTCTTCAGACTCCTTCAGAGAGAAAAATGGGTGTTGGGGTAGGAAACCGTCAAGCATTAAAGGCATTTTCTGATGAAGTTTCTGCTCTTTGCTCAGATATGATGAGACAAGAAAAGTTGTTGACAAAGGATACCCCAAATTGATATCCGAGACCTTCCCAGGAATTGGGCCTAAAGTAGATGCAGTCATCTATTCTGAAAGTAAGTAGACCATGAAACCAGGAAGATAATGCGCTGTGGACTAAGTGAACTAGAAAAATGAGAACTAGCTAGTAAAAGCAATGGCTTATTAGGGTGCTCGATAGTGGGGGTGAAGGTGGCAATGTGCTTGTTGCTGCAGCCATGTGTCTGACATTCCCCACAACCATACCCAGTTAGCAATCTGCAGTCTTTTCAATGTACCTTCAAGTACCCTACTTCCTCGCGGTATTACACCTTTCCCCGCTTTCTACCTCAGGAACTGGCAGAAGGTTCTCTTTAACTGTCTCCCAGCAAGGTCAATCCAAGCAGGATTATTGGACTGGACTAAAAGTTTTAAAGATTTTAAAAGATCGCCCCCCCCCCACCCCACCGCTGTGTCTTTTTTCCTCCCTCTGGTTGTCCTGTAAGAGTCCTGGCAGTAGTAGTGGGTTGTGAGTTAGGCTGCTAATCACAAGGTCAGCAGTTTGAATCTACAAGCCCTTCAAGGAAGAAAAGGGTTACAGTCTCAGAAACCCACAGGGGCAGGTCCATCCTCTCCTGGAGAGCTGCTATTGACTGATGGCCGTGAGTTGACTTTGGCAGGAAGTTTGTCCCATTCTCTCCCTCAACAGACCCACTCGAACTCTGCACTGTGCAGTGTGACTTGTCCCAAACATTTGCATCTTAACCATAAGCCTAAGAAGACCAAACAGTCATTTAAAATTAGTAAAAATGTTTTGCTGAGATGACTGCAGGTGGGGAACCCAGCCGAGGACCCCACACATGTTGTCAAGCCAGAGCCCATGTAAACTAGATAGCCAATAAAAGTATTTTTAAAGAACAAAAAAGAATAATTGAATTTTGTTTTTCTTTTTAGATCGCTACTATTTCTTCCAAGGATCTGACCAACTTGAATATGACATATTGTCCAACCGTGTCACCAGAAGAATGAAAAGCAATACTGGCTTTGGTTGTTAGAAATGGAATAATGTATATCAATTAACTCCAGGTGTATATAAAATGATAAAATCTGAGTCATAAATTTTAGGATTAACTTCTGGGATAGAGTTATTTTAAACCAGAAAAATGTAGGAAGCCTTCAAGTACACTCCTTTCTACATTCTATTTAAACTGCAGTATTTTGAATGAACTGTTTTGTTCCTTCAGCAAACTCTTTCATTTTAACACGGTCCCTTTGTTCTTTGGCACCTGCAAAGACCAAAAGTATACCTTGGGCTCGCTACCTCTTTGAACTAGTTATCTCTTATAATTAGAACATAGCTTCCATGACCAGTAACAGATAGGTACTTAGAACTTTAGGACCGACAATTATGTAGATAGTACTTAAATTGTAATAATGTAATTTTATTCTGTTATTGCTGTTGATGTCTTCAAAATATATGTTTCTCAAATAAAATTTTTGAAAGAACATCTGGCTTTTGAAAGTGACTTTGGAATGACTTATAGATCGAGTTACTGGGCCCGAGGTGAATCGCTATGGCAAGTAAAAACAAGACAAAATCAAACCCACTGTCCGTAAGCAGAAGTGCAGGTGTTTATTACCTGGATGTGGAGCTGCCAGGTAACCCTTCCCAAGCCAGAGGAAGAACACTTTAATTTGGAAGGCAGACCAGCAAGGAAACCACAGCAGGACCAAGCAGACTGTCTTTGTGGGTCCTGTTTGAAATCGATGCATAGAGAATATATACCTTTGGCTTTGGAAATTATGCTTTGCAGAATCATAGCTGTTTTACATCATCAACTCCAGCTTCAGGGTGAGATGGAAAACGATCGTGGGCCATGAGCAAGGAAGCAGAAGTTTCTTTCACGTCTCAAGATGTCCTTGTTGACTAGATAACAGTGCCAAGTTTTAATCACTCGCAGGTAAATAAGGGATTCGCAGCATTATCTAGCCCATTTTAGGTGAGATCTGTATCCAAATTACCTGCTTTTGAGTAACGGAGTGAATTATAAAAATTCCATGGGGACTGCATTCAGTGAAGTGCCTCAGTCTAACTGTATTTTGGAACAGGATTTGTCTAACTATATTAGATAAAATAGCTTGGGTTACACGGCCATCTCACAGGAAGAAGAGTTCCTTAGTGTGGAGACAACCTCATTTTTCTGCTGCAGAGTGACTGGTGGGTTAGATCCAATGACCCCCCCCCCCCCACTGTTAGTGGTCCAACACTGAACACAAAGGGTCTTTGGTACAGTAATTAGAAATCACCTATATCTTTAGGACCAAGTCAGGAAAAAGTTCTCCAGACTTCTCATGGCCTTCAATTCATGTATATGAACTCAAACATGGAAAAAGGACCTAATTGGGAACATTTCATTTTGATAACCAATCTCAGCTCAACTCTGGATACAGTGATTAAATCTCTAATACCCCTCTTACTCAAATGATTCTTCTCTTCTTCCATTCGTTAATGAAAAAATTTTAACAATCGTATACAGCCTTAACCGTGTCCTAAGTTGACACTCCTTAAGACCATACAGTCACAAGTCTTGTAACAACAACAAAATCCTCATGGAAAACATGAGCTAAGCACAGCTGATCCTTGAAATGATGCACGAGTTAGGGGTACAGACGTGTGCAGAGATGATTTGCATGACTTAGCATACTGTCCAAGGAGCCCTGGTGGTATGGAGCTTACACGTTGGGCAGATTGCTGCCAATTCAAAAGCACCAGCAGCTCCGCAGGAGAAAGATTGGGCTTTCTACTCCTATAACCAGTCAGAGTCTCAGACATCCACTGGGGGTTTGCTGTGAGTCAGCATGAACTCTATGACAGTGAGTTTGAGAGCATTCTCTCCCGGCACCTGGGCTCACCCCAAGAAACAGCAACAGGAAGAAATAAAGCCTCCTAGAAAGGTCTTCGTACATCAACACTCTGTTGTTTGAGGGTCAATAATTCTTGTTTTTAGATGAGGCACAGAGCTCTCGGCTAACTCACCCTGTTACCAGAATTAGGTTCTTGTCACAGCAAGAATAATATTTGTCTGGTCAGCCTTCGACACACCACTGGCGAATGTGTTAGCTGCCCCCGGGAGGGAGTGGCCGTCACCAGTACGGCTGTCATGGTCTCTTCCCTGAGCACAGGCACGAGAGCTTCTGGAAGCAGAGTTGTAACTGGCAGGTGCTCCAGAACTCGCACGCTTTTTGCTAGGGCACTTCGACTCCTTTGGTTGATGATCTGTAACTAGACCTTTTTTGTTGTTGTTCTCGTCACTTGTACAAGCATGTTTTTAGTGCGTAGAATGAGCGAAGCTAACGCAGCTACCATTAGGTGTCAGTGAATTGATTCTGGCTCACTGTGACCCTACAGGACAGAGCGGAGCTGCCACATTGGGCTGCTAAGGACGTGATTTGATGGGAGCGTTTTCCAGGTTTCTCCAGGGGAGAAGTTGAATTGGATGAACTGCTGAACATTGGGTCAGTAGCTGAGTGTTTAACTGTTACTTTACCAGGGCTTCTTAGCGGATCATCTTTTAAATGACAAAGAGCGTTGTCTGATTCTGTTGAAAAGGGATGAGATAAAATGGCTAATGCATTATTGACCAACGGGATTCCTGTTCCTACTCTGCAGTTGACTTAAGAATATCTTGAGGGGGATGGAAACATGAATCTCTTTGGAAGAGGAACTTTTCCATGTGTGGTTTAAATTCATAACTTAGAACAGCATGTTCCCATTTTTTAACTGAATAAAATGTGACTAGCAACAGAAAGATGGATCATGCCAATGAAGTACTGGATTGTGTGTGTTCAGAACCAGAGAGCTGGATTTTGTTGACAAGTGGGTCAGATTCATGATCAGCTTGATCCTTGTGATTTTTCTCATGACGTGGGATGCTGACCAATCTGAGTGAGTGAGGAAGCTCTGTGTGTTTTTGAATCTGAGTAACACGATGGTGACAACTCATAGACATGTGCTTAAGTGGGTCACATCTGGGCAGCTTGAGCGGAGGGTAATGACACACTGACTGAGCTGCAAAAAGGGGGGAGGGAGAAAGCGAAGAGCATATCCCAAATTCTGAAGATACATTATCAGGCTGACACTGGGTTAAGAGATACAGCCAGTACTCACCTTTCATGAATGTAAGGATGTCAGAGGAAACGAAGCTAGGAAAGCTCAAATCTATGCAGAAAGGATACTATAGACAGATAAGATGTAGGGCGGTGGGTAAGGGATGGTGGTGGCAGTTGGTTTATAGGCACTGTAAAAATCTTAGTTTGTGTACTTTGATTTTCGTTTGGTTTGATTTTGAGTAGACAATGACCATCCATGTTGCTCATCATCTGTGTAGACTTGAACAAATATTTCAACTTCTCAGTGTTTCACTCTGCTCCTCCATACAGTGGGAAACTAATCCCTACCTTGCAATGTGATTGAAAAGATTAGAAATATCATGCATCGTGTGTGGAGCATTTGGTGGGTGATCCATATATAGTGAGCTTCATGCTTTCTTTCCTACAACAGGTTCTTCACATATGTTGCTGTTTGCCATTAAGTCATCTCACAGAAACCCTATATATAGTAGAGCAAAACACTGTACAGTCCCGAGCCAACCTCACGATTGTCATGTTTGAGCTCAGTGCTAGAGCAAGTGGGTCAGTCCATCTCACTGAGCATCTTCCTCTTTCAAGGTGAACCTCGATGTTACTGTGCCTGATGTCCATTTCCAGGGACCGGTTACTGGAAACTGTCTCATCAATCTCACTTCTCAGGAGAATTCTGCCTGTACTTCTTCCAAGACAGATTTGTTTGTTCTTTTAGCAGTGGATGGTACTTCCGAAACACTAATTCAAAGGTAATTCTTATGTTATCTTTTTCTATTGTACAGCAAATCTTCTGTTAAAATTCGCTGAACAGAGTGATAGTCCAGATAATGCCCCCATCTCTTCAATGGTTGATCATCAGTCTTCGAGCACAAGTGCACAGGGTTTTGGGGTTTTTTTTTTAATGTTTTCGTCCATTCATGAAGTTGATGGATGTCCAGAACAAGATTTGTCATCAATCGAAATTTCACCTCTTTTGAAATGAGAAAACCTCTTGTACACTTGAGTTTTCCCCATAACACTGCCTTTGTAAGCTGTGTTTCACATCACAACAGTTTCTGTGGTATTTTCCCCCAAGCAGGGACAAAAAATTTCACAGCTGCTCACTGTTCTCTTAAATTACTTATCACAAAAAACACCGTTCTAACAAAACTGCTTTTATGAAAACATTCACTGTGATCAAAGAGAACCTTCCCAGGCGATGCCATTGTTTGCACTCACTCATAGCGAGTTACTTGATGCTCAGGCAACAGGGAAGAATGTGTACTAGGAAAGTTCTGCCCAGTGGAGATTTTTGCTGGGGGTTTTGTGTGTGTGTATGTGTGTGTGTGTGTGTGTGTAACCCCCTCCTATATGCATACTGGTATATATCTGTATATCTATTTATATTTCTCTACACAGAAATATTATAGATAGATATACATACATTGGGCACAATCTGAAATGTCTCAAAGTTATTAATCATTTAAAGCTATATAAATGCAGAACCTTAGTTTTAATGGGGAGTAAACTGACCCACCAGCACCAGCTCTGTAGAAGCATGAGTTAGCTCTGTTTTGGTATATTTCCAAACCTAATTATAGTTGCTGTAGCAACGCAAACGTCTCTCCTGTCATTCTTACAGACAGTGACCCATTGAGAGAATTTGCCAGTGCTAGCATGAGCATGACTCAAAAGAACATGAGACATCTCCTAGCGAAAGCAAAGCAGTACCTACGAGTGTTTCCTAACAGAATTGCCACAGATTTGCCAGGAACAGTAGCATACGTCAGATGCAGATATTTGACCAAATGTGAAGAAAGCTGCTACCAGGGATAAGAAATATAAGGATTTCTAGATGTAAACAAAGACAGGAAGCAAACAAACCTCATCGTCCCCACCAATAAGCTTAAAAAAAACAAAAAAAATCATGAAAGAATCCCACTATATTTTCATTCCACTTGTCCATGAACATTGGTAAGCTACGTGTATACAGAGCCCCTGTGGCACAATGGGTTAGATATTGGGCTGATAACTGCAAGGTCAGTGATTGGAGACCATCAGCGGCTCCATTGGAGAAACAGGAGGCTTTTCATTCCTGTAAAGACTCCTCATGGCCATTGAGTCCATTCTAACACTTTGCGACCCTGTAGGACACAGTAGAGCTGCCCCGTCAGGGCAGACCATGACTGCATTCCATCCAGACCCTGTTGTCCTAACCATTCAGAGGCGCGGTGGTGGTGCCAGTGCGTGGGGAATTGGCTGCTGAGTGGAAAGACTGCAGTTTGAATCCATCAGTGGCTTTCTGGGAGAGAGATGTAGAAGGCTTGGTAAAGATAAGAGCCCTGGAAACTCTGAAGAACAGTTT
Source organism: Tenrec ecaudatus (assembly GCF_050624435.1). Taxonomy (NCBI): domain Eukaryota; kingdom Metazoa; phylum Chordata; class Mammalia; order Afrosoricida; family Tenrecidae; genus Tenrec; species Tenrec ecaudatus. The sequence continues at coordinate 99,773,148 of NC_134533.1, read as the reverse complement.
CTTCTGTCCTATAGAGTCAGGAGGAGCTCTGTGGCTGTAGTGGGTTACACACTGAGCTACTACCCACAAGGTTCGCAGTTTGAATCCACCAGTTGCTCCTGTAAAGATGGAAAGTCTTGGAAACCCAAAAAGACAGTTCTATTTTATCCTCTGATTGCTATGATTTGGAACTGATTCATTGCTAGTGATTTCATAGGGTCAGGATGAGTCAGCATTAGCTCAATGACCACGTGTGTCCACGTGTGCCTGTGTCCTTTAGTAATAGAGTTAAGAAGCAACTTTTTAGGTAAAGACCTGCCAAGTCACAGAGAAAGGAACCTAAACTTAATTGTAGACTTGCTTGTGTCAATCCTAAGTTCTAAGGCTCATTGACATGCTATGTCTACTTTATCCTGCCTTGTTTTTTCCTGTCTATATGTCTTTCCTTTCACGTTCTACTTATTTTATATCTGCAACCCTACTGGTTTTTCTTATACCTTACTCAGATCATTGCAACAGCCCCAAAGTGGCAAACGCTACTTTCATCCCATTCTGTTCCAACTCAGTGATGTAGTCATGCATCTGATCAAATATTTACATGGGATCATTTTCATTCTAAGAAGAACCTGGCTATTAGGCACTGCAAACACCCTCTACAATCGTTCACTAAAGGTTAATGGAAAGAAGACAATGAAAAAAAAAGTTGTAACATTGAAAGCAAGGTAGATTGCTTGAGAATATATATATATTCTAACATATATATATATATTCTAACATATATATATATATTCTAACATATATATATATATATATATATATAATGTTTAACCAATAGAGCTATTAGACCAGAATTAATAGTTCTATTGGTTAGACATTAGACTGTGATAATTAGCGGTGTGCGAACATGGCACCTGTAACAAGATATGGATGGAGTTTAGCCTGTCAATAAGGTCTCAGCTTGGTGACTTCATTTGGATGTGCAACTGAGATAAATGTCTGTCTGGAGGCCAATCTCTCTCTCTCTCTCTCTCTCTCTCTGTTTTACCTTCCTGTTGATGAGCCACACTGAGACCTGTGATAGCTCTTTAATGCTTGCACTGCCATTGGATCCACAAGACTTCTCATCAAAGCAGTGGGTCTCAACCTGTGGGTCATGACCCCTTTGGGGTTGAACGACCCTTTCACAGGGGTCACCCGATTCATAACAGTAGCAAAATGACAGTTATGAAGTAGCAATGAAAATAATTTTATGTTTGGGGGTCACCACCTCATGAGGAGTTCCTCATTATTAAAGGGTATTAAAGGGTCACGGCATTAGGAAGGTTCAGAACCACTGATGTAAAGTCTATGATCTTCCTGCACCTTACATCATTGCATGTGGTTGTGTGAGTATGCAGAGGGACTTATAGGCTAGTATCAGACTTATGGACTTAAGTCAGACTGGACTGGGATGCTTACTTGATGTATAATTATTTCTGATTATAAAGCTCTGTCTTACATACCTGTGAGTGTCTCTGGATTTATTTCTCTAGTCAACCCAGCCTAACACCGAATGCTAACTGCAAGGTTGGTGGTTCAAATATATCAGTTGCTCCAAGAGAGAAAGAAGAGGCTGTCAGTCTCAGTAAAGTATTTCAGTCGTAGAAACCCTATTATAGAGTTGCGATGAGTCTGAATCAATTTAATGGCACTGGATTTGGTTTTTATAAAGACAATGGATCAAAATAAATAGAAAGCTCAGCTGTGTTTATTTTATGAAATGTGAGCAACATCTGTCCATCTGAAAGAGAAGAAAAGTTTCTCTACAGTTGTCTATCTAGAGATCCAAGACCTTATTTTTCTCTACCAACTGGAAATGTTCCGGTGGTCTCTGGAATCTTTATTTTATGGATCTTAAATCTTTTCTTTAAAATCATTTTATTAGGGGCTCATACAATTTGTATCACAAGATAGATCTTAATTCTATGGAACAGAGAAAAAAATAGAAATTCAAAAGCAGCCAAAGTATGTTCCATAGAAGAGATTAATGGAAGGTATTCTCAGACATGTGACAATCAGTAAATTTCATCGCTAAACTATTCTTTAAAAATAAAAATTAAATTTAAAAGGTATATAAAGACATACATATAACTGCCCCTTGAAAGATGACTCAAAATAATAATTAGACTTTAATAGACTTAACAGAACTGCCTTTAGCTAATTGTTTGACAGAACAAGTTATCTGCTTAAATGATAGCTTGCATGATGGATTTTTTGACCATTCCAAACCAAAGCCCACTGTTGTCAAGTGGATTCCAACTCATAGTGACTTCCAGAACAAAAGAGAGTGGCCCCACAGGGTTTCCAAGGCTGTAAGCTTTTATGGAAGCAAACTGCCCCATCTTTCTGCAGAGCAGCTTTGGGGTCTCTACTGCCCACCTTCTTGTTGCCGGGTCTAACAATTAGCCATCTGCTACTTTGCTTCCATTCAAGTCCTCTCACAAAAATAAGATGTTTACTCTATCATCGGATGAGCTCTACTGCCTTGTGGGAGTACAACTAAAAATTTAGTTGATGCTGTGCCACTTTCACAATTGAAATGTTAATGCCAGGAATATTGCAAAATATTTTCTTTCCCTCCATAAAACCAGAATCGCTTGGAGCCATATTAAGGCCCTTGTCATCATCAAGGAGTTTGAATGAGAGATATGACATTTCTACCACTTCTGTGGAGTGATTTGGATCTTAGGCATTTATAAATGAAAACCAGATTGCATCATTCAGTAGATCTTATCTGCTCAGGTTGGATTCAGAAGAGGATGTGGAACACAGGATAGCATTGCTGATTTCAGATGGACCTTGACTGAAAGCAGAGAATTCCAGAGAAATGTTTACTTTTGTTTTACCGACTATCCCAAGGCATTCAACTGTGTGGATCATAACAGAGTCTGGATAACCTTGGAAAAAATGGGAATTCCGGAACACTTCATTGTGTTCATGCAGAATATATACATGGATCAAGAGGCAGTTGGGTGAACAGAGTTAGGGAAGACAATATAGTTGAACATCAGGAAAGGTGTTTATCAGGGTTGTATTCTCGTACACTACTTATGCAGTCTGTATGCTGAGCACATCACCAGAGAAGCTGCATTGTATGAAGAGGAAGGTGGCATCAGGATTGGAGGAAGGCTTATTAACAACCTGTGATGTGAAGATGACACAATTTTGCTTGCTGAAAGTGAGGAGGATTTGAAGCACTTGTTGATGAAGATCAAGGATGTAGCCTTCAGTATGTATTATCACTTAATGTCAAGAAGACCCAAATCCTCACAACTGGCCCAATAGGGAACATCATGATAAATGGAGGAAAGATTGAAGTCATCAAGGATTTCATCTTGCTTGTGTCCACAATTAGTGTTCATGAAAGCAACCATTAACCAAAGGGTTTCATTACCATTAACCAAAGGGTTTCGTTTTGAACACGCAAAGCATGATGAGGGAGAAAGATGAAGTTATATGCTGCCTGAAAGATTGAAAGTCGGGGAAATCCTATGAAGCAGTCATATAGGGTTGTTGCGAGTCAGACTCACCTCGAGGAAATGGGATTGGAATCCCTCTTCCATTGCAGTCCATCTTCTAACTAGAAAGTTTGAAAGTCTGTGGGGAAAAGGCATAAATATCAGCAACCATTGTCTGATTTCTATGAAAAACATGAAAAAATCCTATAAGCAACATTTTCTCCTACTTCACAATGCAGAAATATATTTGCTTTTGGCTGACGGAATCCAGAAGTGTAAAAAAACAAAAACAAAACCCATATAGGCACACGGTGTTACAAATTTCAAATGGTCATGATTCACCACGCTACCAACAGAAACTCAAAACTCTTGAGCTAATGACCTTCCATGATTAGGCTCCCGTTTCTCTTCCCACAACCTTAAGTTTTCTTTATGCCTCTTCCCACAGCTTTTATCTCAATACAAAAATCAACTCTTTGCTTTTTTCTATATAGATGCTTCTTAAACTGGCTTGACTGTGCACAGTACTTACTCTGCTCTTTTACCTACCTGCCTGTCCACATAATATTAGACTACCTATCTGCTATGTTATTCCTGGGCTTTTTCGATCCAGCTTTTCTGTTTATTCTTATATAACGTCTCACTTCGTTCTTTGTAGATTGAGTTACACAGGGGCCTTCTCCTCTGTTAGATCATACCCATCGGACCTTTTTCCTTTTTAAAAATTCTTACTTCAATCACCCTTTCTCTAGTTTTCCTTTTTAATTTTTATCTCCAAATCTACAATCTTAGTTTTGGGGATTCTGAAACCTGTGAGACTAAGATACTTGATAAATGAATGTGTATCTGAAAGAAGGTTTGTTTCAACTAGAGATAGTAAGTACCATGCATTACTGCCATGCACAGCCTGGAGGGTCATGGAAAAGCCTGGTCAATAGAAAAATATATATTGAGCAGAATGCTATTTGGATTAGCTGTCAGCTTTTGAATCCAAATTTTGATCAGGCTGAATAGGTTTCATTGCATTCTCTCTAGGAGATCAGATGTATAAAACCAACTGCTACCTATTTCTTGATCATGGTTACCCTAATACAAGTTATTGTTCTGTGCATGTAGTTTTCATTTCTTTTTGAAAAGGAAAAATATTTTTAAATTTTTCACAACTAGTAATACAGAAGATAAAGATGGAAGACCATTTCAATCTACTAAGTAATGTCTTTTATATAAGTTATACAAGTATTGAAGGATCTGCTATTTTGAGTCTACTACAGCTTAATAAATTGTGCACAGAATTAAAATCAACTATCAGAAAACACTTCCTTCTTTTTCACAAGTGCGTTCTCTTCTCTCTTGCCCCTGAGGTTTTCCTCCTCCATGACTAGCAAATCTAACCAGAAGTTAGAAGAAGCTATTCCCCAATGTGGCACAAATAATTAAGTTCAAGACTCCAAAAGTTGGCAGTCCAAACCCACCCAGAGGCATCTGGGAATACAGGCTTGCCTTTCTGCTTCCAAAAGGTCACGATTTTTAAAATCCTATAGAACAAAGTAATACATGGATTCCCATGACTTAGTTAGTAACTGGTTTTTGAACCAAAGATTCAATTTCTTCTAAATATAGTTTATAGGCACAAAGGTACAGCATTCATTTCTTTCCATCTTATTATTTTACAGTTTATTAAAACATTTTCTTAAAACATAACATTAAAAAATTTTGCCAAATATTAATTTTTTTTACCAAATAAGCTTATTTCTCCTCAATAACACACAAGCCTTCACTGTGTAATAAATTGCAGACTTTTTTTCCAGAGTTAAAAAAAAAACCAGTCTTCTCCTTTACCAAGACAGGAAACATTTCCTGGAAATTAATCACTGTTTTTGACTTGCAAAATCTGGAAGGTGGAGAGAAATTAGTAAAAGAGGCTGTATCATCATACTTTGGGTTAAGAATTTTTGGAAATGATCGTATTGCCGTTTGAATGAAAGACATCATGAGTCAGGCGGGTGATATAAATAAATATTGCCGCCCTATAAAAGTTGGGCTGCAGAGGGTGGACCTACGAAGAGGTAGTCAGAAAGCAAGTAGGACGCTGTCTTCAAGAAGAGCTAAGTGAAGTTGGTGGAAATGAAGAGTCTTCCAATCCTGCTTCTGTACGTGGCTGCTTGTTCAGCTTTCCCTCTGGAAGGAACAGCAAAGGATGAGGACATGGATTTTGTTCAGGTAATTTGGAATGCCGCCATCTCACCGATAGGGACAAGTCAGGAAACTCAGTGAGACTTTCATTCTTCATAGCATGGTTTGAGCTTACTGTATGTATATCATTACGTCAGGGATGAACAGCTATTAAGTATGAAATGTGAACAGTTCTCCATATCGCATCGTTCATGATTCCCTTTCTGTGCAGGAGGCAAAGGGCCAGAAATGTTAGTATTTTGGGTTGAGATCACACAGCATTATGGTAACAAGAGATCAGAGTTTGAGGCACATCAATATTATTATATTCATTATCTGAACATAATTCATTAAAATGTGTCTTGTTTTGAGACTTCTTGATTCAGTATGGTTTGTACTAACTGTTTGAATTGCTCAGAGGGATTAGACAGAGGGATTTGTCCAGCATTTTTCCTTAGCTAGAGCCTTCTGCACCATGCAAAGCGGAACATTGAGGACATTGAATGATTTTACTTAAAACATACAATTATGACAAAGGAGGTTTCTTTGTGTTGTTTTCCTTCTTTAAGCTAACCAGACATTTTTCTCAATTTTCCACTTTACTCTGATGGCTTTGGCAGTAAACTAAGTTGCAGAAGTATTTAGTTACAAAGATTCAACACAGCTAAGAGGGAAGCTATAATCGAAGAATGAAAGAAAAGTGCAATTTATTTCAGGAAGCTAGCAGAGTGCCTCAGATTTATCATAACATGTAAACAACTGTAAGCAATTTGGCACAAAAACCTCCAGAATGACTTAAGTACTAATTGCTCCATTAGCAATACCTAGAAAACTACTACGACCTTGCAAAAGATGGAAGGCAGTTTGTGCGGACACGAGACAGCAGTCCTGTTGTGAAAAAAGTCCAAGAGATGCAGAGGTTCCTGGGGCTGAAGGTGACTGGGAAGCTGGACTCCGACACCATGGAGGCGATTCACAAGCCCAGATGCGGAGTCCCTGACGTCGGCCACTTCACTACCTTTCCCGGCTCACCCAAGTGGAAGAAAACTCACCTTACTTACAGGTAATGGGCCCAAAGAGGTTGTTTACATAAGATGCAAACTTCATTAGTTGCTGCTGCAGAAGGAAATGCTCTCTTCTGTGTTTTCCTTGTACAGGATCGTGGACTATACGCAGGATGTGTCGAGAGATGCCGTTGATGCCGCCGTTGAGAAAGCCCTGAAAGTCTGGGAGGAAGTGTCTCCACTGACCTTCTCCAGGGTGCACGCAGGGGAGGCTGACATCATGATCTCGTTTGCAGTTAGAGGTGAAATAGCCAACCCGTTGTGAAATGTAGTCATTGATCTGGTGTGGTTTTATTGGAAAATGGCCAAAGACATCCTAATTACCTACCCATCTTTCCAGCTTGAAAATAGATCAATATTCTTCCTTTCAGAGCATGGAGATTTTGTCCCTTTTGATGGACCTGGGAACGTTCTGGCTCATGCCTACCCTCCTGGACAAGGGATTTACGGAGATGCTCACTTTGATGATGATGAGCAGTGGACAGAGGACACATCAGGTGGGATATTTAATCACTCACAATGATTTTGGTGTTAATTTGTTTTTATACTTGGAAAAGTGTCACTATCCAAGTATGCCCAAAGAAATGGGATGCTTAGAATTTTCCAATGGGTGGAAGAATGTATCTTCTCTTTTAATCATTTGTTGAAGCTTTTTCAGAAGTCTAACACTTCAGTCTCTGTCTTGGAAAGTCCAATATAAGAAGGTAACTGAGTATTCTTTTATGAAAGTGGATCCTGTGAGATAATCAGGCTATTATTATTAAGGCCAAATTCTCACATCCAATTTCAGATACCCAAGAAACAGTGTATTGAATTAGATCTACATTCTCAAAAAAAAAAAAGTGCTCTCAGTCATGAGTGTATATACTCCTCCCCCATTTGCTTTTTCTTTAGAACAGAAATCAGAATAAAATTTTATATTCTGTGGGGTTTTTTTTAGGTTAGGCTTGTTAAATCAGCATTTCATTACCTCAGAATTAAGAGTTTTTATGGGTCTCTTCCAAAGGATAAAATAACTCACAAATACAATGTCCAAATTGTTTAGGTTTCTTGGGTCAAAATCATGTATCTTGAGGAATGGCTTCCAAACTTTCAAAAGATCTGCTGAAACAAATACTAATTCTAAGAGTTGGTTATAATGAAAATTCAAACAGAATTTCTGTACAGAACAAAAAAGTGACATTAACACTGGATAAAACACTTGGTTTGAGTCCATTAACATCTTGCAAAATCTCAAATGGGGACTTTCCTTGTTCATGAGTTAGAAAAATAACACTTCCACAAGTAAAAGAACACTCACTTGCATTGTCAATCAAAATTACCTGGCTCTCTCCATAGCCACATTATGGGTTTGGTTTGTTTCTCAGAGCGGCAAAAATGATCTGAATGCAGCCTGTGGTCTGAGTGGCCCAAATCTCGTTGCTGACAAATGTTAGACCTCGTTGGGCATCTTGTTTTGAATTGCTTTTCACATCCTATGACCTCTACCTTTATTAATAGTGTTGACTCAATATAAAATAATTATTATGAGGCAGAAAAATTATGTAGATAACATTCCAGTGAAAAGCCAAAGTGTGGCTGTTTAAAGATAGAATTTCAGAATTAAAATGAGCACACTGTGATTCGTTTAACTGAGATGAATTGGCAAATGCTACTACTGAATCAGTGTTCAGCTTTAAAGTTTTTTCATGGATAAATGAAGAGAAATATTTATTGAGATTCTGAACAGTTGTGTTGGTTACAGTCCTGAACAGAAGGAAAGGCATGGGTTCTTGAGACTAAGGCTCTGGTGCTGTGGAGGCAGTAGAGTGGGTGGTGCAAGAAGTTAAATGTATTGTATCAGTCATATTGTGTCTCTCTTACAATGCGCATTGTAAATTCTAACCTCTATGCCAGTGATTACAACTCATTTGGAAATAGATTGTCTTTTTATGCTAATGAAGCAAGGTTAGTGCAAGAGTCCATCTCTTCTGAGACATAAACAAGATTAAATAAGCAAGCTAAGGAGTGAAGAAGGGGAAAGAGAACTGCCAAGCCTCATGAAGATCACAGAGCAGCAGAAGCTAAAAAAGACAAGGATCTTCCACCAGAGCCAACAGAGAAAGACAATCTTCCCCTAGTGATCCTATGCTGGCTGAATGAGGACTTCTAGCATCTTAAACTGTGAGAAATAAATGTGGCTGTTCATACCATCGACAGTGGTATTTTAAGTAATAGCACCACTGGATACCTAAGACATCGAACCAGATACTTTGTTGCAAAGATGGAGTTAAAGTATGAACTGAAAAAAATACTTGGCTTTCCCCGGATAGTGCAAATCGTTTATACCTTTGGCTGTTAACTGAATGACTAAGTCCACTCTGAGGCTCTTTGAAAGGCAAACCTGGTGGTCTGTTTCCAAACACGCCCCCCCAAACAAACAAACAAACAAACAAACCAAAAAATGAGCCATTGAAAACCCTGTAGAGAGAATTTGACTGTCACATGTGACACTATTAGGCCGAGATGCCTGGAGAATCACTCTTCCCCTTCCTCTCACAGTACGTGCTCAATGAGCTAACCAACAAAGCAAGAGTGAATGGCTCAAACAAAGAGTATGTAGAGCTGACTTAGGAAAAGTAGATGTATTTAAGGGATAAATAATTGTTATTTTTCATTTCTCAAATAGGAACCAACTTATTCCTTGTTGCTGCTCATGAACTTGGCCATTCATTGGGTCTCTTTCACTCGAACAACACTGAAGCTTTGATGTTCCCGGTCTACAACGCACTCACAGACCTGGCCCGATTTCGTCTTTCTCAAGATGATGTGAATGGCATTCAGTTCCTCTATGGTACGTGACTCGGGAAAATGAGGTATTGTAGCTCTTCAGAAAGCTGTACACCAATGGTCTTGAGGATACTTTGTAGCTCTTCAGAAAGCTGTACACCAATGGTCTTGAGGATACGTGAGATGGCTCTATAAGGTTCCAGCCTAAAGCATGCTGAGAATGCTTGGAAAGCATTTGATGGGGATATCATATTTTTCCTAATGTTTGCATCCCTGAATCTGTTGCTACAGGAGCTCCTCCTGTCTCCCATGATGACTCTGGGATGCCCATGAAGCCCACCCCTCCAAAACCTGAAAAGCCAGTCATGTGTGATCCTGCCCTGTCCTTTGACGCTGTGAGCACTCTGCGGGGAGAAATTCTGTTCTTTAAAGATAGGTGAGACTGAAACCCTGTATTTCCCATCTGTTCTTTAAGTACTCAACCTTGGAAACCCTGTGAGGCAGCTCGACTCTGTCCTATTGGTTTTCATGAGTGGGGATGGGCTCAATAGCATTGGGTTTGTCTGTTTGGTTGTTGCTTTTGTGTGTGGGGTGGGAGCGGGAGCGGGGGTGGGGTGAGTTGGTTACTCTTTTGATCTGTGATGCATAGAGACAAAAATAGAAACCCTTAAATTATATTTAAACATTTTAAAACAAAAACATTTCCTGTGAACTTTGAAATAATTTGGATCTGATTGTGTATTGTCTACATTTTCCTAAATGATCAAGTTCAATTTCTGGAAATTCAGAGTATATGATTTGATACTTGTCCTTGAATTTTTCCAAAAGTAATTTGGGAAAATACAAATCAAGACCTCACTGCCATTGACTTGATTCTGACTCAGAGTGATCCCTATAAGATAGGGTAGCATTTCCCTTTATGGGAATAGAAATGTTCATCTTTCTTCTGAGCATAAACATGCACATGATAAGTCACATCATTGATTCCCAGTTCCCCAGTTCTCCCCAGATACATTCATACAGAAGAACTATTGTATCTCTATCCATAGTTGTTCTGCATATATTTAGGAATATGTTTAAATAGCACACACACACATACATATCAGCCCATCCTTCTAAAAATGTAAACAATATGTGCATCACAAGTATTTAAAATCTGTACTTGGCAATTGAATCTGTATTGTAAGGCTAGCTTTCCTAATATAAAGATTAGTCTGGAACCCTATGCCAAGCAGCCCATTGCAAGCTTTTGAAGAAAGAGAAAGACATTTGCCAAGTGTCAATGTACATGATTTCTCAGACTGTTATGGAGTCTAGAAGATGAAAAAATAGTGGAAAATATGCAAGGCAAGAGAGCGAAGAACATATATTAAAATTGAATGCTGTTTTCTATTTACATTTCTTTTAATATTTATTTCAGATATTTTTGGCGCAAATCCCTCAGAACACTTGAACCTGAATTTCATTTGATCTCTTCATTTTGGCCAGCTCTTCCTTCAGATGTGGATGCTGCATTTGAAGTTACCAAGAAGGATATGGTTTTCATTTTTAAAGGTAATTATTATATAATTTTTTCTTTAATGTGGGAAATTAACTCTTTCATAAGAAAATTGAATAAGACTTTAATTTCTCTACAATATCAAATTCTGACCACTGTGTTAACCTAAGGTAATGAAGAAAGAGCTAAAACTAGAATTATGCCCACTTCTCACTTATTGACATGATTATCCTAAAGAACCAATCATTATGCAAAAATTGGTATGTTAACATGAAGAATGGTTTCATCACACAGAAAAAATGGAGGATGATTACATCATTACATAATTTCCAGATTATATCATTACATAATTGCTAATTTTAATCATTAAACATTTACCACGTTACATCATTCCATAGCTGCTCAACTCTTGAGAATTATAGCTTAGTTAAGTTGAAATAACAAGCTGACATCAATCACTGGTAGTATTACTCTTGTCTTACACCTTGGTGCTCATTACTATCAGATATAAATGGTTAATGCGCAAAATAGTTGGATAGCCCGTATTTTCACAACTGTTGTCAGTGGACAAAGGCACACGAGGTAGTTGGTAAGTATGCCTCAATAGGTGTAATCACATTTTAGAGATGATAAAAACAAACACAGAAAGATAAATTGTCCAGAGTTATACATTTCTTCATTTTAACTTTGTTCATTTAATCGAGCAGTGATTCAAGTGAAAACTTTTGTTAAATGCATACAACGAGCTGGTGGCTAGATTTAGAATGCTGACGCTCTACTGCAAACATATCAAATGACCTAAAATAAAACAATACAAAATGGGTTACTCCACATTTAATGTAAGTCTGAATTATTATTGTTTTTGTTTGTTTTGAACTATCATTTTTAATAAGTGTTTCATTTTGTTGTTTTCAAAAATATTCAAACACAACATACATCAATTCAACAATTTCTACATGTACTGTTCATTGGCATTGATTACATTCTTCAAGTTGTGCAATCACGCTCACCGCTCTTTCCTGACTTCGTCAGAATGAACTCCATGTGTTTGAATTTATTAACATGAACTCCCTATTCCCTGAGGTCCTTGCATGACCTTCGGAGTTGCTGCGGTTTCGTCCGCAGGAGACAGACCTCCAAAAGAGGACAATATTCAAGATAAACTTAGCTAAACGATTGTTTGGCTTAAAGGCGGTATCAGAGGATATTTTGGGTTTACTGTTTAAAGATTTTTTTAGGGTTGATTTTTAAAATTTTTAACAGGCACTCAATTCTGGGCCATCAGAGGAAATGAGGTTCAAGCAGGTTATCCCAGAAGTATCCATACTCTGGGCTTTCCTCCCACCATAAGGAAAATTGATGCAGCCATTTCTGATAAGGAGAAGATGAAAACGTACTTCTTTGGAGAGGACAAATACTGGAGGTAAGATGCAAGCAGGATGCGTTTTTGGACTCTCAGTAGGGAAAATAGTCTCATTCTCTACAAGGAATTCTCTCTTGGCTTGACCTGTCTCTTGACAGGGAAGAATGGTAGACAACCATGGGGGAAGAAGTTAATCTTACAACCTAGCAACACCTCCGCCCGATTTTCAGCAGATGAGCTCCTTGTTTGAGGCCCAGCTGCAATAAGCTGAGCTGCCTCTCAGTGTTACAGCCCTGTGTCTGAAACGTCTCTCCTCTCCTCCACGAACCCAATGTTTCAGCCATTCCTCAAGTCTCCCTACCCACCTCCAAGAAGCCTTCCCTGTTGGGCACCACCGCAGGAGGTGATTCTTTGTATGGACCTTCAAGCCCTAGGGAATCCAGGCCTCAAAGTCGATAGCATTCTTTCCCCATTGAGTTATAGCCTGCAGGTGTCCTCCTTGTGCATGTGTCTTATCTTTCCAAATCGACAATGTGATTCCCAAGGAAAACGCAAACATTTTATTTTTATCTTCTTGAGAACATGCACAGCAAAACATTCGATTCAGTAGTTTTGACGCATGTCACTGAGGGACTTTGATTACACTCTTTGAGTCACCTAACTATTCTCATCCTCCTTTTCTGAGTTGTCCCTCCTCAACAACACACATTCTCTGTCCCTTAAAACAAAACCAAACAAACAAATTCGTAGTGACCTTTTCGGGTAGGGTACAACTGCCCCTATGGGTTTCCAAGACAGTAAAGCAGAAAGCCCCATCTTTCTCCTGAGGACCAACTGGTAGCTTCATACTGCCAACCTGCAGATGGCAGCCCCACCTGTAACCATTACACCGCAGGGCTCCCTCCACCCCTATGTTCCCATCTAATCTTTCCAGGTGCTATCAAAGGGATCCCACAAAGACAGTTCTTGAAAGAGCATGACTCTCAAGGAGAATCTTTTTTACTAGATAAACTCAACTATCGATTGAATTGAAGGAGCTTTTAGGGAGTCTTTTTGCTTTATGGTACAAAGATTATTTCAAGAAAACAGTTTCAGGGGTGCATCCAGGTTCCCGAGCTCCAGAAAATCTGAGTTTGTGAGAATTAGAGTTTTGCTCTTGGGTGGACTCCTTGATCAAAAGGTTTGATACTGCCTGCCAGGCACCATCGTGATCTCACGGCAAAGGGAACAGCAAGTTCGGAGGTAATTAGCCAGGCATCCCATATCCACTTCCTGTTCCGGACTCTGTTTCTTCTGCTCTTGGGCCAAGTGAATGGAGACCATTTGTGGTTCCACTCGTGGTCACTTGCAAACTTTTAAGGCCCAGCCTCTACACAGTGAAGTAGAACAGAAACACTAAACATGCTATTGGACAAATAACTGGGAGGTGAACTTGGTATTTTGGATGAATGATTCAATATTTTCAATGTGTATTTCTCATACCCTCATGACTTTGTGACAGATAGAAACTTAAGCTTCTTTCTGTAGTGACTTAAAAAGTAAGATAAGTACTATCTACTACAAGAGGATGGTGACCTGGATCCTGGTGGAAATACAATTTTAAGAGCTAAATATGCAATCTAATTGAAGCCATAGAGTTTTGTAGTCTTGCACAGGTTTGATGTTTGTTGTACAGTATGTAAATTTTACTAGAATTCTATATCAACCCTGAGATACTTTCCAGGTTTGGGTAACAGAGCTTCTGTGTATAGCTGATTGGTGTATCCTTCCCTGAATGCAGATTTGATGAACGGACACACTCCATGGACCCAGGCTTTCCCAGGCAAATGGTAGATGACTTTCCAGGTGTTGATCCAAAGGTTGATGCTGTTTTTGAAGCATTTGGTAAGCACACACTTATGATTTTTGGTCTTGGAGAACTTGAAATAGTCTAAGGAAAAAGTTCCCTCCTCCCCATCCCCACCCCCAAAATTGCCATGGACCTACTTTTGTGCCAGTTTTATTGCTACTTCAAGGAGCTGTAGTGGCACAAAAGGTTAAGCTAACCATTGGCCTGCGAACCAGAAGTTTGGTGGTTCACACCGGAGGCTAATTGCTCTATTAAAGATTTATAGCCTCCAACAGCCTATGGAGCAGATCCATTCTGTCTCATCGGGTCGCTGTGGGTTCAAATTGATTCTTCGGCAATGGGCTTTTATATGGCTTCTTTATATCATGTTTTACTTTAAAGGTAATTAAAAAAATGTTCAGGTATCAAGCACAAATCTCTCCTTGAAAAAAAAATGCATTCAGTGTTGTTTCTGTACATCATAGACCTATTATCTTTTAAATAACCATGTATGATTCCATCCAGTGTGGGTTCAGTTTCATAATGGCTGACTCTCTCTCTCTCTCTTCTGTACTACCTTATCACCATGGCTAGTTCCCAAGGAGACTCCCCCTGGCTTCCCTGAGTCATCAGCCATTGCTTAGATTGAGCCATTTTATGTATTCACCTTTCATGGACCTGAAGTTTCAACACACACACACACACACACACACACACACACACATATTTAATTAAAGATGGGTGAGTAGTAACCCAAGCACCATCATGTCTGAGGAGTCTGGTGTTCTCAACTGTATTGTCAGAATGGTTCTGCTTCTCTGAGACCAGAAATACCCTCAGGCTAGGAAAGGTGGGGGACAGGTGCCAGGGAAAAAAGAACATAGAGAGGTCATAGTTTTGAAATAGGGTGATACTTTTGTCTGATTGAAAGCAGAAAGCCTTGTTTTGCTCTCAGAACTGGCCTAGAGTGCTGTCTCCCATCTTTTCCTTGCTGCGTGAATTTGGGCCAGCATCTGAAGATAAATCTACCTAATCCCCAGCATGCTCACCTTTAAAATGAAGCTAGATATATATTGCTGAGAGCATTGTTCCAGATATAAATGAGAAAAATCACTTATATTGCTTGGCATACTTCCTGATACAGAGTAAAAGTATAAAATATTCCATTTTTAAATGGTTACTTCTCTGAGTTTTGCATGTTGACAAAATTTGTTTATTTGATAAAAGTCAAATAAATCCCACTCTTTCCCGTTTCTGTATTTGCAGGGTTTTTCTATTTTTTCAATGGATCTTCACAGTTTGAGTTTGACCCCAATGCACAGAAAGTTACACGTGTTCTGAAGAGTAACAGCTGGTTCAATTGTTAGCGGGGATGCTTAGAAGGCGCCACGCGGATATTCCAAATGAAGTTGATGGTTCTTTCTCTAAGCCTTTGCAAACAAAATGGCCTGTTTTCCTATCCACGTGCAATAGCTGCAGACGCTGCAGCCACCGCTCCAGTCTTTCAGGGCATTCAAACGAGCTGCTTCACTGGCACTTCGATCACGTGGGGTCAGCTTCCAGAGGAGAAAGGGAAGCACTCGTGTACAAGAGACAGGGGATTGTGTTTATATAGAGCAATTGCTTATTATTATTTAATAAAGATGACTTGCCACTTATTCTACTGTATTGTTCTGTGTAAGTATGTGTGTGTGTGTGTGTGTGTGTGTGTGTATGACTATGTCAAGAACAAGTCGTTCTCCCAACCTCGGGACCGTTGTGAAAGGAGTAACAGACACCTGGAGATACTCTAGCAGTGGGGGGACAGGATTAGGACCTCCCGTGCTGGGGCATCGCTCTAGGCTCAACCAGGGGCTGCAGAGAATCCATCGCTCTGTCTCCCTTGCACAGTACAAACAGAACAGGCATTTCTACCACTTCAACATGGTATGTGGCCCTTACAGACCTAAGGAGAGAGATTTAAGGTAATTACCAACTTGTAGAGTAGGTTTGGTAGAAATGGCGAAGCAGAATCCTACTGTCATTGCAAGTTGCCCAGTGTGTGTACACATAGGGAAATAAAACCTTTTCCTTATATGGTCCCTCTCCTGCCCAGCAAAAAAGCTTCCTCACAGGTGTCTGCTAGTCCGAGTGAAGGAAACACACCAACCTGTGTGATCCAAAGATGACAAAGAACAAAATCCAAATAGGAGTCAGGAAAAAGTGTCAGAGCTTAATTTGGCAGCACCCAATTTGTAGAAGGCTATGGAGGGCAAACGGGAGCCCCAAATCCATGTGCAGAGTCCCTGTGCCTCTGGCCATAGTCTAGGGATGTAAATAACAGCCTTACCGTCAGACAGAAATTATTGTGCGCTTGACTGTGGAGGATGGAACTGAGGTATAATAGGGTATCTGATGGATTTGATCTACATGTAACTCTCTCCCTAGTGGATGGGCAACAGAAAAGTGGGTGAAGGGAGACATTGGGCAGTGTAAGATGTGATAAAATAATAATAATTTATAAATTATCAAGGGCTCATGAGGGAAGGGGTAACAGGGAGGGAGGGGAAAATGAGGAGTTGATACAAAGGGCTCAAGTGGAAAGAAAATATTTTGAGAATGATGAGGGCAACAAATGTACAGATGTGCTTGATACAATGGATTATGATAAGAGTTGTATGAGATCCCAATAAAATGATTTAAATAAGTAAAAAAAAACCCACCCTCTCAATTGTTTCTCAACAGAGGTTTTCTCTCTGGTTTATTTTATTGTAATATTCCTGGTGGCCTTTATCTTCTTTGTTTTTGGTCTTTGGTATGTTTCCCAGTATATGAAGCACAGAAGAGGTGGATATATAGATACATTAATTGATGTAAGAGCTTGTCAGGGATGTGGCGAGGGTGGGGGCTAAGGGTGGTGGTGGGGTGGGATGTTGAGGGGAACTGGGGAGCGATGATGAATATGGGGGGGAGACCACTGGAACTGGTTGTGGTTATAGACACATAACACATAAGTGATGATAGACAACTCTTTTAAAATACAACTGAATTATGGAAGTGTATGTTAGTTATGTGAATGTAACCTTAATAAAACCATTGGGGAAAAAAGTCTCCTCACCTGCATCTTATTCACACACAAATACTAATTCAAAGACAAGTTGGTCACCCAAAAGTTATGTGCTTAACACAATACCTGGTGCACAGTAGGAACACGTTCACATCTAGTTTACTCATTCACATGACAGTGATGTGTTAAGTATATTTTCCGTGCTAGGCACTGTACTAGATTCTATACATAGGATTCTGTCAAAAATGGATGCAGGGTCTCATTGAGTTTAGCCCTTACTACAATATATACAGCAAGAAATAAGATGATGTGAATGTATGACAAACATGAATATGTAATTGCAATACCATTACAAAGAAAAATTAACTAATTTGATAGAAAAATTAACTAACTCGAGAGAATAATGAAAGAGTTTACCTTGAATGAAGCAACTCTGGTGGAGCAGTGGTTGAGTGCTCAGCTGCTAACTGCAAGGTGAGGAATTCAAAGCACCCCGCCTTTCTGTGGGAAAACGCCCTGGCAATCTTTTTAGAATCTCGTCTTAAGGTCCTAGTGAAGAAAAGCCTTTGGGGCGGTTCTATTCCGCTCCATGGGGTATTGGTGAACTGAAATCAACTCAAAGGCACCCAAGGTTTCAGACGAGCTCTTGAAGGGAAGGCTGAGGCCTGTTAAAGTGACTTGACCAGGTGAAGAGAGAGGCAAAAATCATCCCTGAAAGAGACATTATCCCAGGTGGAGGTCCAGACACTTTGACAGGGGTCTGACCCTACCCAGGGATGCATGTATAAGCCACCTAACAAGGTGGGAAACAAACAAAGAAACAAAACGAGGGTGATGGGGGTACTGGGCACTAATACACCCACAGGGAGTATATTGGTGACTGGTGGGTCTGTCTAGACCACACGGGTGCAAACTATGAGGGAGGGAGGGAGGGAGGGAGGGAAGGAGGGAAGGAGGGAAGGAGAGAGAGAGAGAGAGAGAGAGAGAGAGAGAGAGAGATCATCATGATCCACCAAGTCTTAGGGATGACATCCCTGCTGTGAGCAGCCAATGCACAGATAGGACCATAGATCCATAGCTCCACCACGAGACACGTTCCCTCACTGTCCTGTAGCGCTACGGGGACAGCACTGGAGGTACTGTGCAGAAAGTGTGCCCAGTCTGCCCCATGCACAACGGGGTGTAACTCGACAGTTGTGCAAGGGGAGCAAGGTAACCAAGTCCCTGAGGAATCCTGAAAATAGACTTCTGACTTGGGGGACAGGGCTTGGCACCTCCTCAGACCCTCTTAGAAAATACCCATAAGGGTCAGTAGCCACGTGACTATCTATCTATCTATCTATCTATCTATCTATCTATCTATCTATCTATCTATCACCCCCCATGTCTATATAAGATAGGCAGGACAAATAATCCTGAGGAGAAAACAACAGGACCGCTGGTCCCAGAAGTACCTGGGAGAGAAAGAGTAGAGAGGAAAAGTGGGGAGCCAACAAACGCAGGGATTAGGGAACAACAAGATCTAAAATTGATGGTAAGGAGGGCTTATAATTCCTGGTGGGATTTGATCAAGTACAATGCATCCAAGAGAAATTACTGAGAGATGAATGGAGGGTGAGCATGATAGTGGGACAGGAGGAAAGTGAAAGGAAATAGAGGAAAGATATAGGAAGCAAAAGCTATTTATAGAGGCATAACTAATAGCCATGTATATATGTAAATATATTAATTTATAATGAAAGGGATAGAGGTCAATGTACATATATTTATATGTTAAGTATAAAGATAGCAGGCAGATTTTGGGCCTCTACTCAAGACCTCCCTAAACACAAGAACTCTTTGTTCTAATAACCTGGCGCTCTTTGATACTCACCTTCCTGACACGATTGCTGAAGACAAAATGGGTGCATAAGCAAATGTGGTGATGAAAGTGGATGGTACCTGGCTATCAAAAGATAGTGTCTGGGGTCTTAAAGGCTTGAAGTTAAACAAGCAGCCATCTAGTAGGGAAGAAAATAAGCTCACATGGAAGAAGCACACCTGTGTGATCATGAGGTGCTGATGGGATCCGGTATCAGGTATCAAAAGATCCAAAACAAACAATTATATCAATGCAAATGAGGGGGGTTGGAGTGGAGACCCAAAGCCCATCTGTAGACAATTGGACATCCCCCCACAGAAGGGTTATGAAAAAGGGACAATTCAACCAGGGCGCAGTATAGCACCAACGAAACACACATCATTCCTCCAGTTCCTGAATGCTTCCCCACTGTCTCTCCCCCTACCTGCCCAATCCTCACCATGACCTAGTTCTGCCTTACAAACACATGGAATGAAGGACAGATAAAATCCTCAGGAATAGTACTGGAAGTAGAGATAGCTTGATGGGAGGGGGATGGTGGGAGGGAGAGGGGAGAAAGGGGGAACCTATCAGAAGGTTGGATGTATAGCCCCCTGAAGGGGACAAATAACAGAAATGTGGGTGAAGGGAGACAATGGACAGTGTAAGACATGAAAAAACAATAATAATTTATAATTGATCAAGGGTTCACGAGGGTGGGAGTGTGGGGGAGGGAGTGGAAAAAAGAGAACTGATACCAAGGGTTCAAAGTAGAAAGAAGATATTTTGGAAATGTTGATGGCAATGTATGTACAAGTGTGCTTAATACAACTGAATCCTGGATTGTTATAAGAGTTGCAGGAACACCCCAATAAAATGATTTTAAAATAATTTTAAAAATATTTTAAAAGAGACAATAATTATTGCAAAGATTTTGAGGTGGGAAAAACTGGGGCGTACTAGAGCAATGGAAAGAAGACCTATAGAATGGGTGTAGTGAATTGGGTTTTAGTTGGGAAATAGAATGGGAAAGAGGAGACATGAGATGCTGTTAAACAGAAAGGCAAAGTTTGTGCTCTAGACCATGATCAGCAACTTTTTCTGCAAAAGTCACATTTTATGAGTCATTACACTGTCATTTATCATAAAAGCAACCATAGATAAGAGGAAGACACATGAACATGGGTATGTTCAAATAAACATTATCTATGGACACTGCAATTTGAATTTCAAGCGTAATGAAATATTTCTCCCCCAAACGATCCTTCGTTCTGGGGTTGTACAAAAACAGGCACCACCAGATTTGGCCTAATACCACTAGTTAGCTGACCTTGGCTGTAAATTATCTTAAACTCTTTCAAGTGCATTGAAGAGCCATTAATAAGAATTGAAGCAATCATTACCACTTGCCATCTAGTTGGGGCAATTGAAGCAATGGAGTGGCATGGACAGACACCGATTTTACTTGAGTAAGTAGGTCAAGGAGAAGATTTTGATGGGAAATGTGAAGATCAGCTAAGAATTTAAGATAGTTTGGATTAAAGTGGTGACACTAGAGACTCAAATACAAAAATGGGGCACGTGTAAAACATGTGTGTTATATGAGTATATATAGAGAGATGGATCTTCATTTCTATAAAATTCATGATCTCTATTCTTTTAACATTTATCTATGTGGAGATCGACGCTGTAGGAATCATTGAAGGCATAGATGGGAGTTTGACGGACAGGAAGTAAAACAGATTGCTTGCTCGAGCTCATGAGTTGGTGCCGACTCCAATCGTGAGATGGGAAAGACTAAGCATTTTCAGTTGTTGGGCATTTTCCACTTGATGCAGCATCTGTTCAAATCCATGTTCTGTTTTGCTCCACTGTTTGCTCTTTGGTCTGTCTTGTCTTATAAGAGCGTTTTAAGAAAGTCCACTGATGTTTCTGGTGCAAATAGTCATAGTGAATCAATAATTGAGAAGATACCAATACAGATTGAGAGAACGAAGAAAATGGGTAAAATGATGATCTGAGATACACTTGTTGGCATGGAGAGTCTCCACTGGGTCTTTTTCTTGTTAACGCTTCAGCTCCGCTGTAGAAGGGTCTACTGTCCTGTACTCTGCACGGAGCCACAAGGGACACATCCAGAATGCCAGAGGTCCAAGCAAAGCATCACAATAAAGTGATTTGGGGCTCGCAGGTTATTTGCCACGATTGAATGGTAATGGAAGTTCTACATCCACAGACAGAAGTTCTAGACATTTGGATGCAGCCAACAACTTGCACCAGTGTCCTGGTCTCCGGCATTCCACAGTCCTGCTGCTGTGGCCTCCGTGGGTGGATAGACTCGTGTTGGCTAGGCCCCTGTTTCGTCTTTCTTCCCTTGCACTTCAGTCTGCACGTTTGCTTCTTCCTCCACTTGGCTCTCATGTTGGATGTTTTCAATAAGCCGGTTCTAGGCTAAGATCCATTGATTCTTAAAATGGAAACTGACCCCTATCTCTATCTATGAATAATGGTTTTGTTAATTTATTTGAATGATTTCGATTTCTTCCCACCCTTTTGCTCACTGGCTCATTCTTTATTTCGGGCAACCTAATACTTTGAGAATCATTTGATGTATACACAAGCATTTATTTTGAAAGTGAAAATGAGCAAATGCAAATTCCTACAATTCTGTTCTTTTTTTTCCACTTCATATGTCTTGAAAATCATTCTACATTAATGTATGCAGAACTGTTAAGTCTTTTCTTCAGCGGAGACCTGTGGACGCATTATGGTCTATTTATTTGGTCTCCTATTTATGGTGCAATGATTCATGTAGAAATTAGATACCTAAGTTAAAGAAAATTTTTAAATAAACAATATTAAGAACAAATTATGCAAAATTATTTTTACGCATGTCTCCACGGCAGTGCATTGTTTTCTACTGCACTCATGCAGCAGCAAATACCCTTAAACATATTTGCATGTCTGAAGAAAACGGATCCTTCGAAGAGGAAGCAGAAACGGAGGAGCAGGAAAACAACCCACTCGGTTCCCCAGCGCAAGGGCCACATTACAACAATAATCTGGGTGGAGGGAAGGAGGTGTGAAGTCTGGTTGAAGTGGGCTAAGAGTTGTTAAGACACTTTTTATGACAAAAAGCAGTAAGGTGAACTATTTAAAATGAGAAAGAATGTATCGACTCATTATGTAAAAGCACAACAGCAAGGTGAGTTTCAGTGTGATTGCGGTTTTGGTCTTTTGCTCGCGTGCTCACTTGGTTATCTATGCCAGTTTTCCCTCAGGCTGGTTTACCTTAGTCATTTGGAGCATCATTACCTACGATCAACCATCAAATGACCACTGTAAGCCTCCCGTGTCTGGACTATCTCCAGCCTTGTGGTCATCCAGGTCATCCTAGGTTAGACGCTGTGTCAGGAAAAGTCAGTTGCTCCTATATAGTGGGTGGAAAAGGAAAGATTCCGAGGCAGCTATCTCTGTGCATACCCCACAGAGGGAGCTGGTGTCGCCAGTTAACTCTTTGGAGAAAAAGGAAGCAAAAATATTTTCTTTGTGGTGTTAGGCTTAAGTCAAAGCTCAGATGAAAAGTCTCTTGGGAAGAAGGAACTAATAGACTATTTTTTTTCTTTTTCTGGATTAGGGGCAGGCTGGTACAAATGCTCTGTCCTTGGCTACTAACCTGAAAGTTAGCAGTTTAATCTACCCAGCAGCACTGCAGAAGAAAGGTCTGGTGGTTTGCTTCCATGAAGAGTACAACCAAGAAAATCCCATTGAGAAGTCCTGTTCTGAAACGTCGTGTTGCCATGAGTCTCTATCAACTTTCTGACAATATTTTTAGGGTTTTTTTTATTTGAGGGGGCTTGGTGCATCATATTTATTTAGCCCTCATATTAAATACTGAGTTGGTGGTTTGACTTAATCCTGAAGCTATAATAATAAGTGCACAATGAAGAAATATCTTTGTAATGATCAAATATTAAGTAGAATAGTCATAACTTCTGGTTTCAGAGATGTTCTCATTTGGTTTATGGCAGAGGTTCCCCAGCTTATTTGAAAGCCTGCCATTCACATTTCTGAAAAAACAAAAACAAAAACACCAAAGGAACTCAGCGACTCTTTGGCTATTTAAACCTTTTTGTCCAGTAGCCCACAATCCAGGATAAAGTGTAGGTAACTGTATTTGCAGCCCCATGGATCATTCTAGAAGCCCCCTACCCACAAGCATCCCCCAGCAGACAATATCACCCACTTTGGGAACCACCCATTTATGGCCATCAACTGTTAGCTTACTAACTTTGTTTTTAAATATGTAGGTTTGGTTTGAGTCCACTGTGAATGAAAGGTTCTGCTGTATCAGCATATGTGAAGACAAGGGGGCCCCTCAGTTCTGTAGCTCACAATTCCAATAGTCCAAGGGCTAGAGTTCCGCCTGCACTCCATCCTGGGGTCACTCCATTCCCCTGTGCATGCCCCAGAGATAGTGGTGGTGAGGAAATGCCATACCTGCAACTTGTCCTGTCTGTCATTTTCCCAAAGTAAACTTGTTTTAGAAAGTCTGGTGTATGGTTGTGTGTGTGTGTGTGTGTGTGTGTGTGTTGACAGGTCTTTCAACTATATTTTGTAGACCACAGAGCAAGAATCTGTAGCTCATCCCAAGACCAGACCAGACCAGTCTTAATGGTGATGTGATGGTGATTCCCAGAATGATGTACAGTATTTGGCTCAGTGCTCCTTCCCTGGGGCAAGATTGGTTCTGGAAATTTAGATCACATTTGCCTTCACAGGAAATGATCCAATGACACTAGGCTAGGAGGTATGGGGGTAGAAAGCACAAGCTGGGAAACAGGTTTGGACTTGGTGATAAATTGACAGAATGGTGGATTTGATGTAAACAAGGGAGAAACCAAAAGGAGTAAAAGGAGGTACCGGATCTTATCAGTTAGTAGGCAGTTTTAATTAAAAGCATGGAATTTCCCTGGCATCTTATGTGAGGGGATATGATGGGTAGGGCATGTGGAATTTATTCAAATTTGGCAGAAATCATTTTGGAGAGCAATTTTCACTAAAGCTGCAGAAGTAGTTAGAGATTAACTATAAAACATTTTTAATGTTTTGTTCTGGATTTTCGATACAATCATGTTGAAAACAGTTCTAATGTTTTATGCTCCAATCTAGAATTGCTGATAATAATCGATATGGATAACTTTAGAGGTTGCAGTTTTCTGAGACAGTCACTCTTCCTTTGGGTTGGGAAGTACATTAACCCCTCCTGGAGGGAGGGTAGATAGCTATGTATAGAATGCTAGTAATGTATAGACTAGTAACACCGTTGTTTAAATCATGTTAGGTTGTAGAAGTCATCAAAAATAAAATGGAAATCATAGAGGTCAATATTCTAGGCATTTGTGAATTGTCATGGACTGATATTGACCATCTGAATCAGACAATCATATAATTTGCAGGAATGACATTACATTTATCATCAAAAAGATCATTTCAATATCTGTACAGAAGGACCACACTGTCAATCAGAACAAGGGAATATTGAACAGTTTATAATTAGGAAAGGGTGTGTTGGGGTTGTATCCTTTCACCATATTTATTCCGCCATATACTGAGCAAATAGCCCTAGAAATTGGACTATCTTCAAAAGACTGTGACATTGAAAGAATGGAGGAAGACTGACAAATAGGTAATCCGTGAAATTTGCTTGCTCATTGCAAATACAAATGACACGAACTTCTTTGCTAAAAGAGAAGGGGACTTGAAAAATTCACTGATGAAGATCAAAGAATGTAATCTTGAGTATGAATTATGCCCAAACATAAAGAGAGCAAGAATGGTCCAACTGGACCAGCAAGGAACATCAGAATAAAAGGAGAAGAAACGGAAGTTGTCACGGATGACAGGATTACATGTTACTCGGTGTTAAAATCAACACTTATGGGAGCAGCAGCGACAAATTGCATTGGAAAATTCACTGCAAAGTACCTCTTTGTTTATTTTTCAAATCATTTCACTTGGGGCTTTTACATCATGCCATACATCAATTGTATCAAACATATTTGTATACATGTTACCATCATTTCCAAAACATTTTCTACTTGAGCCCTTGGTATAAATAAACTCCTCTTTTTTCCCCTCCCTCCCCACCCTCCCACTCTGCTGAATCCTCGATCAATTATATATTGTTATTATCATTTCATATCTTACACTGTTCTTTGTCTCTCTCCACCCACATTAGTTATTTGTCCCCTCTGGGGGGGGACAGGGCTATATATCCAACTTTGCGTTTCCCCTCCCCCACCAATCCCCTACCCTCGTGACTTGCTACTCCCACTACCGTCCTGAGGGTGTTATCTGTCCTGAATTCCATGTGTGGAGAGCTCTTATCTGTGCCAATGTGTGTACGCCAGTGTAGCCGGATTTGTAAGGTAGAACTAAGTCGTGGTGGGAGTGGGGCAGGGGGAGGAAGCATTCAGGAACTAGAGGAATGATGAGCATTTTGTCCATGCTCTACTGCACCCTGGTTGAATTACCCTTTCCTTACAGTCGTTACATTGGAAAGTTGACTGCAAAATACCTCTGAAAAGTGTTACAAAGCAATGATATAACAAGATGTGCTCGACCCAGATGTCGTTAGTTTAAAATGTAATACCTTATCATTTGATCTCCTGTTGCCATATTTTACACTTGTTCCAGCTTTTAATACTTTCTGCTTTCTTTTTGATGGAGGTTTTTCTATATTTGTTTAGTCATTGTTGCGTTTTGTTTGTTTGTTTGTGTCCTGCTAGAGTTTTGTATGACTCCCATCTATGGAATTCAGGATAGGTAGATCTATAAAGACAGTGACTGGGTAGGGGGATGGCAGGAGAAGATACGGGGAAATAGAGATAGCAACAAATACAAGAAGAACATGTTGAGAAACTGATTATGGGAATGATTTCATAAATCATGAAATTGTATGATATATGATGTAGTTGGCAAGAAAACTTTTATGTAAAGAGATGTGGGTGATCCAACGGAACTTTCAAGTGCTTTAGATGCATGTAAAAGCTGGATGATGGATAGGAAAGGCAGGAGAAGTGTTGCTATTGGTGAGGAATATTGAATGCATCGGTAAAAAGGAGCAAAGAAAAGCCTGGACCAGGCAGTCGGGCAGAGGTGGGAAAGAGGTCTAGAGGGAAGGGTCTGCTCCCTGTTGTGGCAGGTTGGATGAAGAGTCCCAGGTAGGGGTAAATTATTCAAAGCCCTAATTTGAGAAACCATGCTGCTCCTGGTTTCCTATGATTTTTCCATGTACACTCACTCTTCACTTATTGAAATGGTTACATTCCAAAGTTGTTCAGTGCTAGCAGCTGCCACGGCTCCTGCTGCTGCCCGTCCTCTGGTCTCTGGCCTCCGCCAGCAGTTCCAGCAGCAGCACCAGCCGTGGTAGAGTAAGGGTGAGCACGACTGGACAGTTTCACTATGGTGTTCGCACATCGTCCAAATCATGTAATGCCCTACTTCACGGAATATACTGTAGATGTTAAGTGAGACATGCTTGTATTGGCTGTCCCTAAAACTGTCTGCTGGAATGGACTCGACAGCTTCTAGCCACGAGAAAGCTGTCATAGAGACTCTGGTGGTATAGTAATTAAAGCCCTTGGCTGCTAACCAAATGACCCACGGTTCAAACCCACCACTTGCATTGTGGGAAAAGGAGGATGCGATCTCCTGTCAAGAGTTACAGTCTCGACGACACTAGGGAGCAGTTCGACGCTGTCCTACCGTGAATTGACTGGTGTGGGTGCTGGCCTTGCGCACAGACCACTGGCAGTGGCAGTGCAAGGCTGTGGGAATCACATCTCCATTCTGCCCTCTGCTGGTGCCTCGGAAACATAGTGTCAGTTTGCTCTCCGGGCAAGATCGGAGTTTCAGTTTTTGTTCACAGACAGCACGAGAGGGTCCAGCTTCTCCAGATCTGCCTCACAGCCACCCTAGGTCACTACCAAGGAGCTGGAAATGGCGCACAGGACTTGATCCCTGGTGAGGACCCCCCAAATGTCCTTCTTCCCAGATTTAGGAATCCTCCTCCCCCAAAGGTTCCCCTCCTTTCCTGTCTTAGATCATCCAGTATAACATCTTCAAGTGGATGTAGTGCTTACATGTTGGACTACTAACCTCAAGGTCAGTGGTTCAAATCAACCCACTGCCCCTCAGGAGGAAGACGAGGCATGCTGCTCCTGTAAAGAGTTGCAGTCTCAGAAACCCACAGGGCAGTTCTACTCTGTCCAGTAGAGTTGCTGTGAGTCAGAATTGACTCAATGGTGGTGAGTTTTGTTTTGTTTCTGGTGGGTTTTTTTTGGGGGGGGGTCCCCAAAGTTGGAAAGATATTGCCATCTGTGGTGGAGTGAAATTTTTAATATGGTTCTTCTACCCAAGTTTCTATAACTCCTACCAAGAGACTGGTGGGACGATTCACAGAGGGTGTGTAACACTAATTAAAGGGGACTAGTCAGATTTTGTTCCCCTCCCTGCCCCAAAATATGAGCTATCTCTGAAGTAGGAGAAAGAGAGCGAAAGGCCAGCACCATCCGGCGAGCATATTCCATATCTGTCTGAAGTGGGGGAGGCTAAGAGCAGGAGCCTTAGACACGGTGGCATGGAGACTGGGCACAGAGCAAGAAGAGCAGCACTGGGTTCTCCATCTTCCTCCTGCCGCGACCCTTTCAGACAGTGCCTCAGATTGTGGTCACCCCCAACAATTAAATTATTTTCGTTGTTACTTCATCACTGTAATTTTGCAACTGTTATGAATCGGGCGACCTCTGTGAAAGGGTCATTCGATCCCCCCAAAGGAGTTGCGACCCACAGGTTGAGAACCACTGATTAGACTATGGGACTGTAAGACTGAGCAACAGACTGACTTCCTGGGCCCACAGAGGCAGAGTCGATTGACCATATGACAGCGAGCTTAAGGACCAAAGAGAGACTTGGTGGATGGCTGAAGAGAGGTATTGCTGTAATCCAATGACTCTATCCTTACTGCTTATTAATTCTGTCCTATGGTAACTTATTATTTCCACAATAAGCTCCCATAATTTTAAGCATTGTCTGTGAGTTCTGTGTGGCCATTTGAACAAATAACAAATACCTGATTCCAGTGTAAAAGTAGAGTTCTGCGGGAGTAGCCATTGGTTCCAGAGTAGGTTATTTTAAGGTACAAACGAGATTCCAGTCTCAAATATGACTTACATCTTAAGAGAGCCCAAAGAAACACAAACAAAGACACCACATCCAGATATGATAGCCTGCTACCATGAGGTTAGAATGGCATCCGAAGACTCACACAGAGCATGCTCCTAAACGAAGGCATGGAACTACAGAAACTATCACAAAGCCATGATTGGTGGCAGATCAATACATCAGGGCAACAGGTGGGACTACAGGAGTGAAAACAGGCTCATAACTAGGACACGTACATTGCTAGATAGAAGAGCTCTAGGCCCTCCCTACCCGGACAGCCAGGACATTACTGATAGGGCATGACGTGTGACTAGAATACTGTCAGCGTAGTCCTTCAAGGTCACACATCTAGCAAGCCATTAAGAGAGACTGATCCTCTC
Source organism: Tenrec ecaudatus (assembly GCF_050624435.1). Classification (NCBI taxonomy): domain Eukaryota; kingdom Metazoa; phylum Chordata; class Mammalia; order Afrosoricida; family Tenrecidae; genus Tenrec; species Tenrec ecaudatus. Next base: position 99,744,484 of record NC_134533.1, on the reverse strand, counting down.
TGGGTCGATTGGAAAGAGTTGGAGGTAACCTACTTTCCATTGCATGCTGCCTAGTGGCAAGATTATCTACACCCTTGGTTAAGCATTAGAAGGAGTTCAACAGAAGCATAATCCAGATAGCTATTCTGTAAATGGATTTTAGGTCTTCATTGTCCTCCATAGGCTTCTGCAAATGGGGTGCTCAGAAATTAAGCTCTAGTACAAGGTAAAGAAAGATTCAGGCATTGGTGATCCTAATTGGGAAGCCCAAAGAACTCAGATATGGCCTCCCACAGTGTTTGTTGCACCTTCAAGTCCTGAAGACACATCTGAGACTAAGAAACAGTGGCGAGCACTCTTGGCAGGGTTGAGGGGGAACCCTCCCCCCAATTTAATATTGCAACCTATTATTTTCTGATCTATATTCCCTTTAGAATTACATGCATCTGCTCATCTTCAAGCCCTGTGCAAAGTGTACAAATATATACAGTTATAGTCTCCTCCAACTCATGGGAACCCCATGTATTTCAGAGTGTTTCTGTGCTCCATAGGATTTTCGATGATCGATTCTTTGGAAACGGATTGCCAGATCTTTCTTTCAAGGCACCTCTGGGTGGACGTTAACCCTTTCTTTTCTTTTTTTTTGAGGTGAATATGTGTTTAAAATATCAAAAGGAGAGATGCTAGAAAATGTTCAGTCCTGTTTCTAAATGAAGAGAAATCATGTGGCCTTGGCTGAGGGCTCTGTCTCCTGCTCATACTCTATCTCCATATAGGCTCGTTTTCGCTGCAAAGGTCCTTTCAAGGGGGCTTTGCCTTTGTGTTTAGCATTGAGGGCCTTCTCTTCCTCGCTGGAAGATTGATCCTCCTGTTCTTCATCACTGCTTGCATTCAGCTTATCCATATCCTCAAAGTCACTCAGGTCACTCTCATCCACTTCATCATCTTCCATGAATTCTCTTTTCCCTATACCTTCATCATCCTCATCCTCATCCTTTTCTTCGGCATCTGAGGAGTCATTCTCTGCATCCTGCTGCTCCAGGGCCTTGTCGAAGGTGTGGATGGGGAAGTTGTAGATGTCGCCATACGTTTCTTGCTTCAGTCTCTCCAGTAATTCCTTTTCAATGGCACTGTCCAGCTGAGCAGCTATCAATGCCTTTTGCTCTCTTCTTTTTTCCCTCCTCTCCACCTTCTTACTCAAAGGAACGAGTTTCTTCTGTCGCTTTAATGTAAGTTTTCAAATGCGAATTAAGTACTGGGTGATCTTGGTGAATCTCTGCTTGCACTTGTGTCGGATAAAGCGAGGCCAGTAGATTAGATTTTCATCTATTTGCTCCAGTGCTTTCTCATAGTTTTTATTGAGCCCGTTCCCAGAGACGCCTAGGAAAGGCTGCTCGTTCAATAACCTTCAGATACAAGTAGACTGTCCTTTCTCTTCTTTGATAGTAGCATACTGACTGTTTGCGAGGGGCAAGGATGACTGATTACAAAGTCCAGTCAAGCTGTACTCATTTCTGCAAAAGCTCTGAGTCTTGATTCTTATTTTGAAGGAACAGAATTGTTTGTTTCCTAATGTATCCCAGATAACGTCGTCTGACTGCATGATATCGGCGTCCCGGCGGAGTCCGACGGGCTAGTAACCATGCCTCTCCCGGGGACTCGACGTTAACCCTTTCATTGGAATCCACTGTTTATATTGCCAAGAACTCTGTTCAGAGCTCACTGATGTTAGACACGGTTCCTTCTACCCAACATCCATAACCGTTGACTGACTCAAGAAAATGAATTGATCAGCCCAGCTATCATTGAAATTAATTACAGCTAAGGCATGAGTGATTGAAGCAAAGTATAAGAACAAGATAAAGGCTTACTGGTGGACCCAGCTAATATTCCATTTTGTCAAAAGCAAGCAAGCAAATAAAAACCAGACACGTTTTGCAGCAATAAAGCATAATTTGAGAATTTAATTAAGGTCTTATGATAGCACCTTGTGCCCTGAGACTCTCAAGCAAGTCGCCGTGCGGATATTGTGGCAGGATCAAAATCCCATAGGAATGTCCTGAGCTTTCTCACAAGTCTCAGATCCTTATGCACAGACACGGGCCCTCGGCAGCAATGATGCTGAGAGGACTGAACAGAACCAAGGAACAAGCAGCTCTCCTCTTTACCAAGGCTCTTGGGCTGAACTTCCTGAAAGGAGAGTTATAGTTTAAAAGGTCAGTGGACAGCTCTCAGGATGTGCTCCCTGTAAACATTTTCCAGAATGTTTAATAAACTACCCAATGTGGAAATATCATTGGCAAACAAATCAGTAAAACTTGCAGATAAACTGATGATGGTGCAAGTGGCTATGTGTTCAGTTACTAGCCCAAGCCTGGCAGCTCTATTGCAGTCAGAGGCACCGTAAGGGAAGGGCCAGGCAGCCTACTTCTGAAAACCGTGACTCTGAAAGCTCCATGAAGCCCAGTTCTGCTCTGACCCTTGTGCGCTCAACATGGGCTGGAGTCAACTTGACAGCAGCTGGTTCATACGGGTACAGCACAGCATACAAATCATTCAAAGCACATTTGCCATGCTCCATTTAAAATCTTTCCCCACAGGGAGGGGGAGAAAATGGTGACCAGATAGGACTCATCCCTCCGGAGCTCCTGCTGCCAGACCAGAAAATCGGGAGGGAAAGAGGGACCAGAGTTCAAGCCGATGCTCCAAGATGTGAATTCAACATGCCGGCGTGGAGTAGGGAACCAGTGGAGAGGTCTGGGGGGCCGGCCCCAGCCCCAACTACTAAGGGGACATCTGCCCCTCCCCTCAGAAGAATTTATATCAAAGGACAGCACTAAATCTACAGCTCTGGAAAAGGGACATATCTGATCGGAGCACATGGGAGCAGATGAATGGGGAGGAGAACAGAGTGAAGCACATCATAGCCCACCAGGCCAGGTGGTCGATGTTCACAATTAGAACAGCCAGTCGACAGAGAACCACATGACCAGCCCCACCATGAGACATGACGTCCCTCACTGATCCACAGCCCTACAGGTGACAACACTGGAGACACAGTGAGGGAATTGCACCCGATCAGATCCGCCACACGGAGGCAAAACACTAAGGGAGTGCAGTGGAACCGCAAGGGAATGTAGTGACAAGGTCCCCAGGGAAAGCTGAAGGTGGACTTTGGGGCCAGGGTGTGGTGCCCCAACAGACCTGACTGGAAAACACTCCTAAAGGCCAACAAACAATCCTTGAAATAACTACATGCTTTTCTTTCTTGTTGTGTTTTGTTTTTGTCATTGGTTTGTTGTTGTTTTGTTGTATATTGTTGCTTGGTTGTGCTCTGTGTTGTTTCTGTGCATGTTACTATCTCCACAGGTCTGTCTAAATAAGATAGGCTGGATGAAAAATCTGAGGAGAAAACAACGGGACCGATAGTTCCGTGGGGACATGGGAGACGGGGAGGTAGGGGGAAAGGTAGTGGTGTTAATAATAAACTCAGGGACAAGAGAAAAACAAGCGATCCAAATCGGTGGTAAGAAGGGTGTGGGAGGCCTGGTTGGGCATGATCAAGGGTAATGTAACTAAGAGGAATTGTTTAAACCCTGGTGGGGACTGAGCATGGTAGTAGGACAGGAGGGAAGTCAAAGGAAATAGAGGAAAGAGCTAGGAGGCAGAGGGCATTTATAGATGTCTAGATAAAGACATGTACATATGCAAATATATTTGTACACGAGGATGGAGAAATAGATCTATGTGCATATATTTATAACGTTAGTATTAAGGTAGCAGAGGGACATTGGGTCTCCACTCAAGTACTCCCTCAATGCAAGAATACTTTCTTCTATTAAATTGGCATTCTATGATGCTCACCTTCCTGATAAAACCACTGAAGACAAAGTGGGTGAACAACTAAATGTGGTGAAGAAAGCTGATGGTGCCCAGCTATCAAAAGAGATAGCGTCTGGGGTCTTAAAGGCTTGAAGGTAAACAAGCGGCCATCTGGCACAGAAGCAATAAAGCCCACATAGAAGAAGCACACCAGGCTGAGTGACCAGGAGGTGCTGAAGGGATCAGTTATCAGGCATCAAAGAACAAAAAAATCGTATCATTTTGTGCTCACCTCGTGATATGATCGCTGAAGACAAATGGGTGCATAAGCAAATGTGGCGAAGAAAGCCAATGGTGCCCGGCTATCAAAAGAGATAGTGTCTGGGATCTCAAAGGCTTGAAGGTAAACAAGTGGCCATCTAGCTCAGAAGCAACAAAGCCCGCATGGAAGAAGCACACCAGCCTGTGCGACCACACGGTGTCAAGGGTTCAGGTATCAGGCATCATCAGAACAAAAATCTTACCATAGTGAATGAGCAGGGTAGCGCCGAGTGGAGACCTAAAGCCCATTTGTAGGCCACTGAACATCCCCTTACAGAAGGGTCTTGGGGAGGAGATGAGACAGTCAGGGTGCAATGCAGCAATGATAAAAAATGCAACTTTCCTCTAGTTCCTAAATGCTTCCTTCCCTTCCCCCACTCCTCCCCATCATGATCCGAATCCTATCTTGCAAGCCTGACTAGACCAGAGGAGGTACATTGGTACAGATGGAAACTGGAAACACAGGGAATCCAGGGTGGATGATCCCCTCAGGACCAGTGGTGTGAGTGGCGATACTGGGAGGATATAGGGAGGGTGGGTTGGAAAGGAGGAAACTATTTCAAGGATCTGCATGTGACTTCCTCCCTGGGGGACATACAACAGAAAAGTTGGAGAAGGGAGATGTGGGACAGAGCCAGATATGACAAAATAATAATTTATAAATTATCAGGGGTTCATGAGGGAGGGGGGAAGGAGGGGAAAAAATGGGGACTTGATGCCAGGGGCTTGGGTGGAAACAAATGTTTTGAGAATGATGAGGGCAATGAATGTACAAATGTGCTTTACACACTTGATGTATGTATGGATTGTGATGGGAGGTATATGACTCCCTAATTAAAAAAATATTGTATGAGCCCCCAATAAAATGATTTTTTAAAAACTCAAAAATCTTTCCCCACAAAAGTTCTTCCAAAAATACTTTAATTTCCATCTTTGAGGGTAATGTTGGTGTTAGGTGCCTTTGAGTTGGTTCCACCTTACAGTGGCAAAAGGAGAAAGCACGGCCCCATTCTCACTCTTGTGATGTTTGAAGCCACTGCTGCAGTCACCGGGTCAATGCATCTTTCAAAAATAGCTCTATCGACGTATAATTCACGTACCATACAATTCAGTGGTTTGAACATATGTTTAAAGTTGTGCCATCCTCACCGCAGTCATTTTTGAACAGTTGTTCATTTTTAACTCATTCTTATTAGCTCTGAGTCCCCTACCTCAGTCCTGAGAAACTATTATTCTATTCACTGTCTCTGTAGATGTACTTATCTTGGATTTCATGCAAATCTTACCAAAAACATTCTTCCCAACAGTAACAACAAAATAAAACAGAAAAATCTCAACCCAAGAAAAAAAAGCAGAAAATAATAAAAACTAGTACAGGTTAGAAATGGGTCAAAGGGTAAAACAAATGATGTTAAACGTTCACCCAACTATATCTGCATTAATTCAGATTCTGCTTGAGGGCAAGGCGATTCAAATCCTTGTCGATGGTCTGATGGAATTCAATGGAGACGTACGCCCATCAGGACTCCTCAAATGAATGTTGGGCTTTTACTGTCATCCATAGCCTTCTGCACACCAGGTGCTCAGAATTCAAGCTCTCATAGAATTCCCTCCTCTGATCTTGTTTGATTAGTGTGTCAAGACCTCTTATGGAAAGTCTTCCTCCAGTTTGCTGACCCTCTACTTTACCACGAGGTCCTTTTCCAGGAACAGATCTCTCCTGACAACCTATCTAAAGCATGTGACCCAGTCTCACTAGTCACACATCTAAAGGAGTATCTGGTTGTTAGTCTTCCAAGATGGTTTTGCTTGTTCTTCTGACAGTCCATGGTGCTTTCACAGTGGTGGGCCAGCACCATGAAACAAATACTGATTTCCTTCATTCATTGTTCATCTTTCATACAAGCTAATTGGAAATAGCATAGCTTGGGTCATGTGGTCCTCAAAGTGGCATCTTTGTTCTTTAACATTTAAAGCGTATTGGTACGCAGGGCAGCAAAAAAAAAAAAAAAAGCTCCTCGACAAGATAGACTGACACAGGTGCTGCAACAATAGGCTCAGGCATAGAAACAATTGTGAGGATGGTGCAGGACTGGACCGTGTTTCCTTCTGCTGGGCAGAGGGTTACTATCGGTCAGAAGGGACTCAATGGCACCCAGCTTCATCGATAAATGATTCCCCACTGAGGAAAATAGAATTAACTTAGGACAACTGTTTCTAGTAGCACCATGCAAATGATTTCTACTTAATGCAATTATCAATATAGTGCGTGCTCAGTAAATATTAGCAAACAAATGGACATATTTAGCAGCACTGAGTAGGGGAAAGATGGGGCAGGTCGGATAAGAGTTGCATTAGGGTGCTTTTAAAATAATTAGGCATGTGATCGGGGCAAACAGAGTTTAATTAAGCTTGGACAGGTATAGCAAGATAGAGAAAGAGTAAATGGTCCCATGAGTTTTCTTGGAGACAGGGGGGGTGGCATCAAATATTTTGTGTTTAACTTAATGGCCCATTCAAAAAATATAGGACAGAAAAGGAGAGAAAGAATAGATGGCATTCACAGTGAGTTATAAAATTAAAAGGCAGAATTTTAAAGCATAAAAGGAATGTCAAAGTTCCAAGAGTGAATGGAATATGAAAAATACAAACATATCCAAAGCCTTCAGCAGATCCTCCAGATGAAACAACTGAAACAACCATGGGAATAATTTATTAACTTGGAAATTAAAAGGAACCTCGCTCATGAATGCCCCCACTTCTCCCAGGAGATAAAGAAGAGAGGGATAATTTCCACATTACATCTAAAAGCCAGGTGGGAAATAAGAATCCACGTAAGTACATTCCCTAAGTACTGATTTCATTGTTGTGTGAGGTAGTTAGTTTATTGTGCCAACCTGGCCGATAAACACATGTGGGGTTAATTGAAGGGCGGAGAGATAAATGGCTCAGCGAGCCTTGCCTTTCTTGCCTCTTGATCTTTGATCATCGGATCAGTGTGTGGCTGCCTTGCTTGTTCTGTGCCTCCATTTGCAAGCTACACTACCTGTGGGACACCTAACCCATGGACTGTGTTGCTGTAATTTAAGGTTCCTCAAGACCTGCTTCGCCACACCATTGGAATTTACATCTCTTAAGCTGGGGACTGTCGGACCCTGTCATCTGGCTGACTGTCGGTGACCTGTCTTGCTGTTTGCTGCCTGTGCCCAGATAGCCTGAATTGCTCTACAAGGGACTGCCCGGTGGCCCTCAATACTTGAAGGACTGCCAGTGTCTCACAACTGTCTCACAGGAGTGAGTTGTACTGAGCCATTTGTACTGCTTTATAATTCAACTGTTTATTTCTTATGTTATATATCTATCAGTGTAAATATATATATATAATTATTAGCATTCTGATTTTGTTTCTCTAGAGAACCCTGTCTATCGTGTGAAGAAAAATTTTTTTAATTACCAGTTATTGAAAACACTGCTAACTCCAGGCCCTTCTAGGATTTGGATAGGATTTTACTGTTTTCTTTTTCTTTCTCCACTAAGTCACATACTAGTATAGCCCAGAACTGCATATTGTATTATAAATACATAGCTGAACACTTGAAGATTCGGGACCATGTGAGTCTTTGAAGCTTGTTGTGTAACCAAACCTTAAATTTAAAATTTTTGCTATTTTAGGAAGAAATTTAAGGAGAAGATGTTTTGACTAACCAGCTCCTGATCCACGTTGACATCCCGGAAACATTGTGAAACATTTGGATTTTGTCAGGCAATACCCTTGGGCTAGGACCAGGAAGAAATGTTACTCTTGGCTCTCTCTGATTTTTCTCCTCAAACACACACCCCATTCCTGCAAAAGTGTGTCCCTGAACCTGCAGGAAATTTTGCTGCCCTTCAGTTTCCTCTGGAAAATCAGGGTCCTGGGTTGAATTAGTGGTTTTTAAATGAGGTTCCATAGAGCCCCCAAAGTCACAGATCTTGAGAACTTTACTGATGAAGGGAGGGACAATGCCAGAGGGACCCTTCATCCCATTTCTCACTCCCTTTAGAGCACTTCTTTTTCCATCTGGATAAAGTTGGTTTTCCAAACAGGATATTATTTAAGCAAAGTATACAATTGCTTACAAAAATTGAAACAAAACCAGCACCAAATCCCAATTCATTGAGTAGATTCCAACTCATAACTCAAAGGACAGAGTAGAACTGTCCCATAGACTTTCCAAGGTTGGAATTGACTTAAAAGCAATGAGTTTGCATTTGTCACCGCACTTGCTATGGAGGTGGTGCTGACCAATCCAGGGACAGGGGAGCAACAAGTGAACCAAAACCAGTGGCAAGGAGGGTGTGAGAGGCCTGGTAGGGATTCAGCAAGGGCAATGTTACTGAGAGAAATTACTGAAACCCAAATGAATGCTGAGCATGATAGTGGGACAAGAAGAAAGTAAAAGGAAATAGAGTAAAGAACTAGGTGACAAAGGGTATTTATAAAGGTCTAAATACTGACATGTACATATGTAAATTATTTATATAGGAGGGTGGGGAAATAGATCTACGTGCATATATTTATAGGTTTAGTATTAAGACAGCAAATGGAAATTGGACCTCCACTCAAGTACTTATTCAATGAAGAACACGTTGTTCTATTAAATTGGCATTCCATAATGCACACCTTCCTGACATGATTGCTAAAGAAAAATGTGTGCATAAGCAAATGTGCTGAAGAAAGCTGATGGACCCAGCTATCAAACGATATAGCATCTGGGGTCCCAAAGACTTGAAGATAAACAAACGGCCATCTAGCTGAGAAGCATCAAAGCCCACATGGAAGAAGAACACCAGCTTGTCTGACCATGAGGTGTAGAAGGGACCAGTTATCAGACATCAGAGAACAAAAAATCACATCAGTGGGTGCCCACCTTCCTGATACAAGCCTTGAAGACAAATGTGTGCATAAGCAAATGTGGTGAAGAAAGCTGATGGTGCCTGGCTATCAAAAGATATAGCATCTGGAGTCTTAAAGGCATGAAGATAAACAAGCGGCCTTCTAGCGCAGAAGAAACAAAGCTCACATGGAGGAAGCATACCAGCCTCTGTGACCATGAGCTGTCAAATGGATCCACGAGCTGTCAAAGGGATCAGGTATCAAGCATCAAAGAACAAAGAAAAACATATCATTGCAAATGAGGGTGAGTGGAGAGTGGAGACTCAAATCCCATTGGTAGGCAACTGGACACCCCCTTATTGAAGGGTTGTGGGGAGGAGATGAGTCAGTCAGGGTGCAGGGTCTCAATGATGAAACATATAACTTTCCTCTAGTTCTTAAATGCTTCCTTCCCCCCACTATCATGATCCCAATTCTACCTTACAACTCTGGCTAGACCAGAAGTTGTACATTGGTACAGATAGCAACTGGAAACACAGAGAATCCAGGACAGATGACTCCTTCAGGACCAGTGGTGAGAGTGGCAATGCCTGGAAAGTGGAGGGAATGTGGGGTGGAAAGGGGGAACCGATCACAAGAATCTACGTATAGCCTCCTCTCTGGGGGATGGACAGCAGAGAAGAGGGTGGGAAAGACATCGGACAGTGTAATATATGACAAAATAATAATAATATATGAATGATGAAGGGTTCATGAGGTGGGGGAAGTGGGGAGGAAGGGGGAAAAATGAGGAGCCGATATTAAGGTTTCAAGTAGAAGGCAAATGTTTTGAGAATGATGATGGCAACAAATGTACATATGTACTTGACACAATGGATGTACATATGGATTGTGATAAGAATTGTATGAACCCCCAATAAAATGATTTAAAAAAACCAATGAGTTTGGTATTGAGTTTTAATATGTACAGAAGAAGACTGCTACATTTTTCTCCCAATGAGCATCGGTTGGCCCAAACTGCTAAACTTTTGATAGGCAGCTGAACGCTTCAACCACTGCTGCAGCAGGGCTCCCTTACACAAATTTAGCAACCACTAAACAGAATTACACATAGACTCTCCCCACACAGAACATTTTAGGAGTCTCTACCAGAATATCTTATGTAAAAGAATTTTTTTTGCACAATCCCCAGATGGTCAGAATATTTTCTCAGCTCCCTGAGGGGCTAGAAGTCACCCTCTTCACACTAACGGATCCTCTCATTGTCAGGCTGTATCTGCCACCCTGGACCTTTAAAGAGCTGTTTACACGTTGATCTTCAGTATCGAGCGCTATTTGTGTGAGTTTTCTTGTCTGTGCCGCAGTCAGTTCAGTGTGGATCCTATCACAGCCTCCAGCTGTTGTCCGTGAGGACTGTGTCTTCGTGAGAGCTTCTTACGATTCATCTGGTCCTCTCTCTCACATATGACCTCACTTGCAGAGTATCAAAGAAGGAGATTATGTCCGCTAATAGGACATGTATTGTTTATTGACTCATAACATGACTGGAAATGAGCAGCACTAAGGGGTGCTGATGACGAAGAGGGTTACGCATTGAACGGATAACCCATGGTTGAAACCCATTAGCTGATCTCCCTGGTTAGGGATAGGGGAGGGGGGAGAAGAGGTTGTCTGATCTTGTAAAGATTTAAAGTTTTAGAAACCTAAAGGGGCAGGTCTACTTTGTTCTACAGGGTCATTGCAATCCACGACATGGACGTGGATTTTTGCAGTAAAAATGCAAGACAGTCCTCCCATTAAGCAGAGAGAGGGGTCTATACACATCCTGAATATATGAAAAGAAGGGGGTTAGTGGTGGGTTGTAAACAAGATCCGCTTCAGGTTGAAGTTCTTTGAAATGGTCACTACTTGAATAGGAAGGAGTTAATCACCATGTTGGTGAGCAGTGCAGGTAGCTTGGCTTGACGTGATTGTAGCCATGAAAGCCTTGTTTTATGGGAGCAAACTGGTTGCATCTTTTCACCAGTAAACAAACGGTCTACCTCCTGATCTTTTGCTTCTTGGAAATGTATGTTCATCTCGCCATTCTTCTGACACAAATGGCTTGATCTGAAATGGTTTCATTTACATGTCTCCTTTTTGATCAAGCCTCCACTAGGGGTGCTAATTACCCACAAATGAGATGCCTTTCTTCTACAAACATTGGGTTTTCCAGAGGAGCTTTGGTTAATTAAAACAACAGCAACTTAACTACCAAACTAATAGACCTCATCTTCATGATGAGTAGATTTATGGGCACAATCTTAATTTGAGGAACATTTCTGAGGATGGATGATAGAGCTAAAGATGAAACACCCAAGGACACAGGGAGGTGATGAAAAAACACTATTGTTGGTGAAACCAGTGTCTTTCGTTCTATGTGATGGCTCAACTGGTTTCAAAGTACAGCATTTAATGGATAAAATGCATTGAAATAAAGAAAAAACAATGTTTAATGATGGTTGTTGTTAGGGGTCATAGTGACCTAATTTTCATCAAGAGGACCCCTGCTCTGTCCTGTCCCATACGCACAATCGGTGGCATACTGGAAGTCGTTATTGCACGCACTATGCCAGGTCATCTCATTGAGGGGCTCTTCTTTTACACTGACCCCCTGCAACTTATAATTTACAACAATAGAAACAAAAAAGGTGATAGACTCCAAAATAAAGTAGCAATTTTTTCATTATCTACTCTAAGAGGAAACCCAATTAACATATAATATCAGTTACAGAAAGCATAGGGTCATTAAAGTGCGACATACACTGGAAGTGATTTACATGGAGTGTAACATTCGCACTCTTCAGGTATTTGGACACAATAATCCAGTGTTATTAAGGCACAGGTATGTCTTCTTGGGCCGCAGTCCGAAGGCCACAGGCCATTCTGTTTTGGAATGCTACTTTTCGCTGTATTGTCATTTTAATGTTGATCTCTTGAAACCCACGAGCACCATCATTTAGGTCATTTTGCATATATTTGGTTAATATTTCTACATATACCATAACACCTTCAAGCCCTAATTGAGGTCCAAACACTGAAACAATGACTGAGAAAGACTATGGAGTTTTAATATGGTTACATTAGCTGGTGAAGGTAGTTCAGTTAAAATATACCCTTGATTCCAGCTGAAGCTCAGAGTGTGCCTTTCATTCCAGCCAGGACCAAAGACTGATTCCACATAGCCAAAGAGTGATGCCAGGGCTACCCAATAGATACTGAGCATCATCACCAGTTAGTGGTGAACCAATCAATAGCTTGTAAAGTCATAAGGAACACAAAATCAGAAATTCTAAGCCAGCCCATAGGTCTGATGACGTCTGCCTTATTCATAGGGGTGTGATCAGGTTTGTCCCAGCAACACAGATTGATAGGTTAGGAAGCCTCATGGGGCATTCTACTCTGTCCTGTAGGGTCACTTTGAGTTGGAATCAAATAGATGACAAAAGTTTCATTGTTTTTTCAATTGGGTGCTCGTACAGCTCTTATCACAATCCATACATCCATCCATTGTGTCGAGCACATTTGTACATCTGTTGCCATCATCATTCTCAAAACATTTTCTTTCTACTTGAGCCCTTCTCCTTTTCCCCCTCCCTCATGAATTCTTGATAATTTATAAATTATTATTTTTCATGTCTTACACTGACCGATGTCTCTCTTCACCCACTTTTCTGTTGTCTATCCCCCTGGGAGGGGGTTATATGTAGATCATTGTGATCAGTTCTCCGTTTCTCCCCTGTCATGAGCGGTGTGATCAATAATTACTTAACACTCTTAGACATTTTCAAATGCTTGGTTTATTCATTGCAAACACACATCAAACAATCTAAAAATAACTCAAACGACTAAGGATAAAACTATTGGGGCAAGAATGAGAATGAGCAAACGAGCATAATAAAACAGCACTCTTCCCACATGTCACCCAGCATCACAGTCCCCGTACGCATCGCCTTCATCGGTGGACTCAGCCCGGGGAGAGTAGAGTTGGAGAGAGCAGGAGTTGATGTCTCCTTGGTTCCTAGTTCTCTGAAAAGTCAGTGTCACGATCCAGGGCTAAACGGACAGTTTGGCTGGTTCTTTGACATCACCAATGTCCCTAAGTCTTATCGGGTTTCTCCACACTTTAGGTGGCTTGGCTGGCTTTTGGCATCAGTCAGGTTCCGCCAAGTCTTCTGAGAGTTCCCCACACTTTTGGCTGGGCCCTAATGTCACATTTTATTTCTTCTTGAAAGTGGAGTTTCTTGTGTTTGTTTCTTTTGAGGTGGCTCAATGTCTTGCAAGGAAGTTCTATGGTGCTCTCATCACCCCCCACCTTCCCCTTCCCCCTGGTATGGCTACATTCAATATTGGTCCTGAGGGGTTTCTCTGTCCTGGATTCCTTGTGTTTCCAGCTCTTAACTGTACCCTTGTACATGCTCTGGTCTAGCCTGATTTGTAAGGTAGAATTGGGGTCATGAGAGTGGTAGTGGTGGTGGGGGATGGGGGAGAAAGCATTAAAGAACTTGTGAAAAGTTGTATGTTTCATCGGTGCCATAGGCAACCGAAAAATGAATTCTTGACAGGAGCAGACAGACATCTCTTCTCCCGCAGAGCAGCTGGGGCTTGGGAACCACACACTGTTCAGTAAGGAGCAGGACACGCACCCACCGCCACACCTGGGCACCGCATTCAACGCGTACTGAACCATTGTTACTACACAGGATACTGTTTTTATGAAGAAACTAGAAATCAGTAAGGAGAGAAAAGTCAATCCTCCACAATAGAAAGAGTGGGAGACACCGTCCAGTGTATGGTTTGGTTTTCCCTTAGTGATTAAAGCACAGAAGAGAGTAGATAGAAATCTTTTAAAAGAATGAATGCAGAAAGTCATGGAGATATTAAAGTCACCTACCTCCAAGGGCAGGGGGAGGGGGCGTGGGGGAAGGGATTGTCTACTTGGTGGAGGTGGTGGTGGGAGCAAGACTGGTTAAAAATAAGAACTGAATTCACGCTAGGTCTCTAACCAGCTGCCCAGCTGTGGCTTTACCTTGCTCTTTGGAAAGGGCTCAGATAAGGGCTCTCATTTATCTTTCGGCTAGGACAGGACTGGGATTGGGGGGGGGGGGATTAGACCAGCTATTCTGCATCAAGCTGTGTCTGAGATGAGGCGTGCGGATGAAGGGAAAAGAAAGAGACATGTACAAAGCATGGGATCGGGAGGATGACAGTCTGATGGACTGAAGTACCGAGTATATTTGAAGCTTGGTTTTTATACTCTTCTTACAAGGGATTGGTTACAAAACAAACATCAAAGAACTTAAAAAACATTCCTAAACTCTTATCTATGCAAATGTTACTTAACCAGTCACACTTTCTTAACCTTAGAATAATAAAAGCACTAAGTTCAAAGACAATCACACAGATATGCAAGATTCAAAAGAATCTTAAAAGAGATCATAAACAGAGTTATCTCTCAATGCTTTTAGCAGCAAGGTCACAAATAACAGTCATTTTGCAATGCTTTTGTCTGCAAAGACACAGAGGCACAGGGGACTACAGGGGACTACATGGTCACCCATTAGTAAACACCTTGATCAGCAGGATGCCTCCTACACAGGGAGATATCTTGTTCTCCACCAGCGCACCAGGGGCTTCACAGTCAGACCTTCACATCCTCTACATTCATGAATGAAGGTGAAAGGAAACAGGATCCCTGGTGGCATAGTGGGTTAAGCATTCAACTGCCCACTGAAAGGTTGGCAGTTTGGATCCGACAGGTGGTCAATGGGAGAAAGGTGAGGTGTTCTGCTTCCATAGAGATGTATTGTCTCAGAAACTGCATGGGTGGGTGCATACTTCTGTAGCTCAGCCGCATGGGAGTGTTTTATTATTTGGGTTTCTTTGGAAGGTTAACAAAGGCAGGAGGGAAACTCAGATAACACAGGGGAGTCCCTGCCTAGGGCAGGCTGAGCAGCTGAGCTTCTGGCACTGCAGGTGCGGACCACCCACAGGCCACACCGTTGGGCGACCTTCAGCCCCGGAAGCCTGAGAGGTGTTGAATCCAGGTGTACAGCACCACCAGTAGTGCGAAGTCTCAGAGTGTTTGTTTCTAGAGATCATAATGTGCTCCAATGATTTCTTTAGATAACAGCGACCTTGCTCAAATAGCATGGAAATGAACTGGAGACAAGAACTATCTGCATAGTGCCACATGTCCTGTTGGGTATTAATCATGACATTGCAACATCAAACCAACGGAACTAATCTGCTGGAGTCACCGTGTCTGAGGATTGCTCAGGCTGTTTATTGCTGATCAGAGGATGTTATGAAACATGAGTCAGTTAGCCTTCGGCTTGTTGGAAGTGCAAGGCTGCTATATAAAGACGGAGCTGCCAGGCTGTAGTACTGAGACAGCAGACAGGTAGGCAGATTTGGGTGCATCCTGCATCTAGAAAGAAGCCCGAGGCCAGCATGCCCAGCCTGCCCCTGCTCCTGCCCCTGCTCCTGCCCCTGCTGCTCTGCCCGGCAGGCTCTCACGGCTTCCCAGCCGCATCAGGAACACCAGAGCAAGATGTGGAGATAGTCAAGGTAAATACTGAATTTCACATGCATTTTCCCACAGTAGTAAAAGATTTCATTTCGTCTGGAAAAAAAAGACATGGGTTTTTCCATAGCAGTAAAAGGAATTTATGAAGGATATACATATCCCATAAGAGAACCCTTTTTTCCTGTTTGTTTGGTCAGAAGTAATAGTTTCCTCAGAAGTATATGCAGCTAAGCGTAGACCTTTCATTTTCAGTGTGAGGTGAGAGGAACCGAGAGGAACCGCGCGCTAATCTGTCTCTATACGTTGTAATTCCCTCTGCACAGCCACTAGTGGTAGGGAGAGCGCTACTCTACTTTGTGGCCATATTTCCCACCCATAATAAGGCTCATGAAATCAAAATATAAACTTTAAAAGTAGTTCTCTGCTTCAGCTAAGACTTTGTGCTGTCGATTTTTTCCCCCATGGGAAAAATTTCCCATCCAGTGTTTCAAAAATTTAATCTTTTCCCAGAAATACCTGGAACACTACTATGAGCTGAAGAATGACGGGGACCAAATTGCAAGGCAGAAAAGCAAAAGCCCAGTGGTTGAAAAGCTGAAGCAAATGCAGGAGTTCTTTGGGCTGAAGGTGACTGGGAAGCCCGATGCTGAAACACTCAATGTGATGAAGCAGCCCAGATGCGGCGTGCCCGATGTGGCTCAGTTTGCTGTCACTGCTGGGCAGCCTCGGTGGGAGCGCACAAACCTGACCTACAGGTAACCAGACAGGGCAGCAATGGGTTTATTGTCACTGTGTTCATTCTGACTCTATAAGAGAGTAGGATGGGTTGCAGAGCAGGTGGGTTCAGAAACCATACGTTTTACTAGGAGCTGACAATCTCATTTGTCTCCCGAGTAGCTGGTTGCTCAAACCGATGCCCTTACTAGGCTAAAGGGCAACCCCGGACACCATGGAAGCTCCCTTTCCCATAAGAGTGATAAAAAAGTGATGGCCACGCAGTTCTGAAGGGATCAGTTATCAGGCATCAAATAACAAAAAAATCACATCATTGGGTGCACACCTCCATGATAGGATCGCTGAGGACAGACAGGTGCATAAGCAAATGTGGCGAAGAAAGCTGATGGTGCCCGGCTATCAAAAGAGATAGTGTCTGGGATCTTAAAGACTTGAAGGTGAACAAGCGGCCATCTAGCTCAGAAGCAACAAAGCCCTCATGGAAGAAGCACACCAGCCTGTGCGGTCACAAGGTATCGAAGGGATCAGGTATAAGGCATCTCAGGAAAAAAAAATCTTACCATAGTGAATGAAGGGGGAAGTGCAGAGTGGAGACCCAAAGCCCATTCGTCGGCCACTGGAGATCACCTCACAGAGAGGTCTAGGGGAGGAGATGAGTCAGTCAGGGTGCGATGTAGCACCCATGAAGAATACAGCTTTCCTCCAGTTCCTAAATGCTTCCTCCCCCCCAACTACCATGATCCGAATTCTACCTTGCAAATCTGGATAGAGCAGAGGTTGTACACTGGTGCAGATAGGAGCTGGAGGCACAGGGAATCCAGGGTGGGTGATACCTTCAGGACCAGGGGTGTGAGGGGCGATACTGGGAGGGTAGAGGGTGAGTGGGTTGGAAAGAGGGAACTGATTGCAAGGATCTACATGTGACCTCCTCCCTGGGGGACGGACAACAGAAAAGGGGGTGAAGGGAGATGCCGGACAGGGCAAGATATGACAAAATAATAATTCATAAATTATCAAGGGCTCATGAAGGAGGGGGGAGTGGTGAGGGAGGGAGAAAAAGAGGACTTGATGCAAAGGGCTTAAGTGGAGAACAAATGCTGTGAAAATGATTAGGGCAAAGCATGTACAGATGTGCTTTATACAATTGATGTCTGTATGGATTGTGATAAGAGTTGTATGAGTCCCTAATAAAATGTTAAAAAAAAAGAAAGAAAGAAAGAACGTGATGGCGCCTTTGTTCTCCCCCATTTCCTTTGAAGGATTGAAAATTACACACCCGATTTGCCTCGTGCAGACGTGGACCGGGCGATGGAGAAAGCCTTTCAACTCTGGAGTAATGCCTCACCCCTGAGGTTCACCAAGCTCTATGAGGGTCAGGCGGACATAATGATATCCTTCGTGTGGGGAGGTACGTCCTCGTGTATCGTGAAAGCATCCCTATATCTTGTATCGTGAGAGCATCCTTAGCAGCAGCTTCACTTTCCTCCTAAAGCGCCCCAGCTCTGCAGCTAGAATGCCATGGACTCTAGGGAGTCGAGGGAATCCGCTGGCCTCGCAACAAAGCTGTGCTCCTCTTGCTGCCTCGGGCTAAACGGGGACCAAGGAGGATGGTTTGCTGAATCCTGCTTGTTTGCAGATCATCGCGACAATTCCCCTTTTGACGGCCCGGGAGGAAACCTTGCTCACGCGTTTCAACCAGGCCCAAATATTGGAGGCGATGTCCATTTTGACGAAGATGAAGGGTGGACCAACGATTTCAGAGGTGAGTGCCAATTTTGCGCCCATCTCCTTCCTACACTTCACTGTTTCTTTGTGATGCTACTTGACTTAGCCGAAATACCCACTAACAGAGGTACTCGTTTTTATATTGTCATTTATAAAATAATTGATACATTTAAAAGTGTCAAAAGGTAGTTTATTCTACTAATCATACTTAAGTAGCTAAAAATATGCCTCTCCTAAAATTTTTATTTCAAGTGTTGAAAATCATGTATTTATTGTAGGGCACCATCATAGACTCTTTATATAAAGGCATGGCAAAATTCAACAGTGTAGCAATTTTATATGGAACCTCAGGAAAGGCAGCCCTGCCAGTTTTGTAATAGGGAAAAGAGTAATAGAATGCTGTTGCTTCTCGGGAAAGAAGGAATGGGGAATGCCATGATCTACTGCTTCCAAGTGGATGATAGCATTCCTACAGGACTGGACTGCCCCGCGGGGTCTTCCAGGATGTGATCTTTACCAGGCAAGTTGCCACAGCCTTCTCCCATGGAAGAGCTGGTGGATTCGAACCCCCAATCTTTTGGTTAGTGGTCAGTGTTTAACCCACTGAACCATCAGTGGTTCGTCTGAGAAATAATATGTGGCTTCTAATTAGTGACAAGTTTGACTAATCTGTCAGTTGCACGAGTTTGCCTTTAATTTTACCACTGTAATCACAGTGAGATTTAACTCTTCTCTATTTGGCAATTCATTCTTTCAAAACTTGTTTGTATTTACTTCAAAATTTCACTTTGAAGATATGTACATTACTCGCTGCAAAGTGTTATTGGTTTTGCTTAAACGGCCCCAAGACTAAATATATTTCAAATAATTGCAAAATTGGTTTGTTGAAATTTTTAGATTATAACTTGTACCGCGTGGCAGCTCATGAGTTGGGCCATTCCTTTGGACTCTCTCATTCTACTGACATTGGGGCTTTAATGTACCCCAACTACGTCTTCAGTGGTGATGTGCAGCTCTCTCAGGATGACATCAATGGCATCCAGGCCATCTATGGTGAGTACAAAGGAAAACGCCATGGAAAGAGGCCATGTCTAATATGACAGCCTCTAGTTATATCCTAAGGTGCTGACTTTGGTTGCTGATGTTCTTTTCAGGTCAGCCTAAGCCAACTACATGTCTCTTTGTTTCATTAGGAGCTTCCCCAAATTCTGACCAGCCAGCCGCCCCCCAAACCCCCCAACCCTGTGATAGAAAGCTTACTTTTGATGCTATAACTACAATTCGAGGAGAAGTGATGTTCTTGAAAGACAGGTAAGATATCAGTTATTCTTTGTGCTATGTATATATTTGTAAGAACAATATTCACTACTATGAACTCCATGGACCACTGCTTTGCATATTAGTTGCCTCATATTAGTTTATATTTATCATTATGTGGTATAATTGCTTGCACCTATACATGATAATTCACCTCTAATGGCTCTGCTTTTAGAGAGCTGTTGTTAAATAGATCCATTATTTAAAAATGAATTATATAAATGTATCATTAAGTACTTGATAAGTAATCAAGACTCATCTCTTCCTAATTACTTTATTACATGTTATCTATGTTCCTGAGGTAGTCGCACAGTGGAATATTAGAGAAAATGCACTGCCACAAATCTCAAAGTACGGACATTCATTTAAAGATAAATGGCAAACATTTACAGGATACCAGCAAGAGGAATGCCAGCCAGGGATTGCCAGCACGAGGTCCACGTGTTTATGCTTGCTTTGGTTTTTCCGCAATCAGGTTCTACATGCGCATAAACTCCCAGTACCCAGAGGTTGAGCTCAACTTCATTTCTGTTTTTTGGCCTCATCTGCCCAACGGGCTCCAAGCTGCTTATGAAGTTGCCAGTAGAGATGAGATTCGGTTTTTCAAAGGTAAGCTTTCTGTCCATTTATTCACGGGTCACATGTGTGACTTTCTCACCAGCCTGTGGGCTGAGAAACGTGAGGGTTTTGTGTGTTTTCTCCACACGAACTTTCGACAAGCTGACAGCCTCAGGTAGCAAATCAGGAGAGGTCCATCACCTTCATTACAAATTAAATCCTGTCTTTGGGAGTCATTTTTGACTTGAAAATAATCAACGGAGATATAAACTTTCTGTTGTGCATGTGTATCTGAACTTTATGAATAGTTTCTGTGCAAATGATTTGTGTTTGTAAAGCATGTAACCAGTTGACCTTGCAACTGTGTACGACTCATGATAACCTCATGCATGTCAAAGTAGAACTGTGTTCTATGGGACTTTCAATGCCCGTTTTTCAGGATGTAGATCACAGACCTTATTTCCAAGTATTTTCAGGTGAACAGAAACCCCCAGGCCTTCCATTTGTATCATCTACTGATCCCATGTATTTAAAACTCACACTGTTTGTTGCAGTGCTCCAGAATAACGTTTAGAGGGCCAAGCTGATTCTATAGAGTACAGAATGGAAATTTGGAGTTCATGCAACTTCCTAGTCAGAGGCTATCTTAACAGGAGGTTGTACAGTGTTGAAACATCGGGATGCTAACTAAAAGGTCACTAGATAGAGCCCATCAATTGTTCTTGTGGACAAAGATGTGGCAGTCGGCTTTCAGAAAGATGTACAGCCCTGGACACCTATGGGGTAGTCCTATAGGGTAACTAAGAGTTAGTATTGACTCAGTGTCAGTACATTTGGGTTTCATCTCATCCAAAAGAACTCTTGGTTAGCACAAACTGCTTGTGTTTCTCTACTAACCTCAATGCAGGGGTGCAAATCCACCTAGCAGTGTTGTGAAAGACCACCCTGGTGATCGACATTTGTAAAGATGAGAGCCAGGACAGACAGTGGGACAACTCTATAGCACATGAGGTCACCATGATTTGTTGTGAGAGTTTTATCTTAATATAAAGTACCTTTCTGTGGGTAGGGGAGAGGGCCACATGAGAGGTTGCCAGCCTTTCTTCCGAATATAATCCCCCAAATCTATTAATAGCCTGTCATACCCAGAAGTCTGTTAGCAATACAGAATCTCTAGTACTACCCTTTTTGGGAAATATGAATGTTAACAAGATTTCCAGGCAGTTTATAAGTACATAAAGTATGAGACATGTTGAGTTATTGTCAGTTGAACAGGACAAAGCTCTTCGATGCCACCGGAATGCAACGCAATCCAGTAAAGAGCTCTGAGGACACTGTGCCAAGCGCATGCGTTTTTGCAAATATATGTTTGGCACATTGCACGCCCTTGACCAGTAAAAGCAAATGCTAGAAAACCAGTTGAAATGGGCAAAGAGCTTTTCAATAAAATTTCTATCATAAAATTAAAGCCGTTTCAAACTTTTCATGTGAACTATGTAAGCATATCTGTGAGAAGAGAGCAATCCTGGCTGCAGTGTGTATGACCATTTTAAAAACACTTTTTGTTGTGAAGTATGTGGAGGTCTAGGACAGACAAGACAGATCATTGGTCCTACATTCAACAATTTATCAATCCACACACGTTTCGTTTCAACTCACCCATTGCAATCCCATCAATGTACCATCACCTAGCCAACTTCTTCCTTGTGTTCTCTGTTTCCATCCCTGCTCTTTCCTACCCTTCTGACCTGTGTCCTTGGGTAAATGTTGTCCCTTTGGCCTTAAATGGTTGATTATCCTAAATGGGAGTGAATTCAGTCTCCGATCAAAAGGGTAACTTGGGGTCATTGTCTTGAGAATCCCATTAGTAAGTTTAGTCTCTCTAATGATTTTGAGTTATTTTCACATTTTTTACTCAGGACCTTCTAATATGATTATAAGGCCACTTTCCTGTAATGCAGGGTTTGCTGGACACACAACCTGGAACAGAACATAAGTCAGAATGTTTGAGATTTATTCTAGTTGGATGCTGTGATTTGACCCAGGATTGAAGGTCATTACAGGTTGTGGGTCATTACTACACCGAGCCTCTTGGACTAGAGTTATTGTGAACTCCCACCTCCTCTACCAACAGAGAATGGGAGTGGCAATGATGGATTCTAGTCATTTCAGTATCGGGTTTGGGAAAAAGCTCTCACCCCCATACACCAGTCATTCTCACTGCCTACTACAAATTAGAACCTAGTAGGAACGGTTCAAATGTATACTGACTTAATTGTTCTTGGGTAGGATACTGACATCAATATATATATATATATATATTTTTAAATCTCCCAGAAAATTGTATTGGGTACCCAGTACTCTACTTCAACATATGACACAGAGAACTTGCTAGAAATCTCCTTAACACTGTATCTCCAGGGTTTTTTTCTGGCTATTGAAGCTTGGCGCAAATAAAGATATCTACATCATTATTTCTCAACTAACAGGTAGTAAGTACTGGGCTGTTCAGGGGCAGGATGCTCTACGTGGATACCCCAAGGACATCTACACATCCTTTGGCTTCCCCAAAACTGTGAAGAATATCGATGCTGCTGTTTCTGAGGAAGATACTGGAAAAACTTACTTCTTTGTTGCTAACAAGTACTGGAGGTAAAGACTGGTCACAGAAAAAGGGGGGGGGGCGGTTCCATTGCTCTCTGTAGAGAAAGTGTGTTCTGTGCATTCCGAAGTGAGCTTCACACAGCCAGGGCCAGCTTCCTTTTCTGGGGGTTCCAATAGCCACGCCAGCATCCATTTAATCTATTGATACCGGTCCTGGGAACCAGGGAACTTGTAAAGCTGAGTTTTTAAAAGGAGATGCAAGAATTAGGGCATTCATCGTTACAGAACTACGTCAGTCAGAAGGAGCTTAACGTTCAGAGCATTTCCACTAACTAGGACATAATGTGAGCATGCTGGAAAGCTAGACTGAAATGTTGGCATGCAGGGGGGGGGGGGGCTTGGTAGAACTGTTAATCCACCCAGCATCCTAACTCGCCGCCTGCCCTTTTAGTTTTGAAAATGACCTCTTAAATGAAAAGTTCTTATTCAATTCCTCCTGGAGAATCCCCTAAAATGATTCTGATAAGACTACAGGGTTGGCAAAAAGGTTCTGATCTTGCTAATTCTTTTTTGATCAGGTATGACGAATATAAACGATCCATGGATGTCGGTTATCCCAAAATGATAGCTCATGACTTCCCTGGGATTGGCAACAAAGTTGATGCTGTTTTTAAGAAAGACGGTAAGAGAACATGCATGTATTTTCTTCCTTTATTCCCTACAGCGGTGATGTCATGATCATTATTTGGCACAACAAATGTCAAAAACATTGTATTCGGAAATGACTTATGATTTTTGATGCTGCTAGTTAAAACAAGAAATCATGCACACAATGCTATTGTTATTGTGATTTAGTAAATCTCTTTTGTTTACTTTCTAGGATTTTTCTATTTCTTCCATGGAAGAAGGCAATACAAATTTGATCCTAAAACAAAACGCATCTTGACTCTCCTGAAAGCTGATAGCTGGTTCAATTGTGGAAAAAATTGACCAACTCTCATGAACTGTGGAATGGAAAATTGTATTGTGCGAGCGAGCCCATGGAAGATGTCTTCATGGAGAGCTGCTACATATTTTTTTCCTGTATTTTATTCAGCCACAATTCTCACTGGTGCATAGTTATTAGTATAACTTTATGGACATTCATTTTATATGTTAGGCTTTAATTTTATATGTATTGATATTAAGTTAATTATGTAATTGAGGACTGATTCAGGGAGTTCACTTTACAGCTTACAGATACATATGACTTAGTGCTGTGGATAGTGAATGTCTTTTCCATAGTATGAGACTGTGACAGTAATGTTAAACTGTAGGCTCAGTGATAAACACTTCTTCTCACAAGACGAAGAGCAGGAAGACAGCTGTCTCCGTCAGAGGAAAGACACTTCTAAAGCATCTGGCCAGTAATTGCTATCATTGTTAGGCTCAAGGGACAATTAGTGTCACGGCATGTTCTTATGTTTATAATAAAGCTATCCTTGTCTCTTCAAGACTGATCATTTTGTACTTGGACTTTTTTGTTCAACCAGTCAATAGTGTGTTTTCACTATTGAAAGAAATTTTCAGTGGAATGAAAAAAAGTTCAGGTTATGGATTCTGATACCATTAGGGGGACATATATGTCCTACCGGATGTCAGATCCTGGGGTTTATTCAGATTCAGGCAACACTACTGGTGCACACCAAAACCTTGCACACACTGACAGTGTGATAGCAGGCTCACACTGCCCTCCAGGGGCAAAAATGTAGGTGGACACTATGCCACACAGGTCGCAAATGGGTTAAGCTGCTATTTCCTAATTATAAAGCCACGCAGATTAATTTTCAAATTTGACAAGAGGCAAGTGAGACTATGCAGAGTCTAAACTTTCCTCATTCACAAATAACTTATGTCACATGAAACAAATTGCTGTAGAAATGATTCTGACTCCTGGTGACCTCGTGTGGGCCAAGTGGTATGATGTTCTCTCATCTTTTCAATGGCTGAGTGTTCAGAAGCAGATACCAGACCTTTCCTCCGAGGTGCGATCACAACTTCTAATTTGGGGGCTAGCAGGCAAGGGCATAAACTTTTGTACTACTACTGACTGCTCTTAAATCATATAGAGGGTGAAAAGATTTGCTATTTTCTCTCATAATCAGGATTACTACTCAATTTTAGGTAAGCCAAGGGCAATGTGGCGAGGCTGTCTTGTGAATGGCACTTGAACTTTGTCTTAGCACGTGGAACAGCTGCATTTCCCCACACTCCCCATGCCTCAGAGTCACAGGCACTGGGGAGTGAGTGAGCCTCTGACGACTTCTGGCCAGTGGGTAGTGCATAGAAGTGACTGCTCTGTGTTTTTGCCAACAAACCCGGGGACAAGAGAGGAACAAGTGATCTAAAATTGATGGCGAGGATGCCATAGGATGCTTGCGGGGCTCAATCTAGGGAAATGTAGCTGAAAGGAATTCCCAAAACCCAAATGAAGGCTGAACATGACAGAGGGACTGGAGGAAAGTGAAAAGAAGTAGAGTGAAGAACTTGGAGGCAAAGGACATTTATAGAGGTCTAATTACAGGCATGTACATAGGTAAATATATTTATATTTGATAACAGGGAAATAGATCTGTGTGGATATATTTATTCATAAAGTATTATGGCAGCAGATGGACATCGGGCCCTCACTCAAGTACTCCCTCAATGCAAGAACAATTTGTTCTACTAATACGGCACTCTGTGATGTACACCTTCCCTCACATGATCGCTGAAGACAAAATGGGTGCATAAGCAAATGTGGTGAAGAAAGCTGATGGTGCCCCAGATATAAAGTCTGGGGTCTTAAAGGCTTGAAGATAAACAAGCGGCCATCTAGCTAGGAAACAACAAAGCCCACATGGAAGAAGCACACCAACCTGTGTGATCACGAGGTGTCGATGGAATCAGGTACCAGGCAGCAAAAACCCAAAACAAAACAAATAAACAAACAAAAAAATCACATCAATGGGAATGAGGAGGAGGGCAGATTGGAGACCCAAAGCTCATCAGTGGTCAACTGGACATCCCCTGTCAGAATGGCCACAAGGAAGGGATGAGCCAGTCATGGTACAGTATAGCACCGACAAAACATACAATCTTCCTTTAGATCTTTAATGCTTCCTACCTCACCACGATCACCCCCATTCTATCTTACAAATCTGGCTAGACCAGAACATGCACACTGGTACAGATAAGAGCTCGCAACACAGGGAATCCAGGACAGATAAACCCCTCAGGACCAATAAGGGGTGCAGCGATAATAGGAGGATAAGGGAAGTAGGGGGAGTAAGGGGAACCAATCACAGTAATTGGCGTATGGCCCCCACCTCCCAGGAGGATGGACAGCAGAAAAGCTGGTGAAAGGAGACCATGGTCAGTGTAAGACATGAAAATAAAAAAGAATAATTTCTAAATTATCAAAGTCACATGGGGGAGGGAGGAAAAATATTGAGGAGCTGATACCAAGGGCTCAAGTAGAAAGGAAATGTTTTTAAAAAGATGATGATAACATATGTACAGATGTGCCGGACATAATTGACATAGGTAAGGATTCTGATAAGAGCTGTAAGATCCCCCAATAAAATAAAAACTTTTTTTTTAAAAACAGTCTCTTAGACTGTTACCATGTCTAGAAGAAGGAAAAAGAGAGAGATGACTGGTGACGAGGCTGGAGTTGGATAGGGCTATAAACCACTACTTTCATGTCAATCATAACTCTGCTTGAACTGGATTTATATGGCAAACAGAAACAAAGGGTTCTCCTTGAGCAGACTGCACAACACAAAAGAAAGTTACCAAGGACTACACTCGATAAACCCTAGATTTTAAAATGATATACGCCTTTATTAAGGTGACATCGTGTGTAATGTTTGCTCCGGCCCAGGCATCACGATGGTGACTTCTGAGTTCCTGCTGTCCCTTTTCCTGGTCTCGTCTGAGTGAGCCTAGTCATGATCTGGTGGGGAAAGGCCGGGATCACTGAAATGACAGCCTCTGGACACCCGCCCTATGTCTTCTCTAGTGACCAGGACGTTTCTGCTTCACTTTGTCAGGAAAGGGAGAAAGAGGTGGCTAAGAGTTACCGGCTCCAAAACCTGTAGGGGTTTCTATCCTGTCCTATCGGATCACCACGAATCTCAGTCAACGTGATGAGTTTGGTTTGATTTTGTTGAGCAAACATCGCCTGTATTCCATCCGTCCTAGAACAATATCCCCTATCCTAACTTCCTTTGCTTCGACCAACAGCCAAGAGTCCTGTGTGAAAAGGGGTACTTTGCTTATGAGAAATTAATTCACTTCTCTTTTCTTGACTTCCCTGAAATGTTACTCCATTTAGGTGGTGGAGGTTGTGGTTAAACAATAAATTCTCAGGAACCCAATGATTCCTTATCTAGCATCTGTTAGAAGTCCATATGGGCCTTTCTGGTATTCAGAGGTACTGTGGGGGTCAGTTTTTGGAGAATAGAGGCTTCAGAGACTTGTGGGAGTCTGTGAAACCAAATTAATTCACTCACTGCCACCAATTGCTGGGTGGAAAAGGGAGAGACTCCTGCCAAAGAAGATGGAGTGGGCGGCTCTACAAAGGAGCCTCTCCCTTGGAGACAGCTTTATACTCTTGAGGGATAAGCTACGTGTAGCAAAGTGAGAGAAACAGCCCATGGGCTAGAGCAGCTTTTCGTGAAGGGTAGAACACCAATGACAATGAAGACTATTTTATTAATAATATTTTTCTTTTAATAAATATTTAAATTGATGTGAATGGAAAATAATACATTTCCACAAAATTATCGTGTCAAATGAGATTATTTTTTTCACAATAAGAGACAAAATTAGAAGTAAGGAGGCTGATCCTGTCATCTTGATTGGTATGTTCTTGTGAACATTACCTACCTGCAAAGTACGTGCGTGCTATATCCACTGGATACAAACAGGAGACCTACGCTACCGAGGAATTTGGAGAGGACCAGTTTAATATGAGGAGTGACTAACGCTAACAGAACATTGAGGTCGGAGAGAATTGGCCAGGAGGAAGTACAGAGAACTCTTTAACACTACAGGAATGGCACCCATCATCGACCTGTAGGACCGAGCTAGATCTACAGCGGGATTTGCTACTTTACGGTTAAATCCAAACCTCCGGGTTTGGGACATAGCTCACTGGCTGGAGCAGCTACTGAGGTGCCACACCAGCAGGACTTCCTACAAAGCTGTGACAGGGTGAGCCACCGGAAGCTTTTTCTAGCGGGTGCTCGGTGAGCCACTCCACTGCAAGTCTGGAAGGAGATCAAGGGGATTAACTGACCGCTCTTGGCTGTCACACACGCAGGGACAGGGTGCTGGAGAAACCGTATACAGTGTCCTGACCCAAGCTTGGTCTCTTAGCGATCAGTTCCATTAGCTGGCATATTACTGCTGCATGTACGCACTACAGGAGTTTTCTAGAGCATGATGGAAAGAAAGTTCAGGCTGTGCGATCACCTAATTTCTCATGTATAGTTGCATAATTTGTACCCAGAACCTAGGAGCGAGCCAAAAGCTGTTCCCCCCCAACCCTGTTTTATTTTACTTCAAAATAGGGACAGTTGTCTATAAGAAAAGACATGGATTTGCTACAAAATCCTAAAGGTCTGCATTTTATTGTCCTATTTGCAATGATCAGAGGGCCTGTCCAGCACCCCTGTTTTCCATAGACACCCTGAGTATCATTGTGTCTGTTAGATTTAGGTCCAAATGACAGGGGGCATCCAATTGCAACCTGAATTTGGTGCTGCTCCTTCTGTTGTGTGAAACTGGGAGGATTAGGGTGACTCTGTGGAGGGATTTAAGTAGCATAGCACTCTCAAGGGAGATATGTGTTGCCTCCAAATTGAAAGTGCCCACCAAACAGTTTTTGTTTTTCTAGTCATGTAAGAGAGAACATGTATGTCAATTTAGAAAAGATATCTTATCATGCTATAGGCTACCAGGTCATTGGTGAATGCAATGCCCACACGGTTCATCAGTGCATTTGTAAGGACTTTAACTCTCACCCTTTAGTGCCCATGTGTCTTTTAAAAATACTGCTTCATTCTTTAAACAAATTGTAATGTCGATGGGAATTTTCATTTATGGTTCACATATCTTAATAGATAGCATTTACTACACATGCTATTTTCTGCTCGTCAGATCCAATAAATAAATCGCCAATGCAGTAAACCAGTGTGATGCATTGTGCAATGGAGCAAAATTGACCTAACTCTGAGACACATGACTGTGAAGAAATACCGCTGTTCACGACAGCAAAGAGCACACCGCTTCCAGTGAACCTTATGAGCTGGTGTGCAGAAAAGAAGTGAACAAGTCTTGTATGTCTGTTGTCGTTGCTGTTAGGTGCCATCGAACTGGGTCGAAATCAGTGACCCTATGGGTCAGGAAGCAGCACTGGTCCTGCAGCATCCTCACAATTGTTTTTACGTTTGAGTCCATTGTGGCAACCACTGTGTCAATGCAGCTTCATGAGGGCTTTCTTCTTTGTGTTCCCCATCGAATTGACCAAGCATGATGAACATGTCCAAGTATGTGGTACAATGAGCGCAGTCTGTGGGGGTACAATTTCATTTCTATCACCAAGGACATATTTTCCAGGAAGAAGTTCAAGCTGCTCCGAAGGCATGAGGTGAAAACAAGGCTCCAGGAATTGAAGGAATAGCCCATTGAAATGTTCCCTGCATTTTTCCATATTGCAACTTGAGGTTTGATTTTTTTCTCCTTTAGTTTCTTCAGTTTAAAAGATGCTGAGCACGTTCTTCCCCTTTGGGGTTTTATAATTCTAGGTCTTTGCACCCTTTGTTATGATCATTTACTTAGGCTTTTTGAGCTGGCCTTTGACCTTTCCAGTTCAGCTCTTTGACTCCATCATTTCTATTTGCTCTAGCTACTCTATAATTAAGAGCAAGTTTCAAAGTCTCCTCTGACACCACAGTTGTTCCTTTCTTTGCCGTGTTTCTAATATCCTCTGGCTTGCTTCATAAATGACACCCAATGTCATCTCAGAACTCATCAGATATTCTGCAACTAGTGTTCAATGAAGCAAATCAATTCTGAACATGTTGTGAAAATTCAACTGGAATATACTCAAGGTTATATTTTTGGACTTGTTTTCATTTTTTTCAGCTTCAACCTGAAATTCGCACTCACTCGCGTTCATGTTTAGGACAAGGTAGAACTTCCCTTGTGGGTTTCAGAGACCGTAGCTCTTCAAGGGAGTAGAAACTTCATATTTACCCCAGAGAACTGCTGGTGGTTTGAACTGCTGACCTTGTGGTTAGCAGCACGATGTGTATCCAACTGCACAACAAGAGCTTTTGATGATCTGTACCACAGTCAACCCCTGACATGATTTTAGCTGCTGAAATTGAGCCTCTCTACTGTCTCTTCCCATAGATGTAGTCAGTTGTGCATTCCATCTAGAGAAATCCATGTGTATAGTCATTATTTGAGTTGTTGAAAAAGGTATTTGCTATGAACTAGTCATTGGTATCGCAAAATTCTATCATGCAATCTCCAGCTTCATTTCTGTGTTAGACAGGGTTCTCTAGAGAGACAAAACCAGATTGCTAATAATTATATACATATATAATTATGATAGATATATAACACAAGAAATAAACAGTTAAATTATAAAGCAGTACAAATGGCTCAGTGCAACTCACTCCCGTGAGACACTGGCAGTCCTTCGAGTCTTGAGGGCCACTGGATAGTCCTCTGTAGAGAGATTCAGGCTATCCCGGAATAGGCAGCAAGCAGCAAGGCAGGTCACCAACAGTCAGCCAGGTCACCAACAGTCAGTCAAGAGATGTAAATGCCAATGGTGTGGCAAAGCAGGTCTTGAAGGAACCTCAAATTACAGCGACACAGTCCACAGGTTAGGTGTCCCACAGGTAGTATAGCTTGCAAATTGAGTCACAGAACAAGCAAGGTAGTTGCACACCGGTCCAGTGATCAAAGAGCAAGAGACAAGAAAGGTGAGGCTTACTGAGCCATTTATCTCTCCGCCTTTCAATTAATCCCACATGTGTTTATCGGCCAGGCTGGCACAATGAACTAACTTCCTCAAGTTCTATCACCAAGACTATATTTTCCAACTACTGTCCTGTCCTCTTTATTTCCAACTTTTGCATTCCAGTCCCCAATAACTATCAATGGTTTTTGATAGCATGTTTGATAGAATTGCATGATGTTGGTGTTTTTTTTTTTTAGAATTGCATGTTTTGAAGAGGTTGGTATACCGTAATTCTTCAGTTTCTTCATCACTAGCTTTAGTGGTTGGTGCATAAATATGAATAATAACGGTGTTGATTGGATTTTCTTGAAGTTGGATAGATACAATGCCATCACAGATACCATTGTACTTCACTATAGACCTTGAAATGTCCTTGTTGACAATGAAAGCAACCACAGTTGTCTTGGTTGTGTCTTTCCCAGCATAGTAAACGGTCAGATTTTCTGATTCAAAATGGCCAGTACCAGTCCATTTCAATTCATGAACACAATGGATATTTATCTTTATGTGTTCCATTTTATTTTTGATAACTTCCAATTTTCTGGCTTCATACTTCAAATATCCCAAGTTCCAATTATTAGTAGATTCCCCCCTGCTGCTTCTCCTTGCCTTTAGTTGTGCCCCATCAGCAAATCAAGAACTGGAAGGCTTCATTCCCACAGGTTTTTGATAACTCGGCTCCTTCTCAGTCACCTACTGAGTGCCCTCTGACCCGAGGGGACCATCCTCCGGTCTATCTCTGACAATTTTCTGCTTCTATTCATTAGGCCTTTGGGATATGATCATGTTTCCCCATGGTGTACATGAGGTTTTCAGTGGCTATTACCTCTGAAGTGGGCATCTGATTTCCTCCGCCCCACTCCCCCGCACCCCCTGGACAGCACCAATAGTATGTTCCTAGTCTGGAATCTCTGCTTAAACCCGTTCACTTTGGTGAACCTCCTGGCATTTGAAAGACCAGTGACATAGTTTCCAGCATCACAGCAACACACAGGCCACCACAGTATGACAAACTGACAGACCAGTGGTGGTTACTACACGATGCATCTTAGAGGAGCATTGATGTGACCTCTGCCACTCACAGGCAATCTAGAGAAAGGAGCTTCCTATTGGAGGTCATTTAGGCATTGGGCTTTGGAAAGAGGTCTGAACCTCACAAACCAGTCATTTTTTTGAAACCCACTATAGTTGAGAATCCCTTGGGAAGCCTAAAACATCTACTGACTTAATTGGTCTAGGATAGGATCCTGGCATATATGTATATGTGTGTGTGTATATATATATATATATATATATATATATATATATATATATATATATATATATATCCTCAGAAAATTCTAATGTGGAGCCAGCACACTGTTGTAGCATGTGGAACAGACCACCGCTGGGTAGAAACCTGGTATTCACAGCACCACCAGGGCCCCTTTTGTGTACTGATCAATTGAATCTATGCCACACCTGTTCTGGGACAACAGGGAACTTGTGAGGTGAATTTTAAAAAGCAAAATGTGAAAATGGGGGCATTCACGTCTTTTGAAGAGCTATTTCAACCAAAAGGAACTTATCTTTGAGAGGATTTCCTCTCAATAGGGCATACTGCGGAGCCTACTGGAAAAGTAGAGCAAACATTGGCACCCAGGGGATCGTATAGGGCTTCCAGTTCCCCCACCACCCTCCCACTGCTCAAGCCATTTTTGCAATGACCTACTGAATGTGAAGCTCTTACTTAGTTACTGCCACAGAATTACCCATGGTAATTGTGGGAAGACTCTTTAAAACCAAATCTAAACCCACTGCCATTGAGTCTATTCTAATTCATCATGGCCTTATCAGACAGGACAGTACTGCCCTCTTGGGTTTTTGAGACTGTAGCTCTTTACAGAAGTAGAAACTTCATCTTTCTTCCAAGGAGTAGCTGGTAATTTCGAACTGCTGTCCTTGTGGTTAGCAGCCCAACTTGTAATCATAATGTCACCAGCACGTATAAGCGTCAGACATTGTCTTTTTTTCTCTCTACAAAGGTGGGATGCATATAAATGTTTCATGAATGCAGGTTATCCCAATATAACCTACTGGCATCATGATTTCCCTGGAATTCACAATAATGATGTTCTGTTTTAAAAGAATATGCTAAGTGAATAGATGTCTTTCCTATCCCCCCCGCACCCCTCCCCCTCTCAGAATAATAACATCAGGATGTTATTTGGAACAGAAAAATGCCAGAAATTTTTGTGTCAAGAAATGACTTGGAATATTTGAGAATTAAAACTAAAACAAAAATCCGGTTGTATTCTATTGTTAAGTATCTTTTCATTATTTCTAGGACTTTTCCATTTCCTCCATGGAACACAAT